>NW_025726247.1:1968895-2625194 GCF_021461395.2 Schistocerca americana
GTCTGTAGACTTTCTTTGAATGGCTCCAAAACTGTCATAGCAGAACCGGGTGGATGATTAAAACATCCATTAATTAACGTGATTTCACATAGACTTGTTATAGGCAACCAGGTAACTTCACTGTCACAATCAGCTTTGATCTCAATAGAGACAATGGACACTCCCTCTCCTACAGTGTCTAACCTGCCTTTCCGATATATATTCCATTAATCACTAAATATGTGAGAGCTTTCTACTCTGGGTTTCAGCCAGCTCTCAGTCTCAGTCTCTGAGACTTTCCTGGATGGCAGTAAATTCGGAAACTGTGTTACAGGTACTTTGACAACTGATAAAATTTTGACAATCTACACTGGAGTGAATTCAAAAGATAAACCTCAACCAACATTGAATGTATCTTGGTGATAAAGAGCCCAAATAAATAAATTGATGATTTTATTCCATTTCATCTGATTGAATGAAACACACACAGCATAACTACTCAGAAAACAACTATAGTGCGGATTACATTTACTATCATACATGTAGCACTCTGAGAACATTTCACCTTGTCATAGTAGTCCTGTGTTTTGGAACTAGGCAGTGCTTCATTTCACAAAGCGAAAGGAATAGCTTGTGTAAAAAAAAAAGAAGAGGAAATAGTGGTTGCTGGTGTTTTTAACACTATCATTCAATTTAGTTCCTACTGTGAACTTTGCAGCTAGGATATGTAAATGCTCTGAGACTGCTATTGATAATATCTTTATGAACAAATCTAGGGGAAAAAAGTCATATCACAAAACCAATAGTAAATGGACTATCTGATCACGACGTGCAGCATCTTGTGTTAAATGTTGAAACTTGTCAGGATAAAAAAATATTAAATCTGAGTACAGGAGGATAATAAATAAGCCAGAAATTGAGGAATTCAGGAAATTGCTCAAAGACATGAACTGTAGAGATGTTTACCTGACTCAAATGGAAAATACAAAGCATTTATTAATAAAGTTACCTCCTCTTTTGAAAATTGTTTTCCCCTAAAGGTAACTCAGATCACACAGAAGTCAAAAGATAAACCATGGATTACACAAGGAATAAAGATATCATGTGGGGCAAAAAGGAGACTGTATCTACTATCTAGGAACATTTCTGATATTAGAATTGTAATGCATTGCAAAGAATACTGCAAAATATTGAATCAAGTAATCCAGAAATCGAAGTAGCTTTATTAAGAGAAAAAGATAATTGTATCGGGCAACAAAATAAGAACTGTATGGGATATAGTGAAGACAGAGAGAAGTGGGGCCAAAAAGGAAGTGGAACAGATAGCTCTAAAAGTAAATGAGACTTTGGTAACAAGTGCATGTAGTGCTGTAAATCTCTTAAGCAAGACCTAATTTTTGTTACTGACGGCTCGGGGTTATCAGGTTCGGTGAATGGTGCAATGGAGTATCTGGGACCAGTCTTTGAAGAACATCGTGTAGAACCTATTCGAGGAACTTTGAATTCCAACCATTGCTTCTCAGTATACTTACTCCTTAATGAAATTTGATGCAAGTTATATATCTATATTTCCAACAAATAGCTCAATACATATTATCAATACTAGGAATAAGAACAATCTACATAAAGACCTAAAATCACTTATGTTGGTCCAAAAGGGGGCCCAATATTCAGGAACACACATTTTCAATAAATTACCAGCAACCATTAAAAACTTGGTTTCAGATAAAGCACAGTTTAAACAGAGTTTGAATGACTTTTTGATAGGCAATGCCTTCTACTCTACAGATGAATATCCTAACAGAGACTGTTAGGCCAGCGTAAGTAAAAATATGTTAGATTTAAGTTTTGACAGTACTTGGTTGCAACAGTCAATATTAGGTATTTTGTGTATGCTAAATTTATTAATAGTGCATAACATAAATTTATTAATAGTGCATAACAATGTTCCCCCCCCCCCCCCCATGAACCATGGACCTTGCCGTTGGTGGGGAGGCTTGCGTGCCTCAGCGATACAGATAGCCGTACCGTAGGTGCAACCACAATGGAGGGGTATCTGTTGAGAGGCCAGACAAACGTGTGGTTCCTGAAGAGGGGCAGCAGTCTTTTCAGTTGTTGCAAGGGCAACAGTCTGGATGATTGACTGATCTGGCCTTGTAACAATAACCAAAACGGCCTTGCTGTGCTGGTACTGCGAACGGCTGAAAGCAAGGGGAAACTACAGCCGTAATTTTTCCTGAGGGCATGCAGCTTTACTGTATGATTACATGATGATGGCGTCCTCTTGGGTAAAATATTCCGGAGGTAAAATAGTCCCCCATTCGGATCTCCGGGCGGGGACTACGCAAGAGGATGTCGTTATCAGGAGAAAGAAAACTGGTGTTCTACGGATCGGAGCGTGGAATGTCAGATCCCTTAATCGGGCAGGTAGGTTAGAAAATTTAAAAAGGGAAATGGATAGGTTGAAGTTAGATATAGTGGGAATTAGTGAAGTTCGGTGGCAGGAGGAACAAGACTTCTGGTCAGGTGACTACAGGGTTCTAAACACAAAATCAAATAGGGGTAATGCAGGAGTAGGTTTAATAATGAATAGGATAATAGGAATGCGGGTAAGCTACTACAAACAGCATAGTGAACGCATTCTTGTGGCCAAGATAGATACGAAGCCCACGCCTACTACAGTAGTACAAGTTTATATGCCAACTAGCTCTGCAGATGACGAAGAAACTGAAGAAATGTATGATGAAATAAAAGAAATTATTCAGATTGTGAAGGGAGATGAAAATTTAATAGTCATGGGTGACTGGAATTCGAGTGTAGGAAAAGGGAGAGAAGGAAACATAGTAGGTGAATATGGACTGGGGGACAGAAATGAAAGAGGAAGCCGCCTGGTCGAATTTTGCACAGAGCACAACATAATCATAACTAACACTTGGTTTAAGAATCATGAAAGAAGGTTGTATACATGGAAGAACCCTGGCGATACTAAAAGGTATCAGATAGATTATATAATGGTAAGACAGAGATTTAGGAACCAGGTTTTAAATTGTAAGACATTTCCAGGGGCAGATGTGGACTCTGACCACAATCTATTGATTATGGCCTGTAGATTAAAACTGAAGAAACTGCAAAATGGTGGGAATTTAAGGAGATGGGACCTGGATAAACTAAAAGAACCAGAGGTTGTACAGAGATTCAGGGAGAGCATAAGGGAGCAATTGACAGGAATGGGGGAAATAAATACAGTAGAAGAAGAATGGGTAGCTTTGAGGGATGAAGTAGTGAAGGCAGCAGAGGATCAAGTAGGTAAAAAGACGAGAGCTAGTAGAAATCCTTGGGTAACAGAAGAAATATTGAATTTAATTGATGAAAGGAGAAAATATAAAAATGCAGTAAGTGAAACAGGCAAAAAGGAATACAAACGTCTCAAAAATGAGATCGACAGGAAGTGCAAAATGGCTAAGCAGGGATGGCTAGAGGACAAATGTAAAGATGTAGAGGCCTATCTCACTAGGGGTAAGATAGATACCGCCTACAGGAAAATTAAAGAGACCTTTGGAGATAAGAGAACGACTTGTATGAATATCAAGACCTCAGATGGAAACCCAGTTCTAAGCAAAGAAGGGAAAGCAGAAAGGTGGAAGGAGTATATAGAGGGTCTATACAAGGGTGATGTACTTGAGGACAATATTATGGAAATGCAAGAGGATGTAGATGAAGATGAAATGGGAGATATGATACTGCGTGAAGAGTTTGACAGAGCACTGAAAGACCTGAGTCGAAACAAGGCCCCCGGAGTAGACAATATTCCATTGGAACTACTGACGGCCGTGGGAGAGCCAGTCCTGACAAAACTCTACCATCTGGTGAGCAAGATGTATGAAACAGGCGAAATACCCTCAGACTTCAAGAAGAATATAATAATTCCAATCCCAAAGAAAGCAGGTGTTGACAGATGTGAAAATTACCGAACTATCAGCTTAATAAGTCACAGCTGCAAAATACTAACACGAATTCTTTACAGACGAATGGAAAAACTAGTAGAAGCCAACCTCGGGGAAGATCAGTTTGGATTCCGTAGAAACACTGGAACACGTGAGGCAATACTGACCTTACGACTTATCTTAGAAGAAAGATTAAGGAAAGGCAAACCTATGTTTCTAGCATTTGTAGACTTAGAGAAAGCTTTTGACAATGTTGACTGGAATACTCTCTTTCAAATTCTAAAGGTGTCAGGGGTAAAATACAGGGAGCGAAAGGCTATTTACAATTTGTACAGAAACCAGATGGCAGTTATAAGAGTCAAGGGACATGAAAGGGAAGCAGTGGTTGGGAAGGGAGTAAGACAGGGTTGTAGCCTCTCCCCGATGTTGTTCAATCTGTATATTGAGCAAGCAGTAAAGGAAACAAAAGAAAAATTCGGGGTAGGTATTAAAATTCATGGAGAAGAAATAAAAACTTTGAGGTTCGCCGATGACATTGTAATTCTGTCAGAGACAGCAAAGGACTTGGAAGAGCAGTTGAATGGAATGGACAGTGTCTTGAAAGGAGGATATAAGATGAACATCAACAAAAGCAAAACAAGGATAATGGAATGTAGTCTAATTAAGTCGGGTGATGCTGAGGGAATTAGATTAGGAAATGAGGCACTTAAAGTAGTAAAGGAGTTTTGCTATTTGGGGAGCAAAATAACTGATGACGGTCGAAGTAGAGAGGATATAAAATGTAGGCTGGCAATGGCAAGGAAAGCGTTTCTGAAGAAGAGAAATTTGTTAACATCCAGTATAGATTTAAGTGTCAGGAAGTCATTTCTGAAAGTATTCGTATGGAGTGTAGCCATGTATGGAAGTGAAACGTGGACGATAAATAGTTTGGACAAGAAGAGAATAGAAGCTTTCGAAATGTGGTGCTACAGAAGAATGCTGAAGATTAGATGGGTAGATCACATAACTAATGCGGAAGTATTGAATAGGATTGGGGAGAAGAGAAGTTTGTGGCACAACTTGACCAGAAGAAGGGATCGGTTGGTAGGAGATGTTCTGAGGCATCAAGGGATCACCAATTCAGTATTGGAGGGCAGCGTGGAGGGTAAAAATCGTAGAGGGAGACCAAGAGATGAATACACTAAGCAGATTCAGAAGGATGTAGGTTGCAGTAGGTACTGGGAGATGAAAAAGCTTGCACAGGATAGAGTAGCATGGAGAGCTGCATCAAACCAGTCTCAGGACTGAAGACCACAACAACAACAACAACAACAACAATATTTCATTCTGACAGCGTATTAATTCTGTAAATATTAGCTTCTCCAGTTTACTGTATTGTATTCACCTATTTTGACAATCTCGTGACAAATGATCAGGGTAGTATTCATTATATTAAAATGTTTTGTGTTATACATTCTGACATGTTCCACACCCTTGAGAATCATCTCATTTTTTCGGTGTATGTAACGACAACTGAATCAAATCAAATGCAATCACCATCTCTCATCATGTAATAACTTCACTTCTTCTTCTTCCCTTGTCGTCTCCTGTTTTTCCAGTACTAATCCATCTCTTCCTCATGTTTTTCCCCCTTTATTCTATTCGTGTTGTTCTCAATCCCCTATTTCTTCTGCATCGAAAGCCTTTTATTTTTATTTATTTATTTTTTCTATCGAGGTGAGTCTTTATGGACTGCGTGGTAACAACCGACTTCACTGTAGTGTCCAGGTCTTGTTCTTGCTCCAGCTTTGACTTCCTGCCAGTATCTTCTGAGCCCCTCCAAGAAGTATCTTTTTATGCCCTTCAGATAAGGGTCCTCACTGTCTTTCGGATGTTGATGCCATGTTAAAACCTTGGTAGTTGGTCACCAATCTTCTAAATTTGTTCCTTTCAGGAATTTCTCTCTGAGATACCAATCTGCTTAAGATCTTTTTCACATTCTTTGAACCATCTCGGCCTCGTTTTCTTAGATAGGATGAAACTCTGTATTCTTTTTGATAGTCGATCACCGTCCATTTTCATGAGATGACCATAAAATAACAATCATTTCTTTGTAATGGATGCTGTGATAGGTTCTGTCTTGCTGCACGATTCCTCATTTGCTCTCATTCGCCATTGTCCATCGACCCATCTATTACCTTAGGATTTTCCTTTAATATCCTACACTCAAGCTTTTCCAGCCGCTCAGCTTGACCTTGTCTATTCATGGTCAAAGTTTTGGATGCTTATAAGCCCTCAGGTTTTACAACTGTATTATAATGTTGGAACTTGGCCCACATACTCATAGACTTTTTGTTATAAGTATTCTTTGTCAGTTGGTATGCTTGGTCTAACTTCCTCATCCTGGCAATTGCTTCTTCTTTTAATCCATTCTCCTGGTGGATGACTTCACCGAGATACCTGAAATTCTTAACTCATCCGATTTTTTCCCAGGTTGGTTATCATCCATTCAGGTCCGTTCCAGATGTTCGTCATATATTTTGTCTTTTGAATAGAGATCTGGAGTCTAACTTTTTTCAGCAATTTCTGACAGCCTATTTATCTTGTTGACTGCTGACTCTATGTTGTTAGCAAAAATGGGCAGGTCAGCCGCAAAATGTAAGCAGTCAATGCACACCCCTTTGTTCTTAGGACCAAGTCTGAACCACTCTTCATTTGTTTCTTCTTGGGCTAATAACTTTCTCCACTCTCGAGCGACCTTTTCCAAGACACAATTGAAAAGGAGAGGGATAGTCCATCTCCTCGTCTTATGTCCGTTCTGATTGTAAAGGGTTTAGATACCTCACCCATAAATTTAATTTTTGACGCTGTGTTAGTAAGAGTTTGTTTGATCAGCTTTCTTGAGGTATTATCCATCCCAAACTTTTCCAAAATATTCATTAATGCCTGTCAGTCGATGGAGTCATATACTTTTTGAAAATCAACAAACATGACCACATAGTTATTTCTTCCAGTTTTTTGGACCTGATGATGTTCTTCAGGCTAAAGATCTGTTCTGCGCAAGAATCGCCCTTTCGGAAACCAGCTTGATAGTCCCCAATCAGTTGGTTACAATGACCTTCTATTCTATTCTGTATCACTTTGGAGAGAATCTTATATGGAACAGATACTAATGAGGTACCCCTATAGTTATTGACATTCTATTTATCACCTTTTTTGTGTAGACGATGGATTAAAGCTGACTGCCATTCAGTTGGTATCATCCCAGCTCTCCAGATCTCCTCAAAAAGTTGGACTAGTATATCTAGAGTTTCATTATTTGCCAGCTTCAGTAGTTCCACCACTATTGAATCCTCTCCAGCTGCCTTATTATTCTTAAAGTTGTTGATGATCTCTTTGGTCTCCTCTTTACTAGATGGAGATTAGGGGTAGTTTGTGGATTGGGGCACATGCAGGGAATCTTTCTTTCGGTTCATCACAATTAAGTAGGTTTTCAAAGTAACGAGACATGATCTTGCAGTTTTCTTTGTTGGTCAGGCCGAGTGTGGTGTGCATACTGTAAAACCTTCAGTACACACACCATCAGATTATTTGACTTGTTGCTCTAACGAAGTAAGCGAGTGTCAGCAATATGTCTCGTGGTCTTATCATGGTGTGTTTATCTTCTGCCATTCGGTCAGATGATAGAAATGCCACTTGCACACTTAGAGTAGCAGATTGACGGTGTCCAACTTTAAACAGAATTTGATTAATTTTCACACACATTTACTAAAATAATAACAAATATAAAAATTACTTAACTTGGTTCTGGATGCTACTTACAATTGACAATCTGAAGTTCTTTGGGATTGGTACGTTAATCTTATTCTCACATATATCTCAGATACTTGACAAAAGTGTCTATACATTTATCTTCATGGCTATGTACAGGAATATGGTAATCTTATCAGGCGCAGACTGAATCTTGACTATGGACTGGTACAGACAATTGTAGAACTCGACGGACTGGTACAGACTAATGCAGACTGGTACAGACTAATGCAGACTCATACAGACTGGTGCAGACAAATGCAGACTGACTGATCGAAGGTCTTTACACTCGTTATAATACCTCGCACGTTCATGTATCACTGCGCGAGTGTGATGCACGAGGAGAAAATGTTCTATGTTAGCAGCAATCTCATTGGCTGCGTTACATATTAATACGCGGATCGGCGGAAGCAGAATTTGGTCCGTCTCTATGGCAGCGCCATCTCATAGTGCGGAGATGGACGAGCGCTGCGCCTGCGCTGTTTTGCTTAGCGGGGCGCACTCTAGTGGGAAATTTGTGTACGCGCTGAATATGCGGAACTATGTACACAACACTGAGCTTTCCATTTTCGTCTCTAAAACAAAAACTAGGGGCTTGGTATCCTTTCAAGTTCGATTTGAACGTCTGATAGAAGTCTCTGACATTGTTTATCTGGAAACGCTGATCGATCTATTCTAACTGCTGTTTCTCATGCAATTGCTTAGAGCTTCATAGAGTTCTGGCTGCATATTTTCGAACTTCATGGAATACATCAAAATCATCAGGACTCCTGGTAGAATTCCACTTTTTCCATGCACTTGCTGCTTGGGCCACCACCTCACCACAAACCTCATTCCACCATGTATGATTCCTCTTTTTAGCTGTCAGGATTGTAGTATTAGCTGCTTGTTGGATCATGGAGACAATGTCTGCCCATTTATGGGATTCAACTGTCAGTTACTGGTGGCATTGTTCCAATATGTTTTGATTGATTTTGATCTTCGCAATATCATATTTATGAATTTTATTTCCGGTTTTCACGGTCTTATTGAGAGGGATGAAATTAATTTTGATCTTGGAGAGGTGATGATCCTTTTAAATTCAGTATTTTATCTGTAAAAAGGTTTCTTTCTATTATTTCTGATTGTTTGATGTTGTTTCTTTCTTATTTCTGTAATCCATGCTATCATTGAGTCCTTCTTCCAGTACTACTCATTCAGTAGAGGTCTCTAAAAAAAGATTAATCTTCTTTTAGCCACTACTTCTGATATTTTCTCAAAATTTTTGTAGATCTCCTCATTACTTCTCATTTTCCAGCCATCTGTAGCTTGTATTGCAACCATTATTTTCTAATAATGCTCCTTTGAGGAACCTCTGTTCTGTCCAGCTTATAGTTCATCATTGGGCATCCTCATCCATATAAACATCCTGGTCATACCACTGTGGGATAGTGTTTTAGTTTTGTTTTTTTAGTTGTACATTTCTTGTTGTAAATATCCTTTGTAAAATGATTTGCTCTCTCCAGTTTGCTGACTCTTGCATCTACTGTTAATTCTTCTAGTCCATTTTGTTGTACAGTTTGTCCAATATATTTAAATTTACTTACTAATGCTATTTTACATTTTTGTTTTTCTAAGAATGTTGATGCATTGTTTGAAATTGTCATCAATGTTGTTTTTTCGGCTGAAATTTTGGGACCAGCTCTCTTTGCTATTTCTTCCAAAAGATTTCTTTCAATAACTGTCTGTCAGATTTTTTGAAAGTATATCAGAATCATCTGCAGAAGCCAGGCAGTTTACCTTAATTCCATTTGTTATTCGTCCTAAAATTATTGGTTCAATTTTGTAATTTTTTTTCTCCAAATTCCAGATACTTTCTATTTTTTCTAGAATGCAGTGTTACAGTAAAGGTGATAAACTGTCCCCTTGTCTAACACCAGTTTTTATTTCAAATGGTTGAGATACTTCTCCCATAAATTTAGTTTCAGTCATCCTATTTGCTAGTGTTTTGAGGATTATGTTTGCTTTAATACAAAATTCTTTGATGATTTTACCTATAATTTCTCTGCCTACCAAATCAAAAGTTTTCTTGAAACCAATACATGATACTATTATAGGTTTGGTGATTAGCAGTCTGTGGAGGATTATCGATTTTCTAATAAACATCTGCTCTGTGCAGGGTCTTCCCTTTCTAGAGCTCCTCGAGATTCTCCCAGTTATTTGTCTAAAGTTTCTACAACTCTGTCCAGAGAATTTTTGATAATATTTTGTATACCACTGGCAGAAGTGAGGCATCTCTGCCATTGTTGACATTTTGAGTGTCCCCTTTTTTTCATAGCTGTGGATTAATGCTTTCCATAATCTCTTCAGCTTTCCAAATGTTCTCAAACAGCAGTTATAGATCATTTGTGTGTTCTGACTATTTCAATAATTTTGCTGTAGTGGAGTCTTCAATTGTTGCTTTGAAGTTTTGGAAGATTTGATGGCTTCATGAATTTATTGCTCTGTTAGTGGAAAATCTTCCTCCAGATGTTGTGGGACTGCTATTATATATTGCTACAATGTGCTGTTATTATTGTTGTTGTTGTTGTTGTTGTTGTTGTTGTTGTTGTTTGGTTGCCTGTTCTTCAGCACTTTCTTTCTGTTTCCTTTATCTATTTGCCGCCATTTTAGCCCATTTACTGGTATTTTCAGCTTGTTCTTCACTTATTTGACCTTTTGGTGGCTCCTCTTGAAGAGATCTTATTTCTCAGCATTTAAAATTACATCATCTGCTGCTCTTTCGCAACTGAATTTCATCATGTCCATCTTCCTTGACTCAAGATCCTGAATTTTCATCCTTAATTCTTGAACAGTCTCATTTCTCTTTTTGTGTTTTCCAGATGAAGAAACTTTTGGTCCTCAAAGCTAAGATTAGTATCACTTTTTTTATTTGTTTCTGCCTATGGCTGCTATATCTCTTTAGTTAGAATATTTTCTCTCTCTGTATTTGATTATAGTCTAAGTCTGAATATTTTTATAAGTACATTTATTGCTGTAGCAATGAGTAAAATAAATTGTATTGCACTGCCTGTAGCATGTAGCACCATTTTGACTTTTAGTCCTCTTGCTGTACAAAAAGTAGCTTTGATGATTACTTAATGCAAGTATTTTGTAAGAGCTGTGGAACGGTTAGTATCTGTTTATATTTTTCTGATTAATTCAAGCTCGTCAATGCACATCCTGTGTTAAGGAAATATTTGCACTGAATTTACTGTGTGTTAAATATAAGCAGTGGATCCATTGGGGTAGTCTGTTTGGTAGAAATATGTCAAGGTGAACAAAACAGGAGATGGTGAAGGAAGAGAGGGAAAAGAACGACATTTGCTTCTCATCAGCATTACAACTGGGTTGCAACATTCAGTGAAAATTATCTGTGACAGGAAGTTGTCATAAATACATTTTTTGAAGAAACTTTATGTTTGTATAAGCATTTATTAAATTTAAAAAGTTGGATTTCATCTGTTAATACAAAAGATAATGTTTTGCATTGCAGGCATGATGAACCTGTCAAAGATGAAGAATCGGCCAATGATTCTTATTGGAGGATAACAGTATGTATAACTTAAACTTGAGATTCTTGAAAATAAAGCTAGTCAGTATTTCTTAACAGTACTGATTTAAATAAATCTAAAAGATCGCTGTTACCTAAATGAAAGTTGACGAGCAAAGTCTTAGTGGACATTTGTATAAAATTGTCATAGGTGTTATTTACAAGAAGATTAAATAGTTTCAATAGGAATGTGGTGAGACATTTAACAAATGTCATGACCACACATTAATAGGACCTTATAACACTACCATTATGATATTAGTATGCTTTTACGTAAATAACAGAAACCCTGTCTCTATGTTGCCACGTATAACCCTCTTATTAAAATTTAGTTTAGTTTTAAAATAAAATACACTATCAAAGGATAGTCCTGTTTACAGGAAAAGATAATCAATAGAGTTATCCTTCTTACAGGATTCACCGTGTGTTGCATCTAATGGATAAGTAAATTGGACTATTCACTTCTTTTCCTAAGATCTTACCCAGTGGCTAGATAGAAACACAGTATGAATAATAATATACTGAAGCTAGGAAAACTCATTTCCAAGTTCATTTAGTGGTTTAAAACATGTACTTAATGGTCACCAACCTATCCTGGCAATGAAATAGTGAAGTATTGGAGAAGCAGAAATGTGAATTTTGCCTACTTTCTTGCTACTGTTTAGTTTGGCTCTTCAAATAAATTACCCCACTTAAACAATTTTGGGCTACATCTTTATACATTATGTTTTTAAAAAAGAAAAAGCCCAGTAGATAACTTCAAGGAAGGTAAAAAAAATTAGCCGCAGTGGGGGGGACTACCTTTAGAAAAGCACTTTCCATAATCAAGAAACTTAAATACTTAGACACTAAAGCACACACTTTTTAACTGAACATTTCACTTAAAGAAAACCTCTTTCTTGGTGGAATTTACTTTCAAAAGCTATTATTCTTTGAAATAATTCTGTGTAGCCATCTAACAGGTTCTAGTAACTTGGCTTCACTCTGATTGAATTTTATGTAAGCAAACCATAACACTTTGCAATAGTTAAGAAAACATTTTTATTATTTACACTAAAGCAATTTAAATGGTGCCTCTTTATATTAACTTGGCACTTCATAAGTCTGTAAAACAGGACACTCGGATTAATCAAACACCAGGAAGGAACCCTATACAGATGTATGATTAGGATGAAATAACAGGGTGAGCCAGTTTCCGTAAAGTTCAAGAATGATTATTAAAACACAGTTTAAATTAATGGTTCATGCTGTACAAAGGTAAAAATAGAAAAAAATCTTATCTTGTGGCTGTAGGCTTGAGTGTGGTGAACAGTTATGATGGCTACACTACCCACACTACGGCCTGCAAGTTTCTTGCTGTATGGGCTCAATTTCTCTTCTTGGCTTCATTCAGTTTTACATACAGTAGCTCAACAACTCGCAGCTATGCTGTAAGCTGTTTGCAGTCTTCAACCGAGGCATTTTTATGAAAATTTGCAGGCAAAGCTTCTGCTCCACAAAGGAGTTACCTCAATCACTGCTGCCTTCAGACTGTGTGACTTACTTCCCGAACTTGCTCAAGGTAGCACGCCAATTCGCCTTTCGCACCTCTTCCGTGCGCCACAGCCATTTTCGTTTCAAAACAAAAGCACACTGGTTTTTACATAACACCTATTTCTTACATTGTTCCTAAGCATGACCATTTCTTAAATTGTCAAATTTACATCAACATGAACAATTTATACACACACATATTTTTAAATACAAAATGTTATCAAAACATTATTTAGACACTTGGTATCCTTTGTAGAGGACTTGGGCAGGTTTGTCCCATCCTAGTACACATTATTTTGTTACTTCCCTTCAGATATTCCATTTAGCTACATCTACAATAATTCCCAATGTTCTGACTTTTGAGGTGTCCAGTGTGGGTTGCTCTCCACTTCCTGGGTGTATTGTATCGAGTTAGCTTTTTCAAATTTCCATGAGGGTTTATCAATGTATTTTGTAACTGATATTTCAGCACCAATGATAACTTTTGTGAGCCAATGTACACTCCTTGAAAAATGTTTAGGTACTACTATTGAGTGATTCAGTGGTAATTTGTTCTCATCAGTGGAAAAGATGGATGGGTCAGGTTTTGTATCAGTTTCCATCTGCCTGCCCAAAATTTTTTAAATTCCTTGGCATCAAACTTAGATAATTTCTTGTGTGTTGATCCATTCGAACAATGGTTCTCTATTTTTGTCTCTATTTATGTATCTCCAGGTTGTGTTTTGGAATTAAAATCTTAAACATATACGTGCTGTCTAGTTGCTGTGTGTAAGACTAGTGTCAGACACTTTCCGTTAGGTGATTTGTGGACTGATGTAATAACCAGGCCTTTGAGTTTTATCCTAATTACTTCTACATCACTAATTTTCTGACAGCTTAAGCCAGCATAATTCAAGAGCTGTTTCTATTTTCATTTATTGTGGATGCACCTAACAATTGAGAGGAGTATTGATATTGCTTTATATTGCGTAATCTTGCATGTAGCTGCTGAATTATCACCTAAATGCATTTCCTTTAGAGCTATAATACTGATGGCATGCTCATCATTTAATTTGCTTTGGTAACTGCATTTGTCACTTGTTAATCCTACGTTAATTTGCATAATATGGACACCTTGCCTGATAATTTTTGACTGTAAGCTCTGAGACGTGCTGGACCATCTTTTGTGTAGAGTTTTTGCTGTCTGCTCCTGCAGTCACACAGCCTTGGTGCACCATCTCAAGGGTTGTCTACATGCCCCACAACAGTCTTTTTGGTGTCCAGTGTGAATGATTCACTGGTAAATATCCTGTCCCATACACTTTTGTTTGTAGACAATACTACTGTGTTAGCTGAAAATAGAAACCCTGAGCCAGGAAGCAGTAGTCTCAATACCTCAGAGAATTAGTTTCAGGCAAAGTATATGGATCTAACATATCTAAAATGCACATGGTTTAGTTTGGAAACCACACAAACAGCCAAATGTACACACCCGCAGTAGCTGCTGGGGGTGGGGGGGCAGAGTGATTGGAGAAGACAGTACATGGTCTGAATGGGAAAAGATTGGTGGGTACAGAAGAGAGAAGGGAAAAGGTAAAGTGATACAGTGGGAAACAAATTAGCAGAGGTTTAGGTCAGGTGGATGGCACTAGATGTGCTGGAGAGACAATTTCCACCTGTGTAGTTCAGAGAAACTTGCACTGGAAGGGAATATCCAAATGGTATGTCTAGTGAAGCAGTTGTTGAAGTGGTGTACAGCCTCTTGGCAACTGCAATGTCAAGTCTGTGGTTTGCCACAGTTTGGTGCTAGACATTACTGCGAGTGAACAGTTGGTTACTTGTCATCCCTACATGGAAAATTGTATGGTAATTGCAGCATAGCTGATTTTTAACAGGTTGCTTTTGCACATGATCGTGCCTTTTATATGGTGGGAGATGCCTGCGACTGGACTGCTGTAGGAGGTGGTGGGTGGATTTGTGGGACAGGTCTTGCACCTGGGTCACTCACAGGATTAGTGGCGGACAAGGATGTTCTCTAGATTGTGCAGGCCGTGGAACACTACTTTGCAGGACATTGACCGTGAAAAACAGAGATTGCATCGGGATTGAATACAAAACACACAATGCCAAGTTAAGTACAAGAAGAGTGAATCTTCTAAGAGTTTGTGCTTCCAGCGGCTCCTGGGAGACCAGTATTAGATTCCGATGCACCAGTGCAGGTTTACTGTATCCTTTATACCTTCACATTGACCATGAAACACAGAAATTCGATCGGGATTGAATACAAAATGCACAATGCCGTCTTAAGTACATTAGGAGTGAATCTTCTAAGAGTTTGTGCTTTGAGTTTCTCCTGGGAGACCAGTATTAGACTCCGATGCACCAATGAAGGTTTACTGTATCCCTTAGTCTTTCACATTGACCACGAAACACAGAAATTGCATCGGGATTGAATACAATTGGCACAATGCAGACTTAAGTACAAGAAGAGTGAATCATCTAAGAGTTTGTGATGTGGGCGTCAACTGGTGGACCAGTATTAGATTCCGATGCACCAGTGCAGGTTTACTGTATCCCTTGGACTTTCATATTGACCGTGAAACACAGAAATTGCATCGTGATTGAATAAAAATGGCACAATGCCGACTTAAGTACAAGAAGAGTGAATCTTCTAAGACTTTGTGATTTGAGCGGCTCCTGGGAGACCAGTAATAGATTCCGATGCACCAGTGCAGGTTTACTGTATCCCTTGTACCTTCACATTGACCATGAAACACAGAAATTGGATCGGGATTGAATAGAATAGGCACTATGACGACTTAAGTACAAGAAGAGTGAATCTTCTAAGATTTTGTGCTTTGAGTGGCTCCTGGGAGACCAGTATTAGATTCAGATACACCAGTGCAGGTTTACTGAATCCATTGGACTTTCAGATTGACATGGAACACATAAATTGCATCGGGGCTGAATACAAAAGGCAGAATGCCGACTTAAATACAAGAAGAGTGAATCTTCTAAGAGTTTGTGCTTTGAGCGGTTCCTGGGAGACCAGTATTAGATTCCGTTTCACCAGTGCAGGTTTGCTGAATCCCTTGGACATTCACATTGACCATGAGACACAGAAATGCATCAGGATTGAATACAAAAGGCACAGTGCCGGCATAAGTACAAGAAGAGTGAATCTTCTAAGAGTTTCTGCTTTGTACAGATTATGGAAGACCAGTATTAGATTGCGATGCACCAGTGCAGGTCTGCAGAATCCCTTGGACGTTCACATTGACCATGAAACTCCGAAATTCCATCGTGATTGAATACAATTGGCTCTAATCCGACTTATGTACAAGAAGAGTGAATCTTCTAAGAGTTTGTGCTTTGAGCGACTCCTGGGGGTAAAGTATTAGATTCCGTTGCACCAGTGCAGGTTTAGTGTATGCCTTGTACCTTCACTTTGACCATGAAACACAAAAATTGGATCGGGATTGAATAGAATAGGCACTATGACGACTTAAGTACAAGAAGAGTGAAACTTCTAAGATTTTGTGTTTTGAGCTGCTCGTGGCAGACCAGTATTATATTCCAATGCACCAGTGCAGGATTACTGTATCCCTTGGACTTTCACAGTGACCGTGTAACACAGAAATTGCATTGGAATTGAATACTAATGGCACATTTACGACTTAAGTACAGAAACAGTGAAACGTCTATGAGTTTGTAGTTTGAGCGTCTCCTGGGAGACCAGTAATAGACTCCGATTCACCAGTGCAGGTTTACTGAATCCTTTGGACCCTCACATTGATCATGAAACACAGAAATTGCATCGGGATTGAACACAAAAGGCACAATGCCGATTTAAGTACAAGAAGAGTGAATCTTCTGATAGTTTGTTCTTTGAGCGGCTCCTGGGAGACCAGTATTAGATTCCGATGCAGCAGTGCAGGTTTCCTGTATACCTTGGACCCTCTCATTGACCGTGACACACAGAAATTGGATCGGGATTGAATACAAAAGGCACAATGCCGACTTAGGTACAAGAAGACTGAATCTTCTAAGATTTTGAACTTTGAACGGCTCCTGGGAGACCAGTATTAGATTCCGATCACCAGTGCAGGTTTACTGAATGTCTTGGACCTTCACAATGTGCATGAAACACAGATATTGCATCAGGATTGAATACAAAAGGCACAATGCCGACTTAAGTACAAGAGGAGTGAATCTTCCAAATGTTTGTGCTTTGAGTGGCTCCTGTAATACGTGTATTAGATTCCCATGCACCAGTGCAGGTTTACTGAATCCTTTGGACCTTCACATGGCCAGGATGCACAGAAATTGCATCGGGATTGAATACAAAACACCTAATGCCGACTTAAGTACATGAGGAGTGAATCTCCTAAGTGGTTGTGCTTAGAGCGTCTCCTGGGAGACCAGTATTAGATTCCGCTGCACCAATGCAGGTTTACTCTATCCCTTGGACTGTCACATTGACCATGTAACACAGAAATTGGATCGGGATTGAATACAAACGGCTTAATGCCGACCTAAGTACAAGAAGAGTGAATCATCTAAGAATTTGAGTTTTGAGCGGCTCCTGGGAGACCAGTATTAGATTCCAATGCATCAATGCAGGTTTACTGTATCCCTTCGACTTTCACATTGACCATGATACACAGAAAATGCATCGGGATTGAATTGAAATGGAACAATGCCGACTTAAGTACAAGAAGAATGAATCTTCTAAGAGTTTGTGATTTGAGCGGCTCCTGGGGGACCAGTATTAGATTCCGATGCACCAGCGCAGGTTTACTGTATCCTTTCGACTTTCACGTTAACCACGAAACACAGAAATTTCATCTGCATTGAATACGATAGGCTCTACGCCGCCTTATGTACAAGATGAGTGAATCTTCTAAGAGTTTGTGCTTTGAGCGACTCCTAATGGGTAAAGTATTAGATTCCGATGCTCCAGTGCAGGTATACTGTATACCTTGGACCTTCACATTGACCATGAAACACAGAAATTGCATCGGGATTGAATACAAAAGGCTTAATGCCGACATAAGTACAAGAAGAGTGAATCATCTAAGAATATGAGTTGTTGACTACTGGGAGACCAGTATTGGATCCCGATGCACCAGTGCAGTTTTACTGTGTCCCTTGGACCTTAACATTGACCATGAAACACAGAAATTGCATCATAATTGAATACAAAATACCGAATGCCGACTTAAGTACAAGAGGAGTGAATCTCCTAAGAGGTTGTGCTTAGAGCGTCTCCTGGGAGACCAGTATTAGATTCCGCTGCACCAATGCAGGTTTACTCTATCCCTTGGACTGTCACATTGACCATGTCACACAGAAATTGGATCGGGATTGAATACAAACGGCTTAATGCCTCTTAAGTACAAGAAGAGTGAATCATCTAAGAATTTGAGTTGTAAGCAGCTCATGGGAGACCAGAATTAGATTCCAATGCATCAATGCAGGTTTACTGTATCCCTTCGACTTTCACATTGACCATGAGACACAGAAATTGCATCGGGATTGAATTCAAATGCAACAATGACGACTTAAGTACAAGAAGTGTGATTCTTCTAAGATTTTGTGTATGAGCAGCTCCTTGGAGACCAGTATTAGATTCCGATGTACCAGTGCAGGTTTAGTGAATCCCTTGGACCCTAACATTGACCATGAAACACTGAAAATGCATCGGGATTGAATACAAAAGTCACAGTGCCGACTTAAGAACAAGAATAGTGAATCTTCTAATAGTTTGTGCTTTGAACGGCTCCTTGGTGACCAGTAGTAGATTCCTTTGCACCAGTGCTGGTTTACTGTATCCCTTCGACTCTCGCGTTTACCATGAAACACAGAAATTGCATCGGGATTGAATACATAAGGCACAATGCCGACTTAAGTACAAGAAGTGTCAATCTTCCAAGTGTATGTGCTTTGAAAGGCAGCTGGGTGACCAGTATTAGATTCCAATGCACCAATTGAGGTTTACTGTATCCCTTGGAACTTCACATTGATCATGAATCACAGAAATTGCATCGAGATTGAATACAATAGGCACAATGCTGACTTAAGTACAAGAAGATTGAAACTTCTAAGAGTTTGTGATTTGAGCGGCTCCTGGGAGACCAGTATTAGATTCCGATGCACCAGTGCAGGTTTACTGAATCCCTTGGACCATTACATTGACCTTGAGACACATAAATTACATCGGGATTGAATACAAAACGCACAATGCCGACGTAAGTACAAGAAGAGTGAAACTTCTAAGAGTTTGTGCTATGAGCGGCTCCTGGGAGACCAGTATTAGATTCCAATGCACCAATCGATTTTTACTGTATCCCTAGGAACTTCACATTGATCATAAAACACAGAAATTGCGTCGAGATTGAATTCAAAAGGCAAAATGCCGACTTAAGCGCAAGAAGAGTGAATGTTTTAAGAGTTTGTGCTTTGTGCAGCTCCTGGGAGACCAGTATTAGTTGCCGATGCAGCAGTGCTGGTTTACTTTATTCCTTGGACTTTCACATTGACCATGAAACATAGAATTTGCTTCGGGATTGAATACAAATTGCACAATGCCGACTTAAGTACAAGGAAAGTGAATCTTCTAAGAGTTTGTGCTATGAGCGGCTCCTTGATGACCAGTATTAGATTCCGTTGCACCAATGCTGGTTTACTGTATCGCTTCGACTTTCGTGTTTACCACGAAATACAGAAATTGCATCGGTTTTGAATACATAAGGCACAATCCCGACTTAAGTACAAGAAGTGTGTATCTTCCAAGTGTATGTGCTTTGAGTGGCTCCTGGGAGACCAGTTTTAGATTCCCATGCACCAGTGCAGGGTTACTGAATCCCTTGGACCTTCACATTGACCATGATGCACAGAAAATGCATCGGGATTGAATACAAAAGGCTCAATGCCCACTTAAGTACAAGAAGAGTGGATCTTCTAAAAGTTTCTGCCATGTACGGCTACTGGGAGACCAGTATTAGATTCCAATGCACCAATGCAGGCTTACTGTATACCTTGGACTTTCACATTGAACATGAAACAAAGAAATTGCACCGCGATTGAATACAAAAGACACAATGCCGCATTAATTACAATAAGAGTGAATCTTCTAAGAGTTTGTGATTTGAGCGGCTCCTGGGAGACCAGTATTAGATTCCGATGCACCAGTGTAGGTTTACTGTATCTTTTGGACCTTCACATTGACCATGAAACACAGAAATTGAATTGGGATTGCATACAAAGGCACAATGCCGACTTACGTACAAGTGGAGTGAATCTTTACGAGTTTGTGGTTTGAGCGGCTCCTGGGGGACCAGTATTAGATTCCGATGCACCAGTGCAGGTTTACTGTAACCCTTGGACATTCACATTGACCATGAAGCACAGAAATTGCATCGGGATTGAATACAAAAGGCACAATGCCGACATAAGTACAAGAAGAGTGAATCTTCTAAGAGTTTGCGTTTTAGCAACTCCTGGGAGACCAGTATTAGATTCCGATGCACCAGTTCAGGTTTACTGTATACTTTGGACCTTCCTATTGACCATGAAACACAGAAATCGCATCGCGATTAAATACAAAAGGCACAATGCCGACTTAAGTACAAGTAGAGTGAATCTTCTACGACTTTGTGCTTTGCGCTTCTCCCTTTAGACCATTATTAGAACCCGATGCGCTATTCTAGCTTAACTGTATCCCTTGGACCTTCATATTGACCATGAAACACAGAAATTGCACCGTGATTTGATACAAAAGACACAATGCCGTATTAAGTACAAGAAGAGTGAATCTTCTAAGGGTTTGTGATTTGAGCGGCTCCTGGGAGACCAGTATTAGATTCCGATGCACCAGTGCAGGTTTAATGAATCCCTTGGACCTTCACATTGACCATGAAACACAGAAAATGCATCGGGATTAAATACAAAAGGCACAATGCCGACTCAAGTACAAGAAGAGTGAATCTGCTAAGAGGTTGTGTTTTGAGCTGCTCCTGGGAGACCAGTATTAGTTTCCGATGCACCAGTGCAGATTTACTGTATCCCTTCGACTGTCACATTGACCATGAAAACAGAAATCGCATGGGGATTGAATACCAAATCCTTAATGCCGACCTAAGTACAAGAAGAGTGAATCTTCTAAGAATTTGTGCTCTGGGCAACTCTTGCGAGACCAGTATAAGATTCCGAAGCACCAGTTCAGGTTTACTGTATACTTTGGAGCTTCCTATTGACCATGAAACACTGAAATTGCATCGCGATGAAATACAGAAGGCACAATGCCGACTTAAGTACAAGAAGAGTGAATCTTCTAAGAGTTTGCGGTTTGAGCGGCTCCTGGGAGACCAGTTATTGATTCTGATGCACCAATGCAGGTTTGGTGTATCCCTCGGACCTTCACATTGTGCATGAAACACAGAAATTGCATCGCGATTGAATACCAAAGGCACAATGCCGTTTTTAGTACAATTAGAGTTAATCTTCTAAGAGTTTGTGCTTTGAGCGGACCCTGGGGGTCAAGTATTAGATTCCGATGCACCAGTGCAGGTTACTGTATACCTTGGACCTTCACATTGACCATGAGACACTGAAAATGCATCGGGATTGATTACAAAATACACAATGCCCACTTAAGTATAAGAAGAGTGAATCTTCTAAGGGTTTGTGTTTTGAGCTGCTCCAGGGAGACCAGAATTAAATTCCGATGCACAAGTGCAGGTTTGCAGCATTCCTTGGACATTCTCATTGACCATGAAACACAGGAATTGAATCGGGATTGAATACAATAGGCACAATGCCGACTTAAGTACAAGAAGAGTGAATCTTCTAAGAGTTTGTGGTTTGAGCAGCTCCTATGAGACCAGTTATTGATTCTGATGCACCAATGCAGGTTTAGTGTATCCCTCGGACCTTCACATTGGGCATGAAACACAAAAATTGCATCGCGATTGAATGCCAATGGCACAATGCCGACTTACCTACAATTGTAGTTAATCTTCTAAGTGTTTGTGCTTTGAGCGGCCCCTGGGGGGCAAGTATTAGATTCCAATGCACCAGTGCATGTTACTGTATACCTTGGACCTTCAAATTGACCATGAAGCACAGAAAATGCATCAGGATTGAATACAAAAGGCACAAAGCCGACTTAAGTACATGAAGAGTGAATCTTCTAAGAGTTTGTGCTTTGAGCAGGTCCTTGGAGACCAGTATTAGATTCCAATGCACCAGTGCAGATTTACTGTATCCCTTGGACTTTCACAGTGCCAATGAAACACAGAAAATTCATTGGGATTGAAAACAAAAGGCACACTGCCGATTTAAGTACAAGAAGTGTGAATCTTCCAAGTGTTTGTGCTTTGAGTGGCTCCTGGGAGACCTGTATTAGGTTCCCATATACCAGTGCAGGTTTACTGAATCCCTTGGACCTTCACATTGACCATGATGCACAGAAATTTCATCGGGATTGAATACAAAAGGCTCAATGCCGACTTAAGTACAAGAAGAGTGAATCTTCTAAGAGCTTGTGCTTTGAGCTGATCCTGGCAGACCAGTATTAGTTTCCGATGCACCAGTGCAGGTTTACTGTATCCCTCGGACGGTCACATTGTGCATGAAACACAGATAATGCATCGCGATTGAATACCAAAGGCATAATTCCGCCTTAAGTACAATTGGAGTTAATCATCTAAGAGTTTGTGCTTTGAGCGGCCCCTGGGGGTCAAGTATTAGATTCCTATGCACCAGTGCATGTTTCTGTATACCTTGGACCTTCACATTGACCAAAAAACACAGAAATTGGATCAGGATTGAATACAAAAGGCACAATGCCGACTTAACTACAAGAATACTGAAACTTCTAAGAGTTTCTGCTTTGAGCGGCTCGTGGGAGACCAGTATTAGATTCTGATGCACCAGTGTGGGTTAACTAAATCCCTTGGACTTTCACATTGAGCATGAAACACAGATAGTGCATCGGGATTGAATACAAAAGGCAGAATGCCGACTTAAATACAAGAAGATAGAATCTTCTACGAGTTTGTGCTTTGAGCAGCTGCTGGGAGACCAGTATTAGATTCCAATGCACCAGTGCAGGTTTATTGAATTCCTTGGACCTTGAAATTGAACATGAAACACAGAAATTGCGTCGGGATTGAAAACAAAAGGCACAATGCCGACTTAAGTACAAGGAGAGTGAATCTTCTAAGAGTTTGTGCTTTGAGCATCTCCTTTGGTCCAGTATTAGATTCCGATGCACCAGTGCAGGTTTAGTGAATCCCTTGGACCCTAACATTGACCATGAAACACTGCAAATGCATCGGGATTGAATACAAAAGTCACAATGACGACTTAAATACAAGTATAGTGAATCTTCTAAGAGTTTGTGCTTTGAGCGGCTCCTTGGTGACCAGTATTAGATTCCTATGCACCAGTGCTGGTTTACTGTATCCCTTCGACTTTCGCGTTTACCATGAAACACAGAAATTGCATCGGGATTGAATACATAAGGCACAATGCCGACTTAAATACAAGAAGTGTGAATCTTCCAAGTGTATGTGCTTTGAGTGGCTCCTGGGAGACCAGTTTTAGATTCCCATGCACCGTTGCAGGGTTACTGAATCCCTTGGACCTTCACATTGACCATGATGCACAGAAAATGCATCGGGATTGAATACAAAACGCTCAATGATTTAAGTAGGAGAAGAGTGAATCTTCTAAGAGTTTCTGCCATGTACGGCTGCTGGGAGACCAGTATTAGATTCCGATGCACCAATGCAGGCTTACTGTCTCCCCTGGACCTTCACATTGACCATGAAACACAGAAATTGCACCGCGATTGAATACAAAAGACACAATGCCGCATTAATTACAATAACTGTTAATCTTCTAAGAGTATGTGATTTGAGCGGCTCCTGGGAGACCAGTATTAGATTTCGATGCACCAGTGCAGGTTTACTGAATCCGTTGGACCCTCACATTGACGTTGAGACACATAAATTACATCGGTATTGAATACAAAACGCACAATGCCGACTTAAGTACAAGAAGAGTGAATCTTCTAAGAGTTTGTGGTTTGAGCGGCTCCTGGGAGACCAGTTATTGATTCTGATGCACCAATGCAGGTTTAGTGTATCCCTCGGACCTTCACATTGTGCATGAAACACAGAATTTGCATCGCGATTGAATACCAAAGGCACAATGCCGTTTTTAGTACAATTAGAGTTAATCTTTTAAGAGTTTGTGCTTTGAGCGGACCCTGGGGGTCAAGTATTAGATTCCGATGCACCAGTGCAGGTTACTGTATACCTTGGACCTTCACATTGACCATGAGACACTGAAAATGCATCGGGATTGATTACGAAATACACAATGCCCACTTAAGTATAAGAAGAGTGAATCTTCTAAGGGTTTGTGTTTTGAGCTGCTCCAGGGAGACCGGAATTAAATTCCGATGCACAAGTGCAGGTTTGCAGCATTCCTTGGACATTCACATTGACCATGAAACACAGGAATTGAATCGGGATTGAATACAATAGGCACAATGCCGACTTAAGTACAAGAAGAGTGAATCTTCAAAGAGTTTGTGGTTTGAGCAGCTCCTATGTAACCAGTTATTGATTCTGATGCACCAATGCAGGTTTAGTGTATCCCTCGGACCTTCACATGGGGCATGAAACACAAAAATTGCATCGCGATTGAATACCAATGGCACAATGCCGACTTACCTACAATTGTAGTTAATCTTCTAAGTGTTTGTGCTTTGAGCGGTCCCTGGGGGGCAGGTATTAGATTCCAATGCACCAGTGCATGTTACTGTATACCTTGGACCTTCAAATTAACCATGAAGCACAGAAAATGCATCAGGATTGAATACAAAAGGCACAAAGCCGACTTAAGTACATGAAGAGTGAATCTTCTAAGAGTTTGTGCTTTGAGCAGCTCCTTGGAGACCAGTATTAGATTCCAATGCACCAGTGCAGATTTACTGTATCCCTTGGACTTTCACAGTGCCCATGAAACACAGAAAATTCATTGGGATTGAAAACAAAAGGCACACTGCCGATTTAAGTACAAGAAGAGTGAATCTTCTAAGAGCTTGTGCTTTGAGCTGCTCCTGGCAGACCAGTATTAGTTTCCGATGCACCAGTGCAGGTTTACTGTATCCCTCGGACGGTCACATTGTGCATGAAACACAGATAATGCATCGCGATTGAATACCAAAGGCATAATTCCGCCTTAAGTACAATTGGAGTTAATCATCTAAGAGTTTGTGCTTTGAGCGGCCCCTGCGGGTCAAGTATTAGATTCCTATGCACCAGTGCATGTTTCTGTGTACCTTGGAGCTTCACATTGACCAAAAAACACAGAAATTGGATCAGGATTGAATACAAAAGGCACAATGCCGACTTAACTACAAGAATACTGAAACTTCTAAGAGTTTCTGCTTTGAGCGGCTCGTGGGAGACCAGTATTAGATTCTGATGCACCAGTGTGGGTTAACTAAATCCCTTGGACTTTCACATTGAGCATGAAACACAGATAGTGCATCGGGATTGAATACAAAAGGCAGAATGCCGACTTAAATACAAGAAGATAGAATCTTCTACGAGTTTGTGCTTTGAGCAGCTGCTGGGAGACCAGTATTAGATTCCGATGCACCAGTGCAGGTTTATTGAATTCCTTGGACCTTCAAATTGAACATGAAACACAGAAATTGCGTCGGGATTGAAAACAAAAGGCACAATGCCGACTTAAGTACAAGGAGAGTGAATCTTCTAAGAGTTTGTGCTTTGAGCATCTCCTTTGGTCCAGTATTAGATTCCGATGCACCAGTGCAGGTTTAGTGAATCCCTTGGACCCTAACATTGACCATGAACCACTGCAAATGCATCGGGATTGAATACAAAAGTCACAATGACGACTTAAATACAACTATAGTGAATCTTCTAAGAGTTTGTGCTTTGAGCGGCTCCTTGGTGACCAGTATTAGATTCCTATGCACCAGTGCTGGTTTACTGTATCCCTTCGACTTTCGCGTTTACCATGAAACACAGAAATTGCATCGGGATTGAATACATAAGGCACAATGCCGACTTAAGTACAAGAAGTGTGAATCTTCCAAGTGTATGTGCTTTGAGTGGCTCCTGGGAGACCAGTTTTAGATTCCCATGCACCGTTGCAGGGTTACTGAATCCCTTGGACCTTCACATTGACCATGATGCACAGAAAATGCATCGGGATTGAATACAAAACGCTCAATGATTTAAGTAGGAGAAGAGTGAATCTTCTAAGAGTTTCTGCCATGTACGGCTGCTGGGAGACCAGTATTAGATTCCGATGCACCAATGCAGGCTTACTGTCTCCCCTGGACCTTCACATTGACCATGAAACACAGAAATTGCACCGCGATTGAATACAAAAGACACAATGCGGCATTAATTACAATAACAGTTAATCTTCTAAGAGTATGTGATTTGAGCGGCTCCTGGGAGACCAGTATTAGATTCCGATGCACCAGTGCAGGTTTACTGAATCCGTTGAACCCTCACATTGACGTTGAGACACATAAATTACATCGGGATTGAATACAAAACGCACAATGTCGACTTAAGTACAAGAAGAGTGAATCTTCTAAGAGTTTGTGCTTTGAGCGGCTCCTGGGAGACCAGTATTAGATTCCAATGCAACAATCGAGGTTTACTGTATCCCTTGGAACTTCACATTGATCATGAAACGCAGAAATTGCATCGAGATTGAATTCCAAAGGCAAAATGCCGACTTAAGTGCAAGAAGAGTGAATGTTTCAAGAGTTTGTGCTTTGAGCGGCTCCTGGGAGACCAGTATTAGTTTCCGATGCATCAGTGCTGGTTTACTTTATCCCTTGGACTTTCACATTGACCATGAAACATAGAATTTGCTTCGGGATTGAATACAAATGGCACAATGCCGACTTAAGTACAAGAAGAGTGAATCTTCCAAGTGTATGTGCTTTGAGTGGCTCCTGGGAGACCAGTTTTAGATTCCCATGCACCATTGCAGGGTTACTGAATCCCTTGGACCTTCACATTGACCATGATGCACAGAAGATGCATCGGGATTGAATACAGATGGCTCAATGCAAACTTAAGTACAAGAATAGTGAATCTTCTAAGAGTTTCAGCCATGTTCAGCTACTGGGAGACCAGTATTAGATTCCGATGCACCAATGCAGGCTTACTGTATCCCTTGGACTTTCACATTGACCATGAAACACAGAA
Source organism: Schistocerca americana (assembly GCF_021461395.2). Lineage (NCBI taxonomy): Eukaryota > Metazoa > Arthropoda > Insecta > Orthoptera > Acrididae > Schistocerca > Schistocerca americana. The sequence continues at coordinate 1,995,970 of NW_025726247.1, forward strand.
ATTGCACCGCGATTGAATACAAAAGACACAATGCCGCATTAATTACAATAAGAGTGAATCTTCTAAGAGTTTGTGATTTGAGCGGCTCCTGGGAGACCAGTATTAGATTCCGATGCACCAGTGCAGGTTTACTGAATCCCTGGGACCTTGACATTGACCTTGAGCGACAAAAATTACATCGGGATTGAAAACAAAATTCACAATGCCGACTCAAGTACAAGTAGTGTGAAGCTTCTAAGAGTTTCTGCTTTGTGCAGCTCCTGGGAGACCAGTATTACATTCCGATGCACCAGTGTAGGTTTACTGTATCCTTTGGACCTTGACAATGACCATGAAACACAGAAATTGAATCGGGATTGCATACAAAGGCACAATGCCGACTTAAGTACAAGAAGAGTGAATCTGCTATGAGTTTGTGCTTTGAGCGTCTCGTGGGAGACCAGGATTAGATTCCGAGCACCAGTGCAGGTTTACTGAATCCCTTGGACCTTCACATTGACCATGAAACACAGAAAATGCATCCGGATTGAATACAAATGGCACAATGCCGACTTAAGTACAAGAAGAGTGAATCTTCTAAGAGTTTGTGCTTTGAGCCGCTCCTTGGTGACCAGTGTTAGATGCCGATGCACCAGTGCTGGTTTACTGTATCCCTTCGACTTTCGCGTTTACCATGAAACACAGAAATTGCATCGGGATTGAATACATAAGGCACAATGCCGACTTAAGTACAAGAAGTGTGAATCTTCCAAGTGTATGTGCTTTGAGTGGCTCCTGGGAGACCAGTTTTAGATTCCCATGCACCGTTGCACCGTTACTGAATCCCTTGGACCTTCACATTGACCATGATGCACAGAAGATGCATCGGGATTGAATACAGAAGGCTCAATGCCAACTTAAGTACAAGAATAGTGAATCTTCTAAGAGTTTCTGCCATCTTCAGCTACTGGGAGACCAGTATTAGATTCCGATGCACCAATGCAGGCTTACTGTATCCCTTGGACTTTCACATTGACCATGAAACACAGAAATTGCACCGCGATTGAATACAAAAGACACAATGGCGCATTAATTACAATAAGAGTGAATCTTCTAAGAGTTTGTGGTTTAAGCGGCTCCTGGGGCACCAGTATTAGATTCTGATGCACCAGTGCAGGTTTACAGTAACCCTTGGACATTCACATTGACCATGAAGCACAGAAATTGCATCGGGATTGAATACAAAAGGCACAATGCCAACATAACTACAAGAAGAGTGAATCTTCTAAGATTTTGCGCTTTTAGCAACTCCTGGGAGACCAGTATTAGATTCCGATGCACCAGTTCAGGTTTACTGTATACTTTGGAGCTTCCTATTGACCATGAAACACAGAGATTGCATCGCAATTAAATTCAAAAGGCACAAAGCCGACGTAAGTACAAGAAGAATGAATCTTCTAAGAGTTTGTGGTTTGAGAGGCTCCTGGGAGACCAGTTTTTGATTCCGATGCACCAATGCAGGTTTACTGTATCCCTCGGACCTTCACATTGGGCATGAAACTCAGAAATTGCATCGCGATTGAATACCAAAGGCACAATGCCGACTTTAGTACAATTAGAGATAATCTTCTAAGAGTTTGTGCTTTGAGCGGAGCCTGGGGGTCAGGTATAAGATTCCGATGCACTAGTGCAGGTTACTGTAACTCTTTGACCTTCACATTGACCATGAGACACAGAAACTACATCGGGATTGAATACAAAATGCACAACGCCGACTTATGTACAAGAAGAGTGAATCTTGAAAGAGTTTCTGCTTTAAGCGACTCCTGGGAGACCAGTATTAATTTCCGATGCACCAGTGCAGGTTTACTGTATCCCTTTGACTTTCACATTGACCATGAAACACAGAAATTTCATCGGGATTGAATACAATAGGCTCTATGCCGCCTTATGTACAAGAAGAGTGAATCTTCTAAGAGTTTGCGCTTTGAGCGGCTCCTTGGAGACCAATATTAGATTCCAATGCACCAGTGCAGATTTACTGTATCCCTTGGACCTTCACAGTGCCCATGAAACACAGAAAATGCATTGGGATTGAAAACAAAAGGCACAAAGCCGATTTAAGTACAAGAAGAGTGAAACTTCTAAAAAATTCTGCTTTGAGCGGCTCCTGGCAGACCAGTATTAGATTTCGATGCACCAGTGCTGGTTTACTGTATCCATTCGACTTTCGCGTTGACCATGAAACACAGAAATTGCATCGGGATTGAATACATAAGGCACAATGCCGACTTAAGTCCAAGTAGTGTGAATCTTCCAAGTGTTTCTTCTTTGAGACACTTCTGGGAGACCTGTATTTGATTCCCATGCACCAGTGCAGGTTTACTGAATCGCTTGGACCTTCACATTGCCCATGATGCACCGAAATTGCATCAGGATTGAATACAAAAGGCTCAATGCCGACTTAAGTACAAGAAGAGTGAATCTTCTAAGAGTTTGCGCTTTGAGCGGCTCCTGGGAGACCAGTATTACATTCCGATGCACCAGTGCAGGTTAACGGAATCCCTTGGACCTTCACATTGACCATGAGACACAGAAATTGCATTGGGGTTAAATACAAAATGCACAATGCCGACTTAAGTACAAGAAGAGTGTATCTTCTGAGAGTTTCTCTTTGAGCGGCTCGTGGGAGACCAGTATTAGATTCTGATGCACCAGTGTGGGTTAACTGTATCCCTTGGACTTTCACATTGACCATGAAACACAGATAGTGCAATGGGATTGAATACAAAAGGCTGAATGCCGACCTAAATACAAGAAGAGTGAATCTTCTACGAGTTTGTGCTTTGAGCGGCTGCTGGGAGACCAGTATTAGATTCCGATGCACCAGTGCAGGTTTATTGAATCCCTTGGACCTTCAAATTGAACATGGAACACAGAAATTGCGTCGGGATTGAAAACAAAAGGCACAATGCCGACTTAAGTACAAGGAGAGTGAATCTTCTAAGAGTTTTGCTTTGAGCGGCTCCTGGGGTCCAGTATTAGATTCTGATGCACCAGTGCAGGTTTAGTGAATCCCTTGGACCCTAACATTGACCATGAAACACTGAAAATGCATCGGGATCGAATACAAAAGTCACAAAGCCGACTTAAATACAAGAATAGTGAATCTTCTAAGAGTTTGTGCTTTGAGCGCCTCCTTGGTGACCAGTATTAGATTCCGATGCACCAGTGCTGGTTTACTGTATCCCTTCGACTTTCGCGTTTACCATGAAACACAGAAATTGCTTTGGGATTGAATAGATAAGGCACAATGCCGACTTAAGTACAAGAAGTGTGAATCTTCCAAGTGTATGTGTTTTGTGTGGCTCCTGGGAGACCAGTTTTAGATTCCCATTCACCAGTGCAGGGTTACTGAATCCTTTGGACCCTCATATTGACCGTGATGCACAGAAAATGCATCGGGATTGAATACAAAACGCTCAATGATTTAAGTAGGAGAAGAGTGAATCTTCTAAGACTTTCTGCCATGTACGGCTGCTGGGAGACCAGTATTAGATTCCAATGCACCAATGCAGGCTTAGTGTATCCCTTGGACTTTCACATTGACCATGAAACACAGAAATTGCACCGTGATTGAATACAAAAGACTCAATGCCGACTTAAGTACAAGAAGAGCGAATCTTCTAAGAGTTTGTGATTTGAGCGTCTCCTAGGGGAAGAGTATTTGATTCCGATTCACTATTCCAGCTTTACTGTATCCGTTGGACCTTCACATAGACCATGGAACACAGAAATTGCATCGGGAATCAAAACAAAACGCACAACGCCGACTTATGTACAAGAAGAGTGAATCTTCTAAGATTTTGTGCTTTTAGTGACTCCTGATGGGTAAAGTACTAGAGTCCGATGCACCAGTACAGGTATACTGTATACCTTGGACCTTCACATTGTCCATGAAGTGCAAATAATGCATCGGGATTGAATACAAATGGCACAATGCCGACTTAAGTACAAGAAGAGCGAATCTTCTAAGAGTTTGTGCTTTGAGCGTCTCCTAGGGGAAGAGTATTTGATTCCGATTGACTATTCCAGCTTTACTGTATCCCTTGGACCTTCACATTGAGCATGAGACACAGAAATTACATCGGGATTGAATACAAATTGCTCAATGCCGACTTAAGTACAAGAAGAGTGAATCTTCTAAGAGTTTCTGCTTTGAGCTACTCCTGGGAGACCAGTATTAGATTCCGATGCTTCAGTGCAGGTTTACTGTATACCTTCGACTTTCACATTGACCATGAACTACAGAAATTGCATCGGGATTGAATACAAAAGGCACAATGCCGACTTATGTACAAGAAGAGTGAATCTTCTAAGAGTGCCCGCTTTGTGAAGCTCCTGGGAGACCAGTATTAGATTCTGATGCACTATTCCAGCTTTAATGTATCCCTTGGACCTTCACATTGACCATGAAACACACAAATTGCTTCGCGATTGAAAACAAATTGCACTATGCCGACTTAAGTACAAGAGTAGTGAATCATCTAAGAATTTGAGCTTTGAGCGGCTCCTGGGTTACCAGTATTGGATTCCGATGCACCAGTGCAGTTTTACTGTGTCCCTTGGACCTTAACATTGACCATGAAACACAGAAATTTCATCAGGATAGAATACAAAAGACAGAATGCCGACTGAAGTACAAGAGGAGTGAATCTCCTAAGAGGTTGTGCTTAGAGCGGCTCCTGGGAGACCAGTATAAGATTCCGATGCACCAGTGCAGGGTTACTGTATCCCTCAGACCTTCACATTGTGCATGAAACACAGAAATTGCATCGCGATTGAATACCAAAGGCACAATGCCTACATAACTGCAATTAGAGTTAATCTTCTAAGAGTTTGTGCTTTGAGCGGCCCCTGTGGGTCAAGTATTAGATTCCGATGCACCAGTGCAGGTTACTGTATACCTTGGACCTTCACATTGACCATGAAGCACTGAAAATGCATCGGGAATGAATACAACATGCACAATGCCGACTTAAGTACAACAAGAGTGAATCTTCTAAGAATTTGTGTTTTGAGCGGCTCCTGGGTGACCAGTATTAGATTCCAATGCACCAGTGCAGATTTACTGTATCGCTTGGACTTTCATATTGACCATGAAACACAGAAAATGCATCGGGATTGAATGTTAAAGGCACAGTGCCGACTTAAGTACAAGAAGAGTGAAACTTCTAAAAGTTTCTGCTTTGAGCGGCTCCTGGGAGACCAGTATTAGATTTCGATGCACCAGTTCAGGTTTACTGTATCCCTTTGACCTTCATAGTGACCATGAAACACAGAAATTGCACCGCGGCTGAATACAAAAGGCACAATGCCGACTTAAGTACAAGAAGAGTGAATTTTATAAGAGTTCGTAATTTGAGCGGCTCCTGGGACACCAGTATTAGAGTCCGATGCAGCAGTGCAAGTTTACTGTATCCCATGGACCTTCCCATTGACCATGAAACACAGAAATTGCATCGGGATTGGATACAAAAGGCACCAACCAATTAGCATACTGCCTGCTGTTTCCAAAGCACTCGAATATATTGTTCATGACCAAATCACTGAACACTTGCATGAATTCAGCCTATATCACAAATTTCAATCTGGTTTCCGTAAACATCACTGCACAAACACTGCTCTAATTAAAGTTTTAGATGACCTGAAATGTGCCATCGACAATCGAAAGGCAGCAATATTGACGCTACTGGACTTCAGCAAAGCTTTTGACACTGGTAACTTTGACATATTGCTCAAAAAAATGCAACAGCTTTATTTCTCTGTTAGTGCAGTGAGATGGTTTGAAAGCTACTTAAAAGACAGACAGCAATGTGTTGTCTGCGTAAATGAAAAATCTTCCTGGAAACATCTTTCCTCGGGACTGCCACAAGGATCAGTCTTAGGACCACTTTTGTTTTCTTTATATGTCAACTATATTTCGTCGGTTCTGTCCTGTAAATATCGCTTCTATTCCGACGACCTCCAGCTTTACCTAAGCGTCAGACCTGAAGACGTAAACACTGCAAACGCTCAGATGAATGATGATCTGTCTTCGGTAGTGACATGGGCGAAAAGCCTGGGGCTTAAACTAAATGCAAAAAAGACGAAAGTAATCTTAATAGCCCATCAGAAATTAATAAGTTCAGATCTCCGCGAATGGCTACCTTCTATTCTGCTCGATGGTACTCCAATACCATATCAGAAAACAGTGAAAAATTGGGTGTAACTTTGGATGAGCATCTTAACTGGGCGGAGAATACAGTCGCAGTGTGCCGAAAGACGTCTGCTTGTCTCTATGCTCTCAAAAAGTTTCAGAACATATTTCCACTGGACTTGAAACGCCAGCTCGTGCAAGCACTCTTTCTACCGAACCTCCACTATTGTGATGTGATTCAACAAGGCACGGGTAGTGAAAAGAAAATACGGCTAGAGATAACCATGAATGCCTGTGTGCATTACACCTGCAACATTCGCCGATATGATCATGTTAGTGCTTCATACTCCGAGCTAAAGTGGCTGCGGCCGGACAAATTGCGTGACTACCACACTCTATTTCTACTTCACAAACTCTTCGTCGCGCAAGCACCCCAGTACCTTGCTTCAGAGATTAAAAACCTGTCGTGCCATCATAATCGAAACACGAGGTCACACTTATTTGGTATCCTAACTGTGCCCTCTCACAAAACAAAAACTTTTGCAAACTCCTTCTCAGTTGCCGCTGTCAGCATCCGGAACAAACTGCCCCTTACCTTGCGCAAAATTCAATCTCCTGCTGCTTTTAAGAAGAAGTTGAAGCATTTCGTACTATCATCCTCATAAAGTTCTCCACAAAATTAATGTACCAGGCCAATCCTCTCATCTGTCAAATAGCAAAGCTAGCGTCTCCCATCTTGCTCCTGAGATGCCTTCCCAATCATCTATCTCTATTAGCCAGGCAATCTTCTTTTCCTTTATATTTCCTTAATTATGTTTCATCATGTGTATTCTTCTCCTCCGTTCACAATGAGTGTCCCTCATACTCCCTGCTGCCAGCACTCCTATCTAAAATTTGTCTCTTCAATAATGTCTAATTATAACAGTACTTATGATCTACGAATATAAACTCTATATGTATATATTTTTCCAGGTGTACCTTTCTAATTGTTTATTTCACTTTTTGTAGAAATGTAGTTTAACATGCCTACTTAAACATATGAATGTAATATAAGTAGGATGCCTGGTTAGATGTAAGAGAGGGCCTGATGGCCCTAATCTTGCAAGGTTAAATAAATAAATAAATAAATAAATAAATTAATTAATTAAGTACAAGAAGAGTGAATCTTCTAAGAGTTTCTGATTTCATCGGCACCTGGGAGACCTGTATTAGATATCGAAGCACCAGTGCAGGTTTACTGTATCCCATGGACTTTCACATTGACCATGAAACACAGAAAATGCACCGGGATTGAATACAAAAGGCACAATGCCGACCTAAGTACAAGAATAGTGAATCATCTAAGAATTTGAGCTTTGAGCGGCTCCTGGGTGACCAGTATTGGATTCCGATGCACCAGTGCAGTTTTACTGTATCCCTTGGACCTTGACATTGACCATGAAACACAGAAATTTCATCGGGATTGAATACAAAAGACAGAATGCCGACTGAAGTACAAGAGGAGTGAATCTCCTAAGAGGTTGTGCTTAGAGCGGCTCCTGGGAGACCAGTATTAGATTCCGATGCACCAGTGCAGGGTTACTGTATCCCTCGGACCTTCACATTGTGCATGAAACACAGAAATTGCATCGCAATTGAATACCAATGGCACAATGCCTACATAACTGCAATTAGAGTTAATCTTCTAAGAGTTTGTGCTTTGAGCGGCCCCTGTGGGTCAAGTATTAGATTCCGATGCACCAGTGCAGGTTACTGTATACCTTGGACCTTCACATTGACCATGAAGCACTGAAAATGCATCGGGATTGAATACAACATGCACAATGCCGACTTAAGTACAACAAGAGTGAATCTTCTAAGAATTTGTGTTTTGAGCGGCTCCTGGGAGACCAGTATTAGTTTCCAATGCACCAGTGCAGATTTACTGTATCGCTTGGACTTTCATATTGACCATGAAACACAGAACATGCATCGGGATTGAATGTAAAAGGCACAATGCCGACTTAAGTACAAGAAGAGTGAAACTTCTAAAAGTTTCTGCTTTGAGCGGCTCCTGGGAGACCAGTATTAGATTCCGATGCACCAGTTCAGGTTTACTGTATCCCTTTGACCTTCATAGTGACCATGAAACACAGAAATTGCACCGCGGTTGAATACAAATCGCACAATGCCGACTTAAGTACAAGAAGAGTGAATTTTATGAGTTTGTAATTTGAGCGGGTCCTGGGACACCAGTATTAGAGTCCGATGCAGCAGTGCAAGTTTACTGTATCCCATGGACCTTCACATTGACCATGAAACACAGAAATTGCATCGGGATTGGATACAAAAGGCACCAACCAATTAGCATACTGCCTGCTGTTTCCAAAGCACTCGAATATATTGTTCATGACCAAATCACTGAACACTTGCATGAATTCAGCCTATATCACAAATTTCAATCCGGTTTCCGTAAACATCACAGCACAAACACTGCTCTAATTAAAGTATTAGATGACCCGAAATGTGCCATTGACAATCTAAAGGCAGCAATATTGACGCTACTGGACTTCAGCAAAGCTTTTGACACTGGTAACTTTGACATATTGCTCAAAAAAATGCAACTGCTTAATTTCTCTGTTAGTGCAGTGAGATGGTTTGAAAGCTACTTAAAAGACAGACAGCAATGTGTTGTCTGCGTAAATGAAAAATCTTCCTGGAAACATCTTTCCTCGGGACTGCCACAAGGATCAGTCTTAGGACCACTTTTGTTTTCTTTATATGTCAACTATATTTCGTCGGTTCTGTCCTGTAAATATCGCTTCTATTCCGACGACCTCCAGCTCTACCTAAGCGTCAGACCTGAAGACGTAAACACTGCAAACGCTCAGATGAATGATGATCTGTCTTCGGTAGTGACATGGGCGAAAAGCCTGGGGCTTAAACTAAATGCAAAGAAGACGCAAGTAATCTTAATAGCCCATCAGAAATTAATAAGTTCAGATCTCCGCGAATGGCTACCTTCTATTCTGCTCGATGGTACTCCAATACCATATCAGAAAACAGTGAAAAATTGGGTGTAACTTTGGATGAGCATCTCAACTGGGCGGAGAATACAGTCGCAGTGTGCCGAAAGACGTCTGCTTGTCTCTATGCTCTCAAAAAGTTTCAGAACATATTTCCACTGGACTTGAAACGCCAGCTCGTGCAAGCACTCTTTCTACCGAACCTCCACTATTGTGATGTGATTCAACAAGGCACGGGTAGTGAAAAGAAAATACGGCTAGAGATAACCATGAATGCCTGTGTGCATTACACCTGCAACATTCGCCGATATGATCATGTTAGTGCTTCATACTCCGAGCTAAAGTGGCTGCGGCCGGACAAATTGCGTGACTACCACACTCTATGTCTACTTCACAAACTCTTCGTCGCGCAAGCACCCCAGTACCTTGCTTCAGAGATTAAAAACCTGTCGTGCCATCATAATCGAAACACGAGGTCACTCTCATTTGGTATCCTAACTGTGCCCACTCACAAAACAAAAACTTTTGCAAACTCCTTCTCAGTTGCCGCTGTCAGCATCCGGAACAAACTGCCCCTTACCTTGCGCAAAATTCAATCTCCTGCTGCTTTTAAGAAGAAGTTGAAGCATTTCGTACTATCATCCTCATAAAGTTCTCCACAAAATTAATGTACCAGGCCAATCCTCTCATCTGACAAATAGCAAAGCTAGCGTCTCCCATCTTGCTCCTAAGATGCCTTCCCACTCATCTATCTCTATTAGCCAGGCAATCTTCTTTTCCTTTATATTTCCTTAATTATGTTTCATCATGTGTATTCTTCTCCTCCGTTCACAATGAGTGTCCCTCATACTCCCTGCTGCCAGCACTCCTATCTAAAATTTGTCTCTTCAATAATGTCTAATTATAACAGTACTTATGATCTACGAATATAAACTCTATATGTATATATTTTTCCAGGTGTACCTTTCTAATTGTTTATTTCACTTTTTGTAGAAATGTAGTTTAACATGCTTACTTAAACATACGAATGTAAAATAAGTAGGATGCCTGGTTAGATGTAAGAGAGGGCCTGATGGCCCTAATCTTGCCAGGTTAAATAAATAAATAAATAAATAAATAAATAAATAAATTAAGTACAAGAAGAACGAATCTTCTAAGAGTTTCTGATTTCAGCGGCACCTGGGAGACCAGTATTAGATATCGATGCACCAGTGCAGGTTTACTGTATCCCATGGACTTACACATTGACCATGAAACACAGAAAAAGCATCGGGATTGAATACAACAGGCACAATGCCGACTTAAGTACAAGAAGAGTCAATCATCTAAGAGTTTGTGCTTTGAGCGGCTCCTGGGAGACCAGTATTTATTTCTGATGCACCAGTGCTGGTTTACTGTATACCATGGACCGTCACATTAACCATGAAACACAGAAATTGTATGGCGATTGAATACAAAAGGCACAATGCCGACTTAAGTACAAGAAGAGTGAATCTTCTAAAACTTTGTGATTTGAGCGGCTCCTGAGAGACCAGCATTCGATTCCGATGCACCAGTGCAGGTTCAGTGAATCCCTTGGACCTTCACATTGACCATGAAACACAGAAATTCCATCGGGATTGAATACAAAAGGCACAATGCCGACTTAAGGACAAGAAGAGTTAAACCTCTAAGAGTTTGCGCATTGAGCTGCTCCTGGGAGACCTGTATTAGATTCCGATGCACCAGTGTGGGTTTACTGTATTCCTTCGACCTTCACATTGACCATGAAACACAGAAATTGCATCGGAATTGAATACAAAAATCACAATGCCGATTTAAGAACCAGAGGACTGACTCTTCTTACATTCTATGATTTGAACCTTTCCTGTGAGACCAGTTTTACATTCCGATGCTTTACTTCAGGTTTAATGTATCCCTTGGATCTTCTTATTGACGATGAAACACAGAAATTGCATCGGAATTAAATACAAAAGGCACAATGCCGACTTAAGAACCAGAGGACTGACTCTTCTTACATTCTATGATTTGAACCTTACCTGTGAGACCAGTTTTAGATTACGGTGCTTCACTTCAGGTTTACTGTATCCCTTGAACCTTCTTATTGACGATGAAACACAGAAATTGAATTGGTATTAAATACAAAAGGCACAGTGCCGACTTAAGTACAAGAAGACTGACTCTTCATGATGTCTATGTTTTTGAACCTTTACTGTGAGACCAGTTTTAGATTCCGATGCTTCACTTCAGTGTTAATGTATCCCTTGGACCTTCTTATTGACTATGAAACACAGAAATTGCATCGGAATTAAATACAAAAGCCAAAATGCCGACCTAACTACAAGAAGACTGAGTCTTCTTACTGTCTACGATTTAAACCTTTCCTGTGAAACCAGTTTTAGATTCCTATGCTTCATTTCAGGTTTACTGTATTTCTTGGACCTTCTTATTGACGATGGAACAAAGAAATTGCATCGGAATTAAATACAAAAGGCACAATGCCGACTTAAGTACAAGAGGACTGACTCTTCTTACATTCCATGATTTGAACCTTTCCTGTGAGATCAGTTTTAGATTCCGATGCCTCACTTCAGGTTTACTGTATCCCTTGGACCTGCTTATTGACGATGATACACAGAAATTGCATCAGAATTAAATACAAAAGTTACAATGCCGACTTAAGTACAAGAAGACTGACTCTTCTTACTGACTATATTTTGATCTTTTCCTGTGAGACCAATTTTAGATTCCGATGATTCATTTCAGGTTTACTGTATCCCTTGGAACTTCTTATTGACGATGAAACACAGAAATTTTATTGGAATTAAATACAAAAGTCACAATGCCGACCTAAGTACAAGACGACTGACTCTTCTTTCTCTCTATGTTTTGGACCTTTCCTGTGAGCCCAGTTTTGATTCCGATGCTTCACAACAGATTTACTGTATCCCTTGGACCTTCTTATTGACGATGAACCACCGAAATTACATCGGCATTAAAAACAAAAGGCAAAATGCCGACTTAAATTCAAGAAGACTGACTCTTCTCACTGCCTATGATTTGAACCTTTTCTATGAGACCAGTTTTACATTCCGATGCGTTACTTCAGGTTTCCTGTTGCCCTTGGATCTTCGTATCGACGATGAAACACAGAAATTGTTTCGGAATTAATTAAAAAGGCACAATGCAGACTTAAGAACCAGAGGACTGACTCTTCTTACATTCTATGATTTGAAACTTTCCTGTAAGGCCAGTTTTAGATTCCGAAGCTTCACTTCAGGTTTACTGTATCCATTGGACCTTCTTATTGACGAAGAAACACAGAAACTGCATCGGGAATAAATACAAAAGGCACAATGCCGACTTAAGTACAAGAAGACTGACTCTTCTTACTGTCTATGATTTGAACTTTTCCTGTGAGACCTGTTTTAGATTACGGTGCTTCACTTCAGGTTTACTGTATCCCTTGCACCATCTTATTGACGATGAAACACAGAAATTGCATCGGAGTTAAATACAAAAGGCACAATGCCGACTTAAGTACAAGAAGACTGACTCTTCTTACTGTCTATGTTTTGAACCTTTCCTGCGAGACCTGTTTTAGATTACGATGATGCACTCCAGGTTTGCTGTAACCCTTGGACCTTCTGACTGACGATGAACCAGAGGAGTTGCATTGGAATTAAATACAAAAGGCACAATGCCGACTTAAGTACAAGAAGACTGACTCTTCTTACGTTCTATGTTTTGAATCTTTACTGTGAGACCAGTTTTAGATTCCGATGCTTCACTTCAGGTTTACTGTATCCCTTGGACCTTCTTATTGACGATGAAACACAGATATTGCAACGGAATTAAATAGAAAAGTCAAAATGGCGACTTAAGTACAAGAAGGCTGGCTCATCTTACTGTCTTTATTTTGAACCTTTCCTGTGAGACCCGTTTTATATTCTGATGCTACACTTTGCTTTACTGTATCCCTTGGACCTTCATATTGACGATGAAACACAGAAATTGCATCGGAATTAAATACAAAAGACACAATGCCGACATAAGTACAAGAAGACTGAATCCTCTTACTGTCTATGTTTTGAACCTATCCTGCGAGACCTGTTTTAGATTACGATGCTGCACTTCAGGTTTACTGCATCCCCTGGACCTTCTGACTGACGAGGAACCACAGAAGTTGCATTGGAATTAAAAACAAAAGGCACAATGCCGCCTTAAGTACAAGAAGATTGACTCTTCTTACTGTCTATGTTTTGAATCTTTACTGTGAGACCAGTTTTAGATTCCGATGCTTCACTTCAGGTTTACTGTATCCCTTGGACCATCTTATTGACGATGAAACACAGAAATCGCATAGGAATTAAATACAAAAGGCACAATGCCGACTTAAGTACAAGAAGACTGACTCCTCTTACTGTCTAGGTTTTGAACCTTTCCTGTGTGACCAGTTTTGATTCCTATGCTTCACTTCAGGTTTACTGTATCCCTTGGACCTTGGCCAGCCGAAGTGGCCGTGCGGTTATAGGCGCTGCAGTCTGGAACCGCTAGACCGCTACGGTCGCAGGTTCGAATCCTGCCTCAGGCATGGATGTTTGTGATGACCTTAGGTTAGTTAGGTTTAACTAGTTCTAAGTTCTAGGGGACTAATGACCTCAGCAGTTGAGTCCCATAGTGCTCAGAGCCATTTGAACCATTTGAACTTTGGACCTTCTTAATGACGATCAAACACAGAAATTGCATCGGAATTAAATACAAAAGGCACAATGCCGACTTAAAACAAGAAAACCGACTCATCTTACTGTCCATGTTTTGAACCTCTCCCGTGAGACCAGTTTTAGATTCCAATGCTTTACTTCAGGTTTACTGTATCCCTTGGATCTTCATATTGACGATGAAACACAGACAATGCATCGGAATTAAATACAAAACGCACAATGCCGACTTAAGTACAAGAAGACTGTTCTTCTTACTGTCTATGTTTTGTACCATTCCTGTGAGACCAGTTTAGATTCCGATGCTTCACTTCAGGTTTACTGTTTCCCTTGGACTTTCTTATTGACGATGAAACACAGAAATTGCATTAGAATTAAATACAAAAGGCACAATGCCGACTTAAGTACAAGAAGACTGACTCTTCTCACTGTCTATGCTTTGAACCTTTCCTGCGAGACCTGTTTTAGATTACGATGCTTCACTCCAGGTTTACAGTATCCCTTGGACCTTCTGACTGACGATAAACCACAGAAGTTGCATTGGAATTAAACACAAAAGGCACAATGCCGACTCAAGTACAAGAAGACTGACTCTTCCTACTGTCTACGTTTTGAACCTTTCCTGCGAGACCTGTTTTAAATTCCGATGCTTTACTTCAGGTTTACTGTATCCCTTGGACCTTCATATTGACGATGTAACACAGAAATTGCATCGGAGTTAAATACAAAAGGCACAATGCCGACTTAAGTACAAGAGACTCTTCTTACGTTCTACGATTTGAACCCTTCCTGTGAGACCAGTTTTGATTCCGATGTTTAACTTCAGGTTTACTGTTTCCCTTGGACTTTCTTATTGACGATGAAACACAGATATTGCGTCGGAATTAAATACAAAAGCCACAATGCCCACTTAAAAACAAGAAGACTGACTCTTCTTACTGTCTATGTTTTGAACCTATCCTGTGAGACCAGTTTTAGATGCCGATGCTTTACTTCTGGTTTACTGTATCCCTTGGACCTTCTTATTGTCGATGGAACATAGAAATTGCATCGGAACTAAATACAAAAGGCACAATGCCGAATTAAGTACAAGAGGACTGACTCGTCTTACATTCTATGAATTGTACCTTTTCTGTGAGACCAGTTTTAGTTTCCGATGCTTCACTTCAGGGTTAATGTATCCCTCTGACCTTCTTATTGACGATGAAACACAGAAATTGCATTGGAATTAAATACAAAAGTTAAAATGCCGACTTACGTACAAGAAGACTGACTCTTCTTACTGTCTATGTTTTGAAAATTTCCTGTGAGACCAGTTTTAGATTCCGATGCTTCACTTTGGTATTGCTGTATCCCTTGGACCTTCATATTGACGATGAACACAGAAATTGCATCGGAATTAATTACAAAAGGCACAATGCCTACTTAAGTACAAGAGGACTGACTCTTCTTACGGTCTATACTTTGAACCGTTCCTCTGAGACCAATTTTAGATTCCGATGCTTCACTTCAGGTATACTGTATCCCTTGGAGCTTCATATTGACGATGAAACACAGAATTTCGATCGGAACTAAATACAAAAGGCACCATGCCGACTTAAGTACATGATGTCTGACTCATCTTACTGTCTATGTTTTGAACCTTCCCTATGAGACCTGTTTTACATTCCTGTGCTTCATTTAAGGTTTACTGTATCCCTTGGACTTTCGTATTGACGATGAAACATAGAAATTGCATCGGAATTAAATACAAAAGGCACAATGCCGACTTAAGTACTAGAAGACTGACTCTTCTTACCGTCTATGTTTTGAACCTTTACTGTGAGACCAGTTTTAGATTCCGATGCTTCACTTCAGGTTTACTGTGTCCGTTGGACCTTCTTATTGACGATGAAACACAGAAATTGCATCGGAATTAAATACAAAAGTCAAAATGCCGACTTAAAGACATTAATACCGACTCTTCTTACTGTCTATGATATAATCCTTTCCTGTGAGACCGGTTTTAGATTCCTATGGTTCACTTCAGGTTTACTGTATCCCTTGCACCTTCTAATTGACGATGAAACACAGAAATTGCATCGGAAATAAATACAAAAGGCACAATGCCTCTTCTCACTGTCATTGTTTTGAACCTTTCCTATGACACCAGTTTTAGTTTCCGATGCTTCACTTCAGGTTTAATGTATCCCTTGGACCTTCCTATTGACGATGAAACACGGAAATTGCATCGGAATTAAATACAAAAGGCACAATGAAAACATAAAAACAAGAATACTGACTGTTGTTACTGTCTGTGATTTGAGCTTTCCTGTGAAACCATTTTTGATTCCGATGCTTCACTTCAGGTTTACTGAATCCCACAGACTTACTTATTGACAAGTGGCACAAAGCCACTTAAGTACAACAGGAGTGACTCTTCTTACATTCCATGATTTGAACCTTTCCTGTGACACCAGTTTTAGATTCCGATGCTTCAGTTCAGGTTTACTGTATCCCTTGGACCTTCTCATTGACGATGAAACACAGAAATTGTGTCGGAATTAAATACAAAAGGCACAATGCCGACTTTAGTACAAGAAGACTGTCTCTTCGTACTGTCTATGTTTTGACCCTTTCCTGTGAGACCAGCTTTAGTTTTCGATGCTTCACTTCAGGTTTACTGTATTCCTTGGACCTTTTTATTGACGTTGAAACACAGAAATAGCATCGGAATTAAATACAAAAGGCACAATGCCGACTTAAGTACAAGAAGACTGACTCCTCTTACTGTCAATGTTTTGAACCATCCCTGTGAGACCAGATTTGATTCCGATGCTTCAGTTCAGGTTTTCTGTATCCCTTGGACTTTCTTACTGACGATGAAACACAGAAATTGCTTCGGAATGAAAGACAAAAGGCACAATGCCCACTTAAAAACAAGAAGACTGACTCTTCTTTCTGTCTACGATTTGAACCTTTCCTGTGAGACCAGTTTTAGATTCGGATGCTTTACTTCAGGTTTACTGTATCGCTTGGACCTTCTTATTGACGATGAAACACAGAAATTGCATCGGAATTAAATACAAAAGGCACAATGCAGACTTAAGTACAAAAGGACTGACTCTTCTTACATTCCGTGATTTGAACCTATCCTGTGAGACCAGTTTTAGATTCCGATGCTTCACATCAGGTTTACTGTATCCCTTGGACCTTCTTATTGACGATGAAACACAGAAATTGCATCGGAATTAAATACAAAAGCAAAATGCCGACTTAAGTACAAGAAGACAAACTCTTCTTACTGTCAATAAGTTTAACCTTTCCTGTGAGACCAGTTTTAGCTTCCGATGCTTCACTTCAGGTTTACTGTATCCCTTGGACTTTCATGTTGACGATGAAACACACAAATTGATGTGTCGACAGAAGTGCCGGCACAGTGTTATTTTGAGGGGGGAGATAGGCACGCTATCTATCGCAGACGGTCGTGAAGTCTGGAACAGGATAACTATTGAATGGTAGCAATAAAAGTACGTAGCTGGAATATACTTAACTTTATTCACTCCTGGTGATACATCTCTCTCGACTATACAAATGCGACTCGTAAGATACATGCACTGTTACAATTGGCGCCTTGCTAGGTCGTAGCCATGGACTTAGCAGAAGGCAATTCTAACTGTCTCTCGGCAAATGAGAGGAAGGCCTCGTATGTATTGTCGCTAGCAATGTCGTCGTACAACTGGGGCGAGTGCTCTATCGTATATCGAGACCTGCCTTGTGGTGGCGCTAGGTCTGCGATTACACAGTGGCGACACGTGGGTCCGATATGTACTAAAAGGACCGCGGCCGATTTAAGCTACCACCTAGCAAGTGTGGTGTCTGGCGGTGACACAACACAAATTGCATCGGAACTAAATACAAAAGGCACAATGCCGACTTAAGTACAAGATGACTAAATCTTCTTACTGTCTATGATTTGACCCTTTCCTGTGAGACCAGTTTTAGATTCTTATGCTTCATTTCAGGTATACTGTATCCCTTGGACCTTCTTATTGACGGTGAAACACAGATATAGCGTCGGAGTTAAATACAAAAGGCACAATGCCGACTTAAGTACAGGATGACTGACTCTTCATACTGTATATGTTTTGAACCTTTCCTGTGAGACCAGTTTTACATTCCGATGTTTCATTTCAGGTTTACTGTGTCCCTTGGACCTTCTTATTGACGATGAAACACAGAAATTGCATCGGAATTAAATACAAAAAGCACAATGCCCACATAAAAACAAGACGACTGACTCTTCTTAATGTCTATGGTTTGAACCTTTCCCATGAGACCAGTTTTAGATTCAGATGCTTTACTTCATGTTTACTGTATCCCTTGGACCTTCTTATTGACGATGAAATACAGAAATTGCATCGGAATTAAATACAAAAGGCACAATGCCGACTTAAGTACATGAAGACTGACTCTTCTTACTGTCTATGTTTTGAACGTTTCCTGTGAGACCAGTTTTAGATTCCGATGCTTTACTTCAGGTTTACTGTATCCCTTGGATCTGCTTATTGACGATGAAACACAAAATTGCATCGGAATTAAATACAAAAGGCACAATGCCGACTTAAGTACAAGATGACTGACTCTTCTTACTGTCTATGATTTGAACCTTTCCTGTGAGACCAGTTTTACATTCCGATGTTTCATTTCAGGTTTACTGTGTCCCTTGGACCTTCTTACTGACGATGAAACACAGAAATTGCATCGGAATTAAATACAAAAAGCACAATGCCGACTTAAGTACAAGAAGACTGACACTCCTTACTGTCTATGTTTTGAACCTTGCCTGTGAGACCAGTTTTAATTTCCGATGCTTCACTTCAGGTTTACAGTATCCCTTGGACCTACTTATTGACGATGAATCACAAAAATTGCATCGGAATTAAATACAAAAGGCACAATGCCGACTTAAGGACAAGATGACTGAGTCTTCTTACTGTCTATGATTTGAACCTTTCCTGTGAGACGAGTTTTAGATTCCGATGCCTTACTTCAGGTTTACTGTATCCCTTGGACCTTCTTATTTACGATGAGACACAGAAATTGCATCGGAATTAAATGCAAAAGGCACAATGCCGACTTTCGTACAAGACGACTGACTCTCCTTACATTCTATGATTTGAACCTTTCATGTGAGACAAGTTCTAGATTCCGATGCATTATTTCAGGTTTACTGTATCCCTTGGACCTTCTTATTGTCGATGAAACACAGATATTGCATCGGAATGAAATACAAAAGGCACAATGCCGACTCAACTACAAGAAGACTGACTCTTCTTACTGTCTATGCGTTGAACCTTTCCTGTGAGACCAGTTTTACATTCCGATGCTTTACTTCAGGTTTACTGTATCCCTTGGACCTTCTTATTCACGATGAAACACAGAAATGGCATCGGAATCAAATACAAAAGTCACAATGCCGACTTAAGTACTATAGGACTGACTCTTTTTACATTCTATGATTTGAACCTTTCCTGTGAGACCAGTTCTAGATTCCGAAGCTTCACTTCAGGTTTTCTATATCCCATGGACCTTCTTAATGACGATGAAACATAGATATTGCATCGGAATTAAATACAAAAGGCACAATGCCGACTTCAGTACATGAAGACTGACACTTCTTAATGTCTATGTTTTGAACCTTTCCTGTGAGACCAGTTTTAGATTCCGATGCTTTACTTCAGGTTTACTGTATCTATTGGACCTTCTTATTTGCGATGAGACACAGAAATTGCATCGGAATTAAATGCAAAAGGCACAATGGCGACTTTCGTACAAGACGACTAACTCTTCTTACATTCTGTGATTTGAACCTTTCATGTGAGACCAGTTTTAGATTCCGATGCTTCATTTCAGGTTTACTGTATCCCTTGGACCTTCTTATCGATGATGAAACACAGATATTGCATCGGAATTAAATACAAAAGGCACTATGCCGGCTTCAGAACAAGAAGACTGACTCTTCTTTCAGTCTATGTTTTGAAGCTTTCGTGTGAGACCAGTTTTGATTCCGGTGCTTTACTTCAGGTTTTCTGTATCCCTTGGACCTTCTTATTGACGATCAAACAAAAAAATTGCATCGGAATTAAATACTAAATGAACAATACCGACTTAAGTACAAGAAGACTGACTCTTCTTTCTGTCTATGTTTTGAAGCTTTCGTGTGAGACCAGTTTTGATTCCGGTGCTTTACTTCAGGTTTACTGTATCCCTTGGACCTTCTTATTCACGATGAAACACAGAAATTTCATCGGAATCATATACAAAAGTCACAATGCCGACTTAAGTACTATAGGACTGACTCTTTTTACATTCTATGATTTGAACCTTTCTTGTGAGACCAGTTCTAGATTCCGAAGCTTCACTTCAGGTTTACTATATCCCATGGACGTTCTTAATGGCGATGAAACACAGATATTGCATCGGAATGAAATACAAAAGGCACAATGACGACTTAAGTACAAGAAGACTGACTCTTCTTACTGTCGACGATTTCAACGATTCCTGTGAGACGAGTTTCAGATTCCTATGTTTAGTTTCAGATTTACTGCATCCCTTGGACCTTCTTATTGACGATGAAACATAGATATTCCATCGGAATTAAATACAAAAGGCACAATGCCGACTTCAGTACGTGAAGACTGACTCTTCTTAATGTCTGTGATTTGAACCTTTCCAGTGAGACCTGTTTTAGATTCTGATGCTTTACTTCAGGTTTACTGTATCCCTTGGACCTTCTTATTTACGATGAAACACAGAGATTGCATCGGAATTAAATGCAAAAGGCACAATGCCGGCTTTCGTTCAAGACGACTGACTCTTCTTACATTCTATGATTTGAACCTTTCCTGTGAGACCAGTTTTAGATTCCGATGCCTCACTTTAGGTTTACTGTATCTCTTGGACTTTCTTATTGACGATGAAACACAGAAATTTGTCGGAATTAAATACAAAAGGCACAATGGACACTTAAAAACAAGAAGACTGACTCTTCTTACTGTCTATGTTTTGAACCTTTCCTGTGAGACCAGTTTTTGATTCGGTTGCTTTACTTCAGGTTTACTGTATCCCTTGGACCTTCTTATTGACGATGAAACACAGAAATTGCATCGGATTTAAATACAAAAGGCACAATGCGGACTTAAGTACAAGAGGACTGACTCTTCTTACATTCCATGAATTGAACCTTTCCTGTGAGACCAGTTTTAAGATTTCGATGCTTCACTTCAGGTTTACTGTATCCCTTGGAATTGCTTATTGACGATGAAACACAGAAATTGCATCGGAATTAAGTACAAAACGCACAATTCCGACTTAAGTACAAGAAGATTGACTCTTCTTACTGTCTATGTTTTGAAGGTTTCCTGTGAGACCAGTTCTGATTCCGGTGTTTCTCTTCAGGTTTACTGTATCCCTTGGACCTTCTTATTGAAGATGGAACACAGAAATTGCATCAAAACTATATACAAAAGGCACAATGCCGACTTAAGTACAAGAAGACTGACTCTTCTTTGTGTCTATATTTTGAACCTTTCCTGTGAGACCAGTTATAGATTCCAATGCTTCACTTCAGGTTTACTGTATCCTTATGACCTTCTTATTGACGATGAAACACAGTAATTGCATCCGAATTAAATACAAAAGGCACAATGCCGAATTAAGTACAAGAAGACCGACTCTTCTTTTTGTCTATAATTTAAACCTTTCCTGTGAGACCAGTTTTATATTCCGGTGCTTCACTTCAGGGTTAGTGTATCCCTTGGAGCTTCATATTGACAATGAAACACAGAAATTCTATCGGAATTAAATACAAAAGGCACAATGCCGACTTAAGTACAAGATGACTGAGTCTTCTTACTGTCTATGATTTGAACCTTTCCTGTGAGACCTTTTTTAGATTCCTATGCTTCATTTCATGTTTACTGTATCCCTTGGACCTTCTTATTGACGATGAAACACAGAAATGGCATCGGAATTAAATACAAAAGGCACGATGCCGACTTAAGTAAAAGAAGACTGACTCTTCTTACTGTCTATGCTTTGAACCTTTCCATTGAGACCAGTTTTACATTCCGATGCTGTACTTCATTTTTACTCTATCCCTTGGACCTTCTTATTCACGATGAAACACAGAAATGGCATCGGAATTAAATAGAAAAGCACAATGCCGACTTAAGTACAAGAGGACTGACTCTTCTTACATTCTATGAATTGAACCTTTCCTGTGAGACCTGTTTTAGATTCCAAAGTTTCACTTCAAGTTTACTGTATCCTTCGGACCTTCTTATTGACGGTGAAACACAGTAATTGCATCCGAATTAAATACAAAAGGCACAATGCCGACTTAAGTACAAGAAGACTGACTCTTCTTACTGTCTATGTTTTGAAGCTTTCCTGTGAGACCAGTTTTGATTCCGGTGCTTCACGTCAGGTTTACTGTATCCCTTGGACCTTCTTATTGACGATGAAACACAGATATTGCATCGGAATGAAATACAAAAGGCACAATTCCGACTTAAGTACATGAAGACAGACTCTTTTTACTGTCTATGTTTTGAACGTTTCCTGTGAGACCAGTTTTAGATTCCGATGCTTTACTTCAGGTTTACTGTATATCTTGGACTTTCTTATTGACGATGAAGAACAAAAATTGCATCGAAATAAATACTGAATGAAGACTGCCGACTTAAGTACAAGAAGACTGAATCTTCTTACTGTCTATATTTTGAAGCATTCCTGTGAGACTAGTTTTGATTCCGGTGCTTCACTTCAGGTTTACTGTACCCCTTGGACCTTCTTATTGACGGTGAAACACAGAAATTACATCGGAATTAAATACAAAAGGCGCAATGACGACCTGAGTACAAGAAGACT
Source organism: Schistocerca americana (assembly GCF_021461395.2). NCBI lineage: Eukaryota > Metazoa > Arthropoda > Insecta > Orthoptera > Acrididae > Schistocerca > Schistocerca americana. Next base: position 2,018,787 of record NW_025726247.1, read on the forward strand.
GACTCTTATTACTGTCTATAATTTGAACCTTTCCTGTGAGACCACTTTTAGATTCCGATGCTTTACTTCAGGTTTACTATATACCTTGGACCTTCGTATTTAAGATGATACACAGAAATTGCATCGGAATTAAATGCAAAAGGCACAATGCCGACTTTCGTACAAGACGACTGACTCATCTTACATTCTATGATTTGAACTTTTCTTGTGAGACAAGTTTTAGATTCCGATGCTTCACTTCAGGTTTACTGTATCCCTTGGACCTTCATGTTGACGATGAAACACACAAATTGCATCGGAACTAAATACAAAAGGCACAATGCCGACTTAAGTACAAGATGACTGAGTCTTCCTACTGTCTACGATTTGAATTTTTCCTGTGAGACCAGTTTTAGATTCTTATGCTTCATTTCAGGTATACTGTATCCCTTGGACCTTCTTATTGACGATGAAACACAGAATTAGCATCGGAATTAAATACAAAAGGCACAATGCTGACTTAAGTACAAGAGGACTGACTCTTCTTACAATCCATGATTTGAACCTTTCCTGTGAGACCAGTTTTAAGATTCCAATGCTTCACTTCAGGTTTACTGTATCCCTTGGAATTGCTTATTGACGATGAAACACAGAAACAGCATCGGAATTTAATACAAAAAGCACTATGCCGACGTAAGTACAAGATGACTGACTCTTCTTACAGTCTATGTTTTGAACCTTTCTTGTGAGACCAGTTTCAGATTCCGATGCTTCATTTCTGGTTTACTGTATCCCTTGGACCTTCTTATTGACGATGAAACACAGAAATTGCATCGGAATTAAGTACAAAACGCACAATTCCGACTTAAGTATAAGAAGTCTGACTCTTCTTACTGTCTATGTTTTGAATGTTTCCTGTGAGACCAGTTTTGATTCCGGTGTTTCACTTCAGGTTTACTGTATCCCTTGTACCTTCTTATTGAAGATGAAACACAGAAATTGCATCATAAATAAATACAAAAGGCGCAATGCGGACTTAAGTACAAGAAGACTGACTCTTCTTAGTGTCTATATTTTGAACCTTTCCTGTGAGACCAGTTATAGATTCCGATGCTTCACTTCAGGTTTACTGTATCCCTTAGACTTTCATAATGACGATGAAACACAGAAATTACATCGGAATTAAATACAAAAGTCAAAATGCCGATTTAAGTACAAGAAGACTGACCTATCATACTGTCTATAATTGAAACCTTTCCCGTGAGACCAGTTTTAGATTCCGGTGCTTCACTTCAGGTTTAGTGTATTCCTTGGACCTTCATATTGACGATGAAACACAGAAATTCTATCCCAATTAAATACAAAAGGCACAATGCCGACTTAAGTACAAGATGACTGAGTCTTCTTACTGTCTATGAATTGAACCTTTCCCGTGAGACCATTTTTAGATTCCTATGCTTCATTTCAGGTTTACTGTATCCCTTGGACTTTCTTATTGACGATGAAACAAAGAAATTGCATCGGAATTAAATACTAATGGCACAATGCCGTCTTAAGTACAAGAAGACTGACTAATCTTACTGTCTATGTTTTGAACCATTCCTGTGAGACCAGATTTGATTCCGATGCTTCACTTCAGGTTGACTGTATCCCTTGGACTTTCTTATTGACGATGAAACATAGAAATTGCGCCGGAATTAAATACAAACGGCACAATGCCCACTTAAAAACAAGAAGACTGACTCTTCGTACTGTCTATGATTCGAACCTTTCCTGTGAGACCAGTTTATGATTCCGATGCTTTACTTCAGGTTTACTGTATCCTTTGGACCTTTATATTGACGATGAAACACAGAATTAGCATCGGAATTAAATACAAAAGGCACAATGCTGACTTAAGTACAAGAGGACTGACTCTTCTTACATTCCATGATTTGAACCTTTCCTGCGAGACCAGTTTATGATTCCGATGCTTTACTTCAGGTTTACTGTATCCCTTGGACGTTCTTATCGACGATGAAACACAGAAATTGCATCGGATTTAATTACAAAGGGCACAATGCGGAATTAAGTACAAGAAGACTGACTCTTCTTACATTCCATGATTTGAACCTTTCCTGTGAGACCAGTTTCAGATTCCGATGCTTCACTTCAGGTTTACTGTATTCCTTGGACCTGCTTATTGACGACGAAACACAGAAATTGCACCGGAATTAAATACAAAAGGCACATTGCCGACTTAAATACAAGAAGACTGACACTTCTTACTGTCTATGTTTTGAACCTTTCCTGTGAGACCAGTTATAAATTCCGATGCTTCATTTCAGGTTTAATGTATCCCTTGGACCTCCTTATTGACGATGAAACACAGAAATTGCATCGCAATTAAATACAAAATGCACAATGCCGACTTAAGTACAAGAAGACTGACTCTTCTTACTGTCTACGTTTTGAAGCTTTAGTGTGAGACCAGTCTTGATTCCGGTGCTACACTTCAGGTTTACTGTATCCCTTGGACCTTCTTATTGATGTGAATCCCAAAAATTACATCGGAATTAAATACAAAACCCACAATGCCGACTTAGGTACAACGACACTGACTCTTCTTACTGCCTACGATTTGAACCTTTCCTGTGAGACCAGCCTCAGATTCCTATGTTTCCTTTCAGGTTTACTGTATCCCTTGGACCTTCTCATTGACGATGAAACACAGATATTGCATCGGAATGAAATACAAAAGGCACAATGACGACTTAAGTACAAGAAGACTGACTCTTGTTACTGTCTATATTTTGAACGTGTCCTTTGAGACCTGTTTTAGATTCCGATGCTTTACTTCAGGTTTACTGTATCCCTTGGACGTTCTTATTGACAATCAAACACAGAAATCGCATCGGAAATAAATAGTAAATGAACAATGCCGACTTAAGTACAAGAAGACTGACTCTTCTTACTGTCTATGTTTTGAAGCTTTGCTATGAGACCAGCTTTGATTCCGGTGCCTCACTTCAGGTTTAGTGTATCCCTTGCATCTTCATATTGACGATGAAACACAGAAATTCTATCGGAATTAAATACAAAAGGCACAATGCCGACTTAAGTACAAGATGACTGATTCTTCTTACTGTCTATGATTTGAACCTTTCCTGTGAGACCATTTTTAGATTCCTATGCATCATTTCAGGTTTACTGTATCCCTTGGACCTTCTTATTGACCATGAAACAAAGAAATTGCATCGGAATTAAAAGCAAAAGGCACAATGACGACTTAAGTACAAGAAGACTGAATCTTCTTACTGTCTATGATTTGAACCATTCCTGTGAGACCAGTGTCAGATTCCTACGTTACCTTTCAGGTTTACTGTATCGCTTGGACCTTTTTATTGACGATAAAACACAGATATTGCATCGGAATTAAATACAAAAGGCACAATGCCGACTTCAGTACATGAAGACTGACTCTTCTTACTGTCTATGTTTTGAACCTTCCCCGTGTAACCAGTTTTAGATTCCGTTGCCTTACTTCAGGTTTACTGGATCCCTTTGACCTTCTTATTGACGATGAAACACAGAAATTGCATCGGAATTAAATACAAATGGCACAATGCCGACTTTAGTACAAGAGGACTGACTCCTCTTACATTCTATGATTTGAACCTTTCCTGTGGGAAGAGTTTTAGATTCCGATGCTTCATTTCAGGTTTACTGTATTCCTTGGACCTTCTTATTGACGATGAAACACAGAATTTGCATCGGAATTAAATACAAAACGCACAATTCCGACTTAAGTACAAGAAGACTGACTCTTCTTACTGTCTATGTTTTGAAAGTTTCCTGTGAGACCAGTTCTGATTCCGGTGTTTCTCTTCAGGTTTACTGTATCCCTTGGACCTTCTTATTGAAGATGGAACACAGAAATTGCATCAAAATTATATACAAAAGGCACAATGCCGACTTAAGTACAAGAAGACTGACTCTTCTTTGTGTCTATATTTTGAACCTTTCCTGTGAGACCAGTTATAGATTCCAATGCTTCACTTCAGGTTTACTGTATCCTTATGACCTTCTTATTGACGATGAAACACAGTAATTGCATCCGAATTAAATACAAAAGGCACAATGCCGAATTAAGTACAAGAAGACCGACTCTTCTTTTTGTCTATAATTTAAACCTTTCCTGTGAGACCAGTTTTATATTCCGGTGCTTCACTTCAGGGTTAGTGTATCCCTTGGAGCTTCATATTGACAATGAAACACAGAAATTCTATCGGAATTAAATACAAAAGGCACAATGCCGACTTATGTACAAGATGACTGAGTCTTCTTACTGTCTATGATTTGAACCTTTCCTGTGAGACCTTTTTTAGATTCCTATGCTTCATTTCAGGTTTACTGTATTCCTTGGACCTTCTTATTGACGATGAAACACAGAAATGGCATCGGAATTAAATACAAAAGGCACGATGCCGACTTAAGTAAAAGAAGACTGACTCTTCTTACTGTCTATGCTTTGAACCTTTCCATTGAGACCAGTTTTACATTCCGATGCTGTACTTCATTTTTACTCTATCCCTTGGACCTTCTTATTCACGATGAAACACAGAAATGGCATCGGAATTAAATACAAAAGCACAATGCCGTCTTAAGTACAAGAGGACTGACTCTTCTTACATTCTATGAATTGAACCTTTCCTGTGAGACCTGTTTTAGATTCCAAAGTTTCACTTCAAGTTTACTGTATCCTTCGGACCTTCTTATTGACGGTGAAACACAGTAATTGCATCCGAATTAAATACAAAAGGCACAATGCCGACTTAAGTACAAGAAGACTGACTCTTCTTACTGTCAATGTTTAGCACCATTCCTGTGAGACCAGTTTTTGATTCCGATGCTTTACTTCAGGTTTACTGTATCCCTTGGACCTTCTTATTGATGATGAAACACAGAAATTGCATCGGAATTAAATACAAAATGCACAATGCCGACTTAAGTACAAGAAGGCATACTCTTTTTACTGTCTATGTTTTGAAGCTTTCCTGTGAGACCAGTTTTGATTCCGGTGCTTCACGTCAGGTTTACTGTATCCCTTGGACCTTCTTATTGACGTGAAACACAAAAATTACATCGGAATTAAATACAAACGCCCAATGCCGACATAAGTACAATGAGACTGACTCTTCTTACTGTCTATGATTTGAACCATTCCTGTTAGATCAGCCTCAGATTCGTAGGTTTTCTTTCAGGTTTACTGTATCCCTTGAACCTTCTTATTGACGATGAAACACAGATATTGCATCGGAATGAAATACAAAAGGCACAATTCCGACTTAAGTACATGAAGACTGACTCTTTTTACTGTCTATGTTTTGAACGTTTCCTGTGAGACCAGTTTTAGATTCCGATGCTTTACTTCAGGTTTACTGTATATCTTGGACTTTCTTATTGACGATGAAGAAAAAAAATTGCATCGGAATAAATACTGAATGAAGACTGCCGACTTAAGTACAAGAAGACTGAATCTTCTTACTGTCTATATTTTGAAGCATTCCTGTGAGACCAGTTTTGATTCCGGTGCTTCACTTCAGGTTTACTGTACCCCTTGGACCTTCTTATTGACGGTGAAACACAGAAATTACATCGGAATTAAATACAAAAGGCGCAATGACGACCTGAGTACAAGAAGACTGACTATTCTTACTGTCTATAATTTGAACCTTTCCTGTGAGACCAGTTTTAGATTCCGATGCTTTACTTCAGGTTTACTATATACCTTGGACCTTCGTATTTAAGATGATACACAGAAATTGCATCGGAATTAAATGCAAAAGGCACAATGCCGACTTTCGTACAAGACGACTGACTCATCTTACATTCTATGATTTGAACTTTTCTTGTGAGACAAGTTTTAGATTCCGATGCTTCACTTCAGGTTTACTGTATCCCTTGGACCTTCATGTTGACGATGAAACACACAAATTGCATCGGAACTAAATACAAAAGGCACAATGCCGACTTAAGTACAAGATGACTGAGTCTTCCTACTGTCTACGATTTGAATTTTTCCTGTGAGACCAGTTTTAGATTCTTATGCTTCATTTCAGGTATACTGTATCCCTTGGACCTTCTTATTGACGATGAAACACAGAATTAGCATCGGAATTAAATACAAAAAGCACAATGCTGACTTAAGTACAAGAGGACTGACTCTTCTTACAATCCATGATTTGAACCTTTCCTGTGAGACCAGTTTTAAGATTCCGATGCTTCACTTCAGGTTTACTGTATCCCTTGGAATTGCTTATTGACGATGAAACACAGAAACAGCATCGGAATTTAATACAAAAAGCACTATGCCGACGTAAGTACAAGATGACTGACTCTTCTTACAGTCTATGTTTTGAACCTTTCTTGTGAGACCAGTTTCAGATTCCGATGCTTCATTTCTGGTTTACTGTATCCCTTGGACCTTCTTATTGACGATGAAACACAGAAATTGCATCGGAATTAAGTACAAAACGCACAATTCCGACTTAAGTATAAGAAGTCTGACTCTTCTTACTGTCTATGTTTTGAATGTTTCCAGTGAGACCAGTTTTGATTCCGGTGTTTCACTTCAGGTTTACTGTATCCCTTGTACCTTCTTATTGAAGATGAAACACAGAAATTGCATCATAAATAAATACAAAAGGCGCAATGCGGACTTAAGTACAAGAAGACTGACTCTTCTTAGTGTCTATATTTTGAACCTTTCCTGTGAGACCAGTTATAGATTCCGATGCTTCACTTCAGGTTTACTGTATCCCTTGTACTTTCATAATGACGATGAAACACAGAAATTACATCGGAATTAAAAACAAAAGTCAAAATGCCGATTTAGGTACAAGAAGACTGACCTATCATACTGTCTATAATTGAAACCTTTCCCGTGAGACCAGTTTTAGATTCCGGTGCTTCACTTCAGGTTTAGTGTATTCCTTGGACCTTCATATTGACGATGAAACACAGAAATTCTATCCGAATTAAATACAAAAGGCACAATGCCGACTTAAGTACAAGATGACTGAGTCTTCTTACTGTCTATGAATTGAACCTTTCCCGTGAGACCATTTTTAGATTCCTATGCTTCATTTCAGGTTTACTGTATCCCTTGGACCTTCTTATTGACGATGAAACAAAGAAATTGCATCGGAATTAAATACTAATGGCACAATGCCGTCTTAAGTACAAGAAGACTGACTAATCTTACTGTCTATGTTTTGAACCATTCCTGTGAGACCAGATTTGATTCCGATGCTTCACTTCAGGTTGACTGTATCCCTTGGACTTTCTTATTGACGATGAAACATAGAAATTGCGCCGGAATTAAATACAAACGGCACAATGCCCACTTAAAAACAAGAAGACTGACTCTTCGTACTGTCTATGTTTTGAACCTTTCCTGTGAGACCAGTTTAAGATTCCGATGCTTTACTTCAGGTTTACTGTATCCCTTGGACCTTTATATTGACGATGAAACACAGAATTAGCATCGGAATTAAATACAAAAGGCACAATGCTGACTTAAGTACAAGAGGACTGACTCTTCTTACATTCCATGATTTGAACCTTTCCTGTGAGACCAGTTTTAAGATTCCGATGCTTCACTTCAGGTTTACTGTATCCCTTGGAATTGCTTATTGACGATGAAACACAGAAACAGCATCGGAATTTAATACAAAAAGCACTATGCCGACGTAAGTACAAGATGACTGACTCTTCTTACAGTCTATGTTTTGAACCTTTCTTGTGAGACCAGTTTCAGATTCCGATGCTTCATTTCTGGTTTACTGTATCCCTTGGACCTTCTCATTGACGATGAAACACAGAAATTGCATCGGAATTAAGTACAAAACGCACAATTCCGACTTAAGTACAAGAAGTCTGACTCTTCTTACTGTCTATGTTTTGAATGTTTCCTGTGAGACCAGTTTTGATTCCGTTGTTTCACTTCAGGTTTACTGTATCCCTTGTACCTTCTTATTGAAGATGAAACACACAAATTGCATCATAAATAAATACAAAAGGCGCAATGCGGACTTAAGTACAAGAAGACTGACTCTTCTTAGTGTCTATATTTTGAACCTTTCCTGTGAGACCAGTTATAGATTCCGATGCTTCACTTCAGGTTTACTGTATCCCTTGGACTTTCATAATGACGATGAAACACAGAAATTACATCGGAATTAAATACAAAAGTCAAAATGCCGATTTAAGTACAAGAAGACTGACCTATCATACTGTCTATAATTGAAACCTTTCCCGTGAGACCAGTTTTAGATTCCGGTGCTTCACTTCAGGTTTAGTGTATTCCTTGGACCTTCATATTGACGATGAAACACAGAAATTCTATCCGAATTAAATACAAAAGACACAATGCCGACTTAAGTACAAGATGACTGAGTCTTCTTACTGTCTATGAATTGAACCTTTCCCGTGAGACCATTTTTAGATTCCTATGCTTCATTTCAGGTTTACTGTATCCCTTGGACCTTCTTATTGACGATGAAACAAAGAAATTGCATCGGAATGAAATACTAATGGCACAATGCCGTCTTAAGTACAAGAAGACTGACTAATCTTACTATCTATGTTTTGAACTATTCCTGTGAGACCAGATTTGATTCCGATGCTTCACTTCAGGTTGACTGTATCCCTTGGACTTTCTTATTGACGATGAAACATAGAAATTGCGCCGGAATTAAATACAAACGGCACAATGCCCACTTAAAAACAAGAAGACTGACTCTTCGTACTGTCTATGTTTTGAACCTTTCCTGTGAGACCAGTTTAAGATTCCGATGCTTTACTTCAGGTTTACTGTATCCCTTGGACGTTCTTATTGACGATGAAACACAGAAATTGCATCGGATTTAATTACAAAGGGCACAATGCGGAATTAAGTACAAGAAGACTGACTCTTCTTACATTCCATGATTTGAACCTTTCCTGTGAGACCAGTTTTAGATTCCGATGCTTCACTTCAGGTTTACTGTATTCCTTGGACCTGCTTATTGACGACGAAACACAGATATTGCACCGGAATTAAATACAAAAGGCACATTGCCGACTTAAGTACAAGAAGACTGACACTTCTTACTGTCTATGTTTTGAACCTTTCCTGTGAGACCAGTTATAAATTCCGATGCTTCATTTCAGGTTTACTGTATCCCTTGGACCTTCTCATTGACGATGAAACACAGATATTGCATCGGAATGAAATACAAAAGGCACAATGCCGACTTAAGTACAAGAAGACTGACTCTTGTTACTGTCTATATTTTGAACGTGTCCTTTGAGACCTGTTTTAGATTCCGATGCTTTACTTCAGGTTTACTGTATCCCTTGGACGTTCTTATTGACAATCAAACACAGAAATCGCATCGGAAATAAATAGTAAATGAACAATGCCGACTTAAGTACAAGAAGACTGACTCTTCTTACTGTCTATGTTTTGAAGCTTTGCTATGAGACCAGCTTTGATTCCGGTGCCTCACTTCAGGTTTAGTGTATCCCTTGCATCTTCATATTGACGATGAAACACAGAAATTCTATCGGAATTAAATACAAAAGGCACAATGCCGACTTAAGTACAAGATGACTGATTCTTCTTACTGTCTATGATTTGAACCTTTCCTGTGAGACCATTTTTAGATTCCTATGCTTCATTTCAGGTTTACTGTATCCCTTGGACCTTCTTATTGACGATGAAACAAAGAAATTGCATCGGAATTAAAAGCAAAAGGCACAATGACGACTTAAGTACAAGAAGACTGAATCTTCTTACTGTCTATGATTTGAACCATTCCTGTGAGACCAGTGTCAGATTCCTACGTTACCTTTCAGGTTTACTGTATCGCTTGGACCTTCCCATTGACGATAAAACACAGATATTGCATCGGAATTAAATACAAAAGGCACAATGCCGACTTCAGTACATGAAGACTGACTCTTCTTACTGTCTATGTTTTGAACCTTCCCCGTGTAACCAGTTTTAGATTCCGTTGCCTTACTTCAGGTTTACTGGATCCCTTTGACCTTCTTATTGACGATGAAACACAGAAATTGCATTGGAATTAAATGCAGATGGCACAATGCCGACTTTAGTACAAGAGGACTGACTCCTCTTACATTCTATGATTTGAACCTTTTATTTGAGACCAGTTTTAGATTCCGATGCTTCATTTCAGGTTTACTGTATCCCTTGGACCTTCTTATTAACGATGAAACACAGATAATGCATCGGAATGTAATACAAAAGGCACAATGGCGACTTAAGTACATGAAGACTGACTCTTCTTACTGTCTATGTTTTGAACGTTTCCTGTGAGACCAGTTTTAGATTTCGATGCTTTACTTCAGGTTTACTGTATATCTTGGACCTTCTTATTGACGATGAAGAAAAAAATTACATCGGAAATAATTACTAAATGAACAATGCCGACTTAAGTACAAGAAGACTGAGTCCTCTTACTGTCTATGTTTTGAAGCATTCCTGTGAGACCAGTTTTGATTCCGGTGCTTCACTTCAGGTTTACTGTATCCCTTGGACCTTCTTATTGACGATGAAACACAGAAATCACATCGGAATTAAATACAAAATGCGCAATGACGACCTAAGTACAAGAAGGCTGACTCTTCTTACTGTCTAGGTATTGAACCTTTCCTGTGAGACCAGTTTTAGATTCCGATGCTTTACTTCAGGTTTACTATATCCCTTGGACCTTCTTATTTACGATGAGACACAGAAATTGCATCGGAATTAAATGCAAAACGCACAATGCCGACTTCAGTACAAGAGGACTGACTCCTCCTACTTTCTATGTTTTGAACCTTTCCTGTGAGACCAGTTGTAGATTCCGAAGCTTCACTTCAGGTTTGCAATGTCCCTTGGACCTTTTTATTGAAGATGAAACGCAGAAATTGCATCGGAATTAAATACAAAAGGCACAATGCCGACTTAAGTACAAGGAGACTGGCTCTTCTTACTGAATATGATTTGAACCTTTCCTGTGAGATCAGCCTCAGATTCCGAGGTTTTTTTTCAGGTTTACTGTATCCCTTGGACCTTCTTATTGACGATGAAACACAGATATTGCATCGGAATGAAATACAAAAGGCACAATGCCGACTTCAGTACATGAAGACTGACTCTTCTTACTGTCTATGTTTTGAACGTTTCCTATGAGACCAGTTTTAGATTCCGATGCTTTACTTCAGGTTTACTGTTTATCTTGGACTTTCTTATTGACGATGAAACACAAAAATTGCATCGGAATTAAATACTACATGAACAATGCCGACTTCAGTACATGAAGACTGACTCTTCTTACTGTCTATGTTTTGAAGCTTTCCTGTGAGACCAGTTTTGATTCCGGTGCTTCACTTCAGGTTTACTGTATCCCTTGGACCTTCTTATTGACGGTGAAACACAGAAATTACATCGGATTTAAATACTAAAGGCACAATGACGACATAAGTACAAGAAGACTGACTCTTCTTACTGTCTATGATTTGAACCATTCCTGTGAGACCAGTTTCAGATTCCTATGTTTCCTTTCAGGTTTACTGTATCCCTTGGACCTTCTAATTGACGATGAAACACAGATATTGCATCGGAATTAAATACAAAAGGCACAATGCCGACTTTAGTACGTGAAGACTGACTCTTCTTACTGTCTATGATTTGATCCATTCCTGTGAGACCAGTTTAAGTTTCCTATGTCTCGTTTCAGGTTCACTGTATCCCTGGGACCTTCTTATTGACAATGAAACACAGATATTGCATCCTAGTTAAATACAAAAGGCGCAATGCCGACTTAAGTACTAGAAGACTGACTTTTCTTACTGTCTATATTTTGAATCTTCCCTCTGAGACCAGTCTTAGATTCCGATGCTTTACTTCAGGTGTACTGTATCCCTTGGACCTTCTTATTGACGATGAAACACAGAAATTGCATCGGAATTAAATTCAAAAGGCATAATGCCGACATATGTACGAGAAGACAGACTCTTCTTACTGTCTATGTTTTGAAGCTTTCCTGTGAGACCAGTGTTAATTCCGATGCTTCACTTCATGTTTACCGTATCCCTTGGACCTTCTTGTTGACGATGAAACACAGAAATTGCATCGGAATTGAATACAAAAGGCACAATGCAGACGTAAGTACAAGAGGGCTGACTCTTCTTACATTCCATGATATGAACCTTTCCTGTGATACCAGTTTTAGATTCCAATGCTTCACTTCAGGTTTACTGTATCCCTTGGACCTGCTTATTGACGATGAAACACAGAAATTGCATCGGAAGTACATACAAAAAGCACAATGCCAACTTAAATACAAGAAGACTGAGTCTTGTTACTGTCTATGCTTTACAGCTTTCCTGTGAGACCAGTTTTGATTCCGATTCTACACTTCAGATTTACTGTATCCCTTGGACCTTCTTATTGACGATGAAACACAGAAATTTCATCGGAATTAAATACTAAAGGCACAATGCCGACTTAAGTACAAGAAGACTGACTCTTCTTACTGTCTATGATTTTAACTATTCCTGTGAGACCAGTTTTAGATTCCGGTGCTTCACATCAGGTTTGCTGTATCCCTTGGACATTCTTATTCGCGATGAAACACAGAAATGGGATCGGAATTAAATAAAAAAGGCTCAATCCCGACTTAAGTACAAGTAGACTGACTCTTCTTACTGTCTGTGTTTTGAACCTTTCCTGTGAGACCAGTTTTAGATTCCGATGGTTCTCATCAGGTTTACTGTATCCCTTGGACCTTCTAATTGACGATGAAACACAGAAATTGCATCGGAATTAAATACAAAAGGCACAATGCGGACTTAAGTACAAGAAGTCTGACTCTTCTTACTGTCTATGATATTAACCTTTCCTGTGAGACCAGTTTCAGATTCCTATGCTTCATTTCAGGTTTACTGCATCCCTTGGACCTTCTTATTTACGATGAAACACAGATATTGCATCGGAATTAAATACAAAAGGCACAATGCCGACCTAAGTACATGAAGACTGACTCTTCTTACTGTCTATGTTTTGAACCTTTAGGGTGAGACCAATTTTGGATTCCGTTGCTTTAGTTCAGGTTTACTGTATCCCTTGGACCTTCTTATTGACGATGAAACACAGAAATTGCATCGGAGTTAAATGCAAAAGGCACAATGCCGACTTAAGTACAAGAGGACTGACTCTTCTTACAATCTATGATTTGAACCCAACCTGTGAGACCAGTTTTAGGATTCCGATGCTTCATTTCAGGTTTACTGTATCCCTTGGACCATCTTATTGACGATGAAACACAGAAATTGCATCGGAATTAAACACAAACGGCACAATGCCGACTTAAATACAAGAGGACTGACTCTTCTTACCGTCTATGCTTTGAACCTATCCTGTGAGACCTGTTTTACATTCCGATGCTTTACTTAAGGTTTACTGTATCCCTTAGACCTTCTTATTCACGATGAAACACAGAAATGGCGTCGGCATTAAATACAAAAGGCACAATGCCGACTTAAGGACAAGAGGACTGACTCTTCTTACATTCTATGAATTGAACCTTTCCTGTGAGACCAGTTTTAGATTCCGAAGCTTCACTTCAGGTTTACTGTATCCTTTGGTCCATCTTATTGACGATGAAACACATTAATTACATCCGAATTAAATACAAAAGGCACAATGCCAACTTAAGTGCAAGAGGATTGATTCTTCTTACTGTCTATGCTTTGAACCTTTCCTGTGATACCATTTTTAGATTACGATGCTTCACTTCAGGTTCACTGTATCCCTTGGACCTTCTTATTGACGATGAAACACAGAAATTGAATTGGAATTAAATACAAAAGACACTATGCCGTTTTCAGAACAAGAAGACTGACTTTTCTTGATGTCTATGATTTGATCCTTTACTGTGAGACCAATTTTAGATTCCCATGCTTCACTTCAGGTTTACTGTATCCCTCGGACCTTCTTATTGACGATGAATCACAGAAATTGCATCGGAATTAAATACAAAATTCAAAATGCCGACTTAAGTATAAGTAGAGTGACTCTTCTTACTATCTATGTTCTGAACCGTTCCTGTGAGACCAGTTTTGGATTCCGATGGTTCTGATCAGGTGTACTGAATCCCTTGGACCTTTTAATTGACGATGAAACACAGAAATTGCATCGGAATAAAATACAAAAGTCAAAATGCCGACTTAAGTACAAGAAGACTGACTCTGCTTACAGCCTGTGATTTGAGCCTTTCCTGTGGGACCAGTTTTAGATTCCGAGGCTTCACTTCAGGTTTAGCGTATCGCTTGGACCTTCTTATTGACGATGAAACACTGAAATTACATCGGAATTAAATACAAAATGCACAATGCCGACTTAAGTACAAGAAGACTGACTCTGCTTACAGCCTATGATTTGAACCATTCCTGTGAGACCAGTTTCAGTTTCCTATGCTTCGTTTCAGGTTTACTGTATCCCTTGGACCTTCTTATTGACGATGAGACACAGATATTGCATCGGAATGAAATACAAAAGGCACAATGGCGACTAAGGTACATGAAGACTGACTCTTCTTACTGTCTATGTTTTGAACTTTTCTGGTGAGACCAGTTTTAGATTACGATGCTTTACTTTAGGTTTACTGTATCCCTTGGACCTTTTTATTGACGATGAAACACATGAATTGCATCGGCAATAAATACAAAAGGCACAAGCCGACTTAAGTACAAGGGGAATGACACTTCTTACATTCAATGATTTGAACCTTTCCTGTGAGAACAGTTTTAGATTCCGATGCTTTACTCCAGGTTTACTGTATCCCTTGGACCTTCCTATTGACGATGCAACACAGAAATCGCATCGGAATTGAATACAAATGTCACAATGCCGATTTAAGTCCAAAAAGATTGACTATTATTACTGTCTATGTTTTGAACCTTTCCAGTGAGTCCACTTTTAGATTACGATGCTTCACTTCAGTTTTACTGTATCCGTTGGTCCTTCTTATTGACGATGAAACACAGAAATAGAATTGGAATTAAATACAAAAGGCACAATGCCGACTTAAGTACAAGAAGACTGACTCTTCTTGCTGTCTACGTTATGAACCTTTACTGTGAGACCAGTTTTAGATTCCGATGCTTCACTTCAGGTTTACTGTATCCCTTGGACCTTCTTATTGACGATGAATCCCAGAAATTGCATCGGAATAAAATACAAAAGTCAAAATGCCGACTTAAGTACAAGAAGACTGACTCTTCTTACAGTCTATATTTTGAACCTTTCCTGTGAGACCAGTTTCAGATTCCGATGCTTCATTACTGGTTTGATGTATGCCTTGGACCTTCTTACTGACAATGAAACACAGAAATTACCTCGGAATTAAATAGAAAAGGCACAATGCCGACTTAAGTACAAGATGACTGAGTCTTCTTACTGTCTATGATTTGAACCTTTCCTGTGAGACCAGTGTTAGATTGCTATGCTTCATTTCAGGTTTGCTGCATAACTTGGACCTTCTTATTGACGATGAAACACAGAAATTGCATCAGAATGAAACACAAAAGGCACAATGCCGACTTAAGTACAAGTAGACAGACTCCTCTTACTGTCTATGTATTGAACCTTTCCTGTGAGACCAGTTTTAGATTCCGATGCTTCATTTCAAGTTTACTGTATAACGTGGACCTTCTTAATGACGATGAAACACAGAAATTGCATCGGAATTAAATACAAAATGCATTATGCCGACTTATGTACAAGAAGAGTGACTCTTCTTACTGTCTATGTTATGAAGCTTTCCTGTGAGACCAGTTTGAATTCCGGTGCTTCACTTCAGGTTTACTGTATCCCTTGGACCTTCGTATTGACGATGAAACACCGAAATTACATCGGAATTAAATACAAAAGGCACAATGCCGATTAAAGTTCAAGAAGACCGGCTCTTCTTACTGTCTATGATTTGAACCTTTCCTGTGAGACCAGTTTCAGATTCCTATGTTTCCTTTGAGGTTTACTGTATCCCATGGACCTTCTTATTGATGATGAAACACAGAAATTGCGCCGCAATGAAATACAAAAGGAACAATGCCAACTTATAAACAAGAACACTGACTCTTCTTACTGTCTATGATTTGAACCTTTCCTGTGAGACCAGTTTTAGATTCCGATGCTTTACTTCCGGTTTACTGTATCCCTTGGACCTTCTTATTGACGATGAAACACAGACATTGCATCGGAATTAAATACAAATGGCACAATGCCGACTTAAGTACAAGAGGAATGACTCTTCTTACATTCTATGATTTGAACCTTTCCTTTGAGACCAGTTTTAGATTCCGATGCTTTACTTTAGGTTTACTGTATCCCTTGGACCTTCGTATTGACGATGAAACACAGAAATCGCATCGCAATTGAGTACAAAAGGCACAATGCCGATTTAAGTCCAAAAAGATTGACTCTTCTTACTGTCTATGTTTTGAGCCTTTCCTGTGAGTCCACTTTTAGATTACGATGTTTCACTTCAGGTTTACAGTATCTGTTGGACCTGCTTGTTGACGATGAAACACAGAAATTGAATTGGAATTAAATACAAAAGGCACAATACCGACTTAAGTACAAGAAGACTGACTCTTCTTGCTGTCTACGCTATGAACCTTTACTGTGAGACCAGTTTTAGAGTCTGATGCTTCACTTCAGGTTTACTGTATCCCTTGGACCTTCGTATTGACGATGAATCCCAGAAATTGCATCGGAATAAAATACAAAAGCCAAATGCCGACTTAAGTACAAGAAGACTGACTCTTCTTACGGTCTATATTTTGAACCTTTCCTTTGAGACCAGTTTTAGATTCCGATGCTTCATTACTGGTTTAATGTATGCCTTGGACCTTCTTATTGACGATGAAACACAGAAATTACCTCGGAATTAAATACAAAAGGCACAATGCCAACATAAGTACAAGAAGACTGACTCTTCTTACTGTCTATGTTTTAAACCTTTCCTGTGAGACCAGTTATGATTGCGATGCTTCACTACAGGTTTACTGTATCCCTTGGACCTTCGTATTGAGGATGGAACACTGAAATTGCATCGGAATGAGTTCAAAAGTCAAAATGCCGACTTAGGTACAAGAAGACTGACTCTTCTTACTGTCTATAATTTGAACCTTTCCTGTGACGCCACTTTTAGATTCCGATGTTTCACTTCATGTTTACTGTATCCCTTGGACGCTCATATTGACGATGAAACACAGAAATTGCATCGGAATTAAATACAAAAGGCACAATGTCGACTTAAGTACAAGATGACTGAGTCTTCTTACTGTCTATGATTTGAACCTTTCCTGTGAGACCAGTTTTTGATTGCTATGCTTAATTTCAGGGTTGCTGTATAACTTGGACCTTCTTATTGACGATGAAACACAGAAATTGCATGGGAATGAAATACAAAAGGCACAATGCCGACTTAAGTACAAGTAGACAGACTCTTCTTACTGTCTATGTATTGAACCTTTCCTGTGAGACCAGTTTTAGATTCCGATGCTTCATTTCAGGTTTACTGTATAACTTGGACGTTCTTAATGATGATGAAACACAGATATTGCATCGGAATTAAATACAAAATGCATTATGCCGACTTATGTACAAGAAGACTGACTCTTCTTACTGTCTATGATTTGAACCTTTCCTGTGAGACCAGTCTCAGATTCCTATGTTTCCTTTCAGGTTTACTGTATCCCATGGACCTTCTTATTGATGATGAAACACAGAAATTGCGTCGGAATGAAATGCAAAAGGCACAATGCCAACTTAAAAACAAGAAGACTGAGTCTTCTTACTGTCTATGATTTGAACCTTTCCTGTGAGACCAGTTTTAGATTCCGATGCTTTACTTCCGGTTTACTGTATCCCTCGGACCTTCTCATTGACGATGAAACACAGACATTGCATCGGAATTAAATACAAATGGCACAATGCCATTTTAAGTACAAGAGGACTGACTCATCTAACATTCTATGATTTGAACCTTTCCCGTATGACTAGTTTTAGATTCCGATGCTTCACTTCAGGTTTACTGTATCCCTTGGACCTTCTTATTGACGATGAAACACAGATATTGCATCGGAATTAAATACAAAAGGCACAATGCCGATTTAAGTACAAGAAGACTGACTCTTTTAACTGTCTACGTTGTGAACCTTTCCTGTGAGACCAGTTTTAGTTTCCGATGCTTCACTTCGGGTTTACTGTATCCCTTGGACTATCTTATTGACGATGAAACACAGAATTAGTATCGGAATTAAATACAAAAGGCACAAAGCCGACTTAAGTACAAAAAGACTGACTCTTCTTACTGTCTATGATTTGAACCTTTCCTGTGAGAGAAGTTTCAGATTCCGATGCTTCATTTCAGGTTTACTGTATCCCTTGGACCTTCTTGTTGACGATGAAACACACATATTGCATTGTATTTGAATACAAAAGGCACAATGCCGTCTTAAGTACAAGAAGGCTGAATCTTCTTCTGTCTATGTTGTGAACCTTTCCTGTGAGACCAGTTTAGTTTCCGATGCCTCACTTCGGGTTTACTGTATCCCTTGGACCTTCTTATTCACGATGAAACACAGAATTAGCATCGGAATTAAATACAAAAGGCACATAGCCGACTTAAGTACAAGAAGACCGACTCTTCTTACTGTCTATGTTTTGATCCTTTCCTGTGAGACCAGTTTTAGATTCCTATGGTTCTCTTCAGGTTTACTGTATCCCTCGGACCTTCTAATTGACGATGAAACACAGAAATTCCATCGGAATTAAGTACAAAGGGCACAAGGCCGACTTAAGTACAAGAAGACTGACTCGTCTTACGGTCAATGGTTTGAATCTTTCCTGTGTGACCAGTTTTAGATTCCGATGCTTTAGTTCAGGTTTACTGTATGCCTTGGACCATCTTATTGACGATGAAAGACAGAAAGTGCATCGGAATCGAATACAAAAGGCACAATGCCGACTTAAGTACAAGAGGACTGACTATTCTTACATTCTATGATTTGAACCTTTCCTGTGAGACCAGTTTTAGATTCCGATGCTTCACTTCAGGTTTACTGAATCCCTTGGCCCTTCTTATTGACAATGAGACACAGAAACTGCGTCGGAATTAATTACAAAAGGCACAATGCAGTCTTTAGTACAAGAAGACTGACTCTTCTTACTGTCTATGTTTTGAACCTTTAGAGTGAGACCAGTCTTAGTTTCCGATACTTCACTGCAGGTATACTGTATCCCTTGGACCTTCTCATTGACGATGTAACAGAGAAATTGCATTGGAATTAAATACAAAAGGCACAATGCCGGCTAATGTACAAGAAGACTGACTCATCTTACTGTCTATCATTTGAACCTTTCCTGTGAGACCAGTTTTATATTCCGATGCTTCACTTCAGGTTTACTGTATCCTTGGACCTTCATATTGACCATGAAACACAGAAATTGCATCGGAATTAAAAACAAAAAGCATAATGCCGACTTAAGTACAAGATGACTGAGTCCACTTACTGTCTATGATTTGAACCATTCCTGTCAGACCAGTTTCATATTCCTATGCTTCATTTCAGGTTTACTGTAACCCTTGGACCTTCTTTTGTACGATGAAACACAGAAATTGCATCGGAATGAAATACAAAAAGCACAATGCCGACTTAAGTACAAGATGACTGACTCTTCTCACTGTCTATGTTTTGTACCTTTCCTGTGAGACTAGTTTAGGTACCTGTGCTTCATTTCCTGTTTACTGTATCCCTTGGACCTTCTTATTGACAATAAAACACAGAAAGTGCATCGTAATTATATACAAAAGGCTCAATGCCGACTAAAGTACAAGATGACTGAGTCTTCTTACTGTCTATGATTTGAAGCTTTCCTGTGAGACCATTTTTAGATTGCTATTCTTCATTTCAGGTTTGCTGTATAACTTGGACCTTCTTATTGACGATGAAACACAGAAATTGCATCGGAATGAGATACAAAAGCACAATGCCGACTTAAGTACAAGTAGACAGACTCTTCTTACTGTCAATGTATTGAACCTTTCCTGTGAGACCAGTTTTAGATTCCGATGCTTCATTTCAGGTTTACTGTATAACGTGGACCTTCTTAATGACGATGAAACACAGAAATTGCATCGGAATTAAATACAAAACGCATTATGCCGACTTATGTACAAGAAGACTGACTCTTCTTACTGTCTATGTTTTGAAGCTTTCCTGTGAGACTAGTTTTGATTCCGGTGCTTGACTTCAGGTTTACTGTATCCCTTGGACCTTCGTATTGACGATGAAACACCGAAATTACATCGGAAGTAAATACAAAAGCCACAATGCCGATTAAAGTACAAGAAGACTGACTCTTCTTACAGTCTATGATTTGAACCTTTCCTGTGAGACCAGTTTCAGATTCCTATGTTTCCTTTCAGATTTACTGTATCCCATGGACCTTCTTATTGATGATGAAACACAGAAATTGCGTCGGAATGAAATACAAAAGGCACAATGCCAACATAAAAAGAAGAAGACTGACTCTTCTTACTGTCTATGATTTGAACCTTTCCTGTGAGACCGGTTTTAGATTCCGATGCTTTACTTCCGGTTTACTGTATCCCTTGGACCTTCGTATTGACGATGAAACACACATATTGCATTGTAATTGAATACAAAAGGCACAATGCCGTCTTAAGTACAAGAATGCTGAATCTTCTTCTGTCTATGTTGTGAACCTTTCCTGTGAGACCAGTTTAGTTTCCGGTGCCTCACTTCGGGTTTACTGTATCCCTTGGACCTTCTTATTTACGATGAAACACAGAATTAGCATCGGAATTAAATACAAAAGGCACAAAGCCGACTTAAGTACAAGAAGACCGACTCTTCTTACTGTCTATGTTCTGATCCTTTCCAGTGAGAGCAGTTTTAGAATCCTATGGTTCTCTTCAGGTTTACTGTATCCCTCGGACCTTCTAATTGACGATGAAACACAGAAATTGCATCGGAATTAAATACAAAGGGCACAATGCCGACTTAAGTACAAGAAGACTGACTTTTCTCACGGTCTATGGTTTGAACCTGTCCTGTGTGACCAGTTTTAGATTCCGATGCTTTACTTCAGGTTTACTGTATGCCTTGGACCATCTTATTGACGATGAAAGACAGAAAGTGCATCGGAATCGAATACAAAAGGCACAATGCCGACTTAAGTACAAGAGGACTGACTATTCTTACATTCTATGATTTGAACCGTTCCTGTGAGACCAGTTTTAGATTCCGATGCTTCACTTCAGGTTTATTGTATCCCTTGGCCCTTCTTATTGACAATGAGACACAGAAACTGCGTCGGAATTAATTACAAAAGCACAATGCAGTCTTAAGTACAAGAAGACTGACTCTTCTTACTGTCTATGTTTTGAACCTTTAGTGTGAGACCAGTATTAGTTTCCGATACTTCACTGCAGGTATACTGTATCCCTTGGACCTTCTCATTGACGATGTAACAGAGAAATTGCATTGGAATTAAATACAAAACGCACAATGCCGGCTAATGTACAAGAAGACTGACTCATCTTACTGTCTATCATTTGAACCTTACCTGTGAGACCAGTTTTATATTCCGATGCTTCACTTCAGGTTTACTGTATCCTTGGACCTTCATATTGACCATGAAACACAGAAATTGCATCGGAATTAAAAACAAAAAGCATAATGCCGACTTAAGTACAAGATGACTGAGTCCACTTACTGTCTATGTTTTGAACCTTTCCTGTGAGACCAGTTTTATATTCCTATGCTTCATTTCAGGTTTACTGTAACCCTTGGACCATCTTTTGTACGATGAAACACAGAAATTGCATCGGAATTAAATACAAAAAGCACAATGCCGACTTAAGTACGAGATGACTGACTCTTCTCACTGTCTATGTTTTGAACCTTTCCTGTGAGACCAGTTTAGGTACCTGTGCTTCATTTCCTGTTTACTGTATCCCTTGGACCTTCTTATTGACGATGAAACACAGAAAGTGCATCGTAATTATATACAAAAGGCTCAATGCCGACTTAAGTACAATATGACTGAGTCTTCTTACTGTCTATGATTTGAACCTTTCCTGTGAGACCATTTTTAGATTGCTATTCTTCATTTCAGGTTTGCTGTATAACTTGGACCTTCTTAATGACGATGAAACACAGAAATTGCATCGGAATGAAATACAAAATGCATTATGCCGACTTATGTACAAGAAGACTGACTCTTCTTACTGTCTATGTTTTGAAGCTTTCCTGTGACAATAGTTTTGATTCCGGTGCTTGACTTCAGGTTTACTGTATCCCTAGGACCTTCGTATTGACGATGAAACACCGAAATTACATCGGAATTAAATACAAAAGCCACAATGCCGATTAAAGTACAAGAAGACTGACTCTTCTTACTGTCTATGATTTGAACCTTTCCTGTGAGACCAGTTTCAGATTCCTATGTTTCCTTTCAGGTTTACTGTATCCCATGGACCTTCTTATTGATGATGAAACACAGAAATTGCGTCGGAATGAAACACAAAAGGCACAATGCCAACTTAAAAACAAGAAGACTGACTCTTCTTACTGTCTATGATTTGAACCTTTCCTGTGAGACCGGTTTTAGATTCCGATGCTTTACTTCCGGTTTACTGCATCCCTTGGACCTTCTTATTGACGATGAAACACCGACATTGCATCGGAATTAAATACAAATGGCACAATGCCGACTTAAGTACAAGACGACTGACTCCTCTAACATTCTATGATTTGAACCTTTCCCGTGAGACTAGTTTTAGATTACGATGCTTCACTTCAGGTTTACTGTATCCCTTGGACCTTCATATTGACGATGAAACACAGAGATTGCATCGGAATTTAATACAAAAGTCAAAATGCCGACTTAAAGACAAGAAGACCGACTCTTCTTACTGTCTATGTTTTGAACCTTTCGTGTGAGACCAGTTTTAGATTCCTATGGTTCACTTCAGGTTCACTGTATCCCTAGGACCTTCTAATTGACTTTGAAACACAGAAAATGCATCGGAAATAAATACAAAAGGCACAATGCCGACATAAGTACAAGATGACTGACTCTTCTTACTGTCTATGCTATGAACCTTTCCTGTGAGACCAGTTTTAGATTCCGATGCTTTACTTCAGGTTAACTGTATCTCTTGGGCCTTCTTATTGACGATGAAACACAGAGATTGCATCGGAATTTAATACAAAAGTCAAAATGCCGACTTAAAGACAAGAAGACCGACTCTTCTTACTGTCTATGTTTTGATCCTTTCGTGGAGACCAGTTTTAGATTCCTATGGTTCACTTCAGGTTTACTGTATCCCTTGGACCTTCTAATTGACGTTGAAACACAGAAAATGCATCGGAATTAAATACAATGGGCACAATGCCGACTTAAGTACAAGAAGACTGACTCTTCTTACGGTCTATGGTTTGAACCTTTCCTGTGAGACCAGTTTTTGATTCCGATGCTTCACTTTCGGAATACTGTATACCTTGGACCTTCATATTGACGATGAAACACAGAATTTGCATCGGAATTAAATACAAAAGGCACAATGCCGACTTAAGTACAAGATGACTGACTCTTCATACTATCTATGTTTTGAACCTTCCCTGTGAGACCAGTTTTAGGTTCCTGTGCTTCATTTCCTGTTTACTGTATCCCTTGGACCTTTTTATTGACGATGAAACACAGAAATTGCATCGTAATAATATACAAAATGCACAATGCCGACTTAAGTACAAGAAGACTGACTCTTACTACGGTCTATGTTTAGAGTCTTTCCTGTGAGACCAGTTTTAGATTCCGATGCTTCATATCAGGTTTAATGTATGCCTTGGATCTTCTATTTGATAATGAAACACAGAAATTGCATCGGAATTAAATACAAAAGGCACAATGCCGAGTTAAGCACAAGAAGACTGACTCTTCTTACTGTCTATGTTTTGACCATTCCTGTCAGACCAGTTTGGATTCCAATGCTTCGCTTCAGGTTTACTGTATCCTTTGGACCTTCTTATTGACGATGAAACTCAGAAATTCGACCGAACGAAATACAAAAGGCACAATACCGACTTAAGTACAAGAGGACTTTCTCTTCTTACATTCTATGATTTGAACCTTTCCTGAGAGATCAGTTTTAGGTTCCGATGCTTCACTTCAAGTTTACTGTATCCTTTTGACCTTCTTATTGACAATGAAACACAGATATTGCATCGGAATTAAATTCAAAAGTCAAAATGCCGTCTTAAGTACAAGAAGACCGACTCTTCTTACTGTCTATGATTTGAACTTTTCCTGTCAGACCAGTTTTAGATTCCGATGCGTCACAACAGGTTTGCTGTATCCCTTGGACTTCCATATTAACGGTGAAACATAGAAATTACATCGGAATTAAATACAAAAGGCACAATGTCGACTTAGGTACAAGAAGGCTGACTCTTCTTAAAGTCTATGTTTTGAACCTTTCCTGTGAGACCAGTTTTGATTCCGATGCTTCACTTCAGGTTTACTGTATCCCTCAGACTTACTTGAAGACGATAAAACACAGAAACACATCGGAATTAAATACAAAAAGCACAATGCCGACTTAAGTCCAAGAAGACTGACTCTTCTTACTGGCTAAGTTTTGGATCTCTCCTGTGAGACCAATTTTAGTCTCCGATGCTTCACTTCAGGTTTAATGTATCCCTTGGAGCTTCTTATTGACGATGAAACACAGAAATTGCTTCGGAATTAAATACAATAGGCACAATGCCGACTTAAGTACAAGAAGACGGTCTGTTCTTACTGTCTATGATTTGAAAATTTACTGTGAGACCAGTTTTAGATTCCGATGCTTTACTTTAGGTTTACTGTATGCCTTGGACCTTCTTATTGACGATGAAACACAGAAATTGCATCGGAATTAATTACAAAAGACTCAATGCCGACTTAAGTACAAGAGGACTGACGCTTCTTACATTCTATGACTCGAACCTCTACTGTGAGACCAGTTTTAGATTCCGATGTTTCACTTCAGGTTTACTGTATCCCTTGGACTTTGTTATTGACGATGAAACACAGAAATTGCATCGGAATTAAATTCAAAAGTTACAATGCCGACTCAAGTACAAGAAGACTGACTCTTCTTACTGTCTATGGTTTGAATCTTTACTGTGAGACCAGTTTTAGATTCCGATGCTTCACTTCAGGTTTACTGTATCCCTTGGACCTTCATATTAACGATGACACAGAAATTGCATCAAAATTATATACAAAAGGCAGACTGCCGACTTAAGTACAAGAAGACTGACTCTTCTCTCGGTCTATGTTTTGAACCTTTCCTGTGAGACCAGTTTTGATTCTGATGCTTCACTTCAGCTTTACTGTATCCCTCAGACTTACTTGATGACGATAAAACACAGAAACGCATCGGAATTAATTACAAAAGACACAATGCCGACTTAAGTCCAAGAAGACTGACTCTTCTTACTGGCTAAGTTTTGTATTTCTCCTGTGAGACCAGTTTTAGTCTCCGATGCTTCACTTCAGGTTTAATGTATCCCTTGGACCTTCTTATTGACGATGAAACACAGAAATTGCATCGGAATTAAATACAATAGGCACAATGCCGACTTAAGTACAAGAAGACGGTCTGTTCTTACTGTCTATGATTTTAATATTTACTGTGAGACCAGTTTTAGATTCCAATGATTTACCTTAGGTTTACTGTATGCCTTGGACCTTCTTATTGACGATGAAACACAGAAATTGCATCGGAATTAATTATTAAAGACACAATGCCGACTTAAGTACAAGAGGACTGACGCTTCTTACATTCTATGACTCGAACCTTTCCTGTGAGACCAGATTTAGATTCCGATGTTTCACTTCAGGTTTACTGTATCCCTTGGACTTTGTTATTGACGATGAAACACAGAAATTGCATCGGAATTAAATTCAAAAGTTACAATGCCGACATAAGTACAAGAAGACTGACTCTTCTTACTGTCTATGGTTTGAATCTTTACTGTGAGACCAGTTTTAGATTCCGATGCTTCACTTCAGGTTTACTGTATCCCTTGGACCTTCTTATTCACGATGAAACACAGAAATTGCATCAGAATAAATACAAAAGGCACAATGCCGACTTTAGTACAAGAAGACTGACTCTTCTTACTGTCTGTGTTTTGAACCATTCCTGTGAGACCTGTTTTGATTCCGATGCTTCACTTCAGGTTTACCTTATACCTTGGACTTTCTTATTGACGATGAAACACAGAAATTGCGTCGGAATTAAATACAAAAGGCACAATTCCCACTTAAAAGCAAGAAGACTGTCCCTTTTTACTATCTATGATTTGAACCATTCCTGTGTGACCAGTTTTAGTTTCCGATGCTTCGTTTCTGTTTTACTGTATCCCTTGGACCATCTTATTGACGTTGAAACACATAAATTGCATCGGATTTAATTACAAAATGCACAATGCCGACTTAAGTACAAGTAGACCGAATCTTCTTACTGTCTATGTTTTGAACCTTTCCTGTGATACCAGTTTCAGATTCCGATGCTTTACTTCAGGTTTTCTGTATCCCTTTTACCTTCTTATTGACATGAAACACAGAAATTGCATCAGAATTAAATACAAAAGGCACAATGCCGTCTTAAGTACATGAAGACTGACTCTTCTTACATTATATGATTTGAACCTTTCCTGTGAGACCAGTTTTAGATTCCGATGGTTCACTTCATGTTTACTGTATCTTTTGGACCTTCTTATTGACGATGAAACAAAGAAATTGCATCGGAATTAAATGCAAAAGGCACTGTCCCGACTTAAGTACAAGAAGACTGACTCTTCTTACTGTCTACGTCTTGAACCTTTGCTGTGATACCAGTTTTGATTCCGAAGCTTCACTTCAGGTTAACTGTATCCCTTGGACCATCTTATTGACGATGAAACACAGAAACTGCATTGGAATTAAATACAAAAGGCACAATGCCGATTTAAAAACAAGAAGACTGACTCTTATTACATTCTATGACTTGAACCTTTCCTGTGTGATCAGTTTTAGATTCCGATGCTTCACTTCAGGTTTACTGTATCCCTTGGACCTTCTCATTGAAGATGAATCACAGAAATTGCATCGGAATTAAACACAAAAGGCACAATTCCGACTTAAGTACAAGAAGACGGACTGTTGTTACCCGTCTATGCTTTGAACCTTTCCTGTGGGACCAGTTTTAGATTCCGATGCTTCACTTCAGGTTTACTGTATCCCTTGGACCTTCTTTTTGACGATGAAACACAGAAATTGCGTCGGCATTAAATACAAAATCAAAATGCCGACATAAGTACAAGACGACTGACTCTTCTTACTGTCTATATTTTGAACATTTCCTCTGAGACCAGTTATAGATTCCGATGCTTTACCTTAGGTTTACTGTATCCGTTGGACCCTCATATTGACGATGAAACAAAGAAATTGCATCGGAATTGTATACAAAAGCACAATGCCGACTTAAGTACAAGAGGACTGACTCTTCTTACATTCTATGATTTGAACCTATCCTGTGAGACCAGTTTTGATACCGATGCTCCACTTCAGGTTTACTGTATCCCTTGGTCCTTCTTACTGACGATAAAACACAGAAATTACATCGGAATTAAATACAAAAAGCGCAATGCCGACTTAAGTACAAGAGGACTGACTTTTCTTACATTCTTCGATTTGAACCTTTCCTATAGGACCAGTTTTAGATTCCGATGCTTCACTTCAGGTTTACTTTATCCCTTGTACCTGCTGATTGACGATGAAACACAGAAATTGCATCGGAATTATATACAAAAGCACAATGCCGACTTAAGTACAAGAGGACTGACTCTTCTTACATTCTATGATTGGAACCTGTCCTGTGGGACCAGTTTTGATACCGATGCTCCACTTCAGGTTTACTGTATCCCTTGGTCCTTCTTACTGACGATAAAACACAGAAATTACATCGTAATTAAATACAAAAAGCGCAATGCCGACTTAAGTACAAGAGGACTGACTTTTCTTACATTCTTCGATTTGAACCTTTCCTATAGGACCAGTTTTAGATTCCGATGCTTCACTTCAGGTTTACTGTATCCCTTGTACCTGCTTATTGACGATGAAACACAGAAATTGCATCGGAATTAAATACAAAAGGAACAATGCCGACTTAAATACAAGAGGACTGACGCTTCTTACGGTCTATATTTAGAACGTTTCCTCTGAGACCAGTTTTAGATTCCGATGCTTCACTTCAGGTATACTGTATATCTTGGCCCTTCAAATTAACGATGAAACACAGAATTTGCATCGGAATTAAATACAAAAGGCACAATGCCGACTTAAGTACAAGAAGACTGACTCTTCTTACATTCTTTGATTTATACCTTTCCTATTTGACCAGTTTTAGAATCCGATGCTTCACTTCAGGTTTACTGTATCCCTTGGACTTTGTTATTGACGATAAAACCCAGAAATTGCATCGGAATTGAACACAATAAGCACAATGCCGACTTAAGTACAAGAGGACTGACCCTTCTTACATTCTTTGATTTGAACCTTTCCTATTTGACCAGTTTTAGATTCCGATGCTTCACTTCAGGTTTATTGTATCCCTTGTTCCTTATTGACGATGAAACACAGAAATTGCATCGGAATTAAATACAAAAGGTACAATGCCAACTTAAGTACAAGAAGACTGACTCTTCCTACTGTCTATGTCTTGAACCATCCCTGTGAGACCAGTTTTAGATTCCTATACTTGAATTCAGGTTTACTGTATCCCTTGGTCCTTCTTATTGACGATGAAACACAGAAATTGCATCGGGATTAAATACAAAATCTAAATGCCTACTTAAGTACAAGGACACTGACTCTTCTTCCTGTCTATGTTTTGAACCTTAGCTGTGAGACGATTTTTGATTCCGAGGCTTCACTTCAGGTTTACTGTATCCCTTGGACCTTCTTATTGACGATGAAACACAGAAATTGCAATGGAACTAAATACAAAAGGCACAATGACAATGTAAATACAAGAAGACAGACTCTTCTTGCTGTCTATGTTTTGAAAATTCCCTGTGAGACCAGTCTCAGATTCCAATGCTAAAATTCAGGGTTACTGTATCCCTTGGACCTTCTTATTGACGATGAAATACAGAAATTGCATCGGAATTAAATACAAAAGCACAATGCCGACTTAAGTACAAGAAGACCGACTCTTCTTACTGTCTATGTTTTGAACCTTAGCTGTGAGACCAGTTTTGATTCCGAAGCTTCACTTCAGGTTTACTGTATCCATTGGACCTTCTTGTTGACGATGAAACACAGAAATTGCATTGGAATTAAATACAAAAGGCACAATGCCGATTTAAATACAAGAAGACTGACTCTTCTTGCTGACTATAGTCTGATCCTTTTAAGTGAGACCAGTTTTAGATCTCGATGCTTTACTTCAGGTTCACTGTATCCCTTGGACCACCTTATTGACGATGAAACACAGAAATTGCATTGGAATTAAATGCAAAAGGCACAATGCCGACTCACGTCTAAGAAGACTGACTCTTCTTACTGTCTATGTTTTGAACCATTCCTGTGAGACCAGTTTTGATTCCGATGCTTCACTTCAGGTTTACCGTATCCCTTGGACTTTCTTATTGACGATGAAACACAGAATTTGCGTCGGAATTAAATACAAAAGGCACAATGCCCGCTTAAAAACAAGATGACTCACTCTTCTTACTGTCAGTGTATTGAACCTTTCCTGTGTGACCAGTTTTAGATTCCGATGATTTACTTCAGGTTTGCTGTGTCATTTGGACCTTCTTATTGACGATAAAACCCAGAAATTGCATCTGAATTAAATACAAAAGGCACAATGCCGATTTCAATACAAGAGGACTGACTCATCTTACATTCTATGATTTGAACCTTTCCTGTGAGACCAGATTTAGATTCCTATGCTTCATTTCTAGTTTACTGTATCCCTTGGACATTCGTATTGACGATGAAACACAGAAATTGCATCGAAATTAAATACAAAAGGCACAATGCCGACTTTAGTACAAGAAGACTGATTCTTCTTACTGTCTATGTTTTGAACCATTCCTGTGAGACAAGTTTTAGTTTCCGATGCTTCATTTCTGGTTTACTGTATCCCATGGACCTTCTTATTGACGATGAAACACAGAAATTGCATCGGAATTAAATACAAAACGTAAAATGCCGATTTAAGTAAAAGAAGACTGACCCTTCTTACTGTCTTTAATTTGAACCTTTCCTGTAAGACCAGTTTCAGATTCTTATGCCTCATTTCCGTTTTACTGTATCCATTGGACCTTCTTATTGACGAAGAAACACAGAAATTGCACCGGAATTAAATACTAAAAGCCACAATGCCGATTTAAGTACAAGAAGACTGACTCTTCTTACTGTCTATGATTTGAACCTTTCCTGCGACTCCAGTTTTAGTTTCCGATGCTTCACTTCAGGTTTACTGTATCCCTTGGACCTTCTTATTGACGATAAAACCCAGAAATTGGATCGGAATTAAACACAATAAGCACAATGCCGACTTAAGTACAAGAGGACTGACTCTTCTTACATTCTTTGATTTGAACCTTTCCTATTTGACCAGTTTTAGATTCCGATGCTTCACTTCAGATTTACTGTATCCCTTGTACCTGCTTATTGACGATGAAACACAGAAATTGCATCGGAATTAAATACAAAATGGCACAATGCCGATTTCAGTACAAGAAGACCGACTCTTCTTACGGTCTATGTTTTGAACCTTTCCTGTGAGACCAGTTTCAGATTCCGATTCCTCATTTCAGGTTTAATGTATCCCGTGGACCTTGTTATTGACGATGAAACACAGAAATTGCGTCGTAATTAAATACAAAAGGCACAATGCCGGCTTAAGTACAAGAGGACTGACTCTTCTTACATTCTACGATTTGAACCTATCCTCTGAGAGCAGTCTTCATTATGATGCTCCACTTCAGGTATACTGTGTCCCTTGATTCTTCATATTGACGATGAAACACAGAAATTGCATCGCAATTAAATGCAAAAGGCACAATGCTGACTTTAGTACAAGAAGACTGACTCTTCTTACTGTCTATGTTTTGAACCATTCCTGTGAGACCAGTTTTGATTCCGATGCTTCACTACAGGTTTAGCGTATCTCTTGGAATTTCTTATTGACGATGAAACACAGAAATTGCGTCGGAATTAAATACAAAAGGCACAATGCCCACTTAAAAACAAGAAGACTGACTCTTCTTACTGTCTATGTTCTGAACCTTTCCTGTGTGACCAGTTTCAGATTCCGATGCTTTACTTCGGGTTTACTGTGTCCCTTGGACCTTCTTATTGACGATAAAACCCGGAAATTGCATCAGAATTAAATACAAAAGGCACAATGCCGATTTCAGTACAAGAGGACTGACTCTTCTTACATTCTATGATTTGAACCTTTCCTGTGAGACCAGATTTAGATTCATATGCTTCATTTCTAGTTTACTGTATCCCTTGGACACTCTTATTGACGATGAAACACAGGAATTGCATCGAAATTAAATACAAAAGGCACAATGCCGACTTTAGTACAAGAAGACTGACTCTTCTTACTGTCTATGTTTTGAACCATTCCTGTGAGACCATTTTTAGTTTCCGATGCTTCATTTCTGGTTTACTGTATCCCTTGGACATTCCTATTGACGATGAAACACAGAAATTGCATCGGAATTAAATACAAAATGCAAAATGCCGACTTAAGTAAAAGTAGACTGACTCTTCTTACAGTCTATGCTTGAACCTTTCCTGTGAGACCAGTTTTGATTCCGATGCTTCACTTCAGATTTACTGTATCCCTTGGACCTTCTTATTGACGATGAAACACAGAAATTACAACGGAATTAAATACAAAAGGCACAATGCCGACTAAAGTACAAGACGACTGATACTTCTTACTGCCCATGCTTTGAACCTTTCCTGTGAGACCAGTTTCAGATTCCGATGGTTTACTTCAGTTTTACTGTATCCCTTGGACCTTCTTATTGACGATGAAGCACAGAAATTGCTTTGGAATTAAATACAAAATCTAAATGCCTACTTGAGTACAAGGAGACTGACTCTTCTTCCTGTCTATGTTTTGAACCTTAGCTGTGAGACCATTTTTGATTCCGAAGCTTCACTTCAGGTTTACTGTATTACTTGGACCTTCTTATTGACGATGAAACACAGAAATTGCAATGGAATTAAATACAAAAGGCACAATGACGATGTAAATACAAGAAGACTGACTCTTCTTGCTGTCTATGTTTTGAACCTTCCCTGTGAGACCAGTTTCAGATTCCAATGCTTCAATTCAGGGTTACTGTATCCCTTGGACCATCTTATTGACGATGAAACACAGAAATTGCATCGGAATTAAATACAAATGCACAATGCCGACTTAAGTACAAGAAGACTGACTCTTCTTGCTGACTATGGTTTGATCCTTTTCAGTGAGACCAGTTTTAGATTCCGATGCTGTACTTTAGGTTTGCTGTATCCCTTGCACCACCTTATTGACGATGACACACAGAAATTGCATTGGAATTAAATGCAAAAGGCACAATGCCGACTTTAGTCTAAGAATACTGACTCTTCTTACTGTCTATAATTTGAACCTTTCCTGTGAGACCAGTTTTGATTCCGATGCTTCACTTTAGGTTTACTGTATCCCTCAGACTTACTTATTGACCATGAAACACAGAAATTGGATCGGAATTAAGTACAAAAGGCTCAATGCCGACTTCAGTACAAGAAGACTGACTCTTCTTACTGTCTGTGTTTTGAACCATTACTGTGAGACCAGTTTTAGATTCCGATGCTTTACTTCAGATTTCCTGTATCCCTTGGACCTTCTTACTGACGATGAAACACAGAAATTGCATCGGAATTAATACAAAATCTAAATGTCGACTTAAGTACAAGGAGACTGACTCATCTTACTGTCTATATTTTGAACCATTCCTGTGAGACCAGTTATAGATTCCGATATTTACTTCAGGTTTACTGTATCCCTTGGAGCCTCATATCGACGATGAAACACAGAAATTGCGTCGGTAATATATACAATAGGCACAATGCGGACGTAAGTACAAGAAGACTGACTCTTCTTTCGGTCTATGTTTTGAACCTTTCCTGTGAGACCAGTCTCAGATTCCGATTCCTCATTTCAGGTTTAATGTATCCCTTGGACCTTCTTATTGACGATGGAACACAGAAATTGCGCCGGAATTAAATACAAAAGGCACAATGCCGACTTAAGTACAAGAGGACTGACTCTTCTTACATTCTATGATTTGAACCTATCCTCTGAGAGCAGTTTCAATTATGATGCTCCACTTCGGGTTTACTGTGTCCCTTGAATCTTCATATTGACGATGAAACACAGAAATTGCATCGGAATTAAATACAATAGGCACAATGCCGACCAAAGTATAAGAAGACTGAGTCTTGTTTACTGTCTATATGTTGAACCTATCGTGTGAGAACAGATTTAGATTCCTATGCTTCATTTCTAGTTTGCTGTATCCCTTGGACATTCTTATTGACGATGAAACACAGAAATTGCATCGAAATTAAATACAAAAGGCACAATGCCGACTTTAGTACAAGAAGACTGACTCTTCTTACTGTCTATGTTTTGAACCTTTCCTGTGACACTAGTTATAGATTCCGATGCTTCACGTCAGCTTTACTGTATCCCTTGACCTTCTTATTGACGATGAAACAAAGAAATTTCATCGGAATTAAATACAAAAGGCACAATGCCGACTTAAGTACAAGAAGACTGACTCTTCTTACTGTCTGTGTTTGAACAAATCCTGTGACACTAGTTATAGATTCCGATGCTTCACTTCAGGTTTACTGCATCCCTTGGACCTTCTTACCGACGATGAAACACAGAAATTGCATCGGAACTAAATGCAAAAGGCACAATGCCGACTTAAGTACAAGAGGATTGACTCTTCTTACATTCTATGCTTTGAACCTTTCCTGTGAGACCAGTTTTGATTCCGATGCTTCACTTCAGATTTACTGTATCCCTTGGACCTTCTTATTGACGATAATACCTAGAAATTGCATCGGAATTTAAATACAATAAGCACAATGCCGACTTAAGTACAAGAGGACTGACTCTTCTTACATTCTTTGATTTGTACCTTTCCTGTGAGGCCAGTTTTAGATTCCGATGCTTCACTTCAGGTTTACTGTATCCCTTGGTCCTGCTTATTGACGACGAAACACAGAAAATTGCATCGGAATTTAATACAAAAGGCACAATGCCAACTTAGGTACCAGAAGACAGACTCTTCTTACTGTCTATGTTATGAACCTTTCATGTGAGACCAGATTTAGAAATCGAAGCTTCACTTCAGGTTTACTGTATCCCTTGGACCTTCATTTTGACGGCGAAACACAGAAATTGCATCGGAATTAAATACAAAAGTCACAATGCCGACTTAAGTACAAGAAGACTGACCCTTCGTACTGTCTATATTGTGAACCTTTCCTGTGAGACCAGTTTTAAATTCCGATGCTTCATTTCAGGTTTCATGTATCACTTGGACCTTCTTATTGACGATGAAACACAGAAATAGCATCGGAAATAGATACAGAAGGCACAATGCCGACTTAAGGACAAGAGTACTGACTCTTCTTACATTCAATGATTTGAACCTATCCTGTGAGACCAGTTTTGATTCCGATGCTTCACTTCAGGTTTACTAAATCCTTTGGATCTTCATATTGACGATGAAGCACAGAAATTGCATCGGAATTAAATACAAAAGGCACAATGCCGACCTAAGTACAAGAAGACTGACTCCTCTTACTGTCTATGCTTTGAAGCTTTCCTGTGACACAAGTTTTAGATTCCGATGCTTCACTTCAGGTATACTGTATCCCTTGGAGCTTCTTATTGACGATGAAACACATAATTTGCATCGGAATTAAATACAAAAGGCACAATGCCGACTTAAGTACAAGAGATCTTACTCTTCTTACTTTCTATGATTTGAACCTTTCATGTGAGACCAGTGTTAGATTCCGATGCGACACTTCAGGTTTACTGTAGCCCTTGGACCCTCCTTTTGAAGATGAAACACAGAAATTGCATCGGAATTAAATTCAAAAGGAAAAATGATAACTTAAGTACAAGAAGACTGACTCTTCTTACTGTCTATGATTTGAACCTTTCCTGTGAGACCAGTTTTAGATTCTGATGCTTGACTTCAGGTTTACTGTATCCCTTGGACCTTCTTATTGACGATGAAACACAGAAATTCCATCGGAATTAAATACAAAAGGCACAATGCCGACTTATGTACAAGTAGACTGACTCTTCTTACTGTCTATGCTTTGAACCATTCCTGTGACACTAGTTATAGATTCCGATGCTACACTTCAGGTTTACTGTATCCCTGTGACCTTCTTATTGACGATGAAACACTGACATTGCATCGGTTGTAAATAGAAAAGGCACAATGCTGACTTAAATACAAGAAGACTGACTCTTCTTACTGTCTATGATTTGAACCACTCCTGAGACACTAGTTATAGATTCCGATGCTTCACTTCAGGTGTACTATATCCCTTGGACCTTCCTATTGACGATGAAACACAGAAATTGCATCGGAATTAAATAGAAAAGGCACAATGCCGACTTAAGTACAAGTAGACTGACTCTTCGTACTGTCTAAGTTTTGAACCATTCCTGTGACACTAGTTATAGATTCTGATGCTTCACTTCAGGATTTACTGTATCCCTCTGACCTTCTTATTGACGATGAAACACAGAAATTGCATCGGAATTAAATACAAAAGGCACAATGCCGACTTAAGTACATATAGACTGACTCTTCCTACTGTCTATGTCTTGAACCATTCCTGTGACTCTAGTTATAGATTCCGATGACTCACTTCAGGTTGACTGTATCCCTCTGACCTTCTTATTGACGATGAAACACAGAAATTGCATCGGAATTAAATAGAAAAGGCACAATGCCGACTTAAGTACAAGAAGAATGCCTCTTCCTACTGTCTATGTTTTGAACCATTCCTGTGACACTAGTTATAGATTCCGATGCTTCACTTCAGGTTTACTGTATCCCTCTGACCTTCTTATTGACGAAGATACACAGAAATAGCATCGGAATTAGATACAAAAAGCACAATGCCGACTTATGTACAAGAGGACTGACTCTTCTTGCTGTCTATGTTTTGAAACATTCTTGTGACACTGGTTATAGATTCCGATGCTTCACTTCAGGTTTACTGTATCCCTTGGACCTTCTTATCGACGATGAAACACAGAAACTGCATCGGAATTAAATAGAAAAGGCAAAATACCGACTTAAGTTCAAGAAGTCAGAATCTTCCTATTGTCTATGATTTGAACCATTCCTGTGACACTAGTTATAGATTCCGATGCTTCACTTCAGGTTAACTGTATCCCTCTGACCTTCCTATTGACGATGAAACACAGAAATTGCGTCGGAATTAAATAGGAAAGGCACAATTCCGTCTTAAGTACAAGAAGACTGACTCTTGTTACTGTCTCTGTTTTGAACCATTCCTGTGACACTAGTTATAGATTCCGATGCTTCACCTCAGGTTTACTGTATCCCTCTGACCTTCCTATTGAAGATGAAACACAGATATTGCATCGGAATTAAGTAGAAAATGCACAGTGCCGACTTAAGTACAAGAAGACTGACTCTTCTTACTGTCTATATTTTGAACCATTCCTGTGACACTAGTTATAGATACCGATGCTTCACTTCAGGTTTACTGTATCCCTTGGACCTTCTTATTGACGATGAATCACAGAAATTACATCGGAATTAAATAGAAGAGGCACAATGCCGAATTATGTACAAGAAGACTGACTCATCTTACTTACTATGTTTTGAACCATTCCTGTGACACTAGTTATAGATTCCTATGCTTCACTTCAGGTTTACTGTATCCCACTGAACTTCTTATTGACGATGAGACACAAAAATTGCATCGGAATTAAATACAAAACGCAAAATGCCGTTTTAAGTACAAGAAGACTGACTCTTCTTACTGTCTATGTTTTGAACCATTCCTGTGACCCTAGTTATAGATTCCGATGCTTCACTTCAGGTTTACTGTATTGCATGGACCTTCTTATTGACGATGAAACACCGAAATTGCATCGGAATTAAATAGAAAAGGCACAATGCCGACTTAAGTACAAGAAGACTGACTCTTGTTACTGTCTATTTTTTAACCATTCCTGTGACACTAGTTATAGATTCCGATGCTTCACTTCAGGTTTCCTGTATCCCTCTGACCTTCTTATTGTCGATGAAACACATAAATTGCATCGGAATTAAATACAAAAGGCACAATGCCGACTCAAATACAAGATGACTGGTCTTGTTACTCTCTATGTTTTGAACCTTTCCTGTGGGACCGGTTTTAGATTCCGATGCTTCACTTCAGGTTTACTGTATTAGTTGTACCTCCCTATTGTCGACGAAACACAGAAATTGCATCGGAATTAAATAGAAAAGACACAATGCCGACTTAAGTACAAGAAGACTGACTCTTTTTACTGAATATGTTTTGAACCATTCCTCTGACACTAGTTATAGATTCCGATGCCTCACTTCAGGTTTACTGTATCCCTTGGACCTTCTTATTGACGATGAAACACAGAAATTGCATCGGAATTAAATAGAAAAAGCACAATGCCGACTTAAGGACAAGAAGACTGACTCTTCTTGCTGACTATGTTTTGAACCATTCCTGTGACACTAGTTATAGCCTACGATGCTACACTTCAGGTTTACTGTATCCCTGCGACCCTCTTATTGATGATGAAACACAGAAATTGCATCGGAATTAAATAGAAAAGGCACAATGCCGACTTAAGTACAAGAAGACTGACTCTTCTTACTGTCTATGATTTGAACCATTCCTGTGACACTAGTTATAGATTCCGATGCTTCACTTCAGGTTTAGTGTATCCCTTGGACCTTCTTATTGACGATGAAACACGGAAATTGCATTGGAATTGAATACGAAATGCACCATGCCGACTTAAGTACAAGAAGACTGATTCTTCTTACTGACTATGCTGTGATCCATTCCTGTCGCACCACTTATTGATTCCGATGCTTCATTTTAGGTTTACTGTATCCCTCTGACCTTCTTGTTGACGATGAAACACAGAAATTGCATCGGAATTAAATAGAAAAGGCACAATGCCGACTTAAGTACAGGAAGACTGACTCTTCTTGCTGTCTATGTTTTGAAACATTCCTGTGACACTAGTTATAGATACCGATGCCTCATGTCAGGTTTACTGTATCCCTTGGACTTTCTTATTGACGATGAAAAACAGAAATTGCATCGGAATTAAATACAAAAGGCACAATGCCGACTTACGTAGAAGAAGACTGACTCTTCTTACTCTCTATGTTTTGAACCATCCCTGTGGCACTAGTTATAGATTCCGATGCTTCACTTCAGGTTTACTGTATCCCTCTGACCTTCTTATTGACGATAAAACACAGAAATTGCATCGGAATTAAATACAAAAGGCACAATGCCGACTTAAGTTCAAGAAGACTGACTCTTCTTACTGTCTATTTTTTAACCATTCCTGTGACACTAGTTATAGATTCCGATGCTTCACTTCAGGTTAACTGTATCCCTCTGTCGTTCTTATTGACGATGAAACACATAAATTTGCTTCGGAATTAAATACAAAAGGCACAATGCCGACTTAAGTACAAGAAGACTGACTCTTCTTACTGTCTATGTTTTGAAACATTCCTGTGACACTAGTTATAGATTCTGATGCCTCACTTCAGGTTTACTGTATCCCTTGGACCTTCTTATTGACGATGAAACACAGAAATTGCATCGGAATTAAATACAATTGGCCTAATGCCGACTTAAGTACAAGAAGACTGACTCTTCCTACTATCTATGTTTTGACCCATTCCTGTGACACTAGTTATAGATTCCGATGTTTCACTTCAGGTTTACTGTATCCCTCTGACCTTCTTATTGACGATGAAACACAGATATTGCATCGGAATTAAATAGAAAAAGCACAATGCCGACTTAAGTACAAGAAGACTGACTCCTCTTACTGTCAATGCTTTGAACCATTCCTGTGACACTAGTTATAGCCTCCGATGCTATACTTCAGGCTTACTGTATCCCTCAGGCGTTCTTATTGATGATGAAACACTGAAATTGCATCGGAATTAAATAGAAAAGGCACAATGCCGACATAAGTACAAGAAGACTGACTCTTCTTACTGTCTATGTTTTGAACCATTCCTGTGACAATAGTTATAGAATCCGATGCTTCACTTCAGATTTACTGTATCACTTGGACCTTCTTATTGACGATGAAACACCGAAATTGCATCGGAATTGAATACGAAATGCACAATGCCGACCTAAGAACAAGAAGACTGACTCTTCTTATTGACTATGTTTTGAACCATTCTTATGACACCACATATTGATTCCGATGCTTCACTTCAGGTTCACTGTATCCCTCTGACCTTCTTATTGACGATGAAACACAGAAATTGCATCGAAATTAAATAGAAAAGGCACAATGCCGACTTATGTACAAGAAGACTGACTCTTCTTACTGTCTATGTTTTGAACCATTCCTGTGACTCTAGTTATAGATTCCGATGACTCACTTCAGGTTGACTGTATCCCTCTGACCTTCTTATTGACGATGAAACACAGAAATTGCATCGAAATTAAATACAAAAGGCACAATGCCGACTCAAATACAAGATGACTGGCTCTTGAGACTCTCTATGTTTTGAACCTTTCCTGTGAGACCTGTTTTAGATTCTGATGCTTCACTTCATGTTCACTGTATTACTTGTACCTTCCTATTGACGACGAAACACAGAAATTACATCGGAATTAAATAGAAAAGGCACAATGCCGACTTAAGTACAAGAAGACTGACTTTTCTTAATGACTATGTTTTGAATATTTCCTGTGAGACAAGTTTTAGATTCCGATGCTTCACTATATGTTTACTGTATCCCTTGTACCTTCTTATTGACGATGAAACACAGAAATTGCATCGGAATTAAATACAAAAGGCACAATGTCGACTTAAGTACATATAGACTGACTCTTCCTACTGTCTATGTTTTGAACCATTCCTGCGACTCTAGTTATAGATTCGGATGACTCACTTCAGGTTGACTGTATCCCTCTGACCTTCTTATTGACGATGATACACAGAAATAGCATCGGAATTAGATACAAAAAGCGCAATGCCGACTTAAGTACAAGAGGACTGACTCTTCTTGCTGTCTATGTTTTGAAACATTCCTGTGACACTGGTTATAGATTCCGATGCTTCACTTCAGGTTTACTGTATCCCTTGGACCTTCTTATCGACGATGAAACACGGAAATTGCATCGGAATTAAATAGAAAAGGCACAATGCCGACTTAAGTTCAAGAAGTCTGACCCTTCCTATTGTCTACGATTTGAACCATTCCTGTGACACT
The DNA here is from genome assembly GCF_021461395.2 of Schistocerca americana. Taxonomy (NCBI): domain Eukaryota; kingdom Metazoa; phylum Arthropoda; class Insecta; order Orthoptera; family Acrididae; genus Schistocerca; species Schistocerca americana. The sequence continues at coordinate 2,059,521 of NW_025726247.1, forward strand.
AGTTATACATTCCGATGCTTCACTTCAGGTTAACTGTATCCCTCTGACCTTCAAATTGACGATGAAACACAGAAATTGCGTCGGAATTAAATAGGAAAGGCACAATGCCGTCTTAAGTACAAGAAGACTGACTCTTGTTACTGTCTATGTTTTGAACCATTCCTGTGACACTAGTTATAGATTCCGATGCTTCACCTCAGGTTTACTGTATCCCTCTGACCTTCCTATTGAAGATGAAACACAGACATTGCATCGGAATTAAGTAGAAAATGCACGATGCCGACTTACGTACAAGAAGACTGACTCTTCTTACTGTCTATATTTTGAACCATTCCTGTGACACTAGTTATAGATTAAGATGCTTCACTTCAGGTTTACTGTATCCCTTGGACCTTCTTATTGACGATGAATCACAGAAATTATATCGGAATTAAATAGAAGAGGCACAATGCCGAATTATGTACAAGAAGACTGACTCATCTTACTTACTATGTTTTGAACCATGCCTGTGACACTAGATATAGATTCCGATGCTTCTCTTCAAGTTTACTGTATCCCTCTGACCTTCTTATTGACGATGAAACACAAAAATTGCATCGGAATTAAATACAAAAAGCAAAATGCCGTTTTAAGTACAAGAAGACTGACTCTTCTTACTGTCTATGTTTTGAACCATTCCTGTGACCCTAGTTATAGATTCCGATGCTTCACTTCAGGTTTACTGTATCGCTTGGACCTTCATATTGACGATGAAACACCGAAATTGCATCGGAATTAAATAGAAAAGGCACAATGCCGACTTAAGTACAAGAAGACTGACTCTTCTTACTGTCTATTTTTTAACCGTTCCTGTGACACTAGTTGTAGATTCCGATGCTTCACTTCAGGTGTACTGTATGATTCTGACCTTCTTATTGACGATGAAACACAGAAATTGCATCGGAATTAAATACAAAAGGCACAATGCCGACTTAAGTACAAGTAGACTGACTATTCTTACTGTCTATGATTTGAACCATTACTGTGACTCTAGCTATAGATTATGATGCTTCACTTCAAGTTTACTGAATCCCTCTGACCCTCTTATTGACGATGAAACACAGAAAATGCCACGGAATTAAATACAAAAGGCACAATGCCGACTTAAGTACAAGAAGACTGACTCTTCTTACTGACTATGTTTTGAACCATTCCTGTGACACTAGTTATAGATTCCGATGCTTCACTTTAGGTTTACTGTATCCCTCTGACCTTCTTATTGACGATGAAACACAGAAATTGCATCGGAATTAAATAGAAAAGGCACAATGCCGACTTAAGTACAGGAAGACTGGCTCTTCTTGCTGTCTCTGCTTTGAACCATTCCTGTGACACTAGTTATAGATTCCGATGCCTCACTTCAGGTTTACTGTATCCCTTGGACTTTCTTATTGACGATGAAAAACAGAGATTGCATCGGAATTAAATACAAAAGGCACAATGCCGACTTACGTAGAAGAAGACTGACTCTTCTTACTCTCTATGCTTTGAACCAACCCTGTGACACTAGTTATAGATTCCGTTGCTTCACTTCAGGTTTACTGTATCCCTCTGACCTTCTTATTGACGATAAAACACAGAAATTGCATCGGAATTAAATACAAAAGGCACAATGCCGACTTAAGTTCAAGAAGACTGACTCTTCTTACTGTCTATTTTTTAACCATTCCTGTGACACTAGTTATAGATTCCGATGCTTCACTTCAGGTTAACTGTATCCCTCTGACGTTCTTATTGACGATGTAACACATAAATTGCATCGGAATTAGATACAAAAGGCACAATGCCGATTCAAATTCAAGGTGACTGGCTCTTGTTACTCTCTATGTTTTGAACCTTTCCTGTGTGACCGGATTCAGATTCCGATGCTTCACTTCAGGTTTACTGTATTTCGTGTACCTTCCTATTGACGACGAAACACAGAAATTGCATCGGAATTAAATAGAAAAGGCACAATGCCGATTTAAGTACAAGAAGACTGACTCTTCTTAATTACTATGTTTTGAACATTTCCTGTGAGACAAGTTTTAGATTCCGATGCTTCACTATATGTTTACTGTATCCCTTGGACTTCCTTATTGACAATGAAACACAGAAATTGCATCTTAATTAAATACAAAAGGCACAATGCCGACTTAAGTACAAGAAGACTGACTCTTCCAACCGCCTATGTTTTGAACCATACCAGTGACACTAGTTATAGATTCCAAGGCTTCACTTCAGGTTTACTGTATCCGTCTGACGTTATTATTGATGATGAAACACAGAAATTGCATCAGAATTAAATAGAAAAAGGCACAATGCCGACTTAAGTACAAGAAGACTGACTCTTTCTTCTGACTATGTTTTGAACCATTCCTGTGACTCTAGTTTTTGATTCCGATGCTTCACTTCAGGTTTTCTGTATCCCTTGGACCTTCTTATTGACGATGAAACACCGAAATTGCATCGGAATTAAATACGAAAGCCACAATTACGACTTAACTACAAGAAGACTGAGTCTTCTTACTGATTATGTTTTGAACCATTCCTGTGACACCACTTATAGATTCCGATGCTTCACTTCAGGTTTACTGTATCCCTCTGACCTTCTTATTGACGATGAAACACAGTAATTGCATCGGAATTAAATACAAAAGGCACAATGCTGACTTAAGTACAGGAAGACTGACTCTTCCTACTGTCTATGTTTTGAACCATTCCTGTGACACTAGTTATAGATTCCGATGCTTTATTTCAGGTTTACTGTATCCATCTGACCTTCTAATTGACGATGAAACACAGAAATTGCATCGGAATTAAATGGAAAACGCACAATCCGACTTAAATACAAGAAGACTGACTCTTTCTACTGTCTACGTTTTGAATCATTCCTGTGACACTAGTTATAGATTCCGATGCCTCACTTCAGGTTCACTGTATCCCTTGGACTTTCTTATTGACGATGAAACACAGAAAATGCATCGGAATTAAATACAAAAGGCACAATTCCGACTTAAGTACAAGAAGACTGACTCTTCCTACTGTCTATGTTTTGAACCATACCTGTGACACTAGTTATAGATTCCGACGCTTCACTTCAGTTTTACTGCATCCCTCTGACCTTCTTATTGACGATGAAACACAGAAATTGCAGCGGAATTAAATACAAAAGGCACAATGCCGACCCAATTAAAAAAAGACTGACTCTTCTTACTGACTATGTTTTGAACCATTCCTGTGACACTAGTTATAGATTCCGATTCTTCACTTCAGGTTTACTGTATCCCTAAGACCTTCTTATTGACGATGAAACACAAAAATTGCATCGCAATTAAATTCAAAAGGCACAATGCCGACGTAAGTACATGTAGACTGACTGTTCCTACTGTCTACGTTTGAACCATTCCTGTGACACTAGTTATAGATTCCAATGATTCACTTCAGGTTTACAGTATCCCTCTGTCCTTCTTATTGACGATGAAACACAGAGATTACGTCGGAATTAAATAGAAAATGCACAATGCCGACTTAAGTACAAGAAGACTGACTCTTCTTACTGTCTATGTTATGAACCATTCCTGTGACACTAGTTATAGATTCCGATGCTTCACTTCAGGTGTACTGCATCCCTTGGACCTTCTTATTGCCGATTAAGACAGAAATTGCATCGGAATGAAATAGAAAAGGCACAATGCCGACTTAAGTACAATAAGACTGGTTCTTCTTACTGACTATGTTTTGAACCATTCCTGTGACACTAGTTACAGATTCCGATGCCTCACTTCATATTTACTGTATTCCTTGGACCTTCTTATTGACGATGAAACACAGAAATTGCATCGGAATTAAATACAAAAGGCACAATTCCGACTTAAGTACAAGAAGACTGACACTTCTTACTGACTATGTTTTCAACCATTCCTGTGACACTAGTTATAGATTACGATGCCTCACTTCAGGCTTACTGTATCCCTCTGACCTCCTTTTTGACGATGAAACACAGGAATTGCATCGGAAATAAATAGAAAAGGCACAATGCCGACTCAAGTACAAGGAGACTGACTCTTCCTACTCTCTATGTTTGAACCATTCCTTTGACACTAGTTATACATTCCGATGCTTCACTTCAGATTGACTGTATCCCACTGACCATCTAATTGACGTGAAACACAGAAATTGCATCGGAATTAAATAGAAATGGCACAATGCCGACTTAAGTACAAGAAGACTGACTCTTCTTACTGACTATGTTTGAACCATTCCTGTGACACTAGATATAGACTCCGATGCCTCACTTCAGGTTTACTGTATCCCTTTGACCTTCTTATTGACGATGAAACACAGAAATTGCATCGGAATTAAATAGAAAAGGCACATAGCCGACTTAAGTAGAAGAAGACTGACTCTTCTTACTGTCTATGTTTTGAACCATTCCTGTGACACTAGTTATAGATTCCGATGCTTCACTTCAGGTGTACTGCATCGCTACTACCTTCTTATTGACGATGAAACACATAAATTGCTTCGGAATTAAATTGAAAAGGCACAATGCCATCTTAAGTACAAGAAGACTGACTTTTCTTACCGACTATGTTTTGAACCATTCCTGTGACACTAGTTATAGTTTCCGATTCCTCACTTCAGGTTTACTGTATTCCTTGGACCTTCTTATTGACGATGAAACACAGAAATTGCATCGGAATTAAATACAAAATGCACAATGCCGACTTAAGTACAAGAAGACTGACTCTTCCTACTGTCTATGTTTTGAACCATTCCTGTGACGCTAGTAATTGATTCCGATGCTTCACTTCAGGTGTAGTGTATCCCTCTGACCTTCGTATAGACGATGAAACACAGAAATTGCATCGGAATTTAATACAAAAGGCACAATGCCGACTTAAGTACAATAAGACTGACTCTCTCTACTGTCTATGATTTGAACCATTCCTGTGACACTAGTTATCGATTCCGATGCTACACTTCAGGTTTACGGTTTCCCTGTGACCTTCTTATTGACGATGAAACACTGAAATTGCATCGGAAGTAAATAGAAAAGGCACAATGCCGACTTAAGTACAAGAGGACTAACTCTTCTTACTGACTATGTTTTGAACCATTCCTGTGACACTAGTTATAGATTCCGATTCTTCACTTCAGGTTTACTGTATCCCTTGGACCTTCTTATTGACGATGAAACACAAAAATTGCATCGGAATTAAAATCAAAAGGCACAGTGCCGACTTAAGTACATGTAGACTGACTCTTCCTACTGTATATGTCTTGAACCATTCCTGTGACACTAGTTATAGATTCCGATGCTTGACTTCAGGTTTATTGTATCCCTTGGACTTTCTTATTGACGATGAAACACCGAAATTTCATCGGAATTAAATACGAAAGACACAATGCCGACTTAAGTACAAGAAGACTGACTCTTCTTACTGACTATGTTTGAACCATTCCTGTGACACTAGTTATAGATTCCGATGCTTCACTTCAGGTTTACTGTATCCCTCTGACCTTCTTATTGACGATGAAACACAGAGATTGCGACGGAATTAAATAGAAAAGGCACAATGCCGACTTAAGTACAAGAAGACTGACTCTTCTTACTGTCTATGTTATGAACCGTTCCTGTGACACTAGTTATAGATTCCGAAGCTTCACTTCAGGTGTACTGCATCCCTTGGACCTTCTTATTGCCGATAAAACACAGAAATTGCATCGGAATTAAACAGAAAAGGCACAATGCCGACTTAAGTACAAGAAGACTGACTCTTCCTACTGACTATGTTTTGAACCATTCCTGTGACACTAGTTATAGATTCCAATGCCTCACTTCAGGTTTACTGTATTCCTTGGACCTTCTTATTGACGATGAAACACAGAAATTGCATCGGAATTAAATACAAAAGGCACAATGCCGACTTAAGTACAAGAAGACTGACTCTTCCTACTGTCTATGTTTTGAACCAATCCTGTGACACTAGTTATGAATTCCGATGCTTCACTTCAGGTTTACTGTATCCCTCTGACCGTCTTATTGACGATGAAACACAGAAATTGCATTGGAATTAAATAGAAAAGGCACAATGCCGACTTAAGTACATGAAGACTGATTCTTCCAACTGTCTATGTTTTGAATCATTCCTGTGACACTAGTTATACATTCCGATGCTTCACTTCTGGTTTACTGTATCCCTCTGACCTTCTTTTTGACGATGAAACACAGGAATTGCATCGGAAATAAATACAAAAGGCACAATGCCGAATCAAGTAGATGAAGACTGACTCTTCCTATTGTCTATGCTTTGAACGATTCCTGTGACACTAGTTATACATTCCGATGCTTCACTTCAGGTCTACTGTATCCCTCTGACCTTCTTATTGACGATGAAACACAGAAATGGCATCGGAATTAAATAGAAAAGTCACAATGCCAACATAAGCACAAGAAGACTGACTCTTCCTACTGTCTATGTTTTGAACCATTCCAGTGACACTAGTTATAGATTCCGTTGCTTCACTTCAGGTTTACTGATTCCCTCTGACCTTCTTATTGACGATGAAACACAGAAATTGCATCGGAAATAAAAATAAAAAGCACAATGGCGACTTAAGTACAAGAAGACTGACTCTTCTTACTGACTATGTTTTGAACCATTCCTGTGACACTAGTTATAGATTCCGATTCTGCACTTCAGGTTTACTGTATCCCTTGGAACTTCTTATTGACGATGAAACATAAAAATTGCATCGGAATTAAATACAAAAGGCACAATGCTGACTTAAGTACATATAGACTGACACTTCCTACTGTCTATGATTTGTACCATTCCTGTGACACTAGTTATAGACTCCGATGATTCACTTCAGGGTTACTGTATCCCTCTGACTTTCTTATTGATGATGAAACACCGAAATTGCATCGGAAATAAATACAAAAGGCACAATGCCGACTCAAGTACAAGGAGACTGACTCTTCCTACTGTCTATGTTTTGAACCATCCCTTTGACACTAGTTATACATTCCGATGCTTCACTTCACATTTACTGTATCCCTCTGACCCTCTTATTGACGATGAAACACAGAAATTGCATCGGAATTAAATAGAAAAGGCACAATGCCGACTTAAGTACAAGAAGACTGACTCTTCTTACTGACTATGTTTGAACCATTCCTGTGACACTACTTATAGATTCCGATGCTTCACTTCATATTTATTGTATCCCTTGAACCTTCTTATTGACGATGAAACACCGAAATTTCATCGGAATTAAATACGAAAGACACAGTGCCGACTTAAGTACAAGAAGACTGACTCTTCTTACTGACTATGTTTGAACCATTCCTGTGACACCACTTATAGATTCCGATGCTTCACTATAGGTTTACTGTATCCCTCTGACCTTCTTATTGACGATGAAACACAGAGATTGCGTCGGAATTAAATAGAAAAGGCACAATGCCGACTTAAGTACAAGGAGACTGACTCTTCTTACTGTCTATGTTATGAACCATTCCTGTGACATTAGTTATAGATTACGATGCTTCACTTCAGGTGTACTGCATCCCTTGGACCTTCTTATTGCCGATAAAACACAGAAATTGCATCGGAATTAAATACAAAAGGCACAATGCCGACTTAAGTACAAGAAGACTGACTCTTCCTACTGTCTATGCTTTGAACCAATCCTGTGACACTAGTTATGAATTCCGATGCTTCACTTCAGGTTTACTGTATCATTCTGACCTTCTTATTGACGATGAAACACAGAAATTGCATCGGAATTAAATAGAAAATGCACAATGCCGACTTAAGTATATGAAGACTGATTCTTCCAACTGTCTATGTTTTGAATCATTCCTGTGACACTAGTTATACATTCCGATGCTTCACTTCAGGTTTACTGTATCCCTCTGACCTTCTTTTTGACGATGAAACACAGGATTTGCATCGGAAATAAATACAAAAGGCACAATGCCGAATCAAGTAGAAGAAGTCTGCCTCTTCCTACTGTCTATGCTTTGAACGATTCCTGTGACACTAGTTATACATTCCGATGCCTCACTTCAGGTTTACTGTATCCCTCTGGCTTTCGTATTGACGATGAAACACAGAAATGGAATCGGAATTAAATAGAAAAGTCACAATGCCGACCTAAGAACAAGAAGACTGACTCTTCCTACTGTCTATGTTTTGAACCATTCCAGTGACACTAGTTATAGATTCTGTTGCTTCACTTCAGGTTTACTGTATCCCTCTGACCTTCTTATTGACGATGAAACACAGAAATTGCATCGGAAATAAATAGAAAAGGCACAATGGCGACTTAAGTACAAGAAGACTGACTCTTCTTACTGACTATGTTTTGAACCATTCCTGTGACACTAGTTATAGATTCCGATTCTGCACTTCAGGTGTACTGCATCCCTTGGACCTTCTTATTGTCGATAATATACAGAAACTGCATCGGAATTAAATAGAAAAGGCACAATGCCGACTTAAGTACAAGAAGACTGACTCATCTTACTGACTACGTTTTGAACCATTCCTGTGACACTAGTTATAGATTCCGATGACTCAATTCAGGTTTACTGTATCCCTCTGACCGTCTTATTGACGATGAAACACAGAAATTGCATTGGAATTAAATAGAAAAGGCACAATGCCGACTTAAGTACATGAAGACTGATTCTTCCAACTGTCTATGTTTTGAATCATTCCTGTGACACTAGTTATACATTCCGATGCTTCACTTCAGGTTTACTGTATCCCTCTGACCTTCTTTTTGACGATGAAACACAGGAATTGCATCGGAAATAAATACAAAAGGCACAATGCCGAATCAAGTAGATGAAGACTGACTCTTCCTATTGTCTATGCTTTGAACGATTCCTGTGACACTAGTTATACATTCCGATGCTTCACTTCAGGTCTACTGTATCCCTCTGACCTTCTTATTGACGATGAAACACAGAAATGGCATCGGAATTAAATAGAAAAGTCACAATGCCAACATAAGCACAAGAAGACTGACTCTTCCTACTGTCTATGTTTTGAACCATTCCAGTGACACGAGTTATAGATTCCGTTGCTTCACTTCAGGTTTACTGATTCCCTCTGACCTTCTTATTGACGATGAAACACAGAAATTGCATCGGAAATAAATAGAAAAAGCACAATGGCGACTTAAGTACAAGAAGACTGACTCTTCTTACTGACTATGTTTTGAACCATTCCTGTGACACTAGTTATAGATTCCGATTCTGCACTTCAGGTTTACTGTATCCCTTGGAACTTCTTATTGACGATGAAACATAAAAATTGCATCGGAATTAAATACAAAAGGCACAATGCTGACTTAAGTACATGTAGACTGACACTTCCTACTGTCTATGATTTGTACCATTCCTGTGACACTAGTTATAGATTCCGATGATTCACTTCAGGGTTACTGTATCCCTCTGACTTTCTTATTGATGATGAAACACCGAAATTGCATCGGAAATAAAAACAAAAGGCACAATGCCGACTCAAGTACAAGGAGACTGACTCTTCCTACTGTCTATGTTTTGAACCATTCCTTTGACACTAGTTATACATTCCGATGCTTCACTTCACATTTAATGTATCCCTCTGACCCTCTTATTGACGATGAAACACAGACATTGCATCGGAATTAAATAGAAAAGGCACAATGCCGACTTAAGTACAAGAAGACTGACTCTTCTTACTGACTATGTTTGAACCATTCCTGTGACACTAGTTATAGATTCCGATGCTTCACTTCATATTTATTGTATCCCTTGAACCTTCTTATTGACGATGAAACACCGAAATTTCATCGGAATTAAATACGAAAAACACAGTGCCGACTTAAGTACAGGAAGACTGACTCTTCTTACGGACTATGTTTGAACCATTCCTGTGACACCACTTATAGATTCCGATGCTTCACTATAGGTTTATTGTATCCCTCTGACCTTCTTATTGACGATGAAACACAGAGATTGCGTCGGAATTAAATAGAAAAGGCACAATGCCGACTTAAGTACAAGGAGACTGACTCTTCTTACTGTCTATGTTATGAACCATTCCTGTGACATTAGTTATAGATTACGATGCTTCACTTCAGGTGTACTGCATCCCTTGGACCTTCTTATTGCCGATAAAACACAGAAATTGCATCGGAATTAAATACAAAAGGCACAATGCCGACTTAAGTACAAGAAGACTGACTCTTCCTACTGTCTATGCTTTGAACCAATCCTGTGACGCTAGTTATGAATTCCGATGCTTCACTTCAGGTTTACTGTATCATTCGGACCTTCTTATTGACGATGAAACACAGAAATTGCATCGGAATTAAATAGAAAATGCAAATGCCGACTTAAGTATATGAAGACTGATTCTTCCAACTGTCTATGTTTTGAATCATTCCTGTGACACTAGTTATACATTCCGATGCTTCACTTCAGGTTTACTGTATCCCTCTGACCTTCTTTTTGACGATGAAACACAGGATTTGCATCGGAAATAAATACAAAAGGCACAATGCCGAATCAAGTAGAACAAGTCTGCCTCTTCCTACTGTCTATGCTTTGAACGATTCCTGTGACACTAGTTATACATTCCGATGCCTCACTTCAGGTTTACTGTATCCCTCTGGCTTTCGTATTGACGATGAAACACAGAAATGGAATCGGAATTAAATAGAAAAGTCACAATGCCGACCTAAGTACAAGAAGACTGACTCTTCCTACTGTCTATGTTTTGAACCATTCCAGTGACACTAGTTATAGATTCTGTTGCTTCACTTCAGGTTTACTGTATCCCTCTGACCTTCTTATTGACGATGAAACACAGAAATTGCATCGGAAATAAATAGAAAAGGCACAATGGCGACTTAAGTACAAGAAGACCGACTCTTCTTACTGACTATGTTTTGAACCATTCCTGTGACACTAGTTATAGATTCCGATTCTGCACTTCAGGCGTACTGCATCCCTTGGACCTTCTTATTGTCGATAATATACAGAAACTGCATCGGAATTAAATAGAAAAGGCACAATGCCGACTTAAGTACAAGAAGACTGACTCATCTTACTGACTACGTTTTGAACCATTCCTGTGACACTAGTTATAGATTCCGATGCCTCAATTCAGGTTTACTGTATTCCTTGGACCTTATTATTGACGATAAAAAACAGAAATTGCATCGGAATTAAATACAAAAGGCACAATGCCGACTTACGAACAAGAAGACTGACTCTTCCTACTGTCTATGTTTTGACCCAATCGTGCGACACTAGTTATGGATTCTGATGCTTCACCTCAGGTTTACTGTATCCCTCTGAAATTCTTGTTGACGATGAAGCACAGAAATTGCATCGGAATTAAATAGAAAAGGCACAATGCCGACATAAGTACATGAAGACTGATTCTTCCTACAGTCTATGTTTTGAATCATTCCTGTGACACTAGTTATACATTCCGATGCTTCACTTCAGGTTTGCCTTATCCCTCTGACCTTCGTATTGGCGATGAAACACAGAAATTGCATCGGAATTAAATACAATAGGCACAATGCCGACTTAAGTACGAGAAGACTGAATCTTCCTACTGACTATGTTTTTAACCATTCCTGTGACACTAGTTATAGATTCCGTTGCTTCACTTCAGGTTTACTGTATCCCTCTGACGTTCTTATTGAGGATGAAACACAGAAATTGCATCGGAAGTAAATAGAAAAGGCACAATGCCGACTTAAGTACAAGAAGACTGACTCTTTCTACTGTCTATGTTTTGTACCATTCCTGTGACTCTAGTAATAGATTCCGATGCTTCACTTCAGGTTTAGTGTATTCCTCTGACCTTCGTATTGACGATGAAACACAGAAGTTGCATCGGAATTAAATAGAAAAGGCACAATGCTGACTTAAGTACAAGAGGACTGACTCTTCTTACTGTCTATGATTTGAACCATTCCTGTGACACTAGTTATAGATTCCGATTCTTCACTTCAGGTGTACTATATCCCTTGGAACTTCTTATTGACGATGAAACACAGAAATTGCATCGGCATTAAATACAAAAGGCACAATGCCGACTTAAGTACAAGAAGACTGACTCTTTCTACTGTCTATGATTTGAACCATTCCTCTGACACTAGTTATAGATTCCGATGCTACCCATCAGGTTTACTGTATCCCTGTGACCTTCTTATTGACGATGAAACACTGTAATTGCATCGGAAGTAAATAGAAAAGGCACAATGCCGACTTAAGTACAAGAGGACAGACTCTTCTTACTGACTATGTTTTGAACCATTCCTGTGACACTAGTTATAGATTCCGATTCTTCACTTCAGGTTTACTGTATCCCTAAGACCTTCTTAGTGACGATGAAACACAAAAATTGCATCGGAATTAAATTCAAAAGGCACAATGCCGACGTAAGTACATGTAGACTGACTCTTCCTACTGTCTATGTTTGAACCATTCCTGTGACACTAGTTATAGATTCCAATGTTTCACTTCAGGTTTTACAGTATCCCTCTGTCCTTCTTATTGACGATGAAACACAGAGATTACGTCGGAATTAAATAGAAAAGGCACAATGCCGACTTAAGTACAAGAAGACTGGCTCTTCTTACTGACTATGTTTTGAACCATTCCTGTGACACTAGTTACAGATTCCGATGCCTCACTTCATATTTGCTGCATTCCTTGGACCTTCTTATTGACGATGAAACACAGAAATTGCATCGGAATTAAATACAAAAGGCACAATTCCGATTTAAGTACAAGAAGACTGACTCTTCTTACTGACTATGTTTTGAACCATTCCTGTGACACTAGTTATAGATTACGATGCCTCGCTTCAGGTTTACTGTATCCCTCTGACCTCCTTTTTGACGATGAAACACAGGAATTGCATCGGAAATAAACAGAAAAGGCACAATGCCGACTCAAGTACAAGGAGACTGACTCTTCCTACTCTCTATGTTTGAACCATTCCTTTGACACTAGTTATACATTCCGATGCTTCACTTCAGATTTACTGTAACCCTCTGACCATCTAATTGACGTGAAACACAGAAATTGCATCGGAATTAAATAGAAATGGCACAATGCCGACTTAAGTACAAGAAGACTGACTCTTCTTACTGACTATGTTTTGCACCATTCCTGTGACACTAGTCATAGCTTCCGATGCTTCACTTCAGGTGTACTGCATCGCTACTACCTTCTTATTGACGATGAAACACATAAATTGCTTCGGAATTAAATTGAAAAGGCACAATGCCATCTTAAGTACAAGAAGACTGACTTTTCTTACCGACTATGTTTTGATCCATTCCTGTGACACTAGTTATAGATTCCGATGCCTCACTTCAGGTTTACTGTATTCCTTGGACCTTCTTATTGACGATGAAACACAGAAATTGCATCGGAATTAAATACAAAATGCACAATGCCGACTTAAGTACAAGAAGACTGACTCTTCCTACTGTCTATGTTTTGAACCATTCCTGTGACACTAGTAATTGATTCCGATGCTTCACTTCAGGTGTAGTGTATCCCTCTGACCTTCTTATAGACGATGAAACACAGAAATTGCATCGGAATTTAATACAAAAGGCACAATGCCGACTTAAGTACAATAAGACTGACTCTTTCTACTGTCTATGATTTGAACCATTCCTGTGACACTAGTTATCGATTCCGATGCTACACTTCAGGTTTACGGTTTCCCTGTGACCTTCTTATTGACGATGAAACACTGAAATTGCATCGGAAGTAAATAGAAAAGGCACAATGCCGACTTAAGTACAAGAGGACTGACTCTTCTTACTGACTATGATTTGAACCATTCCTGTGACACTAGTTATAGATTCCGATTCTTCACTTCAGGTTTACTGTATCCCTTGGACCTTCTTATTGACGATGAAACACAAAAATTGCATCGGAATTATATTCAAAAGGCACAGTGCCGACTTAAGTACATGTAGACTGACTCTTCCTACTGTATATGTCTTGAATCATTCCTGTGACACTAGTTATGGATTCCGATGCTTCACTTCAGGTTTATTGTATCCCTTGGACATTCTTATTGTCGATGAAACACCGAAATTTCATCGGAATTAAATACAAAAGACACAATGCCGACTTAAGTACAAGAAGACTGACTCTTCTTACTGACTATGTTTGAATAATTCCTGTGACACTACTTATAGATTCCGATGCTTCACTTCAGGTTTACTGTGTCCCTCTGACCTTCTTATTGACGATGAAACACAGAGATTGCGTCGGAATTAGATAGAAAAGGCACAATGCCGACTTAAGTACAAGAAGACTGACTCTTCTTACTGTCTATGTTATGAACCGTTCCTGTGACACTAGTTATAGATTCCGATGCTTCACTTCAGGTGTACTGCATCCCTTGGACCTTCTTATTGCCGATAAAACACAGAAATTGCATCGGAATTAAATAGAAAAGGCACAATGCCGACTTAAGTACAAGAAGACTGACTCTTCCTACTGACTATGTTTTGAACCATTCCTGTGACACTAGTTATAGATTCCAATGCCTCACTTCAGGTTTACTGTATTCCTTGGACCTTCTTATTGACGATGAAACACATAAATTGCATCGGAATTAAATACAAAAGGCACAATGCCGACTTAAGTACAAGAAGACTGACTCTTCCTACTGTCTATGTTTTGAACCAATCCTGTGACACTAGTTATGAATTCCGATGCTTCACTTCAGGTTTACTGTATCCCTCTGACCGTCTTATTGACGATGAAACACAGAAATTGCATCGGAAATAGATAGAAAAGGCACAATGCCGACTTAAGTACATGAAGACTGATTCTTCCAACTGTCTATGTTTTGAATCATTCCTGTGACACTAGTTATACATTCCGATGCTTCACTTCAGGTTTACTGTATCCCTCTGACCTTCTTTTTGACGATGAAACACAGGAATTGCATCGGAAATAAATACAAAAGGCACAATGCCGACTCAAGTACAAGAAGTCTGGCTCTTCTTACTGTCTATGATTTGAACCATTCCTGTCACACTAGTTATGGATTCGGATGCTCGACTTCAGGTTCACTGCCTCCCTCTGAACTTCTTATTGGCGGTGAAACACAGTAATTGGATCGGAATTAAATACAAGAGGCACAATGCCGACTTAAGTACAAGAAAACTGACTCTTCTTACTGTCTATGTTTTGAACCATTCATGTGACACTAGTTATAGATTCCGATGCTTCACTTCAGGATTAATGTATCCCTTGGACCTTCTTATTGACGACGACACACAGAATTTGCATCGGAATTAAATTAAAAGGCACAATGCCGACTTAAGTACAAGAAAACTGACTCTTCTTACAGTCAATGTTCTGAACCATTCCTGTGACACTAGCTATAGATTCCGATGCTTCACTTCAGGTTTACTGTATCCCTCTGACCTTATATTGACGATGAAACACAGAAATTGCATCGGTATTAAATACAAAAGGCTCAATGCCGACTTAAGTACAAGAAGACTGTCTCATCTTACTCTCTATGTTTTGAACCATTCCTGTTACGCTAGTTATAGATTCTGATGCTTCACTTCAGCTTTACTGTAGCCCTCTGACCTTCTTATTGACGATGAAACACAGAAATTGCATCGGAATTAAATACAAAAGGCACAATTCCGACTCAAGTTCCAGAAGACTGGCTCTTCTTAATGTCTATGTTTTGAACCATTCCTTTGAAACTAGTTATAGATTCCGATGCTTCACTTCAGGTTTACTGTATCCCTCTGACCTCCTTATTCTCGATGAAACACAGAAATTGCATCGGAATTAAATACAAAAGCCACAATGCCGACTCAAGTACAAGAAGTCTGGCTCTTCTTACTGTCTATGTTTTGAACCATTCCTGTGACACTAGTTATAGATTCCGATGCTTCACTTTAGGTTTACTGTATCCCTCCGACCTCCTTATTGACGATGAAACTCAGAAATTGCATCGGAGTTAAATACAAAAGGCACAATGACGACTTAAGTACAAGAAAACTGACTCTTCTTACTGTCTATGTTTTGAACCATTCACGTGACACTAGTTATAGATTCCGATGCTTCACTTCAGGATTAATGTATCCCTTGGACCTTCTTATTGACGACGAAACACAGAATTTGCATCGGAATTAAATTCAAAAGGTACAATGCCGACTTAAGTACAAGAAAACTGACTCTTCTTACTGTCTATGTTTTGAACCATTCCTGTGACACTAGTTATAGATTCCGATGCTTCACTTCAGGTTTACTGTACCCTCTGACGATGTTATTGACGATGAAACACAGAAATTGCATCGGAATTAAATTCAAAAGGGACAATGCCAACTTAAGTACAAGAAAACTGACTCTTCTTACTGTCTATGTTTTGAACCATTCATGTGACACTAGTTATAGATTCCGATGCTTCACTTTAGTATTTATGCATCCCTTGGACCTTCTTATAGACGATGAAACACAGAAATTGCATCGGAATTAAATACAAAAGGCACAACTCCGACTCAAGTTCCAGAAGACTGGCTCTTCTTACTGTCTATGTTTTGAACCATTCCTTTGACACTAGTTATAGATTCCGATGCTTCACTTCCGGTTTACTGTATCCCTCTTACCTTCTTACTGACGATGAAACACAGAAATTGCATCGGAATTAAATACAAAAGGCACAATGCCGACTTAAGTACAAGAAAACTGACTCTTCTTACTGTCAATGCTTTGAATCACTCCTGTGACACTAGTTATAGTTTCGGATGCTTCACTTCAGGTTTACTGTATCCCTCGGACCTTCTTATTGAAGATGAAACATAGATATAGCATCGGAAATTAATACAAAATCACAAAGCCGACTTAAGTACAAGAAGACTGACTCATCTTACTGTCTATGTTTTGAACCATTCACGTGACACTAGTTATAGATTCCGATGCTTCACTTCAGGATTAATGTATCCCTTGGACCTTCTTATTGACGGCGAAACACAGAATTTGCATCGGAATTAAATTCAAAAGGCACAATGCCGACTTAAGTACAAGAAAACTGACTCTTCTTACAGTCAATGTTTTGAACCATTCCTGTGATACTAGTTATAGATTCCGATGCTTCACTTCAGGTTTACTGTATCCCTCCGACCTTATATTGACGATGAAACACAGAAATTGCATCGGAATTAAATACAAAAGGCTCAATGCCGACTTAAGTACAAGAAGACTGTCTCATCTTACTCTCTGTGTTTTGAACCATTGCTGTTACGCTAGTTATAGATTCCGATGCTTCACTTCAGCTTTACTGTAGCCCTCTGACCTTCTTATTGACGATGAAACACAGAAATTGCATCGGAATTAAATACAAAAGGCACAATTCCGACTCAAGTTCCAGAAGACTGGCTCTTCTTACTGTCTATGACTTGAACCATTCCTGTCACACTAGTTATATATTCGGATGCTTCACTTCAGCTTTACTGTATCCCTCTGACCTTCTTATTGACGATGAAACACAGAAATTTCATCGGAATTAAATACAAAAGGCACAATGCTGACTCAAGTACAAGAAGGCTGGCTCTTCATACTGTCTATGTTTTGAACCTCTCGTGTGGGACCGGTTTTGGATTCCGATGCTTCACTTCAGGTTTACTGTATCCCATGGACCTTCTAATTGACCACGAAACATAGAAATTGCATCGGAATTAAATACAAAAGGCACAATGCCTACTTAAGTACAAGAAAACTGACTCTTCTTACTGCCTATGTTTTGAACCATTCCTGTGACACTAGTTATAGATTCCGATGCTTCACTTCAGGTTTACTGTACCCTCTGACGATCTTATTGACGATGAAACTCAGAAATTGCATCGGAGATAAATACAAAAGGCACAATGACGACTTAAGTACAAGAAAACTGACTCTTCTTACTGTCTATGTTTTGAACCATTCATGTGACACTAGTTATAGTTTCCGATGCTTAACTTCAGGATTAATTTATCCCTTGGACCTTCTTATTGACGACGAAACACAGAATTTGCATCGGAATTAAATTCAAAAGGCACAATGCCGACTTAAGTACAAGAAAACTGACTCTTCTTACAGTCAATGTTTTGAACCATTCCTTTGACACTAGTTATAGATTCCGATGCTTCACTTCAGGTTTACTGTATCCCTCTGACCTTATATTGACGATGAAACACAGAAATTGCATCGGTATTAAATACAAAAGGCTCAATGCCGACTTAAGTACAAGAAGACTGTCTCATCTTACTCTCTAGGTTTTGAACCAATCCTGTTACGCTAGTTATAGATTCCGATGCTTCACTTCAGCTTTACTGTAGCCCTCTGACCTCCTTATTGACGATGAAACACAGAAATTGCATCGGAATTAAATACAAAAGGCACAATTCCGACTCAAGTTCCAGAAGACTGGCTCTTCTTACTGTCTATGTTTTGAACCATTCCTTTGAAACTAGTTATAGATTCCGATGCTTCACTTCAGGTTTACTGTATCCCTCTGACCTCCTTATTCTCGATGAAACACAGAAATTGCATCGGAATTAAATACAAAAGGCACAATGCCGACTTAAGTACAAGAAGTCTGGCTCTTCATACTGTCTATGTTTTGAACCATTCCTGTGACACTAGTTATAGATTCCGATGCTTCACTTCAGGTTTACTGTATCAATCTGACCTTCTTATAGACGATGAAACACAGATATTGCATCGGAATTAAATACAAAAGGCACAATGCCGACTTAAGTACAAGAAAACTGACTCTTCTTACTGTCTATGTTTTGAACCATTCCTGTGACACTAGTTATAGATTCCGATGCTTCACTTCAGGTTTACTGGATCCCTCTGACCTTCTTATTGACGATAAAAGACAGAAATTTCATCGGAATTAAATACAAAGGGCACAATTAAGACTTACGTACAAGATAACTGACTCTTGTTACTGTCTATGTTTTGAACCATTCCTGTGACACTAGTTATAGATTATGATGTTTCACTTCAGGTGTACCGTATCCCTCTGACCTTCTTATTGACGATGAAACACAGAAATTGCATCGGAATTAAATAGAAAAGGCACAAAGCCGACTTAAGTACACGAAATTTGACTCTTCTTACTGTCTATGTTTTGAACCATTCCTGTGACGCTAGTTATAGATTCCGATGCTTCACCTCAGGTTTACTGTATCCCTCTGACCTTCGTAATTACTATGAAACGCAGAAATTGCAACGGAATTAAATACAAAAGGCACAATGCCGACTTAAGTACAAGATATCTGACTCTTCTTACTGTCTATGTTTTGAACCATTCCTGTGACACTAGTTATAGATTCCGATGCTTCACTTCAGCTTTACTGTATCCCTGTGACCTTCTTATTGACGATGAAACACAGAAATTGCTTCGGAATTAAATATAAAAGGCACAATTCCGACTCAAGTACAAGAAGACTGGCTCTTCTTACTGTCTATGTTTTGAACCATTTCTGTGACACTAGTTATAGATTTCGATGCTTTACGTCAGGTTTACTGTTGCCCTCTGACCTCCTTATTGTCGATGAAACACAGAAATTGCATCGGAATTAAATACAAAAGGCTCAATGCCGACTCTAGTACAAGAAGACTGGCTCTTCTTACTGTCTATGTTTTGAACCTTTCCTGCGGCACTAGTTATGGATTCGGATGCTCTACTTCAGGTTCACTACCTCCCTCTGACCTTCTTATTGGCGATGAAACACAGAAATTGCATCGAAATTAAATACAAAACGCACAATGCCGACTTAAGTACATGAAAACTGACTCTTCTTACTGTCTATGTTTTGAACTATTCCTGTGACACTAGTTATAGATTCCGATGCTTCACTACAGGTTTACTGTATCCCTCTGACCTTCGTATTGACGATGAAACACAGATATTGCGTCGGAATTATATAAAAAAGGCACGATAACGACTTAAGTACAAGAAAACTGACTCTTCTTACTGTCTATGTTTTGAACCATTCCTGTGACGCTAGTTACAGATTCCGATGCTTCACTTCAGGTTTACTGGATCCCTCTGACCTCCTTATTAACGATGAAACCCAGAAATTGCATAGGAATTAAATACAAAAGGCACAATGCCGACTTAAGTACAAGAAAACTTACTCTCCTTACTGTCTATGTTTTGAACCATTCCTGTGACACTAGTTATAGATTCTGATGCTTCACTTCCGGTTTACTGTATTCCTCTGACCTTCTTATTGACGATGAAACACAGAAATAGCATCGGTATTAAATACAAAAGGCACAATGCCGACTTAAGTACAAGATAACTGACTCTTCTTACTGTCTATGAGTTGAACCATTCATGTGACACTAGTTATAGATTTCGATGCTTCACTTCACGTTTACTGTATCCCTCTGACCTTCTTATTGACGATGAATCACAGAAATTGCATCGGAATTAAATACAAAAGGCACAATGCCGACTTAAGTACAAGGAAAAACTGACTCTTCTTACTGTCTATGTTTTAACCATTCCTGTGACACTAGTTATAGATTCCGATGCTTCACTTCAGGTTTACTGTATCCATCTGTCATTCTTATTGACGAGGAAACACAGAAATTGCATCGGTATTAAATACAAAAGGCACAATGCCGACTTAAGTACATGAAAATTGACTCTTCTTGCTGTCTATGTTTTGAACCATTCCTGTGACACTAGTTATAGATTCCGATGCTTCACCTCAGGTTTACTGTATCCCTCTGACCTTCGTATTGACTATGAAACAGAGAACTTGCAACGGAATTAAATACAAAAGGCACAATGCCGACATAAGTACAAGAAAATTGACTCTTCTTAGTGTCTAAGTTTTGAACCATTCCTGTGACACTAGTTATGGATTCCGATGCTTCACTTCAGCTTTACTGTATCCCTCTGACCTTCTTATTGACGATGAAACACAGAAATTGCATCGGAATTAAATACAAAAGGCACAATGCTGACTCAAGTACAAGAAGGCTGGCTCTTCATACGGTCTATGCTTTGAACCTTTCCTGTGAGACCGGTTTTAGATTCCGATGCTTCACTTCAGGTTTACTGTATCCCATGGACCTTCTTATTGACCACGATACACAGAAATTGCATCGGAATTAAATACAAAAGGCACAATGCCTACTTCAGTACAAGAAAACTGACTCTTCTTAATGTCTGTGTTTTGAACCATTCCTGTGACACTAGTTATAGATTCCGATGCTTCACTTCAGGTTTACTGTACCCTCTGACGATCTTATTGACGATGAAACACAGAAATTGCATCGGAATTAAATAAAAAAGGGACAATGCCAACTTTAGTACAAGAAAACTGACTCTTCTTACTGTCTATGATTAGAACCATTCCTGTCACACTAGTTATGGATTCGGATGCTCGACTTCAGGTTCACTGCCTCCCTCTGAACTTCTTATTGGCGGTGAAACACAGTAATTGGATCGGAATTAAATACAAGAGGCACAATGCCGACTTAAGTACAAGAAAACTGACTCTTCTTACTGTCTATGTTTTGAACCATTCATGTGACACTAGTTATAGATTCCGATGCTTCACTTCAGGATTAATGTATCCCTTGGACCTTCTTATTAACGACGAAACACAGAATTTGCATCGGAATTAAATTCAAAAGGCACAATGCCGACTTAAGTACAAGAAAACTGACTCTTCTTACAGTCAATGTTTTGAACCATTCCTGTGACACTAGCTATAGATTCCGATGCTTCACTTCAGGTTTACTGTATCCCTCTGACCTTATATTGACGATGAAACACAGAAATTGCATCGGTATTAAATACAAAAGGCTCAATGCCGACTTAAGTACAAGAAGACTGTCTCATCTTACTCTCTATGTTTTGAACCATTCCTGTTACGCTAGTTATAGATTCCGATGCTTCACTTCAGCTTTACTGTAGTCCTCTGACCTTCTTATTGACGGTGAAACACAGAAATTGCATCGGAATTAAATACAAAAGGCACAATTCCGACTCAAGTTCCAGAAGACTGGCTCTTCTTACTGTCTATGTTTTGAACCATTCCTTGGAAACTAGTTATAGATTCCGATGCTTCACTTCAGGTTTACTGTATCCCTCTGACCTCCTTATTCTCGATGAAACACAGAAATTGCATCGGAATTAAATACAAAAGGCACAATGCCGACTCAAGTACAAGAAGTCTGGCTCGTTTCACTGTCTATGATTTGAACCATTCCTGTCACACTAGTTATGGATTCGGATGCTCGACTTCAGGTTCACTGCCTCCCTCTGAACTTCTTATTGGCGGTGAAACACAGTAATTGGATCGGAATTAAATACAAAAGGCACAATGCCGACTTAAGTACAAGAAAACTGACTCTTCTTACTGTCTATGTTTGAACCATTCCTGTGACACTAGTTATAGATTCCGATGCTTCACTTCAGGTTTACTGTATCCCTCTTACCTTCTTACTGACGATGAAACACAGAAATTGCATCGGAATTAAATACAAAAGGCACAATGCCGACTTAAGTACAAGAAAACTGACTCTTCATACTGTCAATGCTTTGAATCACTCCTGTGACACTAGTTATAGTTTCGGATGCTTCACTTCAGGTTTACTGTATCCCTCGGACCTTCTTATTGAAGATGAAACATAGAAATAGCATCGGAAATAATACAAAATCACAAAGCCGACTTAAGTACAAGAAGACTGACTCATCTTACTGTCTATGTTTTGAACCATTCCTGTGACACTAGTTATAGATTCCGATGCTTCACTTTAGGTTTACTGTATCCCTCCGACCTCCTTATTGACGATGAAACTCAGAAATTGCATCGGAGTTAAATACAAAAGGCACAATGACGACTTAAGTACAAGAAAACTGACTCTTCTTACTGTCTATGTTTTGAACCATTCACGTGACACTAGTTATAGATTCCGATGCTTCACTTCAGGATTAATGTATCCCTTGGACCTTCTTATTGACGACGAAACACAGAATTTGCATCGGAATTAAATTCAAAAGGCACAATGCCGACTTTAGTACAATAAAACTGACTCTTCTTACTGTCTATGTTTTGAACCATTCCTGTGACACTAGTTATAGATTCCGATGCTTCACTTCAGGTTTACTGTACCCTCTGACGATCTTATTGACGATTAAACACAGAAATTGCATCGGAATTAAATTCAAAAGGGACAATGCCAACTTAAGTACAAGAAAACTGACTCTTCTTACTGTCTATGTTTTGAACCATTCATGTGACACTAGTTATAGATTCCGATGCTTCACTTCAGGATTAATGCATCCCTTGGACCTTCTTATAGACGATGAAACACAGAAATTGCATCGGAATTAAATACAAAAGGCACAACTCCGACTCAAGTTCCAGAAGACTGGCTCTTCTTACTGTCTATGTTTTGAACCATTCCTTTGACACTAGTTATAGATTCCGATGCTTCACTTCCGGTTTACTGTATCCCTCTTACCTTCTTACTGACGATGAAACACAGAAATTGCATCGGAATTAAATACAAAAGGAACAATGCCGACTTAAGTACAAGGAAACTGACTCTTCTTACTGTCTATGCTTTGAATCACTCCTGTGACACTAGTTATAGTTTCGGATGCTTCACTTCAGGTTTACTGTATCCCTCGGACCTTCTTATTGAAGATGAAACATAGAAATAGCATCGGAAATTATTACAAAATCACAAAGCCGACTTAAGTACAAGAAGACTGACTCATCTTACTGTCTATGTTTTGAACCATTCCTGTGACACTAGTTATAGATTCCGATGCTTCATTTTAGGTTTACTGTATCCCTCCGACCTCCTTATTGACGATGAAACTCAGAAATTGCATCGGAGTTAAATACAAAAGGCTCAATGCCGACTTAAGTACAAGAAGACTGTCTCATCTTACTCTCTGTGTTTTGAACCATTGCTGTTACGCTAGTTATAGATTCCGATGCTTCACTTCAGCTTTACTGTAGCCCTCTGACCTTCTTATTGACGATGAAACACAGAAATTGCATCGGAATTAAATACAAAAGGCACAATTCCGACTCAAGTTCCAGAAGACTGGCTCTTCTTACTGTCTATGATTTGAACCATTCCTGTCACACTAGTTATGGATTCGGATGCTTCACTTCAGCTTTACTGTATCCCTCTGACCTTCTTATTGACGATGAAACACAGAAATTTCATCGGAATTAAATACAAAAGGCACAATGCTGACTCAAGTACAAGAAGGCTGGCGCTTCATACTGTCTATGTTTTGAACCTCTCGTGTGGGACCGGTTTTGGATTCCGATGCTTCACTTCAGGTTTACTGTATCCCATGGACCTTCTTATTAACCACGAAACATAGAAATTGCATCGGAATTAAATACAAAAGGCACAATGCCTACTTAAGTACAAGAAAACTGACTCTTCTTACTGCCTATGTTTTGAACCATTCCTGTGACACTAGTTATAGATTCCGATGCTTCACTTCAGGTTTACTGTACCCTCTGACGATCTTATTGACGATGAAACTCAGAAATTGCATCGGAATGAAATACAAAAGAGACAATGCCAACTCAAGTACAAGAAAACTGACTCTACTTACTGTTTATGATTTGAACCATTCATGTGACACTAGTTATAGATTCCGATGCTTCACTTCAGGATTAATGTATCCCTTGGACCTTCTTATTGACGATGAAACATAGAAATTGCATCGGAATTAAATACAAAAGGCACATTTCCGACTCAAGTTCCAGAAGACTGGCTCTTCTTACTGTCTATGTTTTGAACCATTCCTTTGACACTAGTTATAGATTCCGATGCTTCACTTCCGGTTTACTGTATCCCTCTGACCTTCTTACTGACGATGAAACACCGAAATTGCATCGGAATTAAATACAAAAGGCACAATGCTGACTTAAGTACAAGAAAACTGACTCTTCTTACTGTCAATGCTTGGAATTACTCCTGTGACACTAGTTATAGTTTCGGATGCTTCACTTCAGGTTTACTGTATCCCTCGGACCTTCTTATTGAAGATGAAACGTAGAAATAGCATCGGAAATTAATACAAAAGTCACAAAGCCGACTTAAGTACAAGAAGACTCACTCTTCTTACTGTCTATGTTTTGAACCATTCCTGTGACACTAGTTATAGATTCCGATGCTTCACTTTAGGTTTACTGTATCCCTCCGACCTCCTTATTGACGATGAAACTCAGAAATTGCATCGCAGATAAATACAAAAGGCACAATGACGACTTAAGTACAAGAAAACTGACTCTTCTTACTGTCTATGTTTTGAACCATTCATGTGACACTAGTTATAGGTTCCGATGCTTCACTTCAGGATTAATGTATCCCTTGGACCTTCTTATTGACGACGAAACACAGAATTTGCATCGGAATTAAATTCAAAAGGCACAATGCCGACTTAAGTACAAGAAAACTGACTCTTCTTACAGTCAATGTTTTGAACCATTCCTTTGACACTAGTTATAGATTCCGATGTTTCACTTCAGGTTTACTGTATCCCTCTGACCTTATATTGACGATGAAACACAGAAATTGCATCGGTATTAAATACAAAAGGCTCAATGCCGACTTAAGTACAATAAGACTGTCTCATCTTACTCTCTATGTTTTGAACCATTCCTGTTACGCTATTTATAGATTCCGATGCTTCACTTCAGCTTTACTGTAGCCCTCTGACCTCCTTATTGACGATGAAACACAGAAATTGCATCGGAATTAAATACAAAAGGCACAATTCCGACTCAAGTTCCAGAAGACTGGCTCTTCTTACTGTCTATGTTTTGAACCATTCCTTTGAAACTAGTTATAGATTCCGATGCTTCACTTCAGGTTTACTGTATCCCTCTGACCTCCTTATTCTCGATGAAACACAGAAATTGCATCGGAATTAAATACAAAAGGCACAATGCCGACTCAAGTACAAGAAGTCTGGCTCTTCTTACTGTCTATGATTTGAACCATTCCTGTCACACTAGTTATGGATTCGGATGCTCGACTTCAGGTTCACTGCCTCCCTCTGAACTTCTTATTGGCGGTGAAACACAGTAATTGGATCGGAATTAAATACAAAAGCACAATGCCGACTTAAGTACAAGAAAACTGACTCTTCTTACTGTCTATGTTTTCAACCATTCCTGTGACACTAGTTATAGATTCCGATGCTTCACTTCAGGTTTACTGTATCAATCTGACCTTCTTATAGACGATGAAACACAGATATTGCATCGGAATTAAATACAAAAGGCACAGTGCCGACTTAAGTACAAGAAAACTGACTCTTCTTACTGTCTATGTTTTGAACCATTCCTGTGACACTAGTTATAGATTCCGATGCTTCACTTCAGGTTTACTGGATCCCTCTGACCTTCTTATTGACGATAAAACACAGAAATTTCATCGGAATTAAATGCAAAGGGCACAATTAAGACTTAAGTACAAGATAACTGACTCTTGTTACTGTCTATGTTTTGAACCATTCCTGTGACACTAGTTATAGATTCCGATGTTTCACTTCAGGTGTACCGTATCCCTCTGACCTTCTTATTGACGATGAAACACAGAAATTGCATCGGAATTAAATAGAAAAGGCACAATGCCGACTTAAGTACACGAAATTTGACTCTTCTTACTGTCTATGTTTTGAACCATTCCTGTGACGCTAGTTATAGATTCCGATGCTTCACCTCAGGTTTACTGCATCCCTCTGACCTTCGTAATGACTATAAAACACAGAAATTGCAACGGAATTAAATACAAAAGGCACAATGCCGACTTAAGTACAAGATATCTGACTCTTCTTACTGTCTATGTTTTGAACCATTCCTGTGACACTAGTTATAGATTCCGATGCTTCACTTCAGCTTTACTGTATCCCTGTGGCCTTCTTATTGACGATGAAGCACAGAATTTTCATCGGAATTAAATTCAAAAAGCACAATGCCGACTAAAGTACAAGAAAAGTGACTCTTCTTACTGTCTATGATTTGAACCATTCCTGTCACACTAGTTATAGATTCCGATGCCTCACTTCAGCTTTACTGTATCCCTGTGACCTTCTTATTGACGATGAAACACAGAAATTGCATCGGAATTAAATATAAAAGGCACAATTCCGACTCAAGTACAAGAAGACTGGCTCTTCTTACTGTCTATGTTTTGAACCATTTCTGTGACACTAGTTATAGATTTCGATGCTTTACGTCAGGTTTACTGTATCCCTCTGACCTCCTTATTGTCGATGAAACACAGAAATTGCATCGGAATTAAATACAAAAGGCACAATGCCGACTCTAGTACAAAAAGACTGGCTGTTCTTACTGTCTATGTTTGAACCTTTCCTGCGGCACTAGTTATGGATTCGGATGCTCTACTTCAGGTTCACTGCCTCCCTCTGACCTTCTTATTGGCGATGAAACACTGAAATTGCATCGAAATTAAATACAAAACGCACAATGCCGACTTAAGTACATGAAAACTGACTCTTCTTACTGTCTATGTTTTGAACTATTCCTGTGACACTAGTTATAGATTCCGATGCTTCACTACAGGTTTACTGTATCCCTCTGACCTTCGTATTGACGATGAAACACAGATATTGCGTCGGAATTATATACAAAAGGCACGATAACGACTTAAGTACAAGAAAACTGACTCTTCTTACTGTCTATGTTTTGAACCATTCCTGTGACGCTAGTTATAGATTCCGATGCTTCACATCAGGTTTACTGTATCCCTCTGACCTTCTTATTGACGATGAAACACAGAACTTGCATAGGAATTAAATACAAAATGCACAATGCCGACTTAAGTACAAGAAAACTGACTCTCCTTACTGTCTATGTTTTGAACCATTCCTGTGACACTAGTTATATATTCCGATGCTTCACTTTAGCTTTACCGTATCCCTGTGACCTTCTTATTGACGATGAAACACAGAATTTGCATCGGAATTAAATTCAAAAAGCACAATGCCGACTAAAGTACAAGAAAACTGACTCTTCTTGCTGTCTATGTTTTGTACCATTCCTGTGACACAAGTTATAGATTCCGATGCTTCACTTCAGGTTTACTGTATCCCTCTGACCTTCTTATTGACGATGAAACACAGATATTGCGTCGGAATTATACACTAAATGCACGATGCCGACTTAAGTACAAGAAAACTGACTCTTCTTACTGTCTATGTTTTGAACCATTCCTGTGACGCTAGTTACAGATTCCGATGCTTCACTTCAGGTTTACTGTATCCCTCTGACCTCCTTATTAACGATGAAACCCAGAAATTGCATAGGAATTAAATACAAAAGGCACAATGCCGACTTAAGTACAAGAAAACTTACTCTCCCTACTGTCTATGATTTGAACCATTCCTGTGACACTAGTTATAGATTCCGATGCTTCACTTCCGGTTTACTGTATCCCTCTGACCTTCTTATTGACGATGAAACACAGAAATAGCACCGGAATTAAATACAAAAGGCACAATGCCGACTTAAGTACAAGATAACTGACTCTTCTTACTGTCTATGAGTTGAACCATTCATGTGACACTAGTTATAGATTTCGATGCTTCACTTCACGTTTACTGTATCCCTGTGACCTTCTTATTGACGATGAATCACAGAAATTGCATCGGAATTAAATACAAAAGGCACAATGCCGACTTAAGTACAAGGAAAAACTGACTCTTCTTACTGTCTATGTCTTAACCATTCCTGTGACACTAGTTATAGATTCCGATGCTTCACTTCAGGTTTACTGTATCCATCTGTCATTCTTATTGACGAGGAAACACAGAAATTGCATCGGTATTAAATACAAAAGGCACAATGCCGACTTAAGTACACGAAAATTGACTCTTCTTGCTGTCTATGTTTTGAACCATTCCTGTGACACTAGTTATAGATTCCGATGCTTCACCTCAGGTTTACTGTATCTCTCTGACCTTCGTATTGACTATGAAACAGAGAAATTGCAACGGTATTAAATACAAAAGGCACAATGCCGACATAAGTACAAGAAAATTGACTCTTCTTAGTGTCTAAGTTTTGAACCATTCCTGTGACACTAGTTATGGATTCCGATGCTTCACTTCAGCTTTACTGTATCCCTCTGACCTTCTTATTGACGATGAGACACAGAAATTGCATCGGAATTAAATACAAAAGGCACAATGCTGACTCAAGTACAAGAAGGCTGGCTCTTCATACGGTCTATGCTTTGAACCTTTCCTGTGAGACCGGTTTTAGATTCCGATGCTTCACTTCAGGTTTACTGTATCCCATGGACCTTCTTATTGACCACGATACACAGAAATTGCATCGGAAATAAATACAAAAGGCACAATGCCTACTTCAGTACAAGAAAACTGACTCTTCTTAATGTCTGTGTTTTGAACCATTCCTGTGACACTAGTTATAGATTCCGATGCTTCACTTCAGGTTTACTGTACCCTCTGACGATCTTATTGACGATGAAACACAGAAATTGCATCGGAATTAAATACAAAAGGGACAATGCCAACTTTAGTACAAGAAAACTGACTCTTCTTACTGTCTATGGTTTGAACCATTCATGTGACACTAGTTATAGATTCCGATGCTTCACTGTAGGATTAATGTATCCCTTGGACCTTCTTATTGCCGACGAAACACAGAATTTGCATCGGAATTAAATACAAAAGGCACAATGCCGACTCAAGTACAAGAAGTCTGGCTCTTCTTACTGTCTATGATTTGAACCATTCCTGTCACACTAGTTATGGATTCGGATGCTCGACTTCAGGTTCACTGCCTCCCTCTGAACTTCTTATTGGCGGTGAAACACAGTAATTGGATCGGAATTAAATACAAAAGGCACAATGCCGACTTAAGTACAAGAAAACTGACTCTTCTTACTGTCTATGTTTTGAACCATTCCTGTGACACTAGTTATAGATTCCGATGCTTCACTTCACGTTTACTGTATCCCTTTGACCTTCTTATAGACGATGAAACACAGATATTGCATCGGAATTAAATACAAAAGGCACAATGCCGACTTAAGTACAAGAAAACTGACTCTTCTTACTGTCTATGATTTGAACCATTCCTGTGACACTAGTTATCGATTCCGATGCTTCACTACATGTTTACTGTATCCATCTGTCCTTCTTATTGACGAGGAAACACAGAAATTGCATCGGAATTAAATAGAAAAGGCACAATGCCGACTTAAGTACAAGAAAACTGACTCTTCTTACTGTCTATGTTTTGAACCATTCCTGTGACACTAGTTATAGATTCCGATGCTTCACTTCAGGTTTACTGGATCCCTCTGACCTTCTTATTGACGATGAAACACAGAAATTTCATCGGAATGAAATACAAAGGGCACAATTAAGACTTAAGTACAAGATAACTGACTCTTGTTACTGTCTATGTTTTGAACCATTCCTGTGACACTAGTTATAGATTCCGATGTTTCACTTCAGGTGTACCGTATCCCTCTGACCTTCTTATTGACGATGAAACACAGAAATTGCATCGGAATTAAATAGAAAAGGCACAATGCCGACTTAAGTACACGAAATTTGACTCTTCTTACTGTCTATGTTTTGAACCATTCCTGTGACGCTAGTTATAGATTCCGATGCTTCACCTCAGGTTTACTGTATCCCTCTGACCTTCGTAATGACTATGAAACACAGAAATTGCAACGGAATTAAATACAAAAGGCACAATGCCGACTTAAGTACAAGATATCTGACTCTTCTTACTGTCTATGTTTGAACCATTCCTGTGACACTAGTTATAGATTCCGATGCTTCACTTCAGGTTTACTGTATCCCTCTGTCCTTCTTATTGACGATGAAACACAGAAAGTGCATCGGAATTAAATACAAAAAGCACAATGCCGACTTAAGTACAAGAAGACTGTCTCATCTTACTCTCTATGTTTTGAACCATTGCTGTTACGCTAGGTATAGATTCCGATGCTTCACTTCAGCTTTACTGTAGCCCTCTGACCTTCTAATTGACGATGAAACACAGAAATTGCATCGGCATTAAATACAAAAGGCACAATTCCGACTCAAGTTCCAGAAGACTGGCTCTTCTTACTGTCTATGATTTCAACCATTCCTGTCACACTAGTAATGGATTCGGATGCTTCACTTCAGGTTTACTGTACCCTCTGACGATCTTATTGACGATGAAACACAGAAATTGCATCGGAATGAAATACAAAAGGGACAATGCCAACTTAAGTACAAGAAAACTGACTCTACTTACTGTTTATGATTTGACCCATTCATGTGACACTAGTTATAGATTCCGATGCTTCACTTCAGGATTAATGTATCCCTTGGACCTTCTTATTGACGATGAAACATAGAAATTGCATCGGAATTAAATACAAAAGGCACAATTCCGACTCAAGTTCCAGAAGACTGGCTCTTCTTACTGCCTATGTTTTGAACCATTCACTTGACACTAGTTATAGATTCCGATGCTTCACTTCCGGTTTACTGTATCCCTCTGACCTTCTTACTGACGATGAAACAAAGAAATTGCATCGGAATTAAATACAAAAGGCACAATGCCGACTTAAGTACAAGAAAACTGACTCTTCTTACTGTCAATGCTTTGAATCACTCCTGTGACACTAGTTATAGTTTCGGATGCTTCACTTCAGGTTTACTGTATCCCTCGGACCTTCTTATTGAAGATGAAACATAGAAATAGCATCGGAAATTAATACAAAAGTCACAAAGCCGACTTAAGTACAAGAAGACTGACTCTTCTTACTGTCTATGTTTTGAACCATTCCTGTGACACTAGTTATAGATTTCGATCCTTCACTTTAGGTTTACTGTATCACTCCGACCTCCTTATTGACGATGAAACTCAGAAATTGCATCGGAGTTAAATACAAAAGGCACAATGCCGACTCAAGTACAAGAAGTCTGGCTCTTCTTACTGTCTATGATTTGAACCATTCCTGTCACACTAGTTATGGATTCGGATGCTCGACTTCAGGTTCACTGCCTCCCTCTGAACTTCTTATTGGCGGTGAAACACAGTAATTGGATCGGAATTAAATACAAAAGGCACAATGCCGACTTAAGTACAAGAAAACTGACTCTTCTTACTGTCTATGTTTTGAACCATTCCTGTGACACTAGTTGTAGATTCCGATGCTTCACTTCAGGTTTACTGTATCCCTCTGACCTTCTTATAGACGATGAAACACAGATATTGCATCGGAATTAAATACAAAAGGCACAATGCCGACTTAAGTACAAGAAAACTGACTCTTCTTACTGTCTATGTTTTGAACCATTCCTGTGACACTAGTTATAGATTCCGATGCTTCACTTCATGTTTACTGTTTCCATCTGTCCTTCTTATTGACGAGGAAACACAGAAATTGCATCGGAATTAAATAGAAAAGGCACAATGCCGACTTATGTACAAGAAGCCTGACTCATCTTACTGTCTATGATTTAAACCATTCCTGTGACACTAGTTATAGATTCCGATGCTTCACTTCAGGTTTACTTTTTCCCTCTGACCATGTTATTGACGATGAAACACAGAAATTGAATCGGAATTAAATACAAAAGGCACAATGCCGACTTAAGTACAAGAAGACTGACTCTTCTTACTGACTATGTTTGAACCATTCCTGTGACACCACTTATAGATTCCGATGCTTCACTTCAGGTTTACTGTATCCCTCTGACCTTCTTATTGACGATGAAACACAGAGATTGGGTCGGAATTAAATTGAAAAGGCACAATGCCGACTTAAGTACAAGGAGACTGACTCTTCTTACTGTCTATGTTATGAACCATTCCTGTGACACTAGTTATAGATTACGATGCTACACTTCAGGTGTACTGCATCCCTTGGACCTTCTTATTGCCGATAAAACACAGAAATTGCATCGGAATTAAATACAAAAGGCACAATGCCGACTTAAGTACAAGAAGACTGACTCTTCCTACTGTCTATGCTTTGAACCAATCCTGTGACACTAGTTATGAATTCCGTTGCTTCACTTCAGGTTTACTGTATCATTCTGACCTTCTTATGGACGATGAAACACAGAAATTGCATCGGAATTAAATAGAAAAGTCACAATGCCGACCTAAGAACAAGAAGACTGACTCTTCCTACTGTCTATGTTTTGAACCATTCCAGTGACACTAGTTATAGATTCTGTTGCTTCACTTCAGGTTTACTGTATCCCTCTGACCTTCTTATTGACGATGAAACACAGAAATTGCATCGGAATTAAATAGAAAAGGCACAATGCCGACTTAAGTACAAGAAGACTGACTCTTCTTACTGGCTATGTTTGAACCATTCCTGTGACACTAGTTATAGATTCCGATGCTTCACTTCATATTTATTGTATCCCTTGGACGTTCTTATTGACGATGAAACACCGAAATTTCATCGGAATTAAATACGAAAGACACAGTGCCGACTTAAGTACAAGAAGACTGACTCTTCTTGCTGACTATGTTTGAACCATTCCTGTGACACCACTTATAGATTCCGATGCTTCACTTCAGGTTTACTGTATACCTCTGACCTTCTTATTGACGATGAATCACGGAGACTGCGTCGGAATTAAATAGAAAAGGCACAATGCCGACTTAAGTACAAGGAGAATGACTCTTCTTACTGTCTATGTTATGAACCATTCCTGTGACACTAGTTATAGATTCCGATGCTTCACTTCAGGTGTACTGCATCCCTTGGACCTTCTTATTGCCGATAAAACACAGAAATTGCATCGGAAGTAAATACAAAAGGCACAATGCCGACTTAAGTACAAGAAGACTGACTCTTCCTACTGTCTATGCTTTGAACCAATCCTGTGACACTAGTTATGAATTCCGATGCTTCACTTCGGGTTTACTGTATCATTCTGACCTTCTTATTGACGATGAAATACAGAAATTGCATCGGAATTAAATAGAAAATGCACAATGCCGACTTAAGTATATGAAGACTGATTTTTCCAACTGTCTATGTTTTGAATCATTCCTGTGACACTAGTTATACATTCCGATGCTTCACTTCAGGTTTACTGTATCCCTCTGACCTTCCTTTTGACGATGAAACACAGGAATTGCATCGGAAATAAATACAAAAGGCACAATGCCGAATCAAGTAGAAGACGACTGACTCTTCCTACTGTCTATGCTTTGAACGATTCCTGTGACACTAGTTATACATTCCGATGCCTCACTTCAGGTTTACTGTATCCCTCTGGCCTTCGTATTGACGATAAAATACAGAAACTCCATCGGAATTAAATAGAAAAGGCACAATGCCGACTTAAGTACAAGAAGACTGACTCTCCTTACTGACTACGTTTTGAACCATTCCTGCGACACTAGTTATAGATTCCGATTCCTCAATTCAGGTTTACAGTATTCCTTGGACCTTATTATTGACAATAAAACACAGAAATTGCATCGGAATTAAATACAAAAGGCACAATGCCGACTTACGAACAAGAAGACTGACTCTTCCTACTGTCTATGTTTTGACCCAATCCTGTGACACTAGTTATGGATTCCGATGCTTCACTTCAGGTTTACTGTATCCCTCTGACCTACTTGTTGACGATGAAGCACAGAAATTGCATCGGAATTAAATAGAAAAGGCACAATGCCGACTTAAGTACATGAAGACTAAATCTTCCTACAGTCTATATTTTGAATCATTCCTGTGACAGTAGTTATACATTCCGATGCTTCACTTCAGGTTTGCTGTATCCCTCTGACCTTCTTATTGATGATGAAACACAGAAATTGCATCGGAATTAAATACAATAGGCACAATGCCGACTTAAGTACGAGAAGACTGACTCTTAGTACTGACTATGTTTGAAACATTCCTGTGAAACTAGTTATAGATTCCGTTGCTTCACTTCAGGTTTACTGTATCCCTTGGACCTTCTTATTGACGATGAAACACGGAAACTTCATCGGAATTAAATACGAAAGACACAATGCCGACTTAAGTACAAGAAGACTGACTCTTCTTACTGACTATGTTTGAACCATTCCTGTGACACCACTTATAAATTCCGATGCTTCACTTCAGGTTTACTGTATCCCTCTGACCTTCTTATTGACGATGAAACACAGAAATTGCATGGGATCTAAATAGAAAAGGCACAATGCCGACATAAGTACAAGAAGACTGACTCTTCTTACTGACTATTTTTTGAACCATTCCTGTGACACTAGTTATAGATTCCGATGCCTCACTTCAGGTTTACTGCATTCCTTGGACCTTCTTATTGACGATGAAACACAGAAATTACATCGGAATTAAATACAAAAGGCACAATGCCGACTTAAGTACAAGAAGACTGACTCTTCCTACTGTCTATGTTTTGAACCAATCCTGTGACACTAGTTATGAATTCCAAAGCTTCACTTCAGGTTTACTGTATCCCTCTGACCTTCTTATAGACGATGAAACACAGAAATTGCATCGGAATTAAATAGTAACGGCACAATGCCGACTTCAGTACATGAAGACTGATTCTTCCAACTGTCTATGTTTTGAATCATTCCTGTGACACTAGTTATACATTCCAATGCTTCACTTCAGGTTTGCTGTATCCCTCTGACCTTCTTATTGACGATGAAACACAGAAATGGAATCGGAATTAAATAGAAAAGTCACAATGCCGACTTAAGAACAAGAAGACTGACTCTTCCTACTGTCTATGTTTTGAACCATTCCAGTGACACTAGTTATTGATTCCGTTGCTTCACTTCAGGTTTACTGTATCCCTCTGACCTTCTTATTGACGATGAAACACAGAAATTGCATCGGAAATAAATAGAAAAGGCACAATGGCGACTTAAGTACAAGATGACTCACTTTTCTTACTGACTATGTTTTGAACCATTCCTGTGACACTAGTTATAGATTCCGATTCTGCACTTCAGGTGCACTGCATCCCTTGGACCTTCTTATTGTCGATAAAATAGAGAAACTGCATCGGAATTAAATAGAAAAGGCACAATGCCGACTTAAGTACAAGAAGACTGACTCTTCTTACTGACTTCGTTTTGAACCATTCCTGTGACACTAGTTATAGATTCCGATGCCTCAATTCAGGTTTACTGTATTCCTTGGACCTTATTATTGACGATAAAACACAGAAATTGCATCGGAATTAAATACAAAAGGCACAATGCCGACTTACGAACAAGAAGACTGACTCTTCCTACTGTCTATGTTTTGACCCAATCGTGTGACACTAATTATGGATTCCGATGCTTCACTTCAGGTTTACTGTATCCCTCTGACCTTCTTGTTGACGATGAAGCACAGAAATTGCATCGGAATTACATAGAAAAGGCACAATGCCGACTTAAGTACATGAAGACTGGTTCTTCCTACAGTCTATGTTTTGAATCATTCCTGTGACACTAGTTATACATTCCGATGCTTCACTTCAGGTTTGCTGTATCCCTCTGACCTTCTTATTGACGATGAAACACAGAAATTGCATCGGAATTAAATACAATAGTCACAATGCCGACTTAAGTACGAGAAGACTGACTCTTCCTACTGACTATGTTTTGAACCATTCCTGTGACACTAGTTATAGATTCCGTTGCTTCACTTCAGGTTTACTGTATCCCTCTGACGTTCTTATTGACGATGAAACACAGAAATTGCATCGGAAGTAAATAGAAAAGGCACAATGCCGACTTAAGTACAAGAAGACCGACTCTTCTTACTGACTATGTTTTGAACCATTCCTGTGACACTAGTTATAGATTCCGATTCTTCACTTCAGGTTTACTGTATCACTTGGACTTTCTTATTGACGATGAAACACAAAAAATGCATCGGAATTAAATACAAAAGGCACAATGCAGACTTAAGTACATGTAGACTGACTCTTCCTACTGTCTATGTTTTGAACCATTCCTTTGACACTAATTATATATTCCGATGCTTCACTTCAGATTTACTGTATCCCTCTGACCTTCTTATTGACGATGAAACACAGAAATTGCATCGGAATTAAATAGTAACGGCACAATGCCGACATAAGTACAAGAAGACTGACTCTTCTTACTGACTATGTTTGAACCATTCCTGTGACACTAGTTATAGATTCCGATGCTTCACTTCAGGTATATTGTATCCCTTGGACCTTCTTATTGACGATGAAACACCGAAATTTCATCGGAATTAAATACGAAAGACACAATGCCGACTTAAGTACAAGAAGACTGACTCTTCTTACTGTCTATGTTTTGAACCATTCCAGTGACACTAGTTATAGATTCCGTTGCTTCACTTCAGGTTTACTGAATCCCTCTGACCTTCTTATTGACGATGAAACACAGAAATTGCATCGGAAATAAATAGAAAAGGCACAATGGCGACTTAAGTACAAAAAGACTGACTCTTCTTACTGACTATGTTTTGAACCATTCCTGTGACACTAGTTATAGATTCCGATTCTGCACTTCAGGTTTACTGTATCCCTTGGAACTTCTTATTGACGATGAAACACAAAAATTGCATCGGAATTAAATACAAAAGGCACAATGCTGACTTAAGTACATGTAGACTGACTCTCCCTACTGTCTATGATTTGTACCATTCCTGTGACACTAGTTATAGATTCCGATGATTCACTTCAGGGTTACTGTATCCTTCTGACTCTCTTATTGATGATGAAACACCGAAATTGCATCGGAAATAAATACAAAAAGCACAATGCCGACTCAAGTACAAGGAGACTGACTCTTCTCACTGACTATGTTTGAACCATTCCTGTGACACTAGTTATAGATTCCGATGCTTCACTTCATATTTATTGTATCCCTTGGACCTTCTTATTGACGATGAAACACCGAAATTTCATCGGAATTAAATACGAAAGACACAGTGCCGACTTAAGTACAAGAAGACTGACTCTTCCTACTGTCTATGTTATGAACCATTCCTGTGACACTAGTTATAGATTCCGATGCTTCACTTCAGGTGTACTGCATCCCTTAGACCTTCTTACTGCCGATAAAACACAGAAATTGCATCGGAATTAAATACAAAAGGCACAATGCCGACTTAAGTACAAGAAGACTGACTCTTCCTACTGTCTATGTTTTGAACCAATCCTGTGACACTAGTTCTGAACTCCGAAGCTTCACTTCAGGTTTACTGTATCCCTCTGACCTTCTCATTGACGATGAAACACAGAAATTGCATCGGAATTAAATAGAAAAGGCACAATGCCGACTTAAGTACATGAAGACTGATTCTTCCAACTGTCTATGTTTTGAATCATTCCTGTGACACTAGTTATACATGCCAATGCTTCACTTCGGGTTTACTGTATCCCTCTGACCTTCTTTTTGACGGTGAAACACCAGAATTGCATCGGAAATAAATACAAAAGGCACAATGCCGAATCAAGTAGAAGAAGACTGACTCTTCCTACTGTCTATGTTTTGAACCATTCCAGTGACACTAGTTATAGATTCCGTTGCTTCACTTCAGGTTTACTGTATCCCTCTGACCTTCTTATTGACGATGAAACACAGAAATTGCATCGGAAATAAATAGAAAAGGCACAATGGCGACTTAAGTACAAGAAGACGGACTCTTCTTACTGACTATGTTTTGAACCATTTCTTTGACACTTGTTATAGATTCCGATTCTGCACTTCAGGTGTACTGCATCCCTTGGACCTTGTTATTGTCGATAAAATACAGAAACTGCATCGGAATTAAATAGAAAAGGCACAATGCCGACTTAAGTACAAGAAGACTGACTCTTCTTACTGACTACGTTTTGAACCATTCCTGTGACACTAGTTATAGATTCCGATGCCTCAATTCAGGTTTACTGTATTCCTTGGACCTTATTATTGACGATAAAACACAGAAATTGCATCGGAACTAAATACAAAATGCACAATGCCGACTTACGTACAAGAAGACTGACTCTTCCTACTGTC
The DNA here is from genome assembly GCF_021461395.2 of Schistocerca americana. NCBI lineage: Eukaryota > Metazoa > Arthropoda > Insecta > Orthoptera > Acrididae > Schistocerca > Schistocerca americana. The sequence goes on from NW_025726247.1 coordinate 2,098,668, forward strand.
TATGTTTTGACCCAATCGTGTGACACTAGTTATGGATTCCGATGCTTCACTTCAGGTTTACTGTATCCCTCTGACACTCTTGTTGTCGATGAAGCACAGAAAGTGAATCGGAAATAAATAGAAAAGGCACAATGCCGACTGAAGTACATGAAGACTGATTCTTCCTACAGTCTATGTTTTGAATCATTCCTGTGAAACTAGTCATACATTCCGATGCTTCACTTCAGGTGTACTGTATCCCTCTGACCTTCTTATTGACGATGAAACACAGAAATTGCATGGGATCTAAATAGAAAAGGCACAATGCCGACTTAAGTACAAGAAGACTGACTCTTCTTACTGACTATTTTTTGAACCATTCCTGTGACACTAGTTATAGATTCCGATGCCTCACTTCAGGTTTACTGTATTCCTTGGACCTTCTTATTGACGATGAAACACAGAAATTGCATCGGAAATAAATACAAAAGGCACAATGCCGACTTAAGTACAAGAAGACTGACTCTTCCTACTGTCTATGTTTTGAACCAATCCCGTGACACTAGTTATGAATTCCGAAGCTTCACTTCAGGTTTACTGTATCCCTCTGACCTTCTTATTGACGATGAAACACAGAAATAGCTTCGGAATTAAATAGAAAAGGCACAATGCCGACTTAAGTACATGAAGACTGATTCTTCCAACTGTCTATGTTTTGAATCATTCCTGTGACACTAGTTATACATTCCGATGCTTCATTTCAGGTTTGCTGTATCCCTCTGACCTTCGTATTGACGATGAAACACAGAAATGGAATCGGAATTAAATAGAAAAGTCACAATGCCGACTTAAGAACAAGAAGACTGACTCTTCCTACTGTCTATGTTTTGAACCATTCCAGTGACACTAGTTATAAATTCCGTTGCTTCACTTCAGGTTTACTGTATCCCTCTGACCTTCTTATTGACGATGAAACACAGAAATTGCATCGGAAATAAATAGAAAAGGCACAATGGCGACTTAAGTACAAGATGACTGACTTTTCTTACTTACTATGTTTTGAACCATTCCTGTGACACTAGTTATAGATTCCGATGCCTCAATTCAGGTTTACTGTATTCCTTGGACCTTATTATTGACGATATAACACAGAAATTGCATCGGAATTAAATACAAAAGGCAAAATGCCGACTTACGAACAAGAAGACTGAATCTTCCTACTGTCTATGTTTTGACCCAATCGTGTGACACTAATTATAGATTCCGATGCTTCAATTCAGGTTTACTGTATCCCTCTGACCTTCTTGTTGACGATGAAGCACAGAAATTGCATCGGAATTAATTAGAAAAGGCACAATGCCGACTTAAGTACAAGAAGACTGACTCTTCTTACTGACTATGTTTGAACCATTCCTGTGACACTAGTTATAGATTCCGATGCTTCACTTCAGGTTTATTGTATCCCTTGGACCTTCTTATTGACGATGAAACACCGAAATTTCATCGGAATTAAATACGAAAGACACAATGCCGACATAAGTACAAGAAGACTGACTCTACTTACTGTCTATGTTTTGAACCATTCCAGTGACACTAGTTATAGATTCCGTTGCTTCACTTCAGGTTTACTGAATCCCTCTGACCTTCTTATTGACGATGAAACACAGAAATTGCATCGGAAATAAATAGAAAAGGCACAATGGCGACTTAAGTACATGAAGACTGACTCTTCTTACTGACTGTGTTTTGAACCATTCCTGTGACACTAGTTATAGATTCCGATTCTGCACTTCAGGTTTACTGTATCCCTTGGAACTTCTTATTGACGATGAAACACAAAAATTGCATCGGAATTAAATACAAAAGGCACAATGCTGACTTAAGTACATGTAGACTGACTCTTCCTACTGTCTATGTTTTGAACCATTCCAGTGACACTAGTTATAGATTCCGTTGCTTCACTTCAGGTTTACTGTATCCCACTGACCTTCTTATTGACGATGAAACACAGCAATTGCATCGGAAATAAATAGAAAAGGCACAATGGCGACTTAAGTACAAGAAGACTGACTCTTCTTACTGACTATGTTTTGAACCATTTCTTTGACACTAGTTATAGATTCTGATTCTGCACTTCAGGTGTACTGCATCCCTTGGACCTTGTTATTGTCGATAAAATACAGAAACTGCATCGGAATTAAATAGAAAAGGCACAATGCCGACTTAAGTACAAGAAGACTGACTCTTCTTACTGACTACGTTTTGAACCATTCCAGTGACACTAGTTATAGATTCCGATGCCTCAATTCAGGTTTACTGTATTCCTTGGACCTTATTATTGACGATAAAACACAGAAATTGCATCGGAACTAAATACAAAATGCACAATAACGACTTACGAACAAGAAGACTGACTCTTCCTACTGTCTATGTTTTGACCCAATCGTGTGACACTAGTTATGGATTCCGATGCTTCACTTCAGGTTTACTGTATCCCTCTGACATTCTTGTTGACGATGAAGCACAGAATTTGAATCGGAAATAAATAGAAAAGGCACAATGCCGACTTAAGTACATGAAGACTGATTCTTCATACTGACTATGTTTTGAACGTTTCCTGTGACACTAGTCATAGATTCCGTTGTTTCACTTCAGGTTTACTGTATCCCTCTGACGTTCTTATTGACGATGAAACACAGAAATTGCATCGGAAGTAAATAGAAAAGGCACAATGCCGACTTAAGTACAAGAAGACTGACTCTTCTTACTGACTATGTTTTGAACCATTCCTGTGACACTAGTTATAGAATCCGATTCTTCACTTCAGGTTTACTGTATCTCTTGGACCTTCGTATTGACGATGAAACACAAAAAAAGCATCGGAATTAAATACAAAAGGCACAATGCAGACGTAAGTACATGTAGACTGACTCTTCCTACTGTCTATGTTTTGAACCATTACTTTGACACTAGTTATACATTCCGATGCTTCACTTCAGATTTACTGTATCCCTCTGACCTTCTTATTGACGATGAAACACAGAAATTGCATCGGAATTAAATAGAAAAGGCACAATGCCGACTTAAGTACAAGAAGACTGACTCTTCTTACTGACTATGTTTGAACCATTCCTGTGACACTAGTTATAGATTCCGATGCTTCACTTCAGGTTTATTGTATCCCTTGGACCATCTTATTGACGATGAAACACCGAAATTTCATCGGAATTAAATACAAAAGACACAATGCCGACTTAAGTACAAGAAGACTGACTCTTCTTACTGACTATGTTTGAACCATTCCTGTGACACCACTTATAGATTCCAATGCTTCACTTCAGGTTTACTGTATCCCTCTGACCTTCTTATTGACGATGAAACACAGAAATTGCATGGGAATTAAATAGAAAAGGCACAATGCCGACTTAAGTACAAGAAGACTGACTCTTCATACTGACTATGTTTTGAACGTTTCCTGTGACACTAGTTATAGATTCCGTTGCTTCACTTCAGGTTTACTGTATCCCTCTGACGTTCTTATTGACGATGAAACACAGAAATTGCATGGGAATTAAATAGAAAAGGCACAATGCCGACTTAAGTACAAGAAGACTGACTCTTCTTACTGACTATTTTTTGAACCATTCCTGTGACACTAGTTATAGATTCCGATGCCTCACTTCAGGTTTACTGTATTCCTTGGACCTTCTTATTGACGATGAAACACAGAAATTGCATCGGAATTAAATACAAAAGGCACAATGCCGACTTAAGTACAAGATGACTGACTCTTCCTACTGTCTATGTTTTGAACCAATCCTGTGACACTAGTTATGAATTCCGAAGCTTCACTTCAGGTTTACTGTATCCCTCTGACCTTCTTATTGACGATGAAACACAGAAATTGCATCGGAATTAAATAGAAAAGGCACAATGCCGACTTAAGTACATGAAGACTGATTCTTCCAACTGTCTATGTTTGGAATCATTCCTGTGACACTAGTTATACATTCCGATGCTTCACTTCAGGTTTACTGTATCCTCTGACCTTCTTTTTGACGATGAAACACAGGAATTGCATCGGAAATAAATACAAAAGGCACAATGCCGAATCAAGTAGAAGAAGACTGACTCTTCCTACTGTCTATGCTTTGAACGATTCCTGTGACACTAGTTATACATTACGATGCCTCACTTCAGGTTTACTGTATCCCTCTGGCCTTCGTATTGACGATGAAACACAGAAATGGAATCGGAATTAAATAGAAAAGTCACAATGCCGACTTAAGAACAAGAAGACTGACTCTTCCTACTGTCTATGCTTTTAACCATTCCAGTGACACTAGTTATAGATTCCGTTGCTTCACTTCAGGTTTACTGTATCCCTCTGACCTTCTTATTGACGATGAAACACAGAAATTGCATCGGAAATAAATAGAAAAGGCACAATGGCGACTTAAGTACAAGAAGACTGACTCTTCTTGCTGAATATGTTTTGAACCATTCCTGTGACACTAGTTATAGATTCCGATTCTGCACTTCAGGTGTACTGCATCCCTTGGACCTTCTTATTGCCGATAAAATACAGAAACTGCATCGGAATTAAATAGAAAAGGCACAATGCCAACTTAAGTACAAGAAGACTGACTCTTCTGACTGACTACGTTTTGAACCATTCCTGTGACACTAGTTATAGATTCCGATGCCTCAATTCAGGTTTACTGTATTCCTTGGACCTTATTATTGACGATAAAACACAGAAATTGCATCGGAATTAAATACAAAAGGCACAATGCCGACTTACGAATAAGAAGACTGACTCTTCCTACTGTCTATGTTTGACCCAATCGTGTGACACTAGTTATGGATTCCAAAGCTTCACTTCAGGTTTACTGTATCCCTCTGACCTTCTTGTTGACGATGAAGCACAGAAATTGCATCGGAATTAAATAGAAAAGGCACAATGCCGACTTAAGTACATGAAGACTGATTCTTCCTACAGTCTATGTTTTGAATCATTCCTGTGACACTAGTTATACATTCCGATGCTTCACTTCAGGTTTGCTGTATCCCTCTGACCTTCTTATTGACGATAAAACACAGAAATTGCATCGGAATTAAATACAATAGGCACAATGCCGACTTAAGTACGAGAAGACTGACTCTTCCTACTGACTATGTTTCGAACCATTCCTGTGACACTAGTTATAGATTCCGTTCCTTCACTTCAGGTTTACTGTATACCTCTGACGTTCTTATTGACGATGAAACACAGAAATTGAATCGGAAGTAAATAGAAAAGGCACAATGCCGACTTAAGTACAAGAAGACAGACTCTTCTTACTGACTATGTTTTGAACCATTCCTGTGACACTAGTTATAGATTCCGATTCTTCACTTCAGGTTTACTGTATCTCTTGGACCCTCTTATTGACGATGAAACACCGAAATTTCATCGGAATTAAATACGAAAGACACAATGACGACTTAAGTACATGAAGACTGACTCTTCTTACTGACTATGTTTAAACAGTTCCTGTGACACCACTTATAGACTCCGATGCTTCACTTCAGGTTTACTGTATCCCTCTGACCTTCTTATTGACGATGAAACACAAAAATTGCATGGGAATTAAATAGAAAAGGCACAATGCCGACATAAGTACAAGAAGACTGACTCTTCTTACTGACTATTTTTGAACCATTCCTGTGACACTAGTTATAGATTCCGATGCCTCACTTCAGGTTTACTGTATTCCTTGGACCTACATATTGACGATGAAACACAGAAATTGCATCAGAATTAAATACAAAAGTCACAATGCCGACTTAAGTACAAGAAGACTGACTCTTCCTACTGTCTATGTTTTGACACAATCCTGTGCCGCTAGTTATGAATTCCGAAGCTTCACTTCAGGTTTACTGTATCCCTCTGACCTTCTTATTGACGATGAAACACAGAAATTGCATCGGAATTAAATAGAAAAGGCACAATGCCGACTTAAGTACATGAAGACTGATTCTTCCAACTGTCTATGTTTTGAATCATTCCTGTGACACTAGTTATACATTCCGATGCTTCACTTCTGGTTTACTGTATCCCTCTGACCTTCTTATTGACGATGAAACTCAGAAATGGCATCGGAATTAAATAGAAAAGGCACAATGCCGACTTAAGTACAAGAAGACTGACTCTTCTTACTGACTATGTTTGAACCATTCCTGTGACACTAGTTATAGATTCCGATGCTTCACTTCAGGTTTATTGCATCCCTTGGACCTTCTTATTGACGATGAAGCACCGAAATTTCATCGGAATTAAATACGAAAGACACAATGCCGACTTAAGTACATGAAGACTGACTCCTCTTACTGACTATGTTTAAACCATTCCTGTGACACCACTTATAGATTCCGATGCTTGACTTCAGGTTTACTGTATCCCTCTGACCTCCTTATTGACGATGAAACACAGAAATTGCATGGGAATAAAATAGAAAAGGCACAATGGCGACTTAAGTACAAGAAGACTGACTCTTCTTACTGAATATGTTTAGAACCATTCCTGTGACACTAGTTATAGATTCCGATTCTGCACTTCAGGTGTACTGCATCCCTTGGACCTTCTTATTGCCGATAAAATACAGAAACTGCATCGGAATTAAATAGAAAAGGCACAATGCCAACTTAAGTACAAGAAGACTGACTCTTCTGACTGACTACGTTTTGAACCATTCCTGTGACACTAGTTATAGATTCCGATGCCTCAATTCAGGTTTACTGTATTCCTTGGGCCTTATTATTGACTATAAAACACAGAAATTGCATCGGAATTAAATACAAAAGGCACAATGCCGACTTACGAATAAGAAGACTGACTCTTCCTACTGTCTATGCTTTGACCCAATCGTGTGACACTAGTTATGGATTCCGATGCTTCACTTCAGGTTTACTGTATCCCTCTGACCTTCTTGTTGACGATGAAGCACAGAAATTGCATCGGAATTAAATAGAAAAGGCACAATGCCGACTTAAGTACAAGAAGACTGACTCTTCTTACTGACTATGTTTTGAACCATTCCTGTGACACTAGTTATAGATTCCGATTCTTCACTTCAGGTTTACTGTATCTCTTGGACCTTCTTATTGACGATGAAACACCGAAATTTCATCGGAATTAAATACGAAAGACACAATGACGACTTAAGTACATGAAGACTGACTCTTCTTACTGACTATGTTTGAACTATTCCTGTGACACCACTTATAGATTCCGATGCTTCACTTCAGGTTTACTGTATCCCTCTGACCCTCTTATTGACGATGAAACACAAAAATTGCATGGGAATTAAATAGAAAAGGCACAATGCCGACTTAAGTACAAGAAGACTGACTCTTCTTACTGACTATTTTTGAACCATTCCTGTGACACTAGTTATAGATTCCGATGCCTCACTTCAGGTTTACTGTATTCCTTGGACCTACATATTGACGATGAAACACAGAAATTGCATCAGAATTAAATACAAAAGGCACAATGCCGACTTAAGTACAAGAAGACTGACTCTTCCTACTGTCTATGTTTTGACCCAATCCTGTGCCGCTAGTTATGAATTCCGAAGCTTCAGTTCAGGTTTACTGTATCCCTCTGACCTTCTTATTGACGATGAAACACAGAAATTGCATCGGAATTAAATAGAAAAGGCACAATGCCGACTTAAGTACATGAAGACTGATTCTTCCAACTGTCTATGTTTTGAATCATTCCTGTGACACTAGTTATACATTCCGATGCTTCACTTCAGGTTTACTGTATCCTTCTGACCTTCCTTTTGACGATGAAACACAGGAATATCATCGGAAATAGATACAAAAGGCACAATGCCGAATCTAGTAGAAGAAGACTGACTCTTCCTACTGTCTATGCTTTGAACGATTCCTGTGACACTAGTTATACATTCCGATTCTTCACTTCAGGTTTACTGTATCCCTTGGACCTTCCTATTGACGATGAAACACAAAAATTGCATCGGAATTAAATACAAAAGGTACAATGCCGACTCAAGTACAAGGAGACTGACTCTTCCTACTGTCTATGTTTTGAACCATTCCATGGACAGTAGTTATACATTCCGATGCTTCACTTCAGATGTACTGTATCCCTCTGACCTTCTTATTGACGATGAAACACAGAAATTGCATCGGAATTAAATAGAAAAGGCACAATGCCGACTTAAGTATAAGAAGACTGACTCTTCTTACTGACTATGTTTGAACCATTCCTGTGTCTCCACTTATAGAGTCCGATGCTTCACTTCAGGTTTACTGTATCCCTCTGACCTTCTTATTGACGATGAAACACAGAGATTGCGTCAGAATTAAATAGAAAAGGCACAATGCCGACGTAAGTACAAGAAGACTGACTCTTCTCACTGTCTATGTTTTGAACCATTCCTGTGACACTAGTTATAGATTACGATGCTTCACTTCATGTTTACTGTATCCCTCTGAGCTTCTTATTGACGATGAAACACAGAAATTGCATCGGAAATAAATACAAAAGGCACAATGCCGAATCAAGTAGAAGAAGACTGACTCTTCCTACTGTCTATGCTTTGAGCGATTCCTGTGACACTAGTTATACATTCCGATGCTTCACTTCTGGTTTACTGTATCCCTCTGACCTTCTTATTGACGATGAAACTCAGAAATGGCATCGGAATTAAATAGAAAAGGCACAATACCGACTTAAGTACAAGAAGACTGACTCTTCTTACTGACTATGTTTGAACCATTCCTGTGACACTAGTTATAGATTCCGATGCTTCACTTCAGGTTTATTGTATCCCTTGGACCTTCTTATTGACGATGAAGCACCGAAATTTCATCGGAATTAAATACGAAAGACACAATGCCGACTTAAGTACATGAAGACTGACTCTTCTTACTGACTATGTTTAAACCATTCCTGTGACACCACTTATAGATTCCGATGCTTCACTTCAGGTTTACTGTATCCCTCTGACCTTCTTATTGACGATGAAACACAGAAATTGCATGGGAATTAAATAGAAAAGGCACAATGCCGACTTAAGTACAAGAAGACTGACTCTTCTTACTGACTATTTTTGAACCATTCCTGTGACACTAGGTATAGATTCCGATGCCTCACTTCAGGTTTACTGTATTCCTTGAACCTTCTTATTGACGATGAAACACAGAAATTGCATCGGAATTAAATACAAAAGGAACAATGCCGACTTAAGTACAAGAAGACTGACTCTTCCTACTGTCTATGTTTTGAACCAATCCTGTGCCACTAGTTATGAATTCCGAAGCTTCACTTCAGGTTTACTGAATCCCTCTGACGTTCTTATTAACGATGAAACACAGAAATTGCATCGGAAATAAATAGAAAAGACACAATGGCGACCTAAGTACAAGAAGACTGACTCCTCTTACTGACTATGTTGTGAACCATTCCTGTGACACTAGTTATAGATTCCGATGCCTCACTTCAGGTTTACTGTATTCCTATGACATTCATACTGACGATAAAACACAGAAATTACATCGGAATTAAATACAAAAGGCACAATGTCGACTTAAGAACAAGGTGACTGACTCTTCCTACTGTCTATGATTTGAACCAATCGTGTGACACTAGTTATGGATTACGATGCTTCACTTCAGGTTTACTGTATCCCTCTGACCTTCTTGTTGACGATGAAACACAGAAATTGCATCGGAATTAAATAGAAAAGGCACAATGCCGACTTAAATATAAGAAGACTGACTCTTCTTACTGACTATGTTTGAACCATTCCTGTGACACCACTTATAGAGTCCGATGCTTCACTTCAGGTTTACTGTATCCCTCTGACCTTCTTATTGACGATGAATCACAGAGATTGCGTCGGAATTAAATAAAAAAGGCACAATGCCGACATAAGTACAAGAAGACTGACTCTTCTTACTGTCTATGTTTTGAACCATTCCTGTGACACTAGTTATAGATTACGATGCTTCACTTCATGTTTACTGTATCCCTCTGAGCTTCTTATTGACGATGAAACACAGAAATTGCATCGGAAATAAATACAAAAGGCACAATGCCGAATCAAGTAGAAGAAGACTGACTCTTCCTACTGTCTATGCATTGAGCGATTCCTGTGACACTAGTTATACATTCCGATGCTTCACTTCAGGTTTACTGTATCCCTCTGACCTTCTTATTGACGATGAAACACAGAAATGGCATCGGAATTATATAGAAAAGTCACAATGCCGACTTAAGTACAAGAAGACTGACTCTTCTTACTGTCTATGTTTTGAACCATTTCTGTGACACAAGTTATAGATTCCGATGCTTGACTTCAGATTTACTGTATCCCTCTGACCTTCTTATAGACGATAAAACACAGAAATTACATCGGATTTAAATAAAAAGGCACAATGCCGAATTAAGTACAAGAAGACTGACTCTTCTTACTGACAATGTTTTGAACCATTCCTGTGACACTAGTTATAGATTCCGCTGATTCACTTCAGGTTTACTGTATCCCTCTGACCTTCTTATTGACGATGAAACGCAGAAATTGCATCGGAATTAAATACAAAAGTCACAATGCCGACTTAAGTACAAGAAGACTGACTCTTCCTACTGTCTATCATTTGAACCATTCCTGTGACACTAGTTATAGATTCCGATGCTTCGCCTCAGGTTATTGTATCCATCTGACCTTCTTATTGTCGATGAAACACAAAAATTGCATCGGAATTAAATAGAAAAGGCACAATGCCGACTTAAATACAAGAAGACTGACTCTTCCTACTGTCTACGTTTTGAGTCATTCCTGTAACACTAGTTATAGATTCCGATGCCTCACATCAGGTCTACTGTATCCCTCTGACCTTCTTATAGACGATGAAACACAGAAATTGCATCGGAATTTAATACAAAAGGCACAATGCCGATTTAAGTACAATAAGACCGACTCTTTCTACTGTCTATGTTTTGAACCATTCCTGTGACACTAGTTATAGATTCCGATGCTACACTTCAGGTTTTCTGTTCCCTGTGACCTTCTTATTGACGATGTAACACTGAAATTGCATCGGAAGTAAATAGAAAAGGCACAATGCCGAATCAAGTAGAAGAAGACTGACTCTTCCTACTGTCTATGCTTTGAGCGATTCCTGTGACACTAGTTATACATTCCGATGCTTCACTTCTGGTTTACTGTATCCCTCTGACCTTCTTATTGACGATGAAACTCAGAAATGGCATCGGAATTAAATAGAAAAGGCACAATGCCGACTTAAGTACAAGAAGACTGACTCTTCTTACTGACTATGTTTGAACCATTCCTGTGACACTAGTTATAGATTCCGATGCTTCACTTCAGGTTTATTGTATCCCTTGGACCTTCTTATTGACGATGAAGCACCGAAATTTCATCGGAATTAAATACGAAAGACACAATGCCGACTTAAGTACATGAAGACTGACTCATCTTACTGACTATGTTTAAACCATTCCTGTGACACCACATATAGATTCCGATGCTTGACTTCAGGTTTACTGTATCCCTCTGACCTTCTTATTGACGATGAAACACAGAAATTGCATGGGAATAAAATAGAAAAGGCACAATGGCGACTTAAGTACAAGAAGACTGACTCTTCTTACTGAATATGTTTTGAACCATTCCTGTGACACTAGTTATAGATTCCGATTCTGCACTTCAGGTGTACTGCATCCCTTGGACCTTCTTATTGCCGATAAAATACAGAAACTGCATCGAAATTAAATAGAAAAGGCACAATGCCAACTTAAGTACAAGAAGACTGACTCTTCTGACTGACTACGTTTTGAACCATTCCTGTGACACTAGTTATAGATTCCGATGCCTCAATTCAGGTTTACTGTATTCCTTGGGCCTTATTATTGACGATAAAACACAGAAATTGCATCGGAATTAAATACAAAAGGCACAATGCCGACTTACGAATAAGAAGACTGACTCTTCCTACTGTCTATGTTTTGACCCAATCGTGTGACACTAGTTATGGATTCCGATGCTTCACTTCAGGTTTACTGTATCCCTCTGACCTTCTTGTTGACGATGAAGCACAGAAATTGCATCGGAATTAAATAGAAAAGGCACAATGCCGACTTAAGTACATGAAGACTGATTCTTCCTACAGTCTATGTTTTGAATCATTCCTGTGACACTAGTTATACATTCCGATGCTTCACTTCAGGTTTGCTGTATCCCTCTGACCTTCTTATTGACGATAAAACACAGAAATTGCATCGGAATTAAATACAATAGGCACAATGCCGACTTAAGTACGAGAAGACTGACTCTTCCTACTGACTATGTTTCGAACCATTCCTGTGACACTAGTTATAGATTCCGTTCCTTCACTTCAGGTTTACTGTATACCTCTGACGTTCTTATTGACGATGAAATACAGAAATTGAATCGGAAGTAAATAGAAAAGGCACAATGCCGACTTAAGTACAAGAAGACTGACTCTTCTTACTGACTATGTTTTGAACCATTCCTGTGACACTAGTTATAGATTCCGATTCTTCACTTCAGGTTTACTGTATCTCTTGGACTTTCTTATTGACGATGAAACACCGAAATTTCATCGGAATTAAATACGAAAGACACAATGACGACTTAAGTACATGAAGACTGACTCTTCTTACTGACTATGTTTGAACTATTCCTGTGACACCACTTATAGATTCCGATGCTTCACTTCAGGTTTACTGTATCCCTCTGACCTTCTTATTGACGATGAAACACAAAAATTGCATGGGAATTAAATAGAAAAGGCACAATGCCGACTTAAGTACAAGAAGACTGACTCTTCTTACTGACTATTTTTGAACCATTCCTGTGACACTAGTTATAGATTCCGATGCCTCACTTCAGGTTTACTGTATTCCTTGGACCTACATATTGACGATGAAACACAGAAATTGCATCAGAATTAAATACAAAAGGCACAATGCCGACTTAAGTACAAGAAGACTGACTCTTCCTACTGTCTATGTTTTGACCCAATCCTGTGCCGCTAGTTATGAATTCCGAAGCTTCACTTCAGGTTTACTGTATCCCTCTGACCTTCTTATTGACGATGAAACACAGAAATTGCATCGGAATTAAATAGAAAAGGCACAATGCCGACTTAAGTACATGAAGACTGATTCTTCCAACTGTCTATGTTTTGAATCATTCCTGTGACACTAGTTATACATTCCGATGCTTCACTTCAGGTTTACTGTATCCTTCTGACCTTCCTTTTGACGATGAAACACAGGAATATCATCGGAAATAGATACAAAAGGCACAATGCCGAATCTAGTAGAAGAAGACTGACTCTTCCTACTGTCTATGCTTTGAACGATTCCTGTGACACTAGTTATACATTCCGATGCTTCACTTCAGGTTTACTATATCCCTCTGACCTTCGTATTGACGATGAAACACAGAAATGGAATCGGAATTAAATATAAAAGTCACAATGCCGACTTAAGAACAAGAAAACTGACTCTTCCTACTGTCTACATTTTGAACCATTCCAGTGACACTAGTTATAGATTCCGTTGCTTCACTTGAGGTTTACTGTATCCCTCTGACCTTCTTATTGACGATGAAACACAGAAATTGCATCGGAAATAAATAGAAATGACACAATGGCGACCTAAGTACAAGAAGACTGACTCTTCTTACTGACTATGTTTTGAACCATTCCTGTGACACTAGTTATAGATTCCGATTCTGCACTTCAGGTGTACTGCATCCCTTGGACCTTCGTATTGTCGATAAAATACAGAAATTGCATCGGAATTAAATAGAAAAGTCACAATGCCGACTTAAGTACAAGAAGATTGACTCTCCTTACTGAGTATGTTTTGAACCTTTCCTGTGAGACTAGTTATAGATTCCGATGCCTCACTTCAGGTTTACTGTATTCCTTGGACCTTCATACTGACGATAAAACACAGAAATTGCATCGGAATTAAATACAAAAGGCACAATGTCGACTTAAGAACAAGAAGACTGACTCTTCCTACTGTCTATGATTTGAACCAATCGTGTGACACTAGTTATGGATTCCGATGCTTCACTTCAGGTTTACTGTATCCCTCTGACCTTCTTGTTGACGATGAAACACAGAAATTGCATCGGAATTAAATAGAAAAGGCACAATGCCGACTGAAGTACATGAAGACTGATTCTTCCTACAGTCTATGTTTTGAATCATTCCTGTGACACTAGTTATACATTCCGATGCTTCACTTCAGCTTTGCTGTATCCCTCTGACCTTCTTATTGACGATGAAGCACAGAAATTGCATCGGAATTAAATACAAAAGGCACAATGCCGACTTAAGTACGAGAAGACTGACTCTTCCTACTGTCTATGTTTTGAACCATTCCTGTGACACTAGTTATAGATTCCGTTGCTTCACTTCAGGTTTACTGTATCCCTCTGACTTTCGTATTGACGATGAAACACAGAAATTGCATCGGAAGTAAATAGAAAAGGCACAATGCCGACTTAAGTACAAGAAGACTGACTCTTCTTGCTGACTATGTTTTGAACCATTCCTGTGACACTAGTTATAGATTCCGATTCTTCACTTCAGGTTTACTGTATCCCTTGGACCTTCCTATTGACGATGAAACACAAAAATTGCATCGGAATTAAATACAAAAGGTACAATGCCGACTCAAGTACAAGGAGACTGACTCTTCCTACTGTCTATGTTTTGAACCATTCCATGGACAGTAGTTATACATTCCGATGCTTCACTTCAGATGTACTGTATCCCTCTGACCTTCTTATTGACGATGAAACACAGAAATTGCATCGGAATTAAATAGAAAAGGCACAATGCCGACTTAAGTATAAGAAGACTGACTCTTCTTACTGACTATGTTTGAACCATTCCTGTGACTCCACTTATAGAGTCCGATGCTTCACTTCAGGTTTACTGTATCCCTCTGACCTTCTTATTGACGATGAAACACAGAGATTGCGTCAGAATTAAATAGAAAAGGCACAATGCCGACTTAAGTACAAGAAGACTGACTCTTCTCACTGTCTATGTTTTGAACCATTCCTGTGACACTAGTTATAGATTACGATGCTTCACTTCATGTTTACTGTATCCCTCTGAGCTTCTTATTGACGATGAAACACAGAAATTGCATCGGAAATAAATACAAAAGGCACAATGCCGAATCAAGTAGAAGAAGACTGACTCTTCCTACTGTCTATGCTTTGAGCGATTCCTGTGACACTAGTTATACATTCCGATGCTTCACTTCTGGTTTACTGTATCCCTCTGACCTTCTTATTGACGATGAAACTCAGAAATGGCATCGGAATTAAATAGAAAAGGCACAATACCGACTTAAGTACAAGAAGACTGACTCTTCTTACTGACTATGTTTGAACCATTCCTGTGACACTAGTTATAGATTCCGATGCTTCACTTCAGGTTTATTGTATCCCTTGGACCTTCTTATTGACGATTAAGCACCGAAATTTCATCGGAATTAAATACGAAAGACACAATGCCGACTTAAGTACATGAAGACTGACTCTTCTTACTGACTATGTTTAAACAGTTCCTGTGACACCACTTATAGATTCCGATGCTTCACTTCAGGTTTACTGTATCCCTCTGACCTTCTTATTGACGATGAAACACAGAAATTGCATGGGAATTAAATAGAAAAGGCACAATGCCGACTTAAGTACAAGAAGACTGACTCTTCTTACTGACTATTTTTGAACCATTCCTGTGACACTAGTTATAGATTCCGATGCCTCACTTCAGGTTTACTGTATTCCTTGGACCTTCTTATTGACGATGAAACACAGAAATTGCATCGGAATTAAATACAAAAGGCACAATGCCGACTTAAGTACAAGAAGACTGACTCTTCCTACTGTCTATGTTTTGAACCAATCCTGTGCCACTAGTTATGAATTCCGAAGCTTCACTTCAGGTTTACTGTATCCCTCTGACGTTCTTATTAACGATGAAACACAGAAATTGCATCGGAAATAAATAGAAAAGACACAATGGCGACCTAAGTACAAGAAGACTGATTCCTCTTACTGACTATGTTGTGAACCATTCCTGTGACACTAGTTATAGATTCCGATTCTGCACTTCAGGTGTACTGCATCCCTTGGACCTTCGTATCGTCGATAAAATACAGAAATTGCATCGGAATTAAATAGAAAAGTCACAATGCCGACTTAAGTACAAGAAGATTGACTCTTCTTACTGACTATGTTTTGAACCATTCCTGTGACACTAGTTATAGATTCCGATGCCTCACTTCAGGTTTACTGTATTCCTATGACCTTCATACTGACGATAAAACACAGAAATTACATCGGAATTAAATACAAAAGGCACAATGTCGACTTAAGAACAAGGTGACTGACTCTTCCTACTGTCTATGATTTGAACCAATCGTGTGACACTAGTTATGGATTCCGATGCTTCACTTCAGGTTTACTGTATCCCTCTGACCTTCTTGTTGACGATGAAACACAGAAATTGCATCGGAATTAAATAGAAAAGGCACAATGCCGACTTAAATATAAGAAGACTGACTCTTCTTACTGACTATGTTTGAACCATTCCTGTGACACCACTTATAGAGTCCGATGCTTCACTTCAGGTTTACTGTATCCCTCTGACCTTCTTATTGACGATGAAACGCAGAAATTGCATCGGAATTAAATACAAAAGGCACAATGCCGACTTAAGTACAAGAAGACTGACTCTTCCTACTGTCTATCATTTGAACCATTCCTGTGACACTAGTTATAGATTCCGATGCTTCGCCTCAGGTTATTGTATATATCTGACCTTCTTCTTGTCGATGAAACACAAAAATTGCATCGGAATTAAATAGAAAAGGCACAATGCCGACTTAAATACAAGAAGACTGACTCTTCCTACTGTCTACGTTTTGAGTCATTCCTGTAACACTAGTTATAGATTCCGATGCCTCACATCAGGTCTACTGTATCCCTCTGACCTTCCTATTGACGATGAAACACACAAATTGCATCGGAATTAAATAGAAAAGGCACAATGCCGACTTAAGTACAAGAAGACTGACTTTTCTTACCGACTATGTTTTGAACCATTCCTGTGACACTAGTTATAGATTCCGATGCCTCACTTCAGGTTTACCGTATCCCTTGGACCTTCTTATTGACGATGAAACACTGAAATTGCATCGGAATTAAATACAAAATGCACAATGCCGACTTAAGTACAAGAAGACTGACTCTTCCTACTGTCTATGTTTTGAACCATTCCTGTGACACTAGTAATTGATTCCGATGCTTCACTTCAGGTGTAGTGTATCCCTCTGACCTTCTTATTGACGATGAAACACAGAAATTGTATCGGAATTAAATAGAAAAGGCACAATGCTGACTTAAGTACAAGAAGACTGACTCTTCTTACTGTCTATGATTTGAACCACTCCTGTGACACTATTTATAGATTCCGATGCTTCACTTCAGGTGTACTATATCCCTTGGAACTTCGTATTGACGATGAAACACAAAAATTGCATCGGAATTAAATACAAAAGGCAGAATGCCAACTTAAGTACAAGTAGACAGACTCTTCTCACAGTCTATGTTTTGAACCATTCCTGTGACACTAGTTATAGATCCTGATGCTTCACTTCAGGTTTACTGTATCCCTCTGACCTTCTTATAGACGATGAAACACAGAAATTGCATCGGAATTTAATACAAAAGGCACAATGCCGATTTAAGTACAATAAGACCGACTCTTTCTACTGTCTATGTTTTGAACCATTCCTGTGACACTAGATATAGATTCCGATGCTACACTTCAGGTTTTCTGTTCCCTGTGACCTCCTTATTGACGATGTAACACTGAAATTGCATCGGAAGTAAATAGAAAAGGCACAATGCCGACTTAAGTACAAGAGGACTGACTCTTCTTACTGACTATGTTTTGAACCACTCCTGTGACACTAGTTATAGATTCCGATTCTTCACTTCAGGTTTACTGTATTCCTTGGACCTTCTTATTGACGATGAAGCACAAAAATTGCATCGGAATTAAATACAAAAGGCACAATGCCGACTTAAGTACAAGAAGACTGACTCTTCCTACTGTCTATGTTTTGAACCAATCCTGTGACACTAGTTATGAATTCTGATGCTTCACTTCAGGTTTACTGTATCCCTCTGACCGTCTTATTGACGATGAAACACAGAAATTGCATCGGAATTAAATAGAAAAGGCACAATGCCGGCTTAAGTACACGAAGACTGATTCTTCCAACTGTCAATGTTTTGATTCATTCCTGTGACACTAGTTATACATTCCGATGCTTCACTTCAGGTTTACTGTATCCCTTGGCCGTTCTTATTGACGATGAAACACAGAAATTGCATCGGAATTAAATAGAAAATGCACAATGCCGACTTAAGTACATGAAGACTGATTCTTCCAACTGTCTATGTTTTGAATCATTCCTGTGACACTAGTTATCCATTCCGATGCCTCACTTCAGGTTTACTGAATCCCTCTGCCCTTCGTATTGACGATGAAACACAGAAATGGCATCGGAATTAAATAGAAAAGTCACAATGCCGACTTAAGAACAAGAAGACTGACTCCTCCTACTGTCTACATTTTGCACCATTCCAGTGACACTAGTTATAGATTCCGTTGCTTCACTTGAGGTTTACTGAATCCCTCTGACCTTCTTATTGACGATGAAACACAGAAATTGCATCGGAATTAAATACAAAAGGCACAATGCCGACTTAAGTACAAGAAGACTGACTCTTCCTACTGTCTATGTTTTGAACCAATCCATTGACACTAGTTATGAATTCCGATGCTTCACTTCAGGTTTACTGTATCCCTCTGACCTTCTTATTGACGATGAAACACAGAAATTGCATCGGAATTAAATAGAAAAGGCACAATGCCGACTTAAGTACATGACGACTGATTCTTCCAATTGTCTATGTTTTGAATCATTCCTGTGACACTAGTTATACATTCCGATGCTTCACTTCAGGTTTACTGCTTCCCTCTGACGTTCCTTTTGACGATGAAATACAGGAATTGCATCGGAAACAGATACAAAAGGCACAATGCCGAATCTCGTAGAAGAAGACTGACTCTTCCTACTGTCTATGCTTTGAACGATTCCTGTGACACTAGTTATACGTTCCGATGCTTCACTTCAGGTTTACTATATCCCTCTGACCTTCGTATTGAAGATGATACACAGAAATGGCATCGGAATTAAATAGATAAGTCACAATGCCGACTTAAGAACAAGAAGACTGACTCTTCCTACTGTCTACAATTTGAACCATTCCAGTGACACTAGTTATAGATTCCGTTGCTTCACTTGAGGTTTACTGAATCCCTCTGACCATCTTATTGACGATGAAACACAGAAATTGCACCGGAAATAAATAGAAAAGGCACAATGGCGACCTAAGTACAAGAAGACTGACTCTTCTTACTGACTATGTTTTGAACCATTCCTGTGACACTAGTTATAGATTCCGATTCTTCACTTCAGGTTTACTGTATCCCTTGGACCTTCCTATTGACGATGAAACACAAAAATTGCATCGGAATTAAATACAAAAGCCACAATGCAGACTTAAGTACATGTAGACTGATTCTTCCTACTGTCTATGTTTTGAACCAATCGTGTGACACTAGTTATACATTCCGATGCTTCACTTCAGCTTTGCTGTATCCCTCTGACCTTCTTATTGACGATGATGCACAGAAATTTATTCGGAACTAAATACAAAAGGCACAATGCCGACTTAAGTACGAGAAGACTGACTCTTCCTACTGTCTATGTTTTGAACCATTCCTGTGACACTAGTTATAGATTCCGTTGCTTCACTTCAGGTTTACTGTATCCCTCTGACTTTCTTATTGACGATGAAACACAGAAATTGCATCGGAAGTAAATAGAAAAGGCACAATGCCGACTTATGTACAAGAAGACTGACTCTTCTTGCTGACTATGTTTTGAACCATTCCTGTGACACTAGTTATAGATTCCGATTCTTCACTTCAGGTTTACTGTATCCCTTGGACCTTCCTATTGACGATGAAACGCAAAAATTGCATCGGAATTAAATACAAAAGGCACACTGCAGACTTAAGTACATGTAGACTGATTCTTCCTACTGTCTATGTTTTGAACCATTCCTGTGACACTAGTTATAGATTCCGATGATTGACATTAGGTTTACTGTGTCCCTCTGACCTTCTTATTGATGATGAAACACAGAAATTGCATCGGAATTAAATAGAAAAGGCACAATGCCGACTTAAGTACAAGAAGAATGACTCTTCCTGCTGTCTATGTTTTGAACCATTCCTGTGACACTAGTTATAGAATCTGATGCTTCACTTCAGGTTTACTGTATACCTCTGACCATCTTATTGATGATGAAACACAGAAATTGCATCGGAAATAAATACAAAAGGCATAATGCCGACTCAAGTACAAGGAGACTGACTCTTCCTACTGTCTATGTTTTGAACCATTCCATGGACAGTAGTTATACATTCCGATGCTTCACTTCAGATTTACTGTATCCCTCTGACCTTCTTATTGACGATGAAACACAGATTGTGCATCGGAATTAAATAGAAAAGGCACAATGCCGTCTTAAGTACAAGAAGACTGACTCTTCTTACTGACTATGTTTGAACCATTCCTGTGACACCACTTATAGAGTCCGATGCTTCACTTCAGGTTTACTGTATCCCTCTGACCTTCTTATTGACGATGAAACATAGAGATTGCGTCGGAATGAAATAGAAAAATCACAATGCCGACTGAAGTACAAGAAGACTGACTCTTCTTACTGTCTATGTTTTGAACCATTTCTGTGACACAAGTTATAGATTCCGATGCTTGACTTCAGGTTTACTGTATCCCTCTGACCTTCTTATAGACGATAAAACACAGAAATTACATCGGAATGAAATAAAAAGGCACAATGCCGAATTAAGTACAAGAAGACTGACTCTTCTTACTGACAATGTTTTGAACCATTCCTGTGACACTAGTTATTGATTCAGATTATTCACTTCAGGTTTAATGTATCCCTCTGACCTTCTTATTGACGATGAAACGCAGAAATTGCATCGGAATTAAATACAAAAGGCACAATGCCGACTTAAGTACAAGAAGACTGACTCTTCCTACTGTCTATCATTTGAACCATTCCTGTGACACTAGTTATAGATTCCGATGCTTCGCCTCAGGTTTACTGTATCCATCTGACCTTCTTATTGACGATGAAACACAGAAATGGCATCGGAATTAAATAGAAAAGGCACAATGCCGACATAAATACAAGAAGACTGATTCTTCCTACTGTCTACTTTTGAGTCATTCCTGTAACACTAGTTATAGATTCCGATGCCTCACATCAGGTTTACTGTATCCCTCTGACCTTCTTATTGACGATGAAACACAGAAATTGCTTCGGAAATAAATACAAAAGGCACAATGACTACTTAAGTACAAAAAGACTGACTCTTCCTACTGTCTATGTTTTGAACCATTCCTGTGACACTAGTTATAGATTCCGATGCTTCACTTCAGGTTTACTGTATCCCTCTGACGTTCTTATGGACGATGAAACACAGAAATTGCATCGGAATTAAATAGAAAAGTCTCGATGCCGACTTAAGAACAAGAAGACTGACTCTTCCTACTGTCTACATTTTGAACCATTCCAGTGACACTAGTTATAGATCCCGTTGCTTCACTTCAGGTTTACTGTATCCCTCTGACCATCTTATTGACGATGAATCACAGAAATTGCATCGGAAATAAATAGAAAAGGCACAATGGCGACCTAAGTAATTGAAGACTGACTCTTCTTACTGACTATGTTTTGAACCATTCCTGTGACACTAGTTATAGATTACGATGCCTCACTTCAGGTTTACTGTATCCCTTGGACCTTCCTATTGACGATGAAACACAAAAATTGCATCGGAATTAAATACAAAAGGCACAATGCAGACTTAAGTACATGTAGACTGACTCTTCCTACTGTCTATGTTTTGAACCATTCCTGTGACACTAGTTACAGATTCCGATGATTCACTTTAGGTTTACTGTATCCCTCTGACCTTCTTATTGATGATGAAACACAGAAATTGCATCGGAAATAAATACAAAATGCACAATACCGACTCAAGTACAAGGAGACTGACTCTTCCTACTGTCTATGTTTTGAACCATTCCATGGACACTAGTTATACATTCCGATGCTTCACTTCAGATTTACTGTATCCCTCTGACCGTCTAATTGACGATGAAACACAGAAATTGCGTCGGAATTAAATAGAAAAGGCACAATGCCGACTTAAGTACAAGAAGAATGACTCTTCTGCTGTTTATGTTTTTTACCATCCTGTGAGACTAGTTATAGATTCCGATGCTTCACTTCAGGTTTACTGTATCCCTCTGACCTTCTTATTGATGATGAAACACAGAAATTGCATCGGAAATAGATACAAAATGCACAATGCCGACTCAAGTACAAGGAGACTGACTCTTCCTACTGTCTATGTTTTGAACCATTCCATGGACACTAGTTATACATTCCGATGCTTCACTTCAGATTTACTGTATCCCTCTGACCGTCTAATTGACGATGAAACACTGAAATTGCATCGGAATTAAATAGAAAAGGCACAACGCCGATTTAAGTACAAGAAGACTGACTCATCTTGCTGACTATGTTTTGAACCATATCTGTGACACTAGTTATAGATTCCGATGCTTCAGGTTTACTGTATCCCTTTCAACTTCATATTGACGATGAAACACAGAAATTGCATCGGAATTAAATAAAAAGGCACAATGCCGAATTAAGTACAAGAAGACTGATCCTTCTTACTGACTATGATTTGAACCATTCCTGTGACACTAGTTATAGATTCTGATGCTTCACTTCAGGTTTACTGTATACCTCTGACCTTCTTATTGACGATGAAACACAGAAATTGCATCGGAATAAAATACAAATGGCACAATGCCGACTTAAGTACAAGAAGACTGACTCTTCCTACTTTCTATGCTATAAACCATTACTGTGACACTAGTTATAGATTCCGATGCTTCAATTCAGGTTTATTGTATCCCTTGGACCTTCTTATTGACGATGAAACACCGAAGTTTCATCGGAATTAAAGACGAAAGGCACAATGCCGACTTCAGTACAAGAAGACTGACTCTTCTTAATGACTATGTTTGACCCATTCCTGTGACTCCACTTATAGATTCCGATGCTTCACTTCAGGTTTACTGTATCCCTCTCACCTTCTTATTGACGATGAAACACAGATATTGCCTCGAAATGGAATAGAAATGGCACAATGCCGACTTACATACAAGAAGACTGACTCTTCCTACTCTCTATGCTATAAACCATTCCTGTGACACTAGTTATAGATTCCGATGCTTCGCTTCAGGTTTACTGTATCCCTTGGACCTTCTTATTGACGACGAAACACAGAAACTGAATCGGAATTAAATAGAAAAGGCACAATGCCGACCTAAGTACAAGAAGACTGACTCTTCTTACTGACTATGTTTTGAACCATTCCTGTGACAATAGTTATAGATTTTGATGCCTCACTTTAGGTTTACTGTATCCCTTGGACCTTCTTATTGACGATGAAACACCGAAGTTGCATTGGAATTAAATACGAAATGCACAATGCCGACTTAAGTACAAGAAGACTGACTCTTCTTAATGACTATGTTTGAACCATTCCTGTGACACCACTTATAGATTCCGATGCTTCACTTCAGGTTTACTGTATCCCTCTCACCTTCTTATTGACGATGAAACACAGAAATTGGGTCGGAATTAAATAGAAATGGCACAATGCCGACTTAAGTACAAGAAGACTGACTCTTCTTACTGTCTATGTTTTGAACCATTCCTGTGACACTAGTTATGGATTCCGATGCTTCATTTCAGGTGTACTGCATCCCTTGGACCTTCTTATTGACGATGAAACACAGAAATTGCATCGGAATTAAATAGAAAAGGCATAATGCCGACTTAAGTACAAGAAGACTGACTCTCCCTACTGACTATGTTTTGAACTCGTCCTGTGACACTAGTTATAGATTCCGATGCATCACTTCAGGTTTATTGTATTCCTTGGACCATCTTATTGACGATGAAACACAGAAACTGCATCGGAATTAAATACAAAAGGCACAATGCCGACTTAAGTACAAGAAGACTGACTCTTCCTACTGTCTATGTTTTGAACCATTCCTGTGACACTAGTTATAGATTCCAATGATTCACTTCAGGTTTACTGTATCCCTCTGACCTTCTTATTGACGATGAAACACAGAAATTGCATCGGAATTAAATAGACAAGGCACAATGCCGACTTAAGTACGAGAAGAATGACTCCTCTGCTGTCTATGTTTTTTACCATCCTGTGAGACTAGTTATAGATTCCGATGCTTCACTTCAGGTTTACTGTATCCCTCTGACCTTCTTATTGATGATGAAACACAGAAATTGCATCGGAAATAAATAGAAAAGGCACAATGCCGACTCAAGTACAAGAAGACTGACTCTTTTTACTGTCTATGATTTGAACCATTCCTGTGACACTAGTTATACAATCCGATGCTTCACTTCCGGTTTACTGTATCCCTCTGACCTTCCTATTGACGATGAAACACAGAAATTGCGTCGGAATTAAATAGAAAAGGCACAACGCCGATTTAAGTATAAGAAGACTGACTCTTCCTGCTGACCATGTTTAGAACCATTTCTGTGACACTAGTTATAGATTCCGATGCTTCAGGTTTACTGTATCCCTTTGAACTTCTTATTGACGATAAAAAACAGAAATTGCATCGGAATTAAATAAAAAGGCACAATGCCGAATTAAGTACAAGAAGACTGATCCTTCTTACTGACTATGATTTGAACCGTTCCTGTGACACTAGTTATAGATTCCGATGCTTCACATCAGGTTTACTGTATCCCCCTGACCTTCTTATTGACGATGAAACACAGAAATTGCATCGGAATTAGATACAAAAAGCACAATGCCGACTTAAGTACAAGAAGACTGACTCTTCTTACTGTCTATGTTTTGAAACATTCCTGTGACACTTGTTATAGATTCCGATGCTTCACTTGAGGTTTACTGTATCCCTTGGACCTTCTTATTGTCGACGAAACACAGAAATTGAATCGGAATTAAATTGAAAAGGCACAATGCCGACCTAAGTACAAGAAGACTGACTCTTCTTACTGACTATGTTTTGAACCTTTCCTGTGACACTAGTTATAGATTCCGATGCTTCACTTCAGGTTTACTGTATCTCTTGGACCTTCGTATTGACGATGAAACACCGAAATTGCATCGGAATTAAATACGAAAGGCACAATGCCGAATCAAGTAGAAGAAGACTGACTCTTCTTACTGACTATGTTTTGAACCATTTCTGTGACACTAGTTATAGATTCCGATGTTTCACTTCAGGTTTACTGTATCCATCTGACCTTCTTATTGACGATGAAACACAGAAATTAGATCAAAATTAAATAGAAAAGGCACAATGCCGACTTGAATACAAGAAGACTGACTCATCCTACTGTCTACGTTTTTGAATCATTCCTGTAACACTAGTTATAGATTCCGATGCCTCACATCAGGCTTACTGTATCCCTCTGACCTTCTTATTGACGATGAAACACAGAAATTGCATCGGAAGTAAATACAAAAGGCACAATGCCGTCTTAAGTACAAAAAGACTGACTCTTCCTATTGTTTATGTTTTGAACCATTCCTGTGACACTAGTTATAGATGTCGATGCTTCACTTCAGGTTTACTGTATCCCTCTCACCTTCTTATTGACGATGAAACACAGAAATTGCATCGGAATTAAATAGAAAAGGCACAATGCTGACTTAAGTACAAGTAGACTGACTCTTCCTACTGTCTATGTTTGAACCATTACTGTGACACTAGTTATAGATTCCGATGCTACACTTCAGGTTTACTGTATCCATCTGACCTTCTTATTGACGATGAAACACCGAAGTTGCATCGGAATTAAAGACGAAAGGCACAATGCCGACTTAAGTACAAGAAGACTGAGTCTTCTTAATGACTATGTTTGACCCATTCCTGTGACACCACTTATAGATTCCGATGCTTCACTTCAGGTTTACTGTATCCCTCTCACCTTCTTATTGACGATGAAACACAGAAATTGCGTCGAAATGGAATAGAAATGGCACAATGTCGACTTACATACAAGAAGACTGACTCTTCCTACTCTCTATGCTGTAAACCATTCCTGTGACACTAGTTATAGATTCCGATGCTTCACTTCAGGTTTACTGTATCCCTTGGACCTTCTTATTGACGACGAAACACAGAAACTGAATCGGAATTAAATAGAAAAGGCACAATGCCGACCTAAGTACAAGAAGACTGACTCTTCTTACTGACTATGTTTTGAACCATTCCTGTGACACTAGTTATAGATTTCGATGCCTCACTTTAGGTATACTGTATCCCTTGGACCTTCTTATTGACGATGAAACACCGAAGTTGCATCGGAATTAAATACGAAAGGCACAATGCCGACTTAAGTACAAGAAGACTGACTCTTCTTACTGTCTATGATTGGAACCATTCCTGTGACACTAGTTATGGATTCCGATGCTTCACTTCAGGTGTACTGTATTCCTTGGACCTTCTTATTGACGATGAAACACAGAAATTACATCGGAATTAAATACAAAATTCACAATGCCGACTTAAGTACAAGTAGTCTGACTCTTCCTACTGTCTATGTTTTGAACCATTCCTGTGACACTAGTTATAGATTCTGATGCTTCACTTCAGGTTTACTGTATCCCTCTGACCCTTATGTTGACGATGATACACAGAAATTGCATCGGAATTAAATAAAGAAGGCACAATGCCGACATAAGTACAAGACGACTGACTCTTCCTACTGTCTATGAATTGAACCATTCCTGTGACACTAGTTATAGATTCCGATGCTTCACTTCAGGTTTACTGTATCCCTCTGACCTTCTTATTGACGATGAAACACAGAAATTGCATCGGAAATAAATACAAAAGGCACAATGACGAATCAAGTAGAAGAAGGCTGACTCTTCCTACTGTCTATGTTTTGAACGATTCCTGTGACACTAGTTATACATTCCGATGCTTCACCTCTGGTTTACTGTATCCCTCTGACCTTCTTATTGACGATGAAACACAGAAATTGCATCGGAATTAAATAGAAAAGGGACAATGCCGACATAAGTACAAAAAGACTGACTCTTCTTACTGACTATGTTTTGAACCATTTCTGTGACACTAGTTATAGATTCCGATGCTACACTTTAGGTTTACTGTATCCCTCTCACCTTCGTATTGACGATGAAACACAGAAATTGCGTCGTAATTAAATAGAAATAGCACAATGCCGACTTAAGTACAAGAAGACTGACTCTTCTTACTGTCTATGATTGGAACCATTCCTGTGACACTAGTTATGGATTCCGATGCTTCACTTCAGGTGTACTGTATTCCTTGGACCTTGTTATTGACGATGAAACACAGAAATTACATCGGAATTAAATACAAAATTCACAATGCCGACTTAAGTACAAGTAGTCTGACTCTTCCTACTGTCTATGTTTTGAACCATTCCTGTGACACTAGTTATAGATTCTGATGCTTCACTTCAGGTTTACTGTATCCCTCTGACCTTTATGTTGACGATGATACACAGAAATTGCATCGGAATTAAATAAAGAAGGCACAATGCCGACATAAGTACAAGACGACTGACTCTTCCTACTGTCTATGAATTGAACCATTCCTGTGACACTAGTTATAGATTCCGATGCCTCACATCAGGTTTACTGTATCAATCCGACCTTCTAATTGACGATGAAACTCAGAAATTACATCGGAATTAGATACAAAAAGCACAATGCCGACTTAAGTACAAGAGGACTGACTCCTCTTACTGTCTATGTTTTGAAACATTCCTGTGACACTAGTTATAGATTCCGATGCTTCACTGCAGGTTTACTGTATCCCTTGGACCTTCTTATTGACGACAAAACACAGAAAGTGCATCGGAATTAAATAGAAAAGGCACAATGCCGACTTAAATACAAGAAGACTAACCCTTCCTATTGTCTATGTTTTGAACCATTCCTGTGACGGTAGTTATAGTTTCCGATGCTTCACTTCAGGTTCACTGTATCCCTCTCACCTTCTTATTGACGATGAAACACAGAAATTACGTCGGAATTAAATAGAAATGGCACAATACCGACTTAAGTACAAGAAGACTGACTCTTCTTACTGTCTATGTTTTGAACCCTTCCTGTGACACTAGTTATAGATTCCGATCCTTCACTTCAGGTTTACTGTATCCCTTGGCCGTTCTTATTGACGATGAAACACAAAAATTGCATCCGGATTAAATGGAAAAGGCACAATGCCGACTTAAGTACAAGAAGACTGACTCTCCTTACTGACTATGTTTTGAACCATTCCTGTGACGCTAGTTATAGATTCCGATGCTTCACTTCAGGATTACTGTATCCCTCTGACCTTCTAATTGATGATGAAACTCGGAAATTGCATCGGAATTAGATACAAAAAGCACAACGCCGACTTAAGCACAAGCGGACTGACTCTTCTTACTGTCTATGTTTTGAAACATTCCTGTGACACTAGTTATAGATTCCGATGCTTCACTTCAGGTTTACTGTATCCCTTGGACCTTCTTATTGACGACGAAATACAGAAATTGCATCGAAATTAAATAGAAAAGGCACAATGCCGACTTCAATACTAGAAGACTGACCCTTCCTATTGTCTATGTTTTGAACCATTCCTGTGACGCTAGTTATAGATTCCGATGATTCACTTCAGGTTTACTGTATACCTTGGTCCTTCTTATCGACGATGAAACACAGAAAATGGATCGGAATTGAATACAAAAGGCACAATGCCGACTTAAGTACAAGAAGACTGACTCTTCGTACTGTCTATGTTTTGAACCATTCTTGTGACACTAGTTATAGATTCCGATGATTTACTTCAGGTGTACTGTATTCCTTGGACCTTCTTATTGACGATGAAACACAAAAATTACATCGGAATTAAATACAAAATTCACAATGCCGACTTAAGTACAAGTAGTCTGACTCTTCCTACTGTCTATGTTTTGAACCATTCCTGTGACACTAGTTATAGATTCTGATGCTTCACTTCAGGTTTACTGTATCCCTCTGACCTTTATGTTGACGATGATACACAGAAATTGCATCGGAATTAAATAAAGAAGGCACAATGCCGACATAAGTACAAGACTACTGACTCTTCCTACTCTCTATGAATTGAACCATTCCTGTGACACTAGTTATAGATTCCGATGTTTCACTTCAGGTTTACTGTATCCCTCTGACCTTCTTATTGACGATGAAACAAAGAAATTGCATCGGAAATAAATACAAAAGGCACAATGCCGAATCAAGTAGAAGAAAGCTGACTCTTCCTACTGTCTATGTTTTGAACGATTCCTGTGACACTAGTTATACATTCCGATGCTTCACTTCTGGTTTACTGTATCCCTCTGACCTTCTTATTGACGATGAAATACAGAAATTGCATCGGAATTAAATAGAAAAGGGACAATGCCGACATAAGTACAAAAAGTCTGACTCTTCTTACTGACTATGTTTTGAACCATTTCTGTGACACTAGTTATAGATTCCGATGCTTCACTTCAGGTTTACTGTATCCATCTGACCTTATTGACGATGAAACACAGAAATTGCATCGGAATTAAATAGAAAAGGCTAAATGCTGACTTAAATACAAGAAGACTGACTCATCCTACTGTCTACGTTTTAAATCATTCCTGTAACACTAGTTATAGATTCTGATGCCTCACATCAGGTTTACTGTATCCCTCTGACCTTCTTAATGACGATGAATCACAGAAATTGCATCGGAAGTAAATACAAAAGGCACAATGCCGACTTAAGTACAAAAAGACTGACTCTTCCTACTGTCTATGTTTTGAACCATTCCTGTGACACTAGTTATAGATTCCGATGCTACACTTTAGGTTTCCTGTATCCCTCTCACCTTCTTATTGACGATGAAACACAGAAATTGCGTCGGAATTAAATAGAAATGGCACAATGCCGACTTAAGTACAAGAAGACTAACTCTTCTTACTGTCTGTGTTTTGAACCATTCCTGTGACACTAGTTATAGATTCCGATGCTTCACTTCAGGATTACTGTATCCCTCCGACCTTCTAATTGACGATGAAACTCAGAAATTGCATCGGAATTAGATACAAAAAGCACAATGCCGACTTAAGTACAAGAGGACTGACTCTTCTTACTGTCTATGTTATGAAACATTCCTGTGACACTAGTTATAGATTCCGATGCTTCACTTCAGGTTTACTGTATCCCTTGGACCTTCTTATTGACGACAAAACACAGAAAGTGCATCGGAATTAAATAGAAAAGGCACAATGCCGACTTAAATACAAGAAGACTAACCCTTCCTATTGTCTATGTTTTGAACCATTCCTGTGACGCTAGTTATAGTTTCCGATGCTTCACTTCAGGTTCACTGTATCCCTCTCACCTTCTTATTGACGATGAAACACAGAAATTACGTCGGAATTAAATAGAAATGGCACAATGCCGACTTAAGTACAAGAAGACTGACTCTTCTTACTGTCTATGTTTTGAACCCTTCCTGTGACACTAGTTATAGATTCCGATGCTTCACTTCAGGTTTACTGTATCCCTTGGACCTTCTTATTGACGACGAAATACAGAAATTGCATCCGGATTAAATAGAAAAGGCACAATGCCGACTTAAGTACAAGAAGACTGTTTCTCCTTACTGACTATGTTTTGAACCATTCCTGTGACGCTAGTTATAGATTCCGATGCTTCACTTCAGGATTACTGTATCCCTCTGACCTTCTAATTGACGATGAAACTCAGAAATTGCATCGGAATTAGATACAAAAAGCACAATGCCGACTTAAGTACAAGAGGACTGACTCTTCTTACTGTCTATGTTATGAAACATTCCTGTGACACTAGTTATAGATTCCGATGCTTCACTTCAGGTTTACTGTATCCCTTGGACCTTCTTATTGACGACAAAACACAGAAAGTGCATCGGAATTAAATAGAAAAGGCACAATGCCGACTTAAGTACAAGAGGACTGACTCTTCTTACAGTCTATGTTTTGAAACATTCCTGTGACACTAGTTATAGATTCCGATGCTTCACTTCAGGTTTACTGTATCCCTTGGACCTTCTTATTGACGACGAAATACAGAAATTGCATCGGAATTAAATAGAAAAGGCACAATGCCGACTTCAATACTAGAAGACCGACCCTTCCTATTGTCTATGTTTTGAACCATTCCTGTGACGCTAGATATAGATTCCGATGCTTCACTTCAGGTTTACTGTATACCTTGGACCTTCTTATCGACGATGAAACACAGAAATTACATCGGAATTAAATACAAAATTCACAATGCCGACTTAAGTACAAGTAGTCTGACTCTTAATACTGTCTATGTTTTGAACCATTCCTGTGACACTAGTTATAGATTCTGATGCTTCACTTCAGGTTTACTGTAACCCTCTGACCTTTATGTTGACGATGATACACAGAAATTGCATCGGAATTAAATAAAGAAGGCACAATGCCGACATAAGTACAAGACGACTGACTCTTCGTACTCTCTATGAATTGAACCATTCCTGTGACACTAGTTATAGATTCCGATGTTTCACTTCAGGTTTACTGTATCCCTCTGACCTTCTTATTGACGATGAAACACAGAAATTACATCGGAATTAAATACAAAATTCACAATGCCGACTTAAGTACAAGTAGTCTGACTCTTCCTACTGTCTATGTTTTGAACCATTCCTGTGACACTAGTTATAGATTCTGATGCTTCACTTCAGGTTTACTGTATCCCTCTGACCTTTATGTTGACGATGATACACAGAAATTGCATCGGAATTAAGTAAAGAAGGCACAATGCCGACATAAGTACAAGACGACTGACTCTTCCTACTCTCTATGAATTGAACCATTCCTGTGACACTAGTTATAGATTCCGATGTTTCACTTCAGGTTTACTGTATCCCTCTGACCTTCTTATTGACGATGAAACACAGAAATTGCATCGGAAATAAAAACAAAAGGCACAATGCCGAATCAAGTAGAAGAAGGCTGACTCTTCCTACTGTCTATGTTTTGAACGATTCCTGTGACACTAGTTATACATTTCGATGCTTCACTTCTGGTTTACTGTATCCCTCTGACCTTCTTATTGACGGTGAAACACAGAAATTGCATCGGAATTAAATAGAAAAGGGACAATGCCGACATAAGTACAAAAAGACTGACTCTTCTTACTGACTATGTTTTGAACCATTTCTGTGACACTAGTTATAGATTCCGATGCTACTCTTTAGGTTTACTGTATCCCTCTCACCTTCTTATTGACGATGAAACACAGAAATTGCGTCTGAATTAAATAGAAATGGCACAATGCCGACTTAAGTACAAGAAGACTGACTCTTCTTACTGTCTATGTTTTGAACCATTCCTGTGACACTAGTTATAGATTCCGATGCTTCACTTCAGGATTACTGTATCCCTCCGACCTTCTAATTGACGATGAAACTCAGAAATTGCATCGGAATTAGATACAAAAAGCACAATGCCGACTTAAGTACAAGAGGACTGACTCTTCTTACTGTCTACGTTTTGAAACATTCCTGTGACACTAGTTATAGATTCCGATGGTTCACTTCAGGTTTATTGTATCCCTTGGACCTTCTTATTGACGACAAAACACAGAAATTGCATCGGAATAAATAGAAAAGGCACAATGCCGACTTAAATACAAGAAGACTAACCCTTCCTATTGTCTATGTTTTGAACCATTCCTGTGACGCTAGTTATAGTTTCCGATGCTTCACTTCAGGTTCACTGTATCCCTCTCACCTTCTTATTGACGATGAAACACAGAAATTGCGTCGGAATGAAATAGAAATGGCACAATGCCGACTTAAGTACAAGAAGACTGACTCTTCTTACTGTCTATGTTTTGAACCATTCCTGTGACACTAGTTATAGATTCCGATCCTTCACTTCAGGTTTACTGTATCCCTTGGCCGTTCTTATTGACGATGAAACACAAAAATTGCATCCGGATTAAATAGAAAAGGCACAATGCCGACTTAAGTACAAGAAGACTGACTCTCCTTACTGACTATGTTTTGAACCATTCCTGTGACGCTAGTTATAGATTCCGATGCTTCACTTCGGGATTACTGTATCCCTCTGACCTTCTAATTGACGATGAAACTCAGAAATTGCATCGGAATTAGATACAAAAAGCACAATGCCGACTTAAGTACAAGAGGACTGACTCTTCTTACTGTCTATGATTTGAAACATTCCTGTGACACTAGTTATAGATTCCGATGCTTCACTTCAGGTTTACTGTATCCCTTGGACCTTCTTAGTGACGACGAAATACAGAAATTGCATCGGAATTAAATAGGAAAGGCACAATGCCGACTTAAATACAAGAAGACTGACCCTTCCTATTGTCTATGTTTTGAACCATACCTGTGACGCTAGTTATAGATTCCGATGCTTCACTTCAGGTTTACTGTATACCTTGGTCCTTCTTATCGCCGATGAAACACAGAAATTGCATCGGAATTGAATACAAAAGGCACAATGCCGACTTAAGTTCAAGAAGACTGACTCTTCTTACTGTCTATGTTTTGAACCATTCTTGTGACACTAGTTATAGATTCCGATGCTTCACTTCAGATTTACTGTATCCCTTGGACCTTCTTATTGACGACGAAATACAGAAATTACATCGGAATTAAATAGAGAAGGCACAATGCCGACTAAAGAACAAGAAGGCTGACTCTACCTAATGTCTATGTTTTGAACCATTCCTGTGACACTAGTTATAGATTCCGATGCTTCACTTCAGGTTTACTGTAACCCTCTGACCTACTTATTGACGATGAAACACAGAAATTGCATCGGAATTGAATACAAAAGGCACAATGACTACTTAAGTACAAGAAGACTGACTCTTCTTACTGACCATGTTGTGAACATGTCCTGTGAGACCAGTTTCAGATTCCGATGTTTCACTATATGTTAACTGCATCCCTTGGACCTTCTTATTGACGATGAAACACAGAAATTGCATCTGAATTAAATATAAAAGGCACAATGCCGACTTAAGTACAAGAAGACTGACTCTTCTTACTGTCTATGTGTTGAACCATTTCTGTGACACTAGTTATAGATTCCGATGCTTCACTTCAGGTTCATTGTATCCCTTGGACCGTCTTATTGACGATAAAACACAGAAATTGCATCGGAATTAAGTACAAAAGGCACAATGCCGACTTAAGTACAAGAAGACTGACTCTTCGTACTATCTATGTTTGAACGATTCCTGTGACACTAGTTATAGATTCCGATGCTTTACTTCAGGTTTACTGTATACCTTGGTCCTTCTTATCGACGTTGGAACACAGAAATTGCATCGGAATTAAATACAAAAGGCACAATGCCGTCTTAAGTACAAGAAGACTGACTGTTCCTACTGACTATGTTTTGAACCCGTCCTGTGACACTAGTTATAGGTTCCGATGCCTCACTTCAGGTTTATTGTATTCCTTGGACCTACTTATTGACGATGAAACACAGAACTTGCATCGGAAATAAATAGAGAAGGCACAATGCCGACTTAAGTACAAGAAGACTGACTCTTCCTACTGTCTATGTTTGAACCATTCTTGTGACACTAGTTATAGATTCCGATGCTACACTTCAGGTTTACTGTATCCTTCTGACCTTCTTATTGACGATGAAACACAGAAATTGCATCGGAATTAAATACAAAAGGCACAATGCCGTCTTAAGTACAAGAAGACTGACTCTTCCTACTGACTATGTTTTGAACCCGTCCTGTGACACTAGTTATTGGTTCCGATGCCTCACTTCAGGTTTATTGTATTCCTTGGACGTACTTATTGACGATGAAACACAGAACTTGCATCGGAAATAAATACAAAAGGCAAAATGCCGACTTAAGTACATGAAGACTGATTCTTCCTACTGTCTATGTTTAGAATCATTCGTGTGACACTAGTTAGACATTCCGATGCTTCACTTCACGTTTACTGTATCCCTCTGACCTTCTTATTGACGATGAAACACAGAAATGGCATCGGAATTAAATACAAAAGGCACAATGCCGACTTAAGTACATGAAGACTGACACTTCTTACTGTCTATGTTTTGAACCATTCCTGTGACACTAGTTATAGATTCCGATGCTTCACTTCAGGTGTACTGTATTCCTTGGACCTTCTTATTGACGATGAAACACAGAAATTGCATCGGAATTAAATACAAAAGGCACAATGCCGAATCAAGTAGAATAAGACTGACTCTTCCTACTGTCTATGCTTTGAACGATTCCTATGACACTAGTTATACATTCCGATGCTTCACTTCTGGTTTACTGTATCCCTCTGACCTTCTTATTGACGATGAAACACAGAAATTGCATCGGAATTAGAGAGAAAAGGGACAATGCCGACATAAGTACAAAAAGACTGACTCTTCTTACTGACTATGTTTTGAACCATTTCTGTGACACTAGTTATAGATTCCGATGGGTCACTCAGGTTTACTGTATCCATCTGACCTTCTTATTGACGCTGAAACACAGAAATTGCATCGGAATTAAATAGAAAAGGCACAATGCCGACTTAAATACAAGAAGACTGACTCATCCTACAGTCTACGTTTTGAATCATTCCTGTAACACTAGTTATTGATTCCGATGCCTTACATCTGGTTTACTGTATCCCTCTGACCTTCTTATTGGCGATGAAACACAGAAATTGCATCGGAAGTAAATACAAAAGGCACAATGCCGTTTTAAGTACAAAAAGACTGACTCTTCCTACTGTCTGTGTTTGAACCATTCCTGTGACACTAGTTATAGATTCTGATGCTTCACTTCAGGTTTACCGTATCCCTCTCACCATCTTATTGACGATGAAACACAGAAATTGCGTCGGAATTAAATAGAAAATGCACAATGCCGACTTAAATACAAGAAGACTGACCCTTTCTATTGTCTATATTTTGAACCATTCCTGTGACGCTAGTTATAGATTCCGATGCTTCACTTCAGGTTCACTGTATCCCTCTGACCTTCTTATTGACGATGAAAAACAGAAATTGCATCGGAATTAAATAGAAAAGGCACAATGCTGACTTAAGTACAAGAAGACTGACTCTTCTTACTGTCAATGTGTTGAACCATTCCTGTGACACTAGTTATAGATTCCGATGCTTCACTTCAGGTTTACTGTATCCCTTGGACCTTCTTATTGACGATTAATCACAGAAATTGAATTGGAATTAAACAGAAAAGGCACAATGCCGACTTACGTACAAGAAGACTGACTCATCTTACTGTCTGTGTTTTGAACCATTCCTGTGACACTAGTTATAGATTCCGATTCTTCACGTCAGGTTTACTGTATCCTTCAGACCTTCTTATTGACGATGAAACACAGAAATTGCATCGGAATTAAGTACAAAAGGCACAGTGCCGACTTAAGTACAAGAGGACTGATTCTTCCTACTTTCTATGTTTGAACTATTCCTATGACACTCGTTATAGATTCCGATGCTTCACTTTAGGTTTACTGTATACCTTGGTCCTTCTTATCGACGATGAAACACAGAAATTGCATGGGAATTAAATACAAAGGGCACAATGCCGACTTAAGTACAAGAAGACTGACTCTTCTTACTGTCTATGTTTTGAACCATTCTTGTGATACTAGTTATAGTTTCCGATGCTTCACTTCAGATTTACTGTATCCCTTGGACCATCTTATTGACGACGAAATACGGAAATTGCATTGGAATTAAATAGAAAAGGCACAATACCGACTTAAGTACAAGAAGACTGTCTCTACCTAATGTCTAAGTTTTGAACCATTCCTGTGACACTAGTTATAGATTCCGATGCCTCACTTCAGGTTTACTGTATCCCTCTGACCTTCTAATTGACGATGAAACTCAGAAATTGCATCGGAATTAGATACAAAAAGCACAATGCCGACTTATGTACAAGAGGACTGACTCTTCTTACTGTCTATGTTTTGAAACATTCCTGTGACACTAGTTATAGATTCCGATGCTTCACTTCAGGTTTACTGTATCCCTTGGACCTTCTTATTGACGACGAAATACAGAAATTGCATCGGAATTAAATAGAAAAGGCACAATGCCGACTTCAATACTAGAAGACCGACCCTTCCTATTGTCTATGTTTTGAACCCTTCCTGTGACGCTAGATATAGATTCCGATGCTTCACTTCAGGTTTACTGTATACCTTGGACCTTCTTATCGACGATGAAACACAGAAATTGCATCGGAATTGAATACAAAAGGCACAATGCCGACGTAAGTACAAGAAGACTGAGTCTTCTTACTGTCTATGTTTTGAACCATTCTTGTGACACTAGTTATAGATTCCGATGCTTCACTTCAGATTTACTGTATCCCTTGGACCTTCTTATTGACGACGAAATACAGAAATTGCATCGGAATTAAATAGAGAAGGCACAATGCCGACTAAAGTACAAGAAGACTGACACTACCTAATGTCTATGTTTTGAACCATTCCTGTGACACTAGTTATAGATTCCGATGCTTCACTTCAGGTGTACTGTATTCCTTGGACCTTCTTATTGACGATGAAACACAGAAACTACATCGGAATTAAATACAAAATTCACAATGCCGACTTAAGTACAAGTAGTCTGACTCTTCCTACTGTCTATGTTTTGAACCATTCCTGTGACACTAGTTATAGATTCTGAAGCTTCACTTCAGGTTTACTGTATCCCTCTGACCTTTATGTTGACGATGATACACAGAAATTGCATCGGAATTAAATAAAGAAAGCACAATGCCGACATAAGTACAAGACGACTGACTCTTCGTACTCTCTATGAATTGAACCATTCCTGTGACACTAGTTATAGATTCCGATGTTTCACTTCAGGTTTACTGTATCCCTCTGACCTTCTTATTGACGATGAAACACAGAAATTGCATCGGAAATAAATACAAAAGGCACAATGCCGAATCAAGTAGAAGAAGGCTGACTCTTCCTACTGTCTATGTTTTGAACGATTCCTGTGACACTAGTTATACATTTCGATGCTTCACTTCTGGTTTACTGTATCCCTCTGACCTTCTTATTGACGATGAAACACAGAAATTGCATCGGAATTAAATAGAAAAGGGACAATGCCGACATAAGTACAAAAAGACTAACTCTTCTTACTGACTATGTTTTGAACCATTTCTGTGACACTAGTTATAGATTCCGATGCTACTCTTTAGGTTTACTGTATCCCTCTCACCTTCTTATTGACGATGAAACACAGAAATTGCGTCTGAATTAAATAGAAATGGCACAATGCCGACTTAAGTACAAGAAGACTGACTCTTCTTACTGCCTATGTTTTGAACCATTCCTGTGACACTAGTTATAGATTCCGATGCTTCACTTCAGGATTACTGTATCCCTCCGACCTTCTAATTGACGATGAAACTCAGAAATTGCATCGGAATTAGATACAAAAAGCACAATGCCGACTTAAGTACAAGAGGACTTACTCTTCTTACTGTCTACGTTTTGAAACATTCCTGTGACACTAGTTATAGATTCCGATGGTTCACTTCAGGTTTATTGTATCCCTTGGACCTTCTTATTGACGACAAAACACAGAAATTGCATCGGAATTAAATAGAAAAGGCACAATGCCGACTTAAATACAAGAAGACTAACCCTTCCTATTGTCTATGTTTTGAACCATTCCTGTGACGTTAGTTATAGTTTCCGATGCTTCACTTCAGGTTCACTGTATCCCTCTCACCTTCTTATTGACGATGAAACACAGAAATTGCGTCGGAATTAAATAGAAATGGCACAATGCCGACTTAAGTACAAGAAGACTGACTCTTCTTACTGTCTATGTTTTGAACCATTCCTGTGACACTAGTTATAGATTCCGATCCTTCACTTCAGGTTTACTGTATCCCTTGGCCGTTCTTATTGACGATGAAACACAAAAATTGCATCCGGATTAAATAGAAAAGGCACAATGCCGAGTTAAGTACAAGAAGACTGACTCTCCTTACTGACTATGTCTTGAACCATTCCTGTGACGCTAGTTATAGTTTCCAATGCTTCACTTCGGGATTACTGTATCCCTCTGACCTTCTAATTGACGATGAAACTCAGAAATTGCATCGGAATTAGATACAAAAAGCACAATGCCGACTTAAGTACAAGAGGACTGACTCTTCTTACTGTCTATGATTTGAAACATTCCTGTGACACTAGTTATAGATTCCGATGCTTCACTTCAGGTTTACTGTATCCCTTGGACCTTCTTAGTGACGACGAAATACAGAAATTGCATCGGAATTAAATAGAAAAGGCACAATGCCGACTTAAATACAAGAAGACTGACCCTTCCTATTGTCTATGTTTTGAACCATACCTGTGACGCTAGTTATAGATTCCGATGCTTCACTTCAGGTTTACTGTATACCTTGGTCCTTCTTATCGACGATGAAACACAGAAATTGCATCGGAATTAAATACAAAAGGCACAATGCCGACTTAAGTTCAAGAAGACTGACTCTTGTTACTGTCTATGTTTTGAACCATTCTTGTGACACTAGTTATAGATTCCGATGTTTCACTTCAGATTTACTGTATCCCTTGGACCTTCTTATTGACGACGAAATACAGAAATTACATCGGAATTAAATAGACAAGGCACAATGCCGACTAAAGAACAAGAAGACTGACTCTACCTAATGTCTATGTTTTGAACCATTCCTGTGACACTAGTTATAGATTCCGATGCTTCACTTCAGGTTTACTGTAACCATCTGACCTACTTATTGACGATGAAACACAGAAATTGCATCGGAATTGAATACAAAAGGCACAATGCCTACTTAAGTACAAGAAGACTGACTCTTCTTACTGACCATGTAGTGAACATGTCCTGTGAGACCAGTTTTAGATTCCGATGTTTCACTATATGTTTACTTTATCCCTTGGACCTTCTTATTGACGATGAAACACAGAAATTGCATCGGAATTAAATATAAAAGGCACAATGCCGACTTAAGTACAAGAAGACTGACTCTTCTTACTGTCTATGTGTTGAACCATTTCTGTGACACTAGTTATAGATTCCGATGCTTCACTTCAGGTTTATTGTATCCCTTGGACCTTCTTATTGACGATAAAACACATAAATTGCATCGGAATTAAGTACAAAAGGCACAATGCCGACTTAAGTACAAGAAGACTGACTCTTCGTACTATCTACGTTTGAACTATTCCTGTGACACTAGTTATAGATTCCGATGCTTTACTTCAGGTTTACTGTATACCTTGGTCCTTCTTATTGACGTTGGAACACAGAAATTGCATCGGAATTAAATACAAAAGGCACAATGCCGTCTTAAGTACAAGAAGACTGACTCTTCCTACTGACTATGTTTTGAACCCGTCCTGTGACACTAGTTATAGGTTCCGATGCCTCACTTCAGGTTTATTGTATTCCTTGGACCTACTTATTGACGATGAAACACAGAACTTGCATCGGAAATAAATACAAAAGGCACAATGCCGACTTAAGTACAAGAAGACTGACTCTTCCTACTGTCTATGTTTGAACCATTCTTGTGACACTAGTTATAGATTCCGATGCTACACTTCAGGTTTACTGTATCCTTCTGACCTTCTTATTGACGATGAAACACAGAAATTGCATCGGAATTAAATACAAAAGGCACAATGCCGTCTTAAGTACAAGAAGACTGACTCTTCCTACTGACTATGTTTTGAACCCGTCCTGTGACACTAGTTATTGGTTCCGATGCCTCACTTCAGGTTTATTGTATTCCTTGGACCTACTTATTGACGATGAAACACAGAACTTGCATCGGAAATAAATACAAAAGGCAAAATGCCGACTTAAGTACATGAAGACTGATTCTTCCTACTGTCTATGTTTAGAATCATTCCTGTGACACTAGTTAGACATTCCGATACTTCACTTCACGTTTACTGTATCCCTCTGACCTTCTTATTGACGATGAAACACAGAAATGGCATCGGAATTAAATAGAAAAGGCACAATGCCGAATCAAGTAGAATAAGACTGACTCTTCCTACTGTCTATGTTTTGAACGATTCCTATGACACTAGTTATACATTCCGATGCTTCACTTCTGGTTTACTGTATCCCTCTGACCTTCTTATTGACGATGAAACACAGAAATTGCATCGGAATTAGATAGAAAAGGGACAATGCCGACATAAGTACAAAAAGACTGACTCTTCTTACTGACTATGTTTTGAACCATTTCTGTGACACTAGTTATAGATTCCGATCGTTCACTCAGGTTTACTGTATCCATCTGGCCTTCTTATTGACGATGAAACACAGAAATTGCATCGGAATTAAATAGAAAAGGCACAATGCCGACTTAAATACAAGAAGACTGACTCATCCTACTGGCTACGTTTTGAATCATTCCTGTAACACTAGTTATAGATTCCGATGCCTTACATCTGGTTTACTGTATCCCTCTGACCTTCTTATTGGCGATGAAACACAGAAATTGCATCGGAAGTAAATACAAAAGGCACAATGCCGTTTTAAGTACAAAAAGACTGACTCTTCCTACTGTCTGTGTTTTGAACCATTCCTGTGACACTAGTTATAGATTCTGATGCTTCACTTCAGGTTTACCGTATCCCTCTCACCATCTTATTGACGATGAAACACAGAAATTGCGTCGGAATTAAATAGAAATGGCACAATGCCGACTTAAGTACAAGAAGACTGACTCTTCTCCCTGTCTATGTTTTGAACCATTCCTGTGACACTAGTTATAGATTCCGATGCTTCACATCAGGATTACTGTATCTCTCTGACCTTCTAATTGACGATGAAACTCAGAAATTGCATCGTAATTAGATACAAAAAGGACAATGCCGACTTATGTACAACAGGACTGACTCTTCTTACTGTCTATGTTTTGAAACATTCCTGTGACACTAGTTATAGA
Organism: Schistocerca americana; assembly: GCF_021461395.2. Classification (NCBI taxonomy): domain Eukaryota; kingdom Metazoa; phylum Arthropoda; class Insecta; order Orthoptera; family Acrididae; genus Schistocerca; species Schistocerca americana. The sequence continues at coordinate 2,141,124 of NW_025726247.1, forward strand.
TTCCGATGCTTCACTTCAGGTTTACTGTATCCCTTGGACTTTCTTATTGACGACAAAACACAGAAATTGCATCGGAATCAAATAGAAAAGGCACAATGCCGACTTAAATACAAGAAGACTGGCCCTTCCTATTGTCTATGTTTTGAACCATTCCTGTGACGCTAGTTATAGATTCCGATGCTTCACTTCAGGTTCACTGTATACCTCTCACCATCTTATTGACGATGAAACACAGAAATTGCGTCGGAATTAAATAGAAATGGCACAATGCCGACTTAAGTACAAGAAGACTGACTCTTCTTACTGTCTATGTTTTGAACCATTCCTGTGACACTAGTTATAGATTCCGATGCTTCACTTCAGGATTACTGTATCCCTCTGACCGTCTAATTGACGATCAAACTCAGAAATTGCATCGGAATTAGATACAAAAAGCACAATGCCGACTTAAGTAAAAGAGGACTGACTCTTTTTACTGTCTATGTTTTGAAACATTCCTGTGACACTAGTTATAGATTCCGATGCTTCACTTCAGGTTTACTGTATCCCTTGGACCTTCTCATTGACGACGAAACACAGAAATTGCATCGGAATTAAATAGAAAATGCACAATGCCGACTTAAATACAAGAAGACTGACCCTTTCTATTGTCTATGTTTTGAACCATTCCTGTGACGCTAGTTATAGATTCCGATGCTTCACTTCAGGTTCACTGTATCCCTCTGACCTTCTTATTGACGATGAAAAACAGAAATTGCATCGGAATTAAATAGAAAAAGCACAATGCCGACTTTAGTACAAGTAGACTGACTCTTCTTACTGTCAATGTGTTGAACCATTCCTGTGACACTAGTTATAGATTCCGATGCTTCACTTCAGGTTTACTGTATCCCTTGGACCTTCTTATTGACGATTAATCACAGAAATTGAATTGGAATTAAACAGAAAAGGCACAATGCCGACTTACGTACAAGAAGACTGACTCATCTTACTGTCTGTGTTTTGAACCATTCCTGTGACACTAGTTATAGATTCCGATTCTTCACGTCAAGTTTACTGTATCCTTCAGACCTTCTTATTGACGATGAAACACAGAAATTGCATCGGAATTAAGTACAAAAGGCACAGTGCCGACTTAAGTACAAGAGGACTGATTCTTCCTACTGTCTATGTTTGAACTATTCCTATGACACTAGTTATAGATTCCGATGCTTCACTTTAGGTTTACTGTATACCTTGGTCCTTCTTATCGACGATGAAACACAGAAATTGCATCGGAATTATATACAAAGGGCACAATGCCGACTTAAGTACAAGAAGACTGACTCTTCTTACTGTCTATGTTTTGAACCATTCTTGTGATACTAGTTATAGTTTCCGATGCTTCACTTCAGATTTACTGTATCCCTTGGACCTTCTTATTGACGATGAAACACAGAAATTGCATCGGAATTAAATAGAAAAGGCACAATGCCGACATAAGTACAAAAAGACTGACTCTTCTTACTGACTATGTTTTGAACCATTTCTGTGACACTAGTTATAGATTCCGATGCTTCACTTCAACTTTACTGTATCCATCTGACCCTCGTATTGACGATGAAACACAGAAATTGCATCGGAATTAAATAAAAAAGGCACAATGCCGACTTAAATACAAGAAGACTGACTCATCCTACTGTCTACGTTTTGAATCATTCCTGTAACACTTGTTATAGATTCCGATGCCTCACATCAGGTTTACTGTATCCCTCTGACCTTCTTATTGACGATGCAACACAGAAATTGCATCGGAAGTAAATACAAAAGGCACAATGACGACTTAAGTTCAAAAAGACTGTATCTTCCTACTGTCTATGTTTTGAACCATTCCTGTGACACTAGATATAGATTCCGATGCTTCACTTCAGGATTACTGTATCCCTCTGACCTTCTAATTGACGATGAAACACAGAAATTGCATCGGAATTAGATACAAAAAGCACAATCCCGAGATAAGTACAAGAGGACTGACTCTTCTTACTGTCTGTGTTTTGAAACATTCCTGTGACACTACTTATAGATTCCGATGCTTCACTTCAGGTTTACTGTATCCCTTGGACCTTCTTATTGACGACGTAACACAGAAATTGCATCGGAATTATATAGAAAAGGCACTATGCCGACTTAAATACAAGAAGACTGACCCTTCCTATTGTCTATGATTTGAACCATTCCTGTGACGCTAGTTATAGATTCCGATGCTTCACGTCAGGTTCACTGTATCCCTCTGACCTTCTTATTGACGATGAAACACAGAAATTGCATCGGAATTAAATAGAAAAGGCACATTGCCGACTTAAGTACAAGGAGACTGACTCTTCTTACTGTCTATGTTTTGAGCCATTCCTGTTAGACTAGTTATAGATTCCGATGCTTCGTTTCAGGTGTACTGCATCCCTTGGACCTTCTTATTGACGATGAAACACAGAAATTGCGTCGGAAATAAGTACAAAAGGCACAATGCCGAATCAAGTAGAAGAAGACTGACTCTTCCTACTGTTTATGTTTTGAACGAATCCTGTGACACTAGTTATACATTCCGATGCTTCACTTCAGGTTTACTGTATCCCTCTGACCTTCTTATTGACGATGAAACACAGAAATTGCATCGGAATTAAATAGAAAATGCACAATGCCGACTTAAGTACAAAAAGACTGACTCTTCCTACTGTCTATGTTTTGTACCATTCCTGTGACACTAGTTATAGATTCCGATGCTTCACTTCAGGTTTACTGTATCCCTCTCACCTTCTTATTGACGATGAAACACAGAGATTGCATCGGAATTAGATACAAAAAGCACAATGCCGACTTAAGTACAAGAGGACTGACTCTTCTTACTGTCTATGTTTTGAACCATTCCTGTGACACTAGTTACAGATTCTGATGCTTCACTTCAGGTTTACTGTATCCCTTGGATCTTCTTATTGACGATGAAACAAAGAAACTTCATCGGAATTAAATGCAAAAGGCACAATGCCGACTTAAGTACAAGAAGACTGACTCTTCCTACTGTCTTAGTTTTGAACCATTCCTGTGACACTAGTTATAGATTCCGATGCTTCACTTCAGGTTTACTGTATCCATCTGACCTTCTTATTGACGATGAAACACAGAAATTGCAGCGGGATTAAATAGAAAAAGCACAATGCCGACTGAAGTACATGAAGACTGACTCTTCCTACCGTTTTTTTTAATCATTCCTGTGACACTAGTTATACATTCAGATGCTTCACTTCAGATTTACTGTATCCCTCTGACCTTCTTATTGACGATAAAACACAGAAATTGCATTGGAATTAAATACAAAAGGCACAGTGCCGGCTTACGTACAAGAAGACTGACTCTTCTTACTGTCTATGATTTGTAACATTCCTGTGACACTAGTTATAGATTCCGATGCTTCACCTCAGGTTTACTATATCCCTCTGACGTTCTTATTGACGATGAAACACTGAAATTACATCGGAAATAAATACAAAAGGCACAATGCCGACTTATGTACATGTAGACTGACGCTTCCTACTGTCTATGTTTTGAACCATTCCTGCGACACTAGTTATAGATTCCGATGATTCACTTCAGGTTTAGTGTATCCCTCTGACCTTCTTATTGACGATGAAACACAGAAATTGCATCGGAATTAAATAGAAAAGGCACAATGCCGACATAAGTACAAGAAGACTGATTCTTCCTACTGTCTATGTTTTGAACCTTTCGTGTTGTACTAGTTATAGATTCCGATGCTTCATTACAGGTGTACTGCATCCCTTGGACCTTCTTATTGACGATGAAACACAGAAATTGCATCGGAACTAAATAGAAAAGGCACAATGCCGACTGAAGTACAAGAAGACTGACTCTTTTTACTGTATATGTTTTGAACCATTCCTGTGACACTAGTTATAGATTCCGATGCTTCACTTCAGGTTTACTGTATCCCTCTGACCTTCTTATTGACGATGAAACACAGAAATTGCATCGGAATTAAATACAAAAGGCACAATGCCGACTTAAGTACAAGAAGACTGACTCTTATTACTGTCTATGTTTTGAACCATTCCTGTGACACTAGTTATAGATTCCGATGCTTTACTTCAGGTTTACTGTATCCCTCTGACCTTCTAATTGCCGATGAAACACAGAAATTGCATCGGAATTAGATACAAAAAGCACAATGCCGACTTAAGTACAAGGGGACTGACTCTTCTTGCTGACAATGATTTGAAACAGTCCTGTGACACTAGTTATAGATTCCGATGCTTCACTTCAGGCTTACTGTATCCCGTGGACCTTGTTATTGACGACGAAACACAGAAATTGCATCGGAATTAAAAAAAAAGACACAATGCCGACTAAAGTACAAGAAGACTGACTCTTCTTACTGACTATGATTTGAACTATTCCTGTGACACTAGTTATAGATTCCGATGCCTCACTTCAGGTTTACTGTATCCCTTGGACCTTCTTATTGACGATGATACACAGAAAATGTATCGGAACTAAATACAAAAGGCACAATGCCGACTTAAGTACAAGAAGACTGACTCTTCCTACTGTCTATGTTTTGAACCATTCCTGTGACACTAGTTATAGATTCCGATGCTTCACTTCAGGTTTACTGTATCCATCTGACCTTCTTATTGACGATGAAACACAGAAATTGCAGCGGGATTAAATAGAAAAAGCACAATGCCGACTTAAGTACATGAAGACTGACTCTTCCTACCGTTTCTTTTTAATCATTCCTGTGACACTAGTTATACATTCAGATGCTTCACTTCAGATTTACTGTATCCCTCTGACGTTCTTATTGACGATAAAACACAGAAATTGCATTGGAATTAAATACAAAAGGCACAGTGCCGGCTTACGTACAAGAAGACGGACTCTTCTTACTGTCTATGATTTGTAACATTCCTGTGACACTAGTTATAGATTCCGATGCTTCACCTTAGGTTCACTATATCCCTCTGACGTTCTTATTGACGATGAAACACTGAAATTACATCGGAAATAAATACAAAAGGCACAATGCCGACTTAAGTACATGTAGACTGACGCTTCCTACTGTCTATGTTTTGAACCATTCCTGCGACACTAGTTATAGATTCCGATGATTCACTTCAGGTTTAGTGTATCCCTCTGACCTTCTTATTGACGATGAAACACAGAAATTGCATCGGAATTAAATAGAAAAGGCACAATGCCGACATAAGTACAAGAAGACTGATTCTTCTTACTGTCTATGTTTTGAACCTTTCGTGTTACACTAGTTATAGATTCCGATGCTTCATTACAGGTGTGCTGCATCCCTTGGACCTTCTTATTGACGATGAAACACAGAAATTGCATCGGAATTATATAGAAAAGGCACAATGCCGACTTAAGTACAAGAAGACTGACTCTTCTTACTGACTATGTTTTGATTCATTCCTGTGACCCTAGTTATAGATTCCGATGCTTCACTTCAGGTTTACTGTATCCCTTGGACCTTCTTATTGACGATGAAACACAGAAATTGCATCGGAATTAAATACAAAAGGCACAATGCCGACTTAAGTACAAGAAGACTGACTCTTCTTACTGTCTATGTTTTGAACCATTCCTGTGACAATAGTTACAGATTGTGATGCTTCACGTCAGTTTTACTGTATCCCTCTGACCTTCTTATTGATGATGAAACACAGAAATTACATTGGAATTAAATACAAACGCCACAATGCCGACTTAAGTACATGTAGACTGACTCTTCCTACCGTATATGCTTTTAACCATTCCTGTGACACTAGTTATAGATTCCGATGATTCACTTAAGGTTTACTGTATCCCTTGGACGTTCTTATTGACGATGAAACACAGAAATTGCATCGGAACTAAATAGAAAAGGCACAATGCCGACTTAAGTACAAGAAGACTGACTCTTTTTACTGTATATGTTTTGAACCATTCCTGTTACACTAGTTATAGATTCCGATGCTTCGTTTCAGGTGTACTGCATCCCTTGGATCTCGTTATTGACGATGAAACACAGAAATTGCATCGGAATTAAATAAAAAGGCACAATGCCGACTTAAGTACAAGAAGACTGACTCTTCTTACTGACTATGTTTTGAACTATTCCTGTGACACTAGTTATAGATTCCGATGCCTCACTTCAGGTGTACTGTATCCCTTGGACCTTCTTATTGACGATGATACACAGAAAATGCATCGGAACTAAATACAATAGGCACAATGCAGACTTAAGTACAAGAAGACTGACTCTTCCTACTGTCTATGTTTTGAACCATTCCTGTGACACTAGTTATAGATTCCGATGCTTCACTTCAGGTTTACTGTATCCATCTGACCTTCTTATTGACGATGAAACACAGAAATTGCAGCGGGATTAAATAGAAAATGCACAATGCCGACTTAAGTACATGAAGACTGACTCTTCCTACCGTTTTTTTTTTAATCATTCCTGTGACACTAGTTATACATTCAGATGCTTCACTTCAGATTTACTGTATCCCTCTGACCTTCTTATTGACGATAAAACACAGAAATTGCATTGGAATTAAATACAAAAGGCACAGTGCCGACTTACGTACAAGAAGACTGACTCTTCTTACTGTCTATGATTTGTAACACTCCTGTGACACTAGTTATAGATTCCGATGCTTCACCTCAGGTTTACTATATCCCTCTGACGTTCTTATTGACGATGAAACACTGAAATTACATCGGAAATAAATACGAAAGGCAGAATGCCGACTTAAGTACATGTAGACTGACGCTACCTACTGTCTATGTTTTGAACCATTCCTGCGACACTAGTTATAGATTCCGATGATTCATTTCAGGTTTAGTGTATCCCTCTGACCTTCTTATTGACGATGAAACACAGAAATTGCATCGGAATTAAATAGAAAAGGCACAATGCCGACATAAGTACAAGAAGACTGATTCTTCTTACTGTCTATGTTTTGAACCTTTCGTGTTACACTAGTTATAGATTCCGATGCTTCATTACAGGTGTACTGCATCCCTTGGACCTTCTTATTGACGATGAAACACAGAAATTGCATCGGAATTAAATAGAAAAGGCACAATGCCGACTTAAGTACAAGAAGACTGACTCTTCTTACTGACTATGTTTTGAACGATTCCTGTGACACTAGTCGTACATTCCGATGCTTCAATTCAGGTTTACTGTATCCCTCTGACCTTCTTATTGCCGATGAAACACAGAAATTGCATCGGGTTTAATAGAAAAGGCACAATGCCGACATAGGTACAAGAAGACTGACTCTTCTTACTGACTATGTTTTGAACCATTTCTGTGACACTAGTTCCAGATTCCGATGCTTCACTTCAGGTTAACCGTATCCCTCTGACCTTCTTATTGACGATGAAACACAGAAATTGCATCGGAATTAGATACGAAAAGCACAATGCCGACTTAAGTACAAGTGGACTGAGTCTTCTTACTGTCTATGATTTGAAACATTCCTGTGACACTAGTTATAGATTCCGATGCTTCACTTCAGGTTTAATGTATCCCTCTGACCTTCTTATTGACGATGAAACACAGAAATTGCATCGGAATTAAAAAGAAAAGGCACAATGCCGACTTAAGTACAAGAAGACTGACTCTTCCTACTCTCTATGTTTTGAACCATTCCTGTGACACTAGTTATACATTCCGATGCCTAACTTCAGGCTTACTGTATCCCTCTGACCATCGTATTGACGATGAAACACAGAATTTGCATCGGGTTTAATAGAAAAGGCACAATGCCGACTTAAGTACAAGAAGACTGACTCTTCTTACTGACTATGCTATGAACCATTTCTGTGACACTAGTTGTAGATTGCGATGCTTCGCTTCAGGTTTACTGCATCCCTCTGACCTTCTTATTGACGATGAAACACATAAATTGCATCGGAATTAAATAAAAAGGCACAATGCCGAATTGAGTACAAGAAGACTGATTCTTCTTACTGACCATGTTTTGAACCATTCCTGTGACACTAGTTATAGATTCCGATGCTTCACTTCAGGTTTACTGTATCCCTCTGACCTTCTTATTGACGATGAAACACAGAAATTGCATCGGAATTAGATACGAAAGGCACAATGCCGACTTAAGTACAAGAGGACTGAGTCTTCTTACTGTCTATGATTTGAAACATTCCTGTGACACTAGTTATAGATTCCGATGCTTCACTTCAGGTTTACTGTATCCCTCTGACCTTCTTATTGACGATGAAACACATAAATTGCATCGGAATTAAATAGAAAAAGCACAATGCCGACTTAAGTACATGAAGACTGACACTTCCTACCGTTTTTTTTTTAATCATTCCTGTGACACTTGTTATACATTCCGAAACTTCACTTCAGATTTACTGTATCCCTCTGACCTTCTTATTGACGATGAAACACAGAAATTGCATTGGAATTAAATACAAAAGGCACAGTAACGACTTACGTACAAGAAGCCTGACTCTTCTTACTGTCTATGATTTGTAACATTCCTGTGACACTTATTATAGATTCCGATGCTTCACCTCAGGTTTACTATATCCCTCTGACCTTATTGACGATGAAACACAGAAATTGCATCGGAAATAAATAAAAAGGCACAATGCCGACTTAATTACAAGAAGACTGACTCTTCTTACTGACTATGATTTGAACTATTCCTGTGACACTAGTTATAGATTCCGATGCCTCACATCAGGTTTACTGTATCCCTTGGACCTTCTTATTGACGATGATACACAGAAAATGCATCGGAACTAAATACAAAAGGCACAATGCCGACTTAAGTACAAGAAGACTAACTCTTCCTACTGTCTATGTTTTGAACCATTCCTGTGGCACTAGTTATAGATTCCGATGCTTCACTTCAGGTTTACTGTATCCATCTGGCCATCTTATTGACGATGAAACTCAGAAATTGCATCGGAATTAAATAGAAAAAGCACAATGCCGACTTAAGTACATGAAGACTGACTCCTCCTACCGTTTTTTTTAATCATTCCTGTGACACTAGTTATACATTCCGATGCATCACTTCAGATTTACTGTATCCCTCTGACCTTCTTATTGACGATGAAACACAGAAATTGCATTGGAATTAAATACAAAAGGCACAGTGCTGACTTACGTACAAGAAGACTGACTCTTCTTACTGTCTATGATTTGTAACATTCCTGTGACACTAGTTATAGATTCCGATGCTTCATCTCAGGTTTACTATATCTCTCTGACCTTCTTATTGACGATGAAACACAGAAATTGCATCGGAATTAAATACAAAAGGCACAATGCCGACTTAAGTACAAGAAGACTGACTCTTCTTATCTCTGATTTGATCCATTCCTACTACACTAGTTATAGGTTCCGATGCTTCACTTCAGGTTTACTGTATCCCTCTGACCTTCTTATTGACGATGAAACACAGAAATTTCATCGGAATTAAATACAAAAGGCACAATGCCTACTTAAGTACAAGAAGACTGACTCTTATTACTGTCTATGTTTTGAACCATTCCTGTGACACTAGTTATAGATTCCGATGCTTCACTTCAGGTTTACTGTATCCATCTGACCTTCTTATTGACGATGAAACACAGAAATTGCAGCGGGATTAAATAGAAAAAGCACAATGCCGACTTAAGTACATGAAGACTGACTCTTCCTACCGTTTTTTTTTTAATCATTCCTGTGACACTAGTTATACATTCAGATGCTTCACTTCAGATTTACTGTATCCCTCTGACCTTCTTATTGACGATAAAACACAGAAATTGCATTGGAATTAAATACAAAAGGCACAGTGCCGACTTACGTGCAAGAAGACTGACTCTTCTTACTGTCTATGATTTGTAACACTCCTGTGACACTAGTTACAGATTCCGATGCTTCACCTCAGGTTTACTATATCCCTCTGACGTTCTTATTGACGATGAAACACTGAAATTACATCGGAAATAAATACGAAATGCAGAATGCCGACTTAAGTACATGTAGACTGACGCTACCTACTGTCTATGTTTTGAACCATTCCTGCGACACTAGTTATAGATTCCGATGATTCACTTCAGGTTTAGTGTATCCCTCTGACCTTCTTATTGACGATGAAACACAGAAATTGCATCGGAATTAAATAGAAAAGGCACAATGCCGACATAAGTACAAGAAGACTGATTCTTCTTACTGTCTATGTTTTGAACCTTTCGTGTTACACTAGTTATAGATTCCGATGCTTCATTACAGGTGTACTGCATCCCTTGGACCTTCTTATTGACGATGAAACACAGAAATTGCATCGGAATTAAATAGAAAAGGCACAATGCCGACTTAAGTACAAGAAGACTGACTCTTCTTACTGACTATGTTTTGAACGATTCCTGTGACACTAGTCGTACATTCCGATGCTTCAATTCAGGTTTACTGTATCCCTCTGACCTTCTTATTGCCGATGAAACACAGAAATTGCATCGGGTTTAATAGAAAAGGCACAATGCCGACATAGGTACAAGAAGACTGACTCTTCTTACTGACTGTGTTTTGAACCATTTCTGTGACACTAGTTCCAGATTCCGATGCTTCACTTCAGGTTAACCGTATCCCTCTGACCTTCTTATTGACGATGAAACACAGAAATTGCATCGGAATTAGATACGAAAAGCACAATGCCGACTTAAGTACAAGTGGACTGAGTTTTCTTACTGTCTATGATTTGAAACATTCCTGTGACACTAGTTATAGATTCCGATGCTTCACTTCAGGTTTACTGTATCCCTCTGACCTTCTTATTGACGATGAAACACAGAAATTGCATGGGAATTAAAAAGAAAAGGCACAATGCCGACTTATGTACAAGAAGACTGACTCTTCCTACTCTCTATGTTTTGAACCATTCCTGTGACACTAGTTATACATTCCGATGCCTCACTTCAGGTTTACTGTATCCCTCTGACCATCGTATTGACGATGAAACACAGAATTTGCATCGGGTTTAATAGAAAAGGCACAATGCCGACTTAAGTACAAGAAGACTGACTCTTCTTACTGACTATGCTATGAACCTTTTCTGTGACACTAGTTGTAGATTGCGATGCTTCGCTTCAGGTTTACTGCATCCCTCTGACCTTCTTATTGACGATGAAACACATAAATTGCATCGGAATTAAATAAAAAGGCACAATGCCGAATTGAGTACAAGAAGACTGATTCTTCTTACTGACCATGTTTTGAACCATTCCTGTGACACTAGTTATAGATTCCGATGCTTCACTTCAGGTTTACTGTATCCCTCTGACCTTCTTATTGACGATGAAACACAGAAATTGCATCGGAATTAGATACGAAAGGCACAATGCCGACTTAAGTACAAGAGGACTGAGTCTTCTTACTGTCTATGATTTGAAACATTCCTGTGACACTAGTTATAGATTCCGATGCTTCACTTCAGGTTTTTGACGATGAAACACAGAAATTGCATCGGAATTAAATAGAAAAAGCACAATGCCGACTTAAGTACATGAAGACTGACACTTCCTACCGTTTTTTTTTTTTTATCATTCCTGTGACACTTGTAATACATTCCGAAACTTCACTTCAGATTTACTGTATCCCTCTGACCTTCTTATTGACGATGAAACACAGAAATTGCATTGGAATTGAGTACAAAAGGCACAGTAACGACTTACGTACAAGAAGCCTGACTCTTCTTACTGTCTATGATTTGTAACATTCCTGTGACACTTATTATAGATTCCGATGCTTCACCTCAGGTTTACTATATCCCTCTGACCTTCTTATTGACGATGAAACACAGAAATTGCATCGGAAATAAATAAAAAGGCACAATGCCGACTTAATTACAAGAAGACTGACTCTTCTTACTGACTATGATTTGAACTATTCCTGTGACACTAGTTATAGATTCCGATGCCTCACATCAGGTTTACTGTATCCCTTGGACCTTCTTATTGACGATGATACACAGAAAATGCATCGGAATTAAATACAAAAGGCACAATGCCGACTTAAGTACAAGAAGACTAACTCTTCCTACTGTCTATGTTTTGAACAATTCCTGTGACACTAGTTATAGATTCCGATGCTTCACTTCAGGTTTACTGTATCCATCTGGCCTTCTTATTGACGATGAAACTCAGAAATTGCATCGGAATTAAATAGAAAAAGCACAATGCCGACTTAAGTACATGAAGACTGACTCTTCCTACCGTTTTTTTTAATCATTCCTGTGACACTAGTTATACATTCCGATGCATCACTTCAGATTTACTGTATCCCTCTGACCTTCTTATTGACGATGAAACACAGAAATTGCATTGGAATTAAATACAAAAGGCACAGTGCCGACTTACGTACAAGAAGACTGACTCTTCTTATTGTCTATGATTTGTAACATTCCTGTGACACTAGTTATAGATTCCGATGCTTCACCTCAGGTTTACTATATCTCTCTGACCTTCTTATTGACGATGAAACACAGAAATTGCATCGGAATTAAATACAAAAGGCACAATGCCGACTTAAGTACAAGAAGACTGACTCTTCTTACTGTCTATGATTTGATCCATTCCTGCTACACTAGTTATAGGTTCCGATGCTTCACTTCAGGTTTACTGTATCCCTCTGACCTTCTTATTGACGATTAAACACAGAAATTTCATCGGAATTAAATACAAAAGGCACAATGCCTACTTAAGTACAAGAAGACTGACTCTTATTACTGTCTATGTTTTGAACCATTCCTGTGACACTAGTTACAGATTCCGATGCTTCACTTCAGGTTTACTGTATCCCTCTGTCCTTCTAATTGCCGATGAAACACAGAAATTGCATCGGAATTAGATAGAAAAGGTACAATGCCGACTTAAGTACAAGAAGACTGACTCTTCTTACTGTCTATGATTTGATCCATTCCTGTGACACTAGTTATAGGTTCTGATGCTTCACTTCAGGTTTACAGTATCCCTCTGATCTTCTTATTGACGATGAAACACAGAAATTTCTTTGGAATTAAATACAAAAGGCACAATGCCGACTTAAGTACAAGAAGACTGACCCTTCCTGTTGCCTATGTTTTGAACCATTCCTGTGACACTAGTTATAGATTCCGATGCTTCACTTCAGGTTTACTGTATCCCTCTGACCTTCTTATTGACGATGAAACACAGAAATTTCATCATAATTAAATAGAAAACGCACAATGCCGACTTAAGTACATGAAGACTAACTCGTCCTACTGTCTATGTTTTGAATCATTCCTGTGACACTAGTCATACATTCTGATGCTTCACTTCAGGTTTACTGTATCCCTCTGATCTTCTAATTCCCGATGAAACACATAAATTGCATCGGAATTAGATACAAAAAGCACAATGCCGACTTACGTACAAGAGGACTGACTCTTCTTACTGACAATGATTTGAAACATTCCTTAGACACTAGTTATAGATTCCGATGCTTCACTTCAGGTGTACTGTACCCTTGGACCTTCTTATTGACGATGAAACACAGAAAATGCATCGGAATTAAATACAAAAGGCACAATGCCGACTTAAGTACAAGTAGACTGACTCTTCCACCTGTCTATGTTTTGAACGATTCCTGTGACACTAGTCATACATTCCAATGCTTCAATCCAGGTTTACTGTATCCCTCTGACCTTCTTATTGCCGATGAAACACAGAAATTGCATCGGGTTTAATAGAAGAGGCACAGTGCCGACTTAGGTACAAGAAGACTGACTCTTCTTACTGACTATGTTTTGAACCATTTCTGTGACACTAGTTATAGATTCCGATGCTTCACTTCAGGTTAACTGTATCCCTCTGACATTCGCATAGACGATGAAGCTCAGAAATTGCATCGGAATTCAATAAAAAAGCACAATACCAATTTAAGTACAAGAAGACTGACTCCTCTTACTGACCATGTTTTGAACCATTCCTGTGACACAAGTTATAGATTCCGATGCTTCACTTCACGTTTAATGTATCCCTCTGACATTCATATTAACGATGAAACACAGAAATTGCATCGGAATGAAATACAAAAGGCACAATGCCGACTTAAATACAAGAAGACTGAGTCTTCTTACTGTCTATGATTTGAAACATTCCTGTGACACTAGTTATAGATTCCGATGCTTCACTTCAGGTTTACTGTATCCCTCTGACCTTCTAATTGCCGATGAAACACAGAAATTGCATCGTAATTAGATACAAAAAGCAAAATGCCGACTTAAGTACAAGAGGACTGACTCTTTTTACTGACAATGATATGAAACATTCCTGTGAAACTAGTTATAGATTCCGATGCTTCACTTCAGCTTTACTGTATCCCTCAGACCTTCTTATTGACGATGAAACACAGAAATTACATCAGAATTAAATACAAAAGGCACAATGCCGACTTGAGTACATGTAGACTGACTCTTCTTACTGTCTATGTTTTGAACCATTCCTGTGACACTAGTTATAGATTCCGATGATTCACTTCAGGTTTACTGTATCCCTCTGACCTTCTTATTGACGATGAAACACAGAAATTGCATCCGAATTAAATAGAAAGGGCACAATGCCGACTTAAGTACAAGAAGACTGACTCTTCTTACTGTCTATGTTTTGAACCATTCCTGTTACACTAGTTATAGATTCCGATGCTTCGTCTCAGGTGTACTGCATCCCTTGGACCTTCTTATTGACGATGAATCACAGAAATTGCATCGGAATTAAATAGAAAAGGCACAATGCCGACTTAAGTACAAGAAGACTGACTCTTCTTACTGACTATGTTTTGAACCATTCCTGTGACACTAGTTATAGATTCCGATGCTTCACTTCAGTTTTACTGTATCCCTTGGACCTTCTTATTGACGATGAAACACAGAAATTGCATCGGAATTTAATACAAAAGGCACAATGCCGATTTAAGTACAAGAAGACTGACTCTTCTTACTGTCTATGATTTGAACCATTTCTGTGAGACTAGTTATAGATTCCGATGCTCACCCCGGGTTTACTGTATCCCTCTGACCTTCTTATTGACGATGAAACACAGAAATTGCATCGGAAATAAATACAAAAGTCACATTGCCGACTTAAGTACAAGAAGACTGACGCTTATTACTGTCCATGTTTTGAACCATACCTGTGACACTAGTTATAGATTCCGATGGTTGACTTCAGGTTTAATGTATCCCTCTGACCTTCTAATTGCCGATGAAATGCAGAAATTGCATCGGAATTAGATACAAAAAGCACAATGCCCACTTAAGTACAAGAGGACTGACTCTTCTTACTGACAATGATTTGAAACATTACTGTGACACTAGTTATAGATTCCGATACTTCACTTCAGGTTTACTGTATCCCTCTGACCTTCTTATTGACGATGAAACACAGAAATTGCATCGGAATTAAATACAAAAGGCACAATGCCGACTTAAGTACAAGAAGACTTGCTCTTCTTACTGTCAATGATTTGAACCATTCCTGTGACACTAGTTATAGATTCCGATGCTTCACTTTAGGTGTACTGTATCCTTGGACCTTCTTATTGACGATGGAACACAGAAAATGCATCGGAATTAAATACAAAAGGCACAATGCCGACTTAAGTACAAGTAGACTGACTCTTCTTACTGTCTATGTTTTGAACCATTCCGGTGACACTAGTTATAGATTCTGATGCTTCACTTCAGGTTTACTGTATCCCTCTGACATTCTTATTGACGATGAAACACATAAATTGCATCGGAATTAAATAAAAAAGGCACAATGCCGAAATAAGTACAAGAAGACTGCCTCATCCTACTGTCTATGCTTTGAACCGTTCCTGTGACACTAGTTATAGATTCCGATGCTTCACTTCAGGTTTACTGTATCCCTCTGACCTTCTCATTGACGATGAAACACAGAAATTGCATCGGAAATAAATACAAAAGGCACAATGCCGACTCAAGTAGAAGAGGACTGAATCTTCCTACTGTCTATGTTGTGAACGATTCCTGTGAAACTAGTCATACATTCCGATGCTTCAATTCATGTTTACTGTATCCCTCTGACCTTCTTATTGACAATGAAACACAGAAATTGCATCGGAATTAAATACAGAAGGCACAATGCCGACTTAAGTACAAGAAAACTGACTGTTATTACAGTCTATGTTTTGTACCATTCCTGTGACACTAGTTATTGATTTCGATGCTTCACTTCAGGTTTAATGTATCCCTCTGACCTTCTTATTGACGATGAAACACAGAAATTGCATCGGAATTAAATACAGAAGGCACAACGCCGACTTAAGTACAAGAAGACTGACTCTTCCTACTCTCTATGCTTTGAACCATTCCTGTGACACTAGTTATAGATTCCGATGCTTCACTTCAGGTTTACTGTATCCCTCTGACCTTCTAATTGACGATGAAACACAGAAATTGTATCGGAATTAAATACAAAAGGCACAATGCCGACTTAAGTACAAGAAGACTGACTCATATTACTGTCTATGTTTTGTACCATTCCTGTGACACTAGTTATAGATTTCGATGCTTCACTTCAGGTTTACTGTATGCCTCGGACCTTCTTATTGACGATGAAACACAGAAATTTGCATTGGAATTAAATAGAAAAGGCACATTGCCGACTTATGTTCAAGAAGACTGACTCATCTTACTGTCTATGCTTTGAACCATTCCTCTGACACTAGTTATAGATTCCGATGCTTCACTTCAGGTTTACTGTATCCCTTGGACCTTCTTATTGACGACCAAACACAGCAATTGCATCGGAATTAAATCGAAAAGGCACAATGCCGACTTAAGGACAAGAAGACTGACTCTTCCTACTGTCTATGTTTTGAACCATTCTTGTGACACTAGCTATAGATTCCGATGCTTAACTTCAGGTTTACTGTATCCCTCTGACCTTTTAATTGCCGAAGAAACACACAAAAATTGCATCGGAATTAGATACAAAAGGCACAATGCTGACCTAAGTACAAGAGGACTGACTCTTTTTACTGTCTATGATTTGAAAAATTCCTGTGACACTAGTTATAGATTCCAATGCTCCACTTCAGGTTTACTGTATACCTTGGACCTTCTTATTGACGACGAAACACAGAAATTGCATCGGAATTAAATAGAAAAGGCACAATGCCGACTTAAGTACAAGAAGACTGACCCTTCCTATTGTCTATGTTTTGAACCATTCCTGTGACACTAATTACAGATTCCGATGCTTCACTTCAGGTTTACTGTATCCCTCTGCCCATCTTATTGACGATGAAACACAGAAATTGCATCGAATGAAATCGAAAAAGCACAATGCCGACTTAAGTACAAGAAGACTGACTCTTCTTACTGTCTATGCTTTGAACCATTCCTGTGACACTAGTTACAGATTCCGATGCTTCACTTCAGGTTTACTGTATCCCTCTGACCATCTTATTGTCGATGAAACATAGAAATTGCATCGGAATTAAATAGAAAAGGCACAACGCTGAGTTTAGTACAAGAAGACAGACTCTTCTTACTGTCTATGATTTGAACCATTCCTGTGACACTAGTTATAGATTCCGATGATTCACTTCAGGTGTACTGTATCCCTTTGACCTTCTTATTGACGATGAAACACAGAAATTGCATCGGAATTAAATACAAAATGCACAATGCCGACATAAGTACAAGTAGACTGACTCTTCTTACTGTCTATGTTTGAACAATTCCTGTGACACTAGTTATAGATTCCGATGCTTCACTTAAGGTTTACCGTATCCCTTGGACCTTCTTATCGACGATGAAACACAGAAATTGCAGCAGAAGTAAATACAAAAGGCACAATGCCGACTTAAGTACAAAAACACTGACTCTTCTTAATGTCTATGTTTTGAACCACTCCTGTGACACTAGTTATAGATTCTGATGCTTCACTTCAGGTTTACTGTATCCCTCTGACCCTCTTATTGACGATGAAACACAGAAATTGCATCGGAATTAAATACAAAAGGCACAATGCCGACTTAAGTACAAGATGACTGACTCTTCTTACTGACTATGTTGTGAACATTTCCTGTGAGACCAGTTTTAGATTACGATGCTTCACTATATGTTTACTGTATCCCTTGGACCTTCTCATTGACGATGAAACACAGAAATTGCATCGGAATTAAATACAAAAGGCACAGTGCCGACTTATGTACAAGAAGACTGACTCTTGTTACTGTCTATGTTTTAACCATTCCTGTGACACTAGTTATAGATTCCGATGCTTCACTTCAGGTTTACTGTATCGCTCTGACCTTCTTATTGACGATGAAACACAGAAATTGCATCGGAATTAAATACAAAAGGCACAATGCCGACTTAAGTACAAGAAGACTGGCTCTTCTTACAGTCTATGATTTGAACCATTCCTGTGACACTAGTTATAGATTCCGATGCTTCACTTCAGGTGTACTGTATCCTTGGACCTTCTTGTTGACGATGGAACGCAGAAAATGCATCGGAATTAAATACAAAAGGCACAATGCCGACTTAAGTACAAGTAGACTGCCTCTTCTTACTGTCTATGCTTTGAACCATTCCTGTGACACTAGTTATAGATTCTGATGCTTCACTTCAGGTTTACTGTATCCCTCTGACCTTCTTATTGACGATGAAACACAGAAATTGCATTGGAATTAAATAAAAAAGGCACAATGCCGACTTAAGTACAAGAAGACTGCCTCTTCCTACTGTCTATGCTTTGAACCATTCCTGTGACACTAGTTATAGATTCCGATGCTTCACTTTAGGTTCACTGTATCCCTCTGACCTTCTTATTGACGATGAAACACAGAAATTGCATCGGAAATAAATACAAAAGGCACAATGCCGACTCAAGTAGAAGATGACTGAATCTTCCTACTGTCTATGTTTTGAACGATTCCTGTGAAACTAGTCATACATTCCGATGCTTCAATTCAGGTTTACTGTATCCCTCTGACCCTCTTATTGACGATGAAACACAGAAATTGCATCGGAAATAAATACAGAAGGCACAATGCCGACTTAAGTACAAGAAGACTGACTCTTCCTACTCTCTATGTTTTGAACCATTCCTGTGACACTAGTTATAGATTCCGATGCTTCACTTCAGGTTTACTGTATCCCTTTGACATTCTTATTGACGATGAAACACAGAAATTGCATCGGAATTAGATACAAAAGGCACAATGCTGACCTAAGTACAAGAGGACTGACTCTTTTTACTGTCTATGTTTTGAAACATTCCTGTGACATTAGTTATAGATTCCGATGCTCCACTTCAGGTTTACTGTATACCTTGGACCTTCTTATTGACGACGAAACACAGAAATTGCATCGGAATTAAATAGAAAAGGCACAATGCCGCCTTAAGTACAAGAAGACTGACCCTTCCTATTGTCTATGTTTTGAACCATTCCTGTGACACTAGTTATAGATTCCGATGCTTCACTTCAGGTTTACTGTATCCCTCTGCCCATCTTATTGACGATGAAACACAGAAATTGCATCGAATTAAATCGAAAAAGCACAAGGCCGACTTAAGTACAAGAAGACTGACTCTTCTTACTGTCTATGCTTTGAACCATTCCTGTGACACTAGTTACAGATTCCGATGCTTCACTTCAGGTTTACTGTATCCCTCTGACCTTCCAATTGAAAATGAAAAACAGAAATAGCATCGGATTTAAATAGAAAAGGCACAATCCCGACTTAAGTACAAGAAGACTGGCTCTTCTTACTGTCTATGATTTGAACCATTCCTGTGACACTAGTTATAGATTTCGATGCTTCACTTCAGGTTTACTGTATGCCTCGGACCTTCTTATTGACGATGAAACACAGAAATTTGCATCGGAATTAAATAGAAAAGGCACATTGCCGACTTATGTTCAAGAAGACTGACTCATCTTACTGTCTATGCTTTGAACCATTCCTCTGACACTAGTTATAGATTCCGATGCTTCACTTCAGGTTTACTGTATCCCTTGGACCTTCTTATTGACGACCAAACACAGCAATTGCATCGGAATTAAATCGAAAAGGCACAATGCCGACTTAAGGACAAGAAGACTGACTCTTCCTACTGTCTATGTTTTGAACCATTCTTGTGACACTAGCTATAGATTCCGATGCTTAACTTCAGGTTTACTGTATCCCTCTGACCTTTTAATTGCCGAAGAAACACACAAAAATTGCATCGGAATTAGATACAAAAGGCACAATGCTGACCTAAGTACAAGAGGACTGACTCTTTTTACTGTCTATGATTTGAAAAATTCCTGTGACACTAGTTATAGATTCCAATGCTCCACTTCAGGTTTACTGTATACCTTGGACCTTCTTATTGACGACGAAACACAGAAATTGCATCGGAATTAAATAGAAAAGGCACAATGCCGACTTAAGTACAAGAAGACTGACCCTTCCTATTGTCTATGTTTTGAACCATTCCTGTGACACTAATTACAGATTCCGATGCTTCACTTCAGGTTTACTGTATCCCTCTGCCCATCTTATTGACGATGAAACACAGAAATTGCATCGAATGAAATCGAAAAAGCACAATGCCGACTTAAGTACAAGAAGACTGACTCTTCTTACTGTCTATGCTTTGAACCATTCCTGTGACACTAGTTACAGATTCCGATGCTTCACTTCAGGTTTACTGTATCCCTCTGACCATCTTATTGTCGATGAAACATAGAAATTGCATCGGAATTAAATAGAAAAGGCACAACGCTGACTTTAGTACAAGAAGACAGACTCTTCTTACTGTCTATGATTTGAACCATTCCTGTGACACTAGTTATAGATTCCGATGATTCACTTCAGGTGTACTGTATCCCTTTGACCTTCTTATTGACGATGAAACACAGAAATTGCATCGGAATTAAATACAAAATGCACAATGCCGACATAAGTACAAGTAGACTGACTCTTCTTACTGTCTATGTTTGAACAATTCCTGTGACACTAGTTATAGATTCCGATGCTTAACTTCAGGTTTACTGTATCCCTCTGACCTTTTAATTGCCGAAGAAACACACAAAAATTGCATCGGAATTAGATACAAAAGGCACAATGCTGACCTAAGTACAAGAGGACTGACTCTTTTTACTGTCTATGTTTTGAAACATTCCTGTGACATTAGTTATAGATTCCGATGCTCCACTTCAGGTTTACTGTATACCTTGGACCTTCTTATTGACGACGAAACACAGAAATTGCATCGGAATTAAATAGAAAAGGCACAATGCCGCCTTAAGTACAAGAAGACTGACCCTTCCTATTGTCTATGTTTTGAACCATTCCTGTGACACTAGTTATAGATTCCGATGCTTCACTTCAGGTTTACTGTATCCCTCTGCCCATCTTATTGACGATGAAACACAGAAATTGCATCGAATTAAATCGAAAAAGCACAAGGCCGACTTAAGTACAAGAAGACTGACTCTTCTTACTGTCTATGCTTTGAACCATTCCTGTGACACTAGTTACAGATTCCGATGCTTCACTTCAGGTTTACTGTATCCCTCTGACCTTCCAATTGAAAATGAAAAACAGAAATAGCATCGGATTTAAATAGAAAAGGCACAATCCCGACTTAAGTACAAGAAGACTGGCTCTTCTTACTGTCTATGATTTGAACCATTCCTGTGACACTAGTTATAGATTTCGATGCTTCACTTCAGGTTTACTGTATGCCTCGGACCTTCTTATTGACGATGAAACACAGAAATTTGCATCGGAATTAAATAGAAAAGGCACATTGCCGACTTATGTTCAAGAAGACTGACTCATCTTACTGTCTATGCTTTGAACCATTCCTCTGACACTAGTTATAGATTCCGATGCTTCACTTCAGGTTTACTGTATCCCTTGGACCTTCTTATTGACGACCAAACACAGCAATTGCATCGGAATTAAATCGAAAAGGCACAATGCCGACTTAAGGACAAGAAGACTGACTCTTCCTACTGTCTATGTTTTGAACCATTCTTGTGACACTAGCTATAGATTCCGATGCTTAACTTCAGGTTTACTGTATCCCTCTGACCTTTTAATTGCCGAAGAAACACACAAAAATTGCATCGGAATTAGATACAAAAGGCACAATGCTGACCTAAGTACAAGAGGACTGACTCTTTTTACTGTCTATGATTTGAAAAATTCCTGTGACACTAGTTATAGATTCCAATGCTCCACTTCAGGTTTACTGTATACCTTGGACCTTCTTATTGACGACGAAACACAGAAATTGCATCGGAATTAAATAGAAAAGGCACAATGCCGACTTAAGTACAAGATGACTGACTCTTCTTACTGACTATGTTGTGAACATTTCCCTTGAGACCAGTTTTAGATTACGATGCTTCACTATATGTTTACTGTATCCCTTGGACCTTCTCATTGACGATGAAACACAGAAATTGCATCGGAATTAAATACAAAAGGCACAGTACCGACTTATGTACAAGAAGACTGACTCTTGTTACTGTCTATGTTTTAACCATTCCTGTGACACTAGTTATAGATTCCGATGCTTCACTTCAGGTTTACTGTATCGCTCTGACCTTCTTATTGACGATGAAACACAGAAATTGCATCGGAATTAAATACAAAAGGCACAATGCCGACTTAAGTACAAGAAGACTGGCTCTTCTTACAGTCTATGATTTGAACCATTCCTGTGACACTAGTTATAGATTCCGATGCTTCACTTCAGGTGTACTGTATCTTTGGACCTTCTTGTTGACGATGGAACGCAGAAAATGCATCGGAATTAAATACAAAAGGCACAATGCCGACTTAAGTACAAGTAGACTGCCTCTTCTTACTGTCTATGCTTTGAACCATTCCTGTGACACTAGTTATAGATTCTGATGCTTCACTTACGGTTTACTGTATCCCTCTGACCTTCTTATTGACGATGAAACACAGAAATTGCATTGGAATTAAATAAAAAAGGCACAATGCCGACTTAAGTACAAGAAGACTGCCTCTTCCTACTGTCTATGCTTTGAACCATTCCTGTGACACTAGTTATAGATTCCGATGCTTCACTTTAGGTTCACTGTATCCCTCTGCCCTTCTTGTTGACGATGAAACACAGAAATTGCATCGGAAATAAATACAAAAGGCACAATGCCGACTCAAGTAGAAGATGACTGAATCTTCCTACTGTCTATGTTTTGAACGATTCCTGTGAAACTAGTCATACATTCCGATGCTTCAATTCAGGTTTACTGTATTCCTCTGACCCTCTTATTGACGATGAAACACAGAAATTGCATCGGAAATAAATACAGAAGGCACAATGCCGACTTAAGTACAAGAAGACTGACTCTTCCTACTCTCTATGTTTTGAACCATTCCTGTGACACTAGTTATAGATTCCGATGCTTCACTTCAGGTTTACTGTATCCCTTTGACATTCTTATTGACGATGAAACACAGAAATTGCATCGGAATTAGATACAAAAGGCACAATGCTGACCTAAGTACAAGAGGACTGACTCTTTTTACTGTCTATGTTTTGAAACATTCCTGTGACATTAGTTATAGATTCCGATGCTCCACTTCAGGTTTACTGTATACCTTGGACCTTCTTATTGACGACGAAACACAGAAATTGCATCGGAATTAAATAGAAAAGGCACAATGCCGCCTTAAGTACAAGAAGACTGACCCTTCCTATTGTCTATGTTTTGAACCATTCCTGTGACACTAGTTATAGATTCCGATGCTTCACTTCAGGTTTACTGTATCCCTCTGCCCATCTTATTGACGATGAAACACAGAAATTGCATCGAATTAAATCGAAAAAGCACAATGCCGACTTAAGTACAAGAAGACTGACTCTTCTTACTGTCTATGCTTTGAACCATTCCTGTGACACTAGTTACAGATTCCGATGCTTCACTTCAGGTTTACTGTATCCCTCTGACCTTCCAATTGAAGATGAAAAACAGAAATAGCATCGGATTTAAATAGAAAAGGCACAATCCCGACTTAAGTACAAGAAGACTGGCTCTTCTTACTGTCTATGATTTGAACCATTCCTGTGACACTAGTTATAGATTCCGATGCTTCACTTCAGGTGTACTGTATCCTTGGACCTTCTTATTGACGATGGAACACAGAAAATGCATCGGAATTAAAAACAAAAGGCACAATGCCGACTTAAGTACAAGTAGACTGCCTCTTCTTACTGTCTATGTTTTGAACCATTCCTGTGACACTAGTTATAGATTCTGATGCTTCACTTCAGGTTTACTGTGTCCCTCTGACCTTCTTATTGACGATGAAACACAGAAATTGCATCGGAATTAAATAAAAAAGGCACAATGCCGACTTAAGTACAAGAAGACTGCCTCTTCCTACTGTCTATGTTTGAACGATTCCTGTGAAACTAGTCATACATTCCGTTGCTTCAATTCAGGTTTACTGTGTACCTCTGACTTTCTTATTGACGATGAAACACAGAAATTGCATCGGAATTAAATACAGAAGGCACAATGCCGACTTAAGTACAAGATGACTGACTCTTCCTACTCTCTATGTTTTGAACCATTCCTGTGACACTAGTTATAGATTCCGATGCTTCACTTCAGGTTTACTGTATCCCTCTGACCTTCTTATTGACGATGAAACACAGAAATTGTATCGGAATTAAATACAAAAGGCACAATGCCGACTTAAGTACAAGAAAACTGACTCTTAACACTGTCTATGTTTTGTACCATTCCTGTGACACTAGTTATAGATTTCGATGCTTCACTTCAGGTTTAATGTATCCCTCTGACCTTCTTATTGACGATGAAACACAGAAATTGCATCGGAATTAAATACAAAATGCACAATGCCGACATAAGTACAAGTAGACTGACTCTTCTTACTGTCTATGTTTGAACAATTCCTGTGACACTAGTTATAGATTCCGATGCTTCACTTCAGGTTTACCGTATCCCTTGGACCTTCTTATCGACGATGAAACACAGAAATTGCAGCGGAAGTAAATACAAAAGGCACAATGCCGACTTAAGTACAAAAACACTGACTCTTCTTAATGTCTATGTTTTGAACCACTCCTGGGACACTAGTTATAGATTCCGATGCTTCACGTCAGGTTTACTGTATCCCTCTGACCCTCTTATTGACGATGAAACACAGAAATTGCATCGGAATTAAATACAAAAGGCACAATGCCGACTTAAGTACAAGATGACTGACTCTTCTTACTGACTATGTTGTGAACATTTCCTGTGAGACCAGTTTTAGATTCCGATGCTTCACTATACGTTTACTGTATCCCTTGGACCTTCTTATTGACGATGAAACACAGAAATTGCATCGGAATTAAATAAAAAAGGCAGAGTGCCGACTTATGTACAAGAAGACTGACTCTTGTTACTGTCTATGTTTTAACCATTCCTGTGACACTAGTTATAGATTCCGATGCTTCACTTCAGGTTTACTGTATCGCTCTGACCTTCTTATTGACGATGAAACACAGAAATTGAATCGGAATTAAATACAAAAGGCACAATGCCGACTTAAGTACAAGAAGACTGGCTCTACTTACTGTCTATGATTTGAACCATTCCTGTGACACTAGTTATAGATTCCGATGCTTCACTTCAGGTGTACTGTATCCTTGGACCTTCTTATTGACGATGGAACACAGAAAATGCACTGGAATTAAATACAAAAGGCACAATGCCGACTTAAGTACGAGTAGACTGCCTCTTCTTACTGTCTATGTTTTGAACCATTCCTGTGACACTAGTTATAGATTCTGATGCTTCACTTCAGGTTTACTGTATCCCTCTGACCTTCTTATTAAAGATGAAACACAGAAATTGCATCGGAAATAAATACAAAAGGCACAATGCCGACTCAAGTAGAAGAGGACTGAATCTTCCTACTGTCTATGTTTTGAACGATTCCTGTGAAGTTAGTCATACATTCCGATGCTTCAATTCAGGTTTACTGTATCCCTCTGACCTTCTTATTGACGATGAAACACAGAAATTGCATCGGAATTAAATACAGAAGGCACAACGCCGACTTAAGTACAGGAAGACTGACTCTTCCTACTCTCTATGTTTTGAACCATTCCTGTGACACTAGTTATAGATTCCGAAGCTTCACTTCAGGTTTACTGTATCCCTCTGACCTTCTTATTGACGATGAAACACAGAAATTGTATCGGAATTAAATACAAAAAGCACAATGCCGACTTAACTACAAGAAAACTGACTCTTATTACTGTCTGTGATTTGTACCATTCCTGTGACACTAGTTATAGATTTCGATGCTTCACTTCAGGTTAATGTATCCCTCTGACCTTCTTATTGACGATGAAACACAGAAATTGCATCGGAATTAAATACAGAAGGCACAATGCCGACTTAAGTACAAGAAGACTGACTCTTCCTACTCTCTATGTCTTGAACCATTCCTGTGACACTAGTTATAGATTCCGATGCTTCACTTCAGGTTTACTGTATCCCTCTGACATTCTTATTGACGATGAAACACAGACATTGTATCGGAATTAAATACAAAAGGCACAATGCCTACTTAAGTACAAGAAGAATGACTCATATTACTGTCTATGTTTTGTACCATTCCTGTGACACTAGTTATAGATTTCGATGCTTCACTTCAGGTTTACTGTATGCCTTGGACCTTCTTATTGACGATGAAACACAGAAATTTGCATCGGAATTAAATACAAAAGGCACAATGCCGACTTAAGTACAAGAAGACTGACTCATATTACTGTCTATGTTTTGTACCATTCCTGTGACACTAGTTATAGATTCCGATGCTCCACTTCAGGTTTACTGTATACCATGGACCTTCTTATTGATTATGAAAAACAGAAATAGCATCGGATTTAAATAGAAAAGGCACAATCCCGACTTAAGTACAAGAAGACGGACTCCTCTTACTGTCTACGTTTTGAACCATTCCTGTGACACTAGTTATAGATTCCGATGCTTCACTTCAGGTTTACTGTATCCCTTGAACCATCTTTTTGACGTTGAATCACAGAAATTGCATCAGAATTAAATTGAAAAGGCACAATGACGACTTATGTACAAGAGGACTGACTCATCTTACTGGCTATGTTTTAAACCGTTCCTGTGGCACTAGTTATAGATTCCGATGCTTCACTTCAGGTTTACTGTATCCCTCTTACCTTCTTATTGACGATGAAACACAGAAATTGCATCGGAATTAAATACAAAAGGCACAGTGCCGACTTATTTACAGGAAGACTGACTCTTGTTACTGTCTATTTTTTAATTATTCCTGTGACACTAGTTACGGATTCCGATGCTTCCCTTCAGGTTTACTGTATCCCTCTGACCTTCTTATTGTCGATGAAACATAGAAATTGCATCGGAATTAAATAGAAAAGGCACAATACTGACTTTAGTACAAGAAGACAGACACATCTTACTGTCTATGATTTGAACCATTATGTGATACTAGTTATAGATTCCGATGCTTCACTTCAGGTTTACTGTATTTCTCTGACCTTCTTATTGACGATGAAACACAGAAATTGCATCGGAATTAAATACAAAAGGCACAATGCCGACTTATGTACATGTAGACTGACTTTTCCTACTGTCTATGTTTTGAACCATTCCTGTGACACTAATTATAGATTCCGATGCTTCACTTCAGGTTTATTGTATCCCTTGGACCTTCTTATTGACGATGAAACACCGAAGTTGCACCGGAATTAAATACGAAAGGCACAATGCCGACTTAAGTACAAGAAGACTGACTCTTCTTAATGACTATGTTTGACCCATTCCTGTGACACCACTTATAGATTCCGATGCTTCACTTCAGGTTTACTGTATCCCTCTCACCTTCTTATTGATGATGAAACACAGAAATTGCGTCGAAATGGAATAGAAATGGCACAATGCCGACTTAAGTACAAGAAGCCTGACTCTTCCTACTGTCTATGTTTTGAACCATTCCTCTGACACTAGTTACAGATTCCGATGCTTCACTTCAGGTTTACTTTATCCCTCTGACCTTCTTATTGACTATGAAACATAGAAATTCCATCGGAATAAAATACAAAAGGGACAATGCCGACTTAAGTACAAGAAGACTGACTCTTCCTACTCTCTATGCTATAAACCATACCTGTGACAGTAGTTATAGATTCCGATGCTTCACTTCAGGTTTACTGTATCCCTTGGACCTTCTTATTGACGACGAAACACAGAAACTGAATCGGAATTAAATAAAAAAGGCACAATGCCGACCTAAGTACAAGAAGACTGACTCTTCTTACTGACTATGTTTTGAACCATTCCTGTGACACTAGTTATAGATTTCGATGCTACACTTCAGGTTTACTGTATCCCTTGGACCTTCTTATTGACGATGAAACACCGAAGTTGCATCGGAATTAAATACGAAAGGCACAATGCCGACTTAAGTACAAGAAGACTGACTCTTCTTAATGACTATGTTTGAACCATTCCTGTGACACCACTTATAGATGCCGATGCTTCACTTCAGGTTTACTGTATCCCTCTCACCTTCTTATTGACGATAAAACACAAAAATTGCGTCGGAATTAAATAGAAATGGCACAATGCCGACTTAAGTACAAGAAGACTGACTCTTCTTACTGTCTATGTTCTGAACCATTCCTGTGACACTAGTTACGGATTCCGATGCTTCACTTCAGGTGTACTGCATCCCTTGGACCTTCTTATTGACGATGAAACACAGAAAATGCATCGGAATTAAATACAAAAGGCACAATGCCAACTTAAGTACAAGTAGACTGACTCTTCTTACTGTCTATGTTTTGAACCATTCCTGTGACACTAGTTATAGATTCTAATGCTTCACTTCAGGTTTACTGTATCCCTCTGACCTTCTTATTGACGATGAAACACAGAAATTGCATCGGAATTAAATAAAAAAGGCACAATGCCGACTTAAGTACAAGAAGACTAACCCTTCCTATTGTCTATGTTTTGAACCATTCCTGTGACACTAGTTATAGATTCCGATGCTTCACTTCAGGTTTACTGTATCCCTCTGACCTACTTATTGCCGATGAATTACAGAAATTGCATGGGAATTAGATACGAAAAGCACAATGCCGACTTAAGTACAAGAGGACTGACTCTTCTTACTGTCAATGATTTGAAACATTCCTGTGACACTAGTTATAGATTCCGATGCTTCACTTCAGGTTTACTGTATCCCTCTGACCTTCTTATTGCCGATGAATTACAGAAATTGCATCGGAATTAAGTAGGAAAAGGCTCGATGCCGACTTAAGTACAAGAAGCCTAACCCTTCCTATTGTCTATGATTTGAACCATTCCTGTGACACTAGTTATAGATTCCGATGCTTCACTTCAGGTGTACTGTATCCTTGGACCTTCTTATTGACGATGGAACACAGAAAATGCATCGGAATTAAATACAAAAGGCACAATGCCAACTTAAGTACAATTAGACTGACTCTTCTTACTGTCTATGTTTTGAACCATTCCTGTGACACTAGTTATAGAATCTGATGCTTCACTTCAGGTTTACTGTATCCCTCTGACCTTCTTATTGACGATGAAACACAGAAATTGCATCGGAATTAAATAAAAAAGGCACAATGCCGACTTAAGTACAAGAAGACTGCCTCTTCCTACTGTCTATGCTTTGAATCATTCCTGTGACACTAGTTATAGATTCCGATGCTTCACCTCAGGTTTACTGTATCCCTCTGACCTTCTTATTGACGATGAAACACAGAAATTGCATCGGAAATAAATACAAAAGGCACAATGCCGACTTAAGTAGAAGAGGACTGAATCTTCCTACTGTCTATGTTTTGAACGATTCCTGTGAAACTAGTCATACATTCCGATGCTTCAATTCAGGTTTACTGTATCCCTCTGACCTTCTTATTGACGATGAAACACAGAAATTGTATCGGAATTAAATACAAAAGGCACAATGCCGACTTAAGTACAAGAAGACTGACTCATATTACTGTCTATGTTTTGTACCATTCCTGTGACACTAGTTATAGATTTCGATGCTTCACTTCAGGTTTACTGTATGCCTTGGACCTTCTTATTGACGATGAAACGCAGAAATTTGCATCGGAAATAAATAGAAAAGGCACATTGCCGACTTATGTTCAAGAAGACTGACTCATCTTACTGTCTATGCTTTGAACAATTCCTTTGACACTAGTTATAGATTCCGATGTTCACTTCAGGTTTACTGTATCCCTTGGACCTTCTTATTGACGACCAAACACAGCAATTGCATCGGAATTAAATCGAAAAGGCACAATGCCGACTTAAGGACAAGAAGACTGACTCTTCCTACTGTCTATGTTTTGAACCATTCCTGCGACACTAGCTATAGATTCCGATGCTTAACTTCAGGTTTACTGTATCCCTCTGACCTTTTAATTGCCGAAGAAACACACAAAAATTGCATCGGAATTAGATACAAAAGGCACAATGCTGACCGAACAACAAGAGGACTGACTCTTTTTACTGTCTATGTTTTGAAACATTCCTGTGACACTAGTTATAGATTCCGATGCTCCACTTCAGGTTTACTGTATATCTTGGACCCTCTTATTGACGACGAAACACAGAAATTGCATCGGAATTAAATAGAAAAGGCACAATGCCGACTTAAGTACAAGAAGACTGACCCTTCCTATTGTCTATGTTTTGAACCATTCCTGTGACACTAGTTATAGATTCCTATGCTTCACTTCAGGTTTACTGTATCCCTCTTCCCATCCTATTGACGATGAAACACAGAAATTGCATCGAATTAAATCGAAAAAGCACAATGCCGACTTAAGAACAAGAAGACTGACTCATCTTACTGTCTATGCTTTGAACCATTCCTGTGACACTAGTTACAGATTCCGACGCTTCACTTCAGGTTTACTGTATCCCTCTGACCTCCCAATTGAAGATGAAAAACAGAAATAGCATCGGATTTAAATAGAAAAGGCACAATCCCGACTTAAGTACAAGAAGACTGACTCCTCTTACTGTCTACGTTTTGAACCATTCCTGTGACACTAGTTATAGATTCCGATGCTTCACTTCAGGTTTACTGTATCCCTTGAACCATCTATTTGACAATGAATCACAGAAATTGCATCAGAATTAAAGTGAAAAGGCACAATGCCGACTTATGTACAAGAAGACTGACTCATCTTACTGTCTATGTTTTAAACCGTTCCTGTGACACTAGTTATAGATTCCGATGCTTCACTTCAGGTTTACTGTATCCCTCTTACCTTCTTATTGACGATGAAACACAGAAATTGCATCGGAATTAAATACAAAAGGCACAATGCCGACTTAGGTACAAGAACACTGACCCTTCTTAATGTCTATCTTTTAACCATTCCTGTGACACTAGTTATAGATTCCGATGCTTCCCTTCAGGTTTACTGTATCCCTCTGACCTTCGTATTGACGATGAAACAGAAATTGCATCGGAATTAGATACGAAAAGCACAATGCCGACTTAAGTACAAGAGGACTGACTCTTCTTACTGTCAATGATTTGAAATATTCCTGTGACACTAGTTATAGATTCCGATGCTTCACTTCAGGTTTACTGTATCCCTCTGACCTTCTTATTGACGATGAAACACAGAAATTGCATCGGAATTAAATACAAAAGGCACAATGCCGACTTAAGTACAAGAAGATTGACTCTTCTTACTGTCTATGATTTGAACCATTCCTGTGACACTAGTTATAGATTCCGATGCTTCACTTCAGGTGTACTGTATACTTGGACCTTCTTATTGACGATGGAACACAGAAAATGCATCGGAATTAAATACAAAAGGCACAATGCCAACTTAAGTACAAGTAGACTGACTCTTCTAACTGTCTATGTTTTGAACCATTCCTGTGACACTAGTTATAGATTCTGATGCTTCACTTCAGGTTTACTGTATCCCTCTGACCTTCTTATTGACGATGAAACACAGAAATTGCATCGGAATTAAATAAAAAAGGCACAATGTCGACTTAAGTACAAGAAGACTGCCTCTTCCTACTGTCTATGCTTTGAACCATTCCTGTGACACTAGTTATAGATTCCGATGCTCCACTTCAGGTTTACTGTATCCCTCTGACCTTCTTATTGACGATGAAACACAGAAGTTGCATCGGAAATAAATACAAAAGGCACAATGCCGACTTAAGTAGAAGAGGACTGAATCTTCCTACTGTCTATGTTTTGAACGATTCCTGTGAAACTAGTCATACATTCCCTGTGCTTCAATTCAGGTTTACTGTATCCCTCTGACCTTCGTATTGACGATGAAACACAGAAATTGCATCGGAATTAAATACAGAAGGCACAATGCCGACTTAAGTACAAATAGACTGACTCATTCTACTCTCTATGTTTTGAACCATTCCTGTGACATTAGTTATAGATTCCGATGCTTCACTTCAGGTTTACTTTATCCCTCTGACCTTCTTATTGACGATGAAACACAGAAATTGTATCGCAATTAAATACAAAAGGCACAATGCCGACTTAAGTACAAGAAGACTGACTCTTATTACTGTCTATGTTTTGTACCATTCCTGTGACACTAGTTATAGATTTCGAAGCTTCACTTCAGGTTTAATGTATCCCTCTGACATTCTCATTGACGATGAAACACAGAAATTGCATCGGAATTAAATACAGAAGGCACAATGCCGACTTAAGTACAAGAAGACTGACTCTTCCTACTCCCTATGTTTTGAACCATTCCTGCGACACTAGTTATAGATTCCGATGCTTCACTTCAGGTTTACTGTATCCCTCTGACCTTCTTATTGACGATGAAACACAGAAATTGTATCGGAATTAAATACAACAGGCACAATGCCGACTTAAGTACAAGAAGACTGACACATATTACTGTCTATGTTTTGTACCATTCCTGTGACACTAGTTATAGATTTCGATGCTTCACTTCAGGTTTATGTATGCCTTGGACCTTCTTATTGACGATGAAACACAGAAATTTGCATCGGAATTAAATAGAAAAGGCACATTGCCGACTTATGTTCAAGAAGACTGACTCATCTTACTGTCTATGATTTGAACCATACCTCTGACACTAGTTATAGATTCCGATGCTTCACTTCAGGTTTACTGTATCCCTTGGACCTTCTTATTGACGACCAAACACAGCAATTGCATCGGAATTAAATCGAAAAGGCACAATGCCGACTTAAGGACAAGAAGACTGACTCTTCCTACTGTCTATGTTTTGAACCATTCCTGTGGCACTAGCTATAGATTCCGATGCTTAACTTCAGGTTTACTGTATCCCTCTGACCTTTTAATTGCCGAAGAAACACACAAAAATTGCATCGGAATTAGATACAAAAGGCACAATGCTGACCGAAGTACAAGAGGACTGACTCTTTTTACTGTCTATGTTTTGAAACATTCCTGTGACACTAGTTATAGATTCCGATGCTCCACTTCAGGTTTACTGTATATCTTGGACCTTCTTATTGACGACGAAACACAGAAATTGCATCGGAATTAAATAGAAAAGGCACAATGCCGACTTAAGGGGATACGGAATCACCTATCCCCGCTATGTTAATATATGCCAACTATAGGGAACATTTTCTCACAAACTACTGGAGACAGAGAGGTAAAAATTTTACTGTATGTGCATTCATATGTTACAACAATACTGAAACAACAGTTTATTGTCAAAGTATTTTCTTACAGAGATATTGTACATTTATTTTTAAGTAAATTTTTTCCATCGTTTTTTACTAGACTATCACCCCTAAGTCTTTTGTAAATCAAGTAATTAAAAAATCGTTGTTTCAGTATGTAATAGGGACCAATGTCACTACGTCATAAAAATTTCAGACTTCTAGGTTGACCAGTACCTGATATAATGTTCCTAGATGAAGTAAAAAGTAAACTTACGGGAAACGGAAAAGAAGATTAAAACATTCCTGATCCGTAGCTAATACCCCTTTCACAGTCTTCATAATCATCTTCAAGTCTTCTTTTGGCACCCCTCTGCACCTGTCTCGCTTTTTTCACTAATGTCTTGATTATATTATCAGCATGCCTTAGTCTGTGCTGATCTAAAAAGAACATAGCACGTACCGTACGGGAACCAACACACATACCCAACTTTTGAAGGACCTGGCATTTAGTTATATTTCCAAGATTGAAGGTTGCCACAGCATCATACACACCAAAATGTAGTGTATTAATTCCGACAAACACTGTTTTTGGGAGACGATGCCATATCACACTATTCAAGCACTCGTTGGGGTTCTGCGTTTTTCCGTGAAGACATTTCATCAGAAGACTTCTGTCAGCCAGATCTCTGAAAATGGGCTTTATTTCTGCCATGATGGCTGATGGTAGACTGTGGTGGTGAATGTATTTCTCTCCTGTTGTTAGTCCCCTATTGTATTTACACCAGCTGTTTTCACCTTTGGGGCACAAACCATGTTGTGGATGCTCATCCGTGGATGCGGTGTGGAAATATAAAGCCCATATAGCTCTCCTCATTTCTTCAAGATTGCCTGTATTTTGCCTGATTGCAAGGCCGTAGCAGTTCTGAATGTGGTCTATTATGGAATCAGTCAATCTTCCTCTGCCATCCAAGGTTTTCCCATCATCTAGTTTTTTCCCTTTCATAACTGATTTTAACCTTCTCAGCCTGGCACCCATTCTCTTCTGCACATGTCCTATACATTCAAGTTTGCTTATATTTACACTGTTCCCATATGGTTTGCTTTCCAAAACTTCTTTGAATGCTTTAGAGTCACCATCTCCCAGATATTTGACATAGCGAACATTATACCACTGTGAAGAGCGATGAAAAATTTTCTTCACCCCAGAAACCTCCATGCCACCACTACTACCATAATAATTAGCAATACAGTCATCACTGTGTTCATTTTTCAGCCTGCCTGTGCACCTACAGTATTTAGACATTATTGCAACATCAATAACCTTGCCAGTATCAACACTAGTTGCTGTTACAACACCATTGTTGGAGGTGTGGCCCCTTTTCTGCCACGTGCCATCAAACGCCACTGTGAGGTCACGACTGCCGTCATTTTCTTCCACTGCTTCTTCCACAGCAACCTGCATTGACTTCTGTGCTACATCTTCAACTGCAGATCCTAGTACATAATTGTAAGCTTCAAACTTTGAAGGTGCACTTGGAAGATTTAGAACACCACATAGCATATCACCAGCTGCTTTGCCCTTACCAATTGCTCGCAATCCATAAACTAACCTAATATTTACACTATAAAGTTCAGTTTTCTTGTATCCATTATTTACAGTTACTGAAACCGAACTTGGAAACTTACAGCTGTATTTACAAACACTGCATATTAAATTAAACTGGGCAGCCAGGCCAACATGGGATTCTACTTTCAGAGAAACGTTTCCATGACATTTTTTGCAGCACAAACTGTTTTCAAGAGCTTCACACAATATATTCGTATCAATGAGTTCAAAAACTTCATTCCCTCTATCAAGTAAATTATATTTCTCTTCCAAATCTCTTAGTTTTTTATGAGAAGCACTGTTTTCATTTGGTGTAAGTTCGTTCGGCAAATCAGTAATAAGTGGATTCACATTTTCCTACAGTGATGATGATGAACTGCTTTGCTTTGCTAATGAATCATTATTTCTTTTCTTTTGCCAGTTCACACGCTTTTTAAATACTTTTGCTTTAGCTCTAGGCATTTTCACTGCGAAAAATGAAGCACTAAATACGAAATAACTCAACAACAACTACTTCATTATATCACACTGTTTACAAAACAGTCCCGCCACAAAGTCAAAGAGTAACTTGAGGAAACCAGAGAGAAACATTTTCGGGCAACTAGTGTATAAATAGTCGCTGGAAACCGGGATATTTGAATTCATGTCACTTTAAAGTTACTGCCAAAAAGTTCATGGTCAGCCACGAGAGACGTGTATAACTAAAGCGCAATACCCGATCTCACAAATATATAAAAATAAAATAGTTATAATTGTAGTAGAGCTATGTATGATACGTCATTTTAAAGAGGAAACATGGCAGAATATAATACGCCAATAAAAAAATTCGATTTTTTAACCCAAAATCCGATTCCGTATCCCCTTAAGTACAAGAAGACTGACCCTTCCTATTGTCTATGTTTTGAACCATTCCTGTGACACTAGTTACAGATTCCGATGCTTCACTTCAGGTTTACTGTATCCCTCTGCCCATCTTATTGACGATGAAACACAGAAATTGCATCCAATTAAATCGAAAAAGCACAATGCCGACTCAAGTACAAGAAGACTGACTCTTCTTACTGTCTATGCTTTGAACCATTCCTGTGACACTAGTTACAGATTCTGATGCTTCACTTCAGGTTTACTGTATCCCTCTGACCTTCCAATTGAAGATGAAAAACAGAAATAGCATCGGATTTAAATAGAAAAGGCACAATCCCGACTTAAGTACAAGAAGACTGACTCCTCTTACTGTCTACGTTTTGAACCATTCCTGTGACACTAGTTATAGATTCCGATGCTTCACTTCAGGTTTACTGTATCCCTTGAACCATCTATTTGACGATGAATCACAGAAATTGCATCAGAATTAAAGTGAAAAGGCACAATGCCGACTTATGTACAAGAAGACTGACTCATCTTACTGTCTATGTTTTAAACCGTTCCTGTGACACTAGTTATAGATTCCGATGCTTCACTTCAGGTTTACTGTATCCCTCTTACCTTCTTATTGACGATGAAACACAGAAATTGCATCGGAATTAAATACAAAAGGCACAATGCCGACTTAGGTACAAGAACACTGACCCTTCTTAATGTCTATCTTTTAACCATTCCTGTGACATTAGTTATAGATTCCGCTGCTTCCCTTCAGGTTTACTGTGTCCCTCTGACCTTCTTATTGTCGATGAAACATAGAAATTGCATCGGAATTAAATAGAAAAGGCACAATGCTGACTTTAGTACAAGAAGACAGACTCTTCTTACTGTCTATGATTTGAACCATTCCTGTGACACTAGTTATAGATTCCGATGCTTCACTTCAGGTGTACTGTATCCCTTGGACCTTCTTACTGACGATGAAACACAGAAATTGCATCGGAATTAAATACAAAATGCACAATGCCGACATAAGTACAAGTAGACTGACTCTTCTTACTGTCTATGTTTGAACAAATCCTGTGACACTAGTTATAGATTCCGATGCTTCACTTCAGGTTTACCGTATCCCTTGGACCTTCTTATCGACGATGAAACTCAGAAATTGCAGCTGAATTAAATACAAAAGGCACAATGCCGACTTAAGTACAAAAACACTGACTCTTCTTAATGTCTATGTTTTGAACCATTCCTGTGACACTAGTTATAGTTTCCGATGCTTCACTTCAGGTTTACTGTATCCCTCTGACCTTCTTATTGACGATGAAACACAGAAATTGCATCGGAATTAAATACAAAAGGCACAATGCCGACTTAAGTACA
This sequence comes from Schistocerca americana, assembly GCF_021461395.2. Taxonomy (NCBI): domain Eukaryota; kingdom Metazoa; phylum Arthropoda; class Insecta; order Orthoptera; family Acrididae; genus Schistocerca; species Schistocerca americana. Next base: position 2,178,824 of record NW_025726247.1, read on the forward strand.
AGATGACTGACTCTTCTTACTGACTATGTTGTGAACATTTCCTGTGAGACCAGTTTTAGATTCCGATGCTTCACTATATGTTTACCGTATCCCTTGGACCTTCTTATTGACGATGAAACACAGAAATTGCATCGGAATTAAATACAAAAGGCACAGTGCCGACTTATGTACAAGAAGACTGACACTTGTTACTGTCTATTTTTTAAACATTCCTGTGACACTAGTTATAGATTACGATGCTTAACTTCAGGTTTACTGTATCCCTCTGACCTTCTTATTGACGATGAAACACAGAAATTGTATCGGAATTAAATACAACAGGCACAATGCCGACATAAGTACAAGAAGACTGACTCATATTACTGCCTATGTTTTGTACCATTCCTGTGACACTAGTTATAGATTCCGATGCTTCACTTCAGGTGTACTGTATCCCTTGGACCTTCTTACTGACGATGAAACATAGAAATTGCATCGGAATTAAATACAAAAGGCACAATACTGACATTAGTACAAGAAGAGAGACTCTTCTTACTGTCTATGATTTGAACCATTCTGTGACACTAGTTATAGATTCCGATGCCTCACTTCAGGTGTACTGTATCTCTCTGACCTTCTAATTGGCGATGAAACACAGAAATTGCATCGGAAATAAATACAAAAGGCACAATGCCGACTTATGTACATGTAGACTGACTTTTCCTACTGTCTATGTTTTGAACCATTCCTGTGACACTAGTTATAGATTCCGATGCTTCACTTCAGGTTTACTGTATCCCTCTGACCTTCTTATTGATGATGAAACACAGAAATTGCATCGGAATTAAATAGAAAAGGCACAACGCCGATTTAAGTACAAGAAGACTGACTCATCTTGCTGACTATGTTTTGAACCATTTCTGTGACACTAGTTGTAGATTCCGATGCTTCAGGTTTACTGTATCCCTTTGAACTTCATATTGACGATGAAACACAGAAATTGCATCGGAATTAAATAAAAAGGCACAATGCCGAATTAAGTACAAGAAGACTGATCCTTCTTACTGACTATGATTTGAACCATTCCTGTGACACTAGTTATAGATTCCGATGCTTCACTTCAGGTTTACTGTATCCCTCTGACCTTCTTATTGACGATGAAACACAGAAATTGCATCGGAATAAAATACAAATGGCACAATGCCAACTTAAGTACAAGAAGACTGACTCTTCCTACTTTCTATGCTATAAACCATTCCTGCGACACTAGTTATAGATTCCGATGCTTCACTTCAGGTTTATTGTATCCCTTGGACCTTCTTATTGACGATGAAACACCGAAGTTGCATCGGAATTAAATACGAAAGGCACAATGCCGACTTAAGTACAAGAAGACTGACTCTTCTTAATGACTATGTTTGACCCATTCCTGTGACACCACTTATAGATTCCGATGCTTCACTTCAGGTTTACTGTATTCCTCTCACCTTCTTATTGACGATGAAACACAGAAAGTGCGTCGAAATGGAATAGAAATGGCACAATGCCGACTTAAGTACAAGAAGACTGACTCTTCCTACTGTCTATGTTTTGAACCATTCCTGTGACACTAGTTATAGATTCCGATGCTTCACTTCAGGTTTACTGTATCCCTCTGACCTTCTTATTGACTATGAAACATAGAAATTGCATTGGAATAAAATACAAAAGGGACAATGCCGACTTAAGTACAAGAAGACTGACTCTTCCTACTCTCTATGCTCTAAACCATTCCTGTGACACTAGTTATAGATTTCGATGCTTCACTTCAGGTGTACTGTATCCCTTGGACCTTCTTACTGACGATGAAACATAGAAATTGCATCGGAATTAAATACAAAAGGCACAATACTGACATTAGTACAAGAAGACAGACTCTTCTTACTGTCTGTGACACTAGTTATAGATTCCGATGCCTCACTTCAGGTGTACTGTATCTCTCTGACCTTCTAATTGGCGATGAAACACAGAAATTGCATCGGAATTAAATAGAAAAGGCACAATGCCGACTTAAGTACAAGAAGACTGACCCTCCCTACTGACTATGTTTTGAACCCGTCCTGTGACACTAGTTATAGATTCCGATGCCTCACTTCAGGTTTATTGTATTCCTTGGACCTTCTTATTGACGATGAAACACAGAAATTGCATCGGAATTAAATACAAAAGGCACAATGCCAACTTAAGTACAAGAAGACTGACTCTTCCTACTGACTATGTTTTGAACCATTCCTGTGACACTAGTTATAGATTCCGATGATTCACTTCAGGTTTACTGTATCCCTCTGACCTTCTAATTGACGATGACACACAGAAATTGCATCGGAATTAAATAGACATGGCACAATGCCGACTTAAGTACAAGAAGAATGACTCCTCTGCTGTCTATGTTTTTTACCATCCTGTGAGACTAGTTATAGGTTCCGATGCTTCTGTTCAGGATTACTGTATCCCTCTGACCTTCTTATTGATGATGAAACACATAAATTGCATCGGAAATAAATACAAATGGCACAAAGCCGACTCAAGTACAAGAAGACTGACTCTTCCTACTGTCTATGTTTTGAACCATTCCTGTGGCAGTAGTTACACAGTGCGATGCTTCACTTCAGGTTTACTGTATCCCTCTGACCTTCTTATTCACGATGAAACGCAGTAATTGCGTCGGAATTAAATAGAAAAGGCACAACGCCGATTTAAGTATATGAAGACTGACTCTTCTTGCTGACTATGTTTAGAACCATTTCTGTGACACTAATTATAGATTTCGATGCTTCAGGTTTACTGTATCCCTTTGAACTTCTTATTGACGATGAAACACAGAAATTGCATCGGAATTAAATAAAAAGGCACAATGCCGAATTAAGTACAAGAAGACTGACTCTTCTTACCGACTATGTTTTGAACCATTCCTGTGACAATAGTTATAGATACCGATGCCTCACTTCAGGTTTACTGTATCCCTCTGACCCTCTTATTGACGATGAAACACAGAAATTGCATCGGAATTAAATAGACAAGGCACAATGCCGACTTAAGTACAAGAAGAATGACTCTTCTGCTGTCTATGTTTTTTACCATCCTGTGAGACTAGTTATAGATTCCGATGCTTCACTTCAGGTTTACTGTATCCCTCTGACCTTCTTACTGATAATGAAACACAGAAATTGCATCGGAAATATATTCAAATGGCACAATGCCGACTCAAGTATAAAAAGACTGACTCTTCCTACTGTCTATGTTTTGAACCATTCCTGTGACACTAGTTATACAATCCGATGCTTCACTTCAGGTTTACTGTATCCCTCTGACCTTCTTATTGACGATGAAACACAGAAATTCCATCGGAATTAAATAGAAAAGGCACAACGCCGATTTAAGTACAAGAAGACTGACTCAGCTTGCTGACTATGTTTTGAACCATTTCCGTGACACTAGTTATACATTCCGATGCTTCACTTCAGGTTTACTGTATCCATCTGACCTTCTTATTGACGATGAAACACAGAAATTGCATCGGAATGAAATGGAAAAATCACAATGCCGACTTAAATACAAGAAGACTGACTCATCCTACTGTCTACGTTTTGAATCATTCCTGTAACACTTGTTATAGATTCCGATGCCTCACATCAGGTTTACTGAATCCCTGTGAACTTCGTATTGACGATGAAACACAGAAATTGCATCGGAAGTAAATACAAAAGGCACAATGCCGACTTAAGTACAAAAAGACTGACTCTTCCTACTGTCTATGTTTTGAACCATTCCTGTGACACTAGCTATAGATTACGATGCTTCACTTTAGGTCTACTGTATCCCTCTCACCTTCTTATTGACGATGAAACATAGAAATTGCGTCGGAATTAAATAGAAATGGCACAATGCCGACTTAAGTACAAGAAGACTGACTCTTCTTACTGACTATGTTGTGAACATGTCCTGTGAGGCCAGTTTTAGATTCCGATGTTTCACTATATGTTTACTGTATCCCGTGGACCTTCGTATTGACGATGAAACACAGAAATTGCATCGGAATTAAATACAAAAGGCACAATGCCGACTTAAGTACAAGAATACTGACTCTTCTTACTGTCTATGTGTTGAACCATTCCTGTGACACTAATTATAGATTCCGATGCTTCACTTCAGGTTTACTGTATCCCTTGGACCTTCTTATTGACGATTAATCACAGAATTTGAATCGGAATTAAATAGAAAAGGCACAATGCCGACTTATGTACAAGAAGACTGACTCATCTTATTGTCTGTGTTTTGAACCACTCCTGTGACACTAGTCATAGATTCCGATGCTTCACTTCAGGTTTACTGTATCCTTCTGACCTTCTTATTGACGATAAAACACAGAAATTGCATCGGAATTAAGTACAAAAGGCACAATGCCGACTTAAGTACAAGAAGACTGACTCTTCTTACTGTCTATGTTTTGAACCTTTCCTGTGTCACTAGTTATAGATTCCGATGCTTCACTTCACGTTTACTGTATCCCTTGGATCTTCTTATTGACGATGAAACAAAGAAATTTCATCGGAATTAAATACAAAAGGCACAATGCCGACTTAAGTACAAGAAGACTGACTCTTCGTACTATCTATGTTTGAACTATTCCTGTGACACTAGTTATAGATTCCGATGCTTTACTTCAGGTTTACTGTATACCTTGGTCCTTCTTGTCGACGTTGGAACACAGAAATTGCATCGGAATTAAATACAAAAGGCACAATGCCGTCTTAAGTACATGAAGACTGATTCTTCCTACTGTCAATGTTTAGAATCATTCCTGTGACACTAGTTAGACATTCCGATGCTTCACTTCAGGTTCACTGTATCCCCCTGACCCTCTTATTGACGATGAAACACAGAAATGGCATCGGAATTAAATACAAAATGCACAATGCCGACTTAAGTACATGAAGACTGACTCTTCTTACTGTCTATGTTTTGAACCATTCCTGTGACACTAGTTATAGATTCCGATGCTTCACTTCAGGTGTACTGTATTCCTTGGACCTTCTTATTGACGATGAAACACAGAAATTGCATCGGAATTAAATACAAAAGGCACAATGCCGACTTAAGTACAAGACGACTGAGTCTTCCTACTGTCTATGTTTTGAACGATTCCTGTGACACTAGTTATACATTCCGATGCTTCACTTCTGGTTTACTGTATCCCTCTGACCTTCTTATTGACGATGAAACACAGAAATTGCATCGGAATTAAATAGAAAAGGCACAATGCCGACTTAAATACAAGAAGACTGACTCATCCTACTGTCTACGTTTTGAATCATTCCTGTAACACTAGTTATAGATTCCGATGCCTCACATCTGGTTTACTGTATCCCTGTGACCTTCTTATTGGCGATGAAACACAGAAATTGCATCGGAAGTAAATACAAAAGGCACAATGCCGTTTTAAGTACAAAAAGACTGACTCTTCCTACTGTTGATGTTTTCAACCATTCCTGTGACACTAGTTATAGATTCCGATGCTACACTTCAGGTTTACTGTATCCCTCTCACCTTCTTATTTACCATGAAACACAGAAATTGCGTCGGATATAAATAGAAATGGCACAATGCCGTCTTAAGTACAAGAAGACTGACTCTCCTTACTGTCTATGTTTTGAACCATTCCTGTGACACTAGTTACAGATTCCGATGCTTCACATCAGGATTACTGTATCCCTCTGACCTTCTAATTGACGATGAAACTCAGAAATTGCATCGGAATGAGATACAAAAGGCACAATGCCGACTTAAGTACAAGACGACTGACTCTTCCTACTGACTATGTTTTGAACCATTCCTGTGACACTAGTTATAGATTCCGATGATTCTCTTCAGGTTTACTGTATCCCTCTGACCTTCTAATTGACGATGACACACAGAAATTGCATCGGAATTAAATAGACAAGGCACAATGCCGACTTAAGTACAAGAAGAATGACTCCTCTGCTCTCTATGTTTTTTACCATCCTGTGAGACTAGTTATAGGTTCTGATGCTTCTCTTCAGGATTACTGTATCCCTCTGACCTTCTTATTGATGATGAAACACATAAACTGCATCGGAAATAAATACAAAAGGCACAATGCCGACTCAAGTACAAGAAGACTGACTCTTCCTACTGTCTATGATTTGAACCATTCCTGTGGCACTAGTTACACAGTGCGATGCTTCACTTCAGGTTTACTGTATCGCTCTCACCTTCTTATTGACGATGAAACGCAGTAATTGCGTCGGAATTAAATAGAAAAGGCACAACGCCGATTTAAGTATATGAAGACTGACTCTTCTTGCTGACTATGTTTAGAACCACTACTGTGACACTAATTATAGATTTCGATGCTTCAGGTTTACTGTATCCCTTTGAACTTCTTAATGACGATGAAACACAGAAATTGCACCGGAATTAAATAAAAAGGCACAATGCCGAATTAAGTACAAGAAGACTGACTCTTCTTACCGACTATGTTTTGAACCATTCCTGTGACAATAGTTATAGATTCCGATGCCTCACTTCAGGTTTACTGTATCCCTCTGACCTTCTTATTGACGATGAAACACAGAAATTGCATCGGAATTAAATAGACAAGGCACAATGCCGACTTAAGTACAAGAAGAATGACTCTTCTGCTGTCTATGTTATTTACCATCCTGTGAGACTAGTTATAGATTCCGATGTTTCACTTCAGGTTTACTGTATCCCTCTGACCTTCTTATTGATGATGAAACACAGAAATTGCATCGGAAATATATTCAAATGGCACAATGCCGACTCAAGTATAAGAAGACTGACTCTTCCTACTGTCTATGTTTTTAACCATTCCTGTGACACTAGTTATACAATCCGATGCTTCACTTCAGGTTTACTGTATCCCTGTGACCTTCTTATTGACGATGAAACACAGAAATTGTATCGGAATTAAATGCAACAGGCACAATGCCGACTTAAGTACAAGAAGACTGACTCATATTACTGTCTATGTTTTGTACCATTCCTGTGACACTAGTTATAGATTCCGATGCTTCACTTCAGGTGTACTGTATCCCTTGGACCTTCTTACTGACGATGAAACATAGAAATTGCATCGGAATGAAATACAAAAGGGACAATACTGACATTAGCACAAGAAGACAGACTCTTCTTACTGTCTGTGACACTAGTTATAGATTCCGATGCCTCACTTCAGGTGTACTGTATCTCTCTGACCTTCTAATTGGCGATGAAACACAGAAATTGCATCGGAAATAAATACAAAAGGCACAATGCCGACTTATGTACATGTAGACTGACTTTTCCTACTGTCTATGTTTTGAACCATTCCTGTGACACTAGTTATAGATTCCGATGCTTCACTTCAGGTTTACTGTATCCCTCTGACCTTCTTATTGATGATGAAACACAGAAATTGCATCGGAATTAAATAGAAAAGGCTCAACGCCGATTTAAGTACAAGAAGACTGACTCATCTTGCTGACTATGTTTTGAACCATTTCTGTGACACTAGTTGTAGATTCCGATGCTTCAGGTTTACTGTATCCCTTTGAACTTCATATTGACGATGAAACACAGAAATTGCATCGGAATTAAATAAAAAGGCACAATGCCGAATTAAGTACAAGAAGACTGATCCTTCTTACTGACTATGATTTGAACCATTCCTGTGACACTAGTTATAGATTCCGATGCTTCACTTCAGGTTTACTGTATCCCTCTGACCTTCTTATTGACGATGAAACACAGAAATTGCATCGGAATAAAATACAAATGGCACAATGCCGACTTAAGTACAAGAAGACTGACTCTTCCTACTTTCTATGCTATAAACCATTCCTGCGACACTAGTTATAGATTCCGATGCTTCACTTCAGGTTTATTGTATCCCTTGGACCTTCTTATTGACGATGAAACACCGAAGTTGCATCGGAATTAAATACGAAAGGCACAATGCCGACTTAAGTACAAGAAGACTGACTCTTCTTAATGACTATGTTTGACCCATTCCTGTGACACCACTTATAGATTCCGATGCTTCACTTCAGGTTTACTGTATTCCTCTCACCTTCTTATTGACGATGAAACACAGAAATTGCGTCGAAATGGAATAGAAATGGCACAATGCCGACTTAAGTACAAGAAGACTGACTCTTCCTACTGTCTATGTTTTGAACCATTCCTGTGACACTAGTTATAGATTCCGATGCTTCACTTCAGGTTTACTGTATCCCTCTGACCTTCTTATTGACTATGAAACATAGAAATTGCATTGGAATAAAATACAAAAGGGACAATGCCGACTGAAGTACAAGAAGACTGACTCTTCCTACTCTCTATGCTCTAAACCATTCCTGTGACACTAGTTATAGATTTCGATGCTTCACTTCAGGTGTACTGTATCCCTTGGACCTTCTTACTGACGATGAAACATAGAAATTGCATCGGAATTAAATACAAAAGGCACAATACTGACATTAGTACAAGAAGACAGACTCTTCTTACTGTCTGTGACACTAGTTATAGATTCCGATGCCTCACTTCAGGTGTACTGTATCTCTCTGACCTTCTAATTGGCGATGAAACACAGAAATTGCATCGGAATTAAATAGAAAAGGCACAATGCCGACTTAAGTACAAGAAGACTGACCCTCCCTACTGACTATGTTTTGAACCCGTCCTGTGACACTAGTTATAGATTCCGATGCCTCACTTCAGGTTTATTGTATTCCTTGGACCTTCTTATTGACGATGAAACACAGAAATTGCATCGGAATCAAATACAAAAGGCACAATGCCAACTTAAGTACAAGAAGACTGACTCTTCCTACTGACTATGTTTTGAACCATTCCTGTGACACTAGTTATAGATTCCGATGATTCACTTCAGGTTTACTGTATCCCTCTGACCTTCTAATTGACGATGACACACAGAAATTGCATCGGAATTAAATAGACAAGGCACAATGCCGACTTAAGTACAAGAAGAATGACTCCTCTGCTGTCTATGTTTTTTACCATCCTGTGAGACTAGTTATAGGTTCCGATGCTTCTGTTCAGGATTACTGTATCCCTCTGACCTTCTTATTGATGATGAAACACATAAATTGCATCGGAAATAAATACAAATGGCACAATGCCGACTCAAGTACAAGAAGACTGACTCTTCCTACTGTCTATGTTTTGAACCATTCCTGTGGCACTAGTTACACAGTGCGATGCTTCACTTCAGGTTTACTGTATCCCTCTGACCTTCTTATTCACGATGAAACGCAGTATTTGCGTCGGAATTAAATAGAAAAGGCACAACGCCGATTTAAGTATATGAAGACTGACTCTTCTTGCTGACTATGTTTAGAACCATTTCTGTGACACTAATTATAGATTTCGATGCTTCAGGTTTACTGTATCCCTTTGAACTTCTTATTGACGATGAAACACAGAAATTGCATCGGAATTAAATAAAAAGGCACAATGCCGAATTAAGTACAAGAAGACTGACTCTTCTTACCGACTATGTTTTGAACCATTCCTGTGACAATAGTTATAGATTCCGATGCCTCACTTCAGGTTTACTGTATCCCTCTGACCCTCTTATTGACGATGAAACACAGAAATTGCATCGGAATTAAATAGACAAGGCACAATGCCGACTTAAGTACAAGAAGAATGACTCTTCTGCTGTCTATGTTTTTTACCATCCTGTGAGACTAGTTATAGATTCCGATGCTTCACTTCAGGTTTACTGTATCCCTCTGACCTTCTTACTGATAATGAAACACAGAAATTGCATCGGAAATATATTCAAATGGCACAATGCCGACTCAAGTATAAGAAGACTGACTCTTCCTACTGTCTATGTTTTGAACCATTCCTGTGACACTAGTTATACAATCCGATGCTTCACTTCAGGTTTACTGTATCCCTCTGACCTTCTTATTGACGATGAAACACAGAAATTCCATCGGAATTAAATAGAAAAGGCACAACGCCGATTTAAGTACAAGAAGACTGACTCAGCTTGCTGACTATGTTTTGAACCATTTCTGTGACACTAGTTATAGATTCCGATGCTTCACTTCAGGTTTACTGTATCCCTCTGACCTTCTTATTGACGATGAAACACAGAAATTGCATCGGAATAAAATACAAATGGCACAATGCCGACTTAAGTACAAGAAGACTGACTCTTCCTACTTTCTATGCTATAACCCATTCCTGTGACACTAGTTATAGATTCCGATGCTTCACTTCAGGTTTATTGTATCCCTTGGATCTTCTTATTGACGATGAAACACCGAAGTTGCATCGGAATTAAATACGAAAGGCACAATGCCGACTTAAGTACAAGAAGACTGACTCTTCTTAATGACTATGTTTGACCCATTCCTGTGACACCACTCATAGATTCCGATGCTTCACTTCAGGTTTACTGTATCCCTCTCACCTTCTTATTGACGATGAAACACAGAATTTGCGTCGAAATGGAATAGAAATGGCACAATGCCGACTTTAGTACAAGAAGACTGACTCTTCCAACTGTCTATGTTTTGAACCATTCCTGTGACACTAGTTATAGATTCCGATGATTCACTTCAGGTTTACTGTATCCCTGTGACCTTCTTATTGACGATGAAACACAGAAATTGCATCGGAATTAAATAGACAAGGCACAATGTCGACTTAAGTACAAGAAAAATGACTCTTCTGCTGTCTATGTTTTTTACCATCCTGTGATACTAGTTATAGATTCCGAAGCTTCACTTCTGGTTTACTGTATCCCTCTGACCTTCTTATTGATGATGAAACACAGAAATTGCAACGGAAATAAATACAAAAGGCACAATGCCGACTCAAGTACATGAAGACTGATTCTTCCTACTGTCTATGTTTTGAATCATTCCTGTGACACTAGTTACACATTCCGATGCTTCACTTCAGGTTTAATGTATCCCTCTGACCTTCTTATTGACGATGAAACACAGAAATGGCATCGGAATTAAATACAAAAGGCACAATGCCGACTTAAGTACATGAAGGCTGACTCTTCTTACTGTCTATGATTTGAACCATTCCTGTGACACTAGTTATAGATTCCGATGCTTCACTTCAGGTATACTGTATTCCTTGGACCTTCTTATTGACGATGAAACACAGAAATTGCATCGGAAATAAATACTAAAGGCACAATGCCGAATCAAGTAGAAGAAGGCTGACTCTTCCTACTGTCTATGTTTTGAACGATTCCTGTGACACTAGTTATACATTCCGATGCTTCACTTCTGGTTTACTGTATCCCTCTGACCTTCTTATTGACGATGAAACACAGAAATTGCATCGGAATTAAATAGAAAAGGGACAATGCCGACATAAGTACAAAAAGACTGACTCTTCTTACTGACTATGTTTTGAACCATTTCTGTGACACTAGTTATAGATTCCGATGCTTCACTTCAGGTTTACTGTATCCATCTGACCTTCTTATTGACGATGAAACACAGAAATTGCATCGGAATGAAATGGAAAAATCACAATGCCGACTTAAATACAAGAAGACTGACTCATCCTACTGTCTACGTTTTGAATCATTCCTGTAACACTTGTTATAGATTCCGATGCCTCACATCGGGTTTACTGAATCCCTGTGAACTTCGTATTGACGATGAAACACAGAAATTGCATCGGAAGTAAATACAAAAGGCACAATGCCGACTTAAGTACAAAAAGACTGACTCTTCCTACTGTCTATGTTTTGAACCATTCCTGTGACACTAGCTATAGATTACGATGCTTCACTTTAGGTCTACTGTATCCCTCTCACCTTATTATTGACGATGAAACATAGAAATTGCGTCGGAATTAAATAGAAATGGCACAATGCCGACTTAAGTACAAGAAGACTGACTCTTCTTACTGACTATGTTGTGAACATGTCCTGTGAGGCCAGTTTTAGATTCCGATGTTTCACTATATGTTTACTGTATCCCGTGGAGCTTCTTATTGACGATGAAACACAGAAATTGCATCGGAATTAAATACAAAAGGCACAATGCCGACTTAAGTACATGAAGACTGACTCTTCTTACTGTCTATGTGTTGAACCATTCCTGTGACACTAATTATAGATTCCGATGCTTCACTTCAGGTTTACTGTATCCCTTGGACCTTCTTATTGACGATTAATCACAGAATTTGAATCGGAATTAAATAGAAAAGGCACAATGCCGACTTATGTACAAGAAGACTGACTCATCTCATTGTCTGTGTTTTGAACCACTCCTGTGACACTAGTCATAGATTCCGATGCTTCACTTCAGGTTTACTGTATCCTTCTGACCTTCTTATTGACGATAAAACACAGAAATTGCATCGGAATTAAGTACAAAAGGCACAATGCCGACTTAAGTACAAGAAGACTGACTCTTCTTACTGTCTATGTTTTGAACCTTTCCTGTGTCACTAGTTATAGATTCCGATGCTTAACTTCACGTTTACTGTATCCCTTGGATCTTCTTATTGACGATGAAACAAAGAAATTTCATCGGAATCAAATACAAAAGGCACAATGCCGACTTAAGTACAAGAAGACTGACTCTTCGTACTATCTATGTTTGAACTATTCCTGTGACACTAGTTATAGATTCCGATGCTTTACTTCAGGTTTACTGTATACCTTGGTCCTTCTTGTCGACGTTGGAACACAGAAATTGCATCGGAATTAAATACAAAAGGCACAATGCCGTCTTAAGTACATGAAGACTGATTCTTCCTACTGTCAATGTTTAGAATCATTCCTGTGACACTAGTTAGACATTCCGATGCTTCACTTCAGGTTCACTGTATCCCTCTGACCCTCTTATTGACGATGAAACACAGAAATGGCATCGGAATTAAATACAAAATGCACAATGCCGACTTAAGTACATGAAGACTGGCTCTTTTTACTGTCTATGTTTTGAACCATTCCTGTGACACTAGTTATAGATTCCGATGCTTCACTTCAGGTGTACTGTATTCCTTGGACCTTCTTATTGACGATGAAACACAGAAATTGCATCGGAATTAAATACAAAAGGCACAATGCCGACTTAAGTACAAGACGACTGAGTCTTCCTACTGTCTATGTTTTGAACGATTCCTGTGACACTAGTTATACATTCCGATGCTTCACTTCTGGTTTACTGTATCCCTCTGACCTTCTTATTGACGATGAAACACAGAAATTGCATCGGAATTAAATAGAAAAGGCACAATGCCGACTTAAATACAAGAAGACTGACTCATCCTACTGTCTACGTTTTGAATCATTCCTGTAACACTAGTTATAGATTCCGATGCCTCACATCTGGTTTACTGTATCCCTGTGACCTTCTTATTGGCGATGAAACACAGAAATTGCATCGGAAGTAAATACAAAAGGCACAATGCCGTTTTAAGTACAAAAAGACTGACTCTTCCTACTGTTGATGTTTTGAACCATTCCTGTGACACTAGTTATACATTCCGATGCTTCACTTCAGGTTTACTGTATCCCTCTCACCTTCTTATTTACCATGAAACACAGAAATTGCGTCGGATATAAATAGAAATGGCACAATGCCGTCTTAAGTACAAGAAGACTGACTCTCCTTACTGTCTATGTTTTGAACCATTCCTGTGACACTAGTTACAGATTCCGATGCTTCACATCAGGATTACTGTATCCCTCTGACCTTCTAATTGACGATGAAACTCAGAAATTGCATCGGAATGAGATACAAAAAGGACAATGCCGACTTAAGTACAACAGGACTGACTCTTCTTACTGTCTGTGTTTTGAAACATTAGTGTGACACTAGTTATAGATTCCGATGCTTCACTTCAGGTTTACTTTATCCCTTGGACCTTCTTATTGACGACAAAACACAGAAATTGCATCGGAATTAAATAGAAAAGGCACAATGCCGACTTAAATACGAGAAGACTGACCCTACCTATTGGCTATGTTTTGAACCATTCCTGTGACGCTAGTTATAGATTCCGATGCTTCACTTCAGGTTCACTGTATCCCTCTCACCATCTTATTGACGATGAAACACAGAAATTGCGTCGGAATTAAATAGAAATGGCACAATGCCGACTTAAGTACAAGAAGACTGACTCTTCTTACTGTCTATGTTTTGAACCATTCCTGTGACACTAGTTATAGATTCCGATGCTTAACTTCAGGATTACTGTATCCCTCTGACCTTCTAATTGACGATCAAACTAAGAAATTGCATCGGAATTAGATACAAAAAGCACAATGCCGACTGAAGTAAAAGAGGACTGACTCTTCTTACTGTCTATGCTTTGAAACATTCCTGTGACACTATTTATAGATTCCGATTCTTCACTTCAGGTTTACTGTATCCCTTGGACCTTCGTATTGACGACAAAACACAGAAATTGCATCGGACTTAAATAGAAAAGGCACAATGCCGACTTAAATACAAGAAGACTGACCCTTCCTATTGGCTATGTTTTGAACCATTCCTGTGACGCTAGTTATAGATTCCGATGCTTCACTTCAGGTTCACTGTATCCCTCTAACCATCGTATTGACGATGACACACAGAAATTGCGTCGGAATTAAATAGAAATGGCACAATGCCGACTTAAGTACAAGAAGACTGGCTCTTCTTACTGTCTATGTTTTGAACCATTCCTGTGACACTAGTTATAGATTCCGATGCTTCACTTAAGGATTACTGTATCCATCTGACCTTCTAATTGACCATCAAACTCAGAAATTGCATCGGAATTAGATACAAAAAGCACAATGCCGACTTAAGTAAAAGAGGACTGACTCTTCTTACTGTCTATGTTTTGAAACATTCCTGTGACACTAGTTATAGATTCCGATGCTTCACTTCAGGTTTACTTTATCCCTTGGACCTTCTTATTGACGATGAAACACAGAAATTGCATCGGAATTAAATACAAAAGGCACAATGCCGACTTAAGTACAAGACGAATGAGTCTTACTACTCTCTATGTTTTGAACGATTCCTGTGACACTAGTTATACATTCCGATGCTTTACTTCTGGTTTACTGTATCCCTCTGACCTTCGTATTGACGATGAAACACAGAAATTGCATCGGAATTAAATAGAAAAGGGACAATGCCGACATAAGTACAAAAAGACTGACTCTTCTTACTGACTATGTTTTGCACCATTTCTGTGACACTAGTTACAGATTCCGATGGTTCACTTCAGGTTTACTGTATCCATCTGACCTTCTTATTGACGATGAAACACAGAAATTGCATCGGAATTAAATAGAAAAGGCACAATGCCGACTTAAATACAAGAAGACTGACTCATCCTACTGTCTACGTTTTGAATCATTCCCGTAACACTAGTTATAGATTCCGATGCCTCACATCTGGTTTACTGTATCCCTCTGACCTTCTTATTGGCGATGAAACACAGAAATTGCATCGGAAGTAAATACAAAAGGCACAATGCCGTTTTAAGTACAAAAAGACTGACTCTTCCTACTGTTGATGTTTTGAACCATTCCTGTGACACTAGTTATAGATTCCGATGCTTCACTTCAGGTTTACTGTATCCCTCTCACCTTCTTATTTACGATGAAACACAGAAATTGCGTCGGAATTAAATAGAAATGGCACAATGCCGTCTTAAGTACAAGAAGACTGACTCTTCTTACTGTCTATGTTTTGAACCATTCCTGTGACACTAGTTATAGATTCCGATGCTTCACATCAGCATTACTGTATCCCTCTGACCTTCTAATTGACGATGAAACTCAGAAATCGCATCGGAATGAGATACAAAAAGGACAATGCCGACTTAAGTACAACAGGACTGACTCTTCTTACTGTCTATGTTTTGAAACATTCCTGTGACACTAGTTATAGATTCCGATGCTTCACTTCAGGTTTACTGTATCCCTTGGACCTTCTTATTGACGATGAAACACCGAAGTTGCATCGGAATTAAATACGAAAGGCACAATGCCGACTTAAGTACAAGAAGACTGACTCTTCCTACTCTCTATGATCTAAACCATTCCTGTGACACTAGTTATAGATTTCGATGCTTCACTTCAGGTTTACTGTATCCCTCTGACCTTCTTATTGACTATGAAACATAGAAATTGCATTGGAATAAAATACAAAAGGGACAATGCCGACTTAAGTACAAGAAGACTGACTCTTCCTACTCTCTATGATCTAAACCATTCCTGTGACACTAGTTATAGATTTCGATGCTTCACTTCAGGTGTACTGTATCCATTGGACCTTCTTAGTGACGATTAAACATAGAAATTGCATCGGAATTAAATACAAAAGGCACAATACTGACATTAGTACAAGAAGACAGATACTTCTTACTGTCTGTGACACTAGTTATAGATTCCGATGCCTCACTTCAGGTGTACTGTATCTCTCTGACCTTCTAATTGGCGATGAAACACAGAAATTGCATCGGAATTAAATAGAAAAGGCACAATGCCGACTTAAGTACAAGAAGACTGACCCTCCCTACTGACTATGTTTTGAACCCGTCCTGTGACACTAGTTATAGATTCCGATGCCTCACTTCAGGTTTATTGTATTCCTTGGACCTTCTTATTGACGATGAAACACAGAAATTGCATCGGAATTAAATACAAAAGGCACAATGCCAACTTAAGTACAAGAAGACTGACTCTTCCTACTGACTATGTTTTGAACCATTCCTGTGACACTAGTTATAGATTCCGATGATTCACTGCAGGTTTACTGTATCCCTCTGACCTTCTAATTGACGATGACACACAGAAATTGCATCGGAATTAAATAGACAAGGCACAATGCCGACTTAAGTACAAGAAGAATGACTCCTCTGCTGTCTATGTTTTTTACCATCCTGTGAGACTAGTTATAGGTTCCGATGCTTCTCTTCAGGGTTACTGTATCCCTCTGACCTTCTTATTGATGATGAAACACATAAATTGCATCGGAAATAAATACAAAAGGCACAATGCCGACTCAAGTACAAGAAGACTGACTCTTCCTACTGTCTATGTTTTGAACCATTCCTGTGGCACTAGTTACACAGTGCGATGCTTCACTTCAGGTTTACTGTATCCCTCTGACCTTCTTAT
Organism: Schistocerca americana; assembly: GCF_021461395.2. Taxonomy (NCBI): domain Eukaryota; kingdom Metazoa; phylum Arthropoda; class Insecta; order Orthoptera; family Acrididae; genus Schistocerca; species Schistocerca americana. The sequence continues at coordinate 2,196,006 of NW_025726247.1, forward strand.
TGACGATGAAACGCAGTAATTGCGTCGAAATTAAATAGAAAAGGCACAACGCCGATTTAAGTATATGAAGACTGACTCTTCTTGCTGACTATGTTTAGAACCATTTCTGTGACACTAATTATAGATTTCGATGCTTCAGGTTTACTGTATCCCTTTAAACTTCTTATTGACGATGAAACACAGAAATTGCATCGGAATTAAATAAAAAGGCACAATGCCGAATTAAGTACAAGAAGACTGACTCTTCTTACCGACTATGTTTTGAACCATTCCTGTGACAATAGTTATAGATTCCGATGCCTCACTTCAGGTTTACTGTATCCCTCTGACCCTCTTATTGACGATGAAACACAGAAATTGCATCGGAATTAAATAGACAAGGCACAATGCCGACTTAAGTACAAGAAGAATGACTCTTCTGCTGTCTATGTTTTTTACCATCCTGTGAGACTAGTTATAGATTCCGATGCTTCACTTCAGGTTTACTGTATCCCTCTGACCTTCTTATTGATAATGAAACACAGAAATTGCATCGGAAATATATTCAAATGGCACAATGCCGACTCAAGTATAAGAAGACTGACTCTTCCTACTGTCTATGTTTTGAACCAATCCTGTGACACTAGTTATACAATCCGATGCTTCACTTCAGGTTTACTGTATCCCTCTGACCTTCTTATTGACGATGAAACACAGAAATTCCATCGGAATTAAATAGAAAAGGCACAACGCCGTTTTAAGTACAAGAAGACTGACTCAGCTTGCTGACTATGTTTTGAACCATTTCTGTGACACTAGTTATAGATTCCGATGCTTCACTTCACGTTTACCGTATCCCTCTGACCTTCTTATTGACGATGAAACACAGAAATTGCATCGGAATAAAATACAAATGGCACAATGCCGACTTAAGTACAAGAAGACTGACTCTTCCTACTTTCTATGCTATAAACCATTCCTGTGACACTAGTTATAGATTCCGATGCTTCACTTCAGGTTTATTGTATCCCTTGGATCTTCTTATTGACGATGAAACACCGAAGTTGCATCGGAATTAAATACGAAAGGCACAATGCCGACTTAAGTACAAGAAGACTGACTCTTCTTAATGACTATGTTTGACCCATTCCTGTGACACCACTCATAGATTCCGATGCTTCACTTCAGGTTTACTGTATCCCTCTCACCTTCTTATTGACGATGAAACACAGAAATTGCGTCGAAATGGAATAGAAATGGCACAATGCCGACTTAAGTACAAGAAGACTGACTCTTCCAACTGTCTATGTTTTGAACCATTCCTGTGACACTAGTTATAGATTCCGATGATTCACTTCAGGTTTACTGTATCCCTGTGACCTTCTTATTGACGATGAAACACAGAAATTGCATCGGAATTAAATAGACAAGGCACAATGTCGACTTAAGTACAAGAAAAATGACACTTCTGCTGTCTATGTTTTTTACCATCCTGTGATACTAGTTATAGATTCCGATGCTTCACTTCTGGTTTACTGTATCCCTCTGACCTTCTTATTGATGATGAAACACAGAAATTGCAACGGAAATAAATACAAATGGCACAATGCCGACTCAAGTACATGAAGACTGATTCTTCCTACTGTCTATGTTTTGAATCATTCCTGTGACACTAGTTATACATTCCGATGCTTCACTTCAGGTTTAATGTATCCCTCTGACCTTCTTATTGACGATGAAACACAGAAATGGCATCGGAATTAAATACAAAAGGCACAATGCCGACTTAAGTACATGAAGGCTGACTCTTCTTACTGTCTATGATTTGAACCATTCCTGTGACACTAGTTATAGATTCCGATGCTTCACTTCAGGTATACTGTATTCCTTGGACCTTCTTATTGACGATGAAACACAGAAATTGCATCGGAAATAAATACAAAAGGCACAATGCCGAATCAAGTAGAAGAAGGCTGACTCTTCCTACTGTCTATGTTTTGAACGATTCCTGTGACACTAGTTATACATTCCGATGCTTCACTTCTGGTTTACTGTATCCCTCTGACCTTCTTATTGACGATGAAACACAGAAATTGCATCGGAATTAAATAGGAAAGGGACAATGCCGACATAAGTACAAAAAGACTGACTCTTCTTACTGACTATGTTTTGAACCATTTCTGTGACACTAGTTATAGATTCCGATGCTTCACTTCAGGTTTACTGTATCCATCTGAACTTCTTATTGACGATTAAACACAGAAATTGCATCGGAATGAAATGGAAAAATCACAATGCCGACTTAAATACAAGAAGACTGACTCATCCTACTGTCTACGTTTTGAATCATTCCTGTAACACTTGTTATAGATTCCGATGCCTCACATCAGGTTTACTGAATCCCTGTGACCTTCGTATTGACGATGAAACACAGAAATTGCATCGGAAGTAAATACAAAACACACAATGCCGACTTAAGTACAAAAAGACTGACTCTTCCTACTGTCTATGTTTTGAACCATTCCTGTGACACTAGCTATAGATTACGATGCTTCACTTTAGGTCTACTGTATCCCTCTCACCTTCTTATTGACGATGAAACATAGAAATTGCGTCGGAATTAAATAGAAATGGCACAATGCCGACTTAAGTACAAGAAGACTGACTCTTCTTACTGACTATGTTGTGAACATGTCCTGTGAGGCCAGTTTTAGATTCCGATGTTTCACTATATGTTTACTGTATCCCGTGGACCTTCTTATTGACGATGAAACACAGAAATTGCATCGGAATTAAATACAAAAGGCACAATGCCGACTTAAGTACAAGAATACTGACTCTTCTTACTGTCTATGTGTTGAACCATTCCTGTGACACTAATTATAGATTCCGATGCTTCACTTCAGGTTTACTGTATCCCTTGGACCTTCTTATTGACGATTAATCACAGAATTTGAATCGGAATTAAATAGAAAAGGCACAATGCCGACTTATGTACAAGAAGACTGACTCATCTTATTGTCTGTGTTTTGAACCACTCCTGTGACACTAGTCATAGTTTCCGATGCTTCACTTCAGGTTTACTGTATCCTTCTGACCTTCTTATTGACGATAAAACACAGAAATTGCATCGGAATTAAGTACAAAAGGCACAATGCCGACTTAAGTACAAGAAGACTGACTCTTCTTACTGTCTATGTTTTAACCTTTCCTGTGTCACTAGTTATAGATTCCGATGCTTCACTTCACGTTTACTGTATCCCTTGGATCTTCTTATTGACGATGAAACAAAGAAATTTCATCGGAATTAAATACAAAAGGCACAATGCCGACTTAAGTACAAGAAGACTGACTCTTCGTACTATCTATGTTTGAACTATTCCTGTGACACTAGTTATAGATTCCGATGCTTTACGTCAGGTTTACTGTATACCTTGGTCCTTCTTATTGACGTTGGAACACAGAAATTGCATCGGAATTAAATACAAAAGGCACAATGCCGTCTTAAGTACATGAAGACTGATTCTTCCTACTGTCAATGTTTAGAATCATTCCTGTGACACTAGTTAGACATTCCGATGCTTCACTTCAGGTTCACTGTATCCCTCTGACCCTCTTATTGACGATGAAACACAGAAATGGCATCGGAATGAAATACAAAAGGCACAATGCCGACTTAAGTACATGAAGACTGACCCTTCTTACTGTCTATGTTTTGAACCATTCCTGTGACACTAGTTATAGATTCCGATGCTTCACTTCAGGTGTACTGTATTCCTTGGACCTTCTTATTGACGATGAAACACAGAAATTGCATCGGAATTAAATACAAAAGGCACAATGCCGACTTAAGTACAAGACGACTGAGTCTTCCTACTGTCTATGTTTTGAACGATTCCTGTGACACTAGTTATACATTCCGATGCTTTACTTCTGGTTTACTGTATCCCTCTGACCTTCTTATTGACGATGAAACACAGACATTGCATCGGAATTAAATAGAAAAGGCACAATGCCGACTTAAATACAAGAAGACTGACTCATCCTACTGTCTACGTTTTGAATCATTCCTTGTAACACTAGTTATAGATTCCGATGCCTCACATCTGGTTTACTGTATCCCTGTGACCTTCTTATTGGCGATGAAACACAGAAATTGCATCGGAAGTAAATACAAAAGGCACAATGCCGTTTTAAGTACAAAAAGACTGACTCTTCCTACTGTTGATGTTTTGAACCATTCCTGTGACACTAGTTATACATTCCGATGCTTCACTTCAGGTTTACTGTATCCCTCTCACCTTCTTATTTACCATGAAACACAGAAATTGTGTCGGATATAAATAGAAATGGCACAATGCCGTCTTAAGTACAAGAAGACTGACTCTCCTTACTGTCTATGTTTTGAACCATTTCTGTGACACTAGTTATAGATTCCGATGCTTCACATCAGGACTACTGTATCCCTCTGACCTTCTAATTGACGATGAAACTCAGAAATTGCATCGGAATTAGATACAAAAAGCACAATGCCGACTGAAGTAAAAGAGGACTGACTCTTCTTACTGTCTATGCTTTGAAACATTCCTGTGACACTATTTATAGATTCCGATTCTTCACTTCAGGTTTACTGTATCCCTTGGACCTTCGTATTGACGACAAATCACAGAAATTGCATCGGACTTAAATAGAAAAGGCACAATGCCGACTTAAATACAAGAAGACTGACCCTTCCTATTCGCTATGTTTTGAACCATTCCTGTGACGCTAGTTATAGATTCCGATGCTTCACTTCAGGTTCACTGTATCCCTCTCACCATCTTATTGACGATGACACACAGAAATTGCGTCGGAATTAAATAGAAATGGCACAATGCCGACTTAAGTACAAGAAGACTGGCTCTTCTTACTGTCTATGTTTTGAACCATTCCTGTGACACTAGTTATAGATTCCGATGCTTCACTTCAGGATTACTGTATCCATCTGACCTTCTAATTGACCATCAAACTCAGAAATTGCATCGGAATTAGATACAAAAAGCACAATGCCGACTTAAGTAAAAGAGGACTGACTCTTCTTACTGTCTATGTTTTGAAACATTCCTGTGACACTAGTTATAGATTCCGATGCTTCACTTCAGGTGTACTGTATTCCTTGGACCTTCTTATTGACGATGAAACACAGAAATTGCATCGGAATTAAATACAAAAGGCACAATGCCGACTTAAGTACAAGACGACTGAGTCTTCCTACTCTCTATGTTTTGAACGATTCCTGTGACACTAGTTATACATTCCGATGCTTCACTTCTGGTTTACTGTATCCCTCTGACCTTCTTGTTGACGATGAAACACAGAAATTGCATCGGAATTAAATAGAAAAGGGACAATGCCGACATAAGTACAAAAAGACTGACTCTTCTTACTGACTATGTTTTGCACCATTTCTGTGACACTAGTTACAGATTCCGATGGTTCACTTTAGGTTTACTGTATCCATCTGACCTTCTTATTGACGATGAAACACAGAAATTGCATCGGAATTAAATAGAAAAGGCACAATGCCGACTTAAGTACAAGAAGACTGACTCTTCTTACTGACTATGCTTTGAAACTTTCCTGTGACACTAGTTATAGATTCCGATTCCTCACATCAGGTTTACTGTATCCCTCTGACCTTCTTATTGACGGTGAAACATACAAATTATATCGGAATTAAATAGAAAAGGCACAATGCTGACTTAAGTACAAGAAGACTGACTCTTCTTACTGTCTATGATTTAAACCATGCCTGTGACACTAGTTATAAATTCCGATGCTTCACTTCAGGTGTACTGTATCCCTTGGTCCTTCTTATTGACGATGAACCACAGAAATTGCGTCGGAATTAAATAGAAATGGCACAATGCCGTCTTAAGTACAAGAAGACTGACTCTTCTTACTGTCTATGTTTTGAACCATTCCTGTGACACTAGTTATAGATTCCGATGCTTCACATCAGCATTACTGTATCCCTCTGACCTTCTAATTGACGATGAAACTCAGAAATTGCATCGGAATGAGATACAAAAAGGACAATGCCGACTTAAGTACAACAGGACTGACTCTTCTTACTGTCTATGTTTTGAAACATTCCTGTGACACTAGTTATAGATTCCGATGCTTCACTTCAGGTTTACTGTATCCCTTGGACCTTCTTATTGACGACAAAACACAGAAATTGCATCGGAATTAAATAGAAAAGGCACAATGCCGACTTAAATACAAGATGACTGACCCTTCCTATTGGCTATGTTTTGAACCATTCCTGAGACGCTAGTTATAGATTCCGATGCTTCACTTCAGGTTCACTGTATCCCTCTCACCATCTTATTGACGATGAAACACAGAAATTGCGTCGGAATTAAATAGAAATGGCACAATGCCGACTTAAGTACAAGAAGACTGACTCTTCTTACTGTCTATGTTTTGAACCATTCCTGTGACACTAGTTATAGATTCCGATGCTTCACTTCAGGATTACTGTATCCCTCTGACCTTCTAATTGACGATCAAACTCAGAAATTGCATCGGAATTAGATACAAAAATCACAATGCCGACTAAAGTAAAAGAGGACTGACTCTTCTTACTGTCTATGTTTTGAAACATTCCTGTGACACTAGTTATAGATTCCGATGCATCACTTCAGGTTTACTGTATCCCTTGGACCTTCTTATTGACGACGAAACACAGAAATTGCATCGGAATTAAATACAAAAGGCACAATGCCGACTTAAGTACAAGACGACTGAGTCTTCCTACTCTCTATGTTTTGAACGATTCCTGTGACACTAGTTGTACATTCCGATGCTTCACTTCTGGTTTACTGTATCCCTCTGACCTTCTTATTGACGATGAAACACAGAAATTGCATCGGAATTAAATAGAAAAGGGACAATGCCGACATAAGTACAAAAAGACTGACTCTTCTTACTGACTATGTTTTGCACCATTTCTGTGACACTAGTTACAGATTCCGATGGTTCACTTTAGGTTTACTGTATCCATCTGACCTTCTTATTGACGATGAAACACAGAAATTGCATCGGAATTAAATAGAAAAGGCACAATGCCGACTTAAGTACAAGAAGACTGACTCTTCTTACTGACTATGCTTTGAAACATTCCTGTGACACTAGTTATAGATTCCGATGCCTCACATCAGGTTTACTGTATCCCTCTGACCTTCTTATTGACGGTGAAACATACAAATTATATCGGAATTAAATAGAAAAGGCACAATGCTGACTTAAGTACAAGAAGACTGACTCTTCTTACTGTCTATGATTTAAACCATGCCTGTGACACTAGTTATAAATTCCGATGCTTCACTTCAGGTGTACTGTATCCCTTGGTCCTTCTTATTGACGATGAACCACAGAAATTGCGTCGGAATTAAATAGAAATGGCACAATGCCGTCTTAAGTACAAGAAGACTGACTCTTCTTACTGTCTATGTTTTGAACCATTCCTGTGACACTAGTTATAGATTCCGATGCTTCACATCAGCATTACTGTATCCCCCTGACCTTCTAATTGACGATGAAACTCAGAAATTGCATCGGAATGAGATACAAAAAGGACAATGCCGACTTAAGTACAACAGGACTGACTCTTCTTACTGTCTATGTTTTGAAACATTCCTGTGACACTAGTTATAGATTCCGATGCTTCACTTCAGGTTTACTGTATCCCTTGGACCTTCTTATTGACGACAAAACACAGAAATTGCATCGGAATTAAATAGAAAAGGCACAATGCCGACTTAAATACAAGATGACTGACCCTTCCTATTGGCTATGTTTTGAACCATTCCTGAGACGCTAGTTATAGATTCCGATGCTTCACTTCAGGTTCACTGTATCCCTCTCACCATCTTATTGACGATGAAACACAGAAATTGCGTCGGAATTAAATAGAAATGGCACAATGCCGACTTAAGTACAAGAAGACTGACTCTTCTTACTGTCTATGTTTTGAACCATTCCTGTGACACTAGTTATAGATTCCGATGCTTCACTTCCGGATTACTGTATCCCTCTGACCTTCTAATTGACGATCAAACTCAGAAATTGCATCGGAATTAGATACAAAAATCACAATGCCGACTAAAGTAAAAGAGGACTGACTCTTCTTACTGTCTATGTTTGAAACATTCCTGTGACACTAGTTATAGATTCCGATGCATCACTTCAGGTTTACTGTATCCCTTGGACCTTCTTATTGACGACGAAACACAGAAATTGCATCGGAATTAAATAGAAAAGGCACAATGCCGACTTAAATACAAGAAGACTGACACTTTCTATTGTCTATTTTTTGAACCATTCCTGTGACGCTAGTTATAGATTCCGATGCTACACTTCAGGTTCACTGTATCCCTCTGACCTTCTTATTGACGATGAAAAACAGAAATTGCATCGGAATTAAAAAGAAATGGCACAATGCCGACTTAAGTACAAGAAGACTGACTCTTCTTACTGTCTATGTGTTGAACCATTCCTGTGACACTAGTTTTAGATTCCGATGCTTCACTTCAGGTTTACTGTATCCCTTGGACCTTCTTATTGACGATTAATCACAGAAATTGAATCTTAATTAAATAGAAAAGGCACAATGCTGACTTACGTACAAGAAGACTGACTCATCTTACTGTCTGTGTTTTGAACCATTCCTGTGACACTAGTTATATATTCCGATTCTTCACTTCAGGTTTACTGTATCCTTCAGACCTTCTTATTCACGATGAAACACAGAAATTGCATCGGAATTGAGTACAAAAGGCACAGTGCCGACTTAAGTACAAGAGGACCGATTCTTCTTACTGTCTATGTTTTGAACCATTCCTGTGACACTAGTTATAGATTCCGATGCTTCACGTCAGGTTTACTGTATCCCTTGGATCTTCTTATTGACGATGAAACACAGAATCTGCATCGGAATTAAATACAAAAGGCACAATGCCTACTTAAGTACAAGAAGACTGACTCTTCTTACTGACTTATTTGTGAACATGTCCTGTGAGACCAGTTTTAGATTCCGATGCTTCACTATATGTTTACTGTATCCCTTGGACCTTTTTATTGACGATGAAACACAGAAATTGCATCGGAATTAAATAGAAAAGGCACAATGCTGACTTAAGTACAAGAAGACTGACTTTTCTTACTGTCCATGATTTAAACCATTCCTGTGACACTAGTTATAGATTCCGATGCTTCACTTGAGGTGTACTGTATCCCTTGGACCATCTTATTGACGATGAAACACAGAAATTGCATCGAAAATAAATACAAAAGGCACAATGCCGACTTAAGTACAAGTAGACTGACTCTTCTTACTGTCTATGTTTTGAACCATTCCTGTGACGCTAGTTATAGATTGTGATGCTTCACTTCAGTTTAACTGTATCCCTCTGACCTTCTTATTGACGATGAAACACAGAAATTACATTGGAATTAAATACAAACGGCACAATGCCGACTTAAGTACATGTAGACTGAGTCTTACTACTGTATATGTTTTGGACCATTCCTGTGACACTAGTAATAGATTCCGATGATTGACTTCAGGTTTACTGTATCCCTTGGACCTTCTTATTGACGATGAAACACAGATATTGCATCGGAATTAAATAGAAAAAGCACAATGCCGACGTAAGTACAAGAAGACAGACTCTTCTTACTGTCTATGTTTTGAACAATTCCTGTTAGACTAGTTATAGATTCCGATGCTTCGTTCCAGGTGTACTGCATCCCTTGGACCTTCTTATTGACGATGAAACACAGAAATTGCATCGGTATTAAATAGAAAAGGCACAATGCCGACATAAGTACAAAAAGACTGCTCTTCTTACTGACTATGTTTTGAACCATTTCTGTGACACTAATTATAGATTCCGATGCTTCACTTCAACTTTACTGTATCCATCTGACCATCGTATTGACGATGAAACACAGAAATTGCATCGGAATTAAATAGAAAAGGCACAATGCCGACTTAAATACAAGAAGACTGACTCATCCTACTGTCTACGTTTTGAATCATTCCTGAACACTAGTTATAGATTCCGATGCCTCACATCAGGTTTACTGTATCCCTCTGACCTTCTTATTGACGATGAAACACAGAAATTGCATCGGAAGTAAATACATAAGGCACAATGACGACTTAAGTACAAAAAGACTGTATCTTCCTACTGTCTATGTTTTGAACCATTCCTGTGACACTAGTTATAGATTCCGATGCTTCACTTCAGGATTACTGTATCCCTCTGACCTTCTAATTGACGATGAAACACAGAAATTGCATCGGAATTAGATACAAAAGGCACAATCCAGACATAAGTACAAGAGGACTGACTCTTCTTACTGTCTGTGTTTTGAAACATTCCTGTGACACTAGTTATAGATTCCGATGCTTCACTTCAGGTTTACTGTATCCCTTGGACCTTCTTATTGACGACGTAACACAGAAATTGCAACGGAATTAGATAGAAACGGCACAATGCCGACTTAAATACAAGAAGACTGACCCTTCCTATTGTCTATGATTTGAACCATTCCTGTGACGCTAGTTATAGATTCCGATGCTTCACTTCAGGTTCACTGTATCCCTCTGACCTTCTTATTGACGATGAAACACAGAAATTGCATCGGAATTAAATAGAAAATGCACAATGCCGACAAAAGTACAAAAAGACTGACTCTTCTTACTGACTATGTTTTGAATCATTTCTGTGACACTAGTTATAGATTCCGATGCTTCACTTTAGGTTTACTGTATCCATCTGATCCTCTTATTGACGATGAAACACAGAAATTGCATCGGAATTAAATAGAAAAGGCACAATGCCGACTTAAATACAAGAAGACTGACTCATCCTACTGTCTACGTTTTGAATCATTCCTGTAACACTAGTTATAGATTCCGATGCCTCACATCAGGTTTACGGTATCCCTCTGACCATCTTATTGACGATGAAACACAGAAATTGCATCGGAAGTAAATACAAAGGCACAATGCCGACTTAAGTACAAAAAGACCGACTCTTCCTACTGTCTATGTTTTGTACCATTCCTGTGACACTAGTTATAGATTCCGATGCTTCACTTCAGGTTAACTGTATCCCTCTCACCTTCTTATTGACGATGAAACACAGAGATTGCGTCGGAATTAAATAGAAATGTCACAATGCCTACTTAAGTACAAGAAGACTGACTCTTCGTACTGTCTATGTTTTGAACCATTCCTGTGACACTAGTTATAGATTCCGATGCTTCACTTCAGGATTACTGTATCCCTCTGACCTTCCAATTGCCCATGAAACACAGAAATTGCATCGGAATTAGATACAAAAAGCACAATGCCGACTTAAGTACAAGAGGACTGACTCTTCTTACTGTCTATGTTTTGAACCATTCCTGTGACACTAGTTATAGATTCCGATGCTTCACTTCAGGTTTACTGTATCCCTTGGATCTTCTTATTGACGATGAAACAAAGAAATTTCATCGGAATTAAATGCAAAAGGCACAATGCCGACTTAAGTACAAGAAGACTGACTCTTCCTACTGTCAGTGATAAACTATTCCTGTGACACTAGTTATAGATTCCGATGCTTCACTTCAGGTTTACTGTATACCTTGCTCCTTCTTATCGACGATGAAACACAGAAATTGCATCGGAATTAAATACAAAAGGCACAATGCCGACTTAAGTACAAGGAGACTGACTCTTCTAACTGTCTATGTTTTGAACCATTCCTGTGACACTAGTTATACATTCCGATGCTTCACTTCAGATTTACTGTATCCCTTGGACCTTCTTAGTGACGACGAAATACAGAAATTGCATCGGAATTAAATAGAAAAGGCACAATGCCGAATAAAGTACAAGAGGACTGACTCTACCTAATGTCTAAGTTTTGAACCATTCCTGTGACACTAGTTATAGATTCCGATGGTTCACTTCAGGTTTACTGTAACCCTCTGACCTTGTTATTGACGATGAAACACAGAAATTGCATCGGAATTAAATACAAAAGGCACAAGGCCTACTTAAGTACACGAAGACTGACTCTTCTTACTGACTATGTTGTGAACATGTCCTGTGAGACCAGTTTTAGATTCCGATGCTTCACTATATGTTTACTCTATCCCTTGGACCTTCTTATTGACGATGAAACACAGAAATTGCATCGGAATTAAATAGAAAAGGCACAATGCCGACTTAAGTACAAGAAGACTGACTCTTCTTACTGTATATGTTTTGAACCATTCCTGTTACACTAGTTATAGATTCGATGCTTCGTCTCAGGTGTACGGCATCCCTTGGAACTCGTTATTGACGATGAAACACAGAAATTGCATCGGAATTAAATAAAAAGGCACAATGACGACTTAAGTACAAGAAGACTGACTCTTCTTACTGACTATGATTTGAACTATTCCTGTGACACTCGTTATAGGTTCCGATGCCTCACTTCAGGTTTACTGTATCCATCTGACCTTCTTATTGACGATGAAACACAGAAATTGCATCGGGATTAAATAGAAAAAGTACAATGCCGACTTAAGTACATGAAGACTGACTCTTCCTACCGTTTTTTTTTTTTAATCATTCCTGTGACACTAGTTATACATTCCGATGCTTCACTTCAGATTTACTGTATTCCTGTGACCTTCTTATTGACGATGAAACACAGAAATTGCATTGGAATTAAATACAAAAGCACATTGCCGACTTACGTACAAGAAGACTGACTCTTCTTACTGTCTATGAATTGTAACATTCCTGTGACACTAGTTATAGATTTCGATGCTGCACCTCAGGTTTACTATATCCCTCTGACCTTCTTATTGACGATGAAACACTGAAATTACATCGGAAATAAATACAAAAGGCACAATGCCGACTTAAGTACATGTAGACTGAGGCTTCCTACTGTCTATGTTTTGAACCATTCCTGTGACACTAGTTATTGATTCCGGTAATTCACTTCAGGTTTAGTGTATCCCTCTGACCTTCTTATTGACGATGAAACACAGAAATTGCATCGGAATTAAATAGAAAAGGCACAATGCCGACATAAGTACAAGAAGACTAACTCTTCTTACTGTCTATGTTTTGAACCATTCCTGTTACACTAGTTATAGATTCCGATGCTTCGTTTCAGGTGTACGGCATCCCTTGGACCTTCTTATTGACGATGAAACACACAAATTGCATCCGAATTAAATAGAAAAGGCACAATGCCGACTTAAGTACAAGAAGACTGACTCTTCTTACTGTCAATGATTTGATCCATTCCTGTGACACTAGTTATAGATTCCGATGCTTCACTTCAGGTTTACTGTATCCCTCTGACCTTCTTATTGACGATGAAACACAGAAATTGCATCGGAAGTAAATACAAAAGGCACAATGCCGACTTAAGTACAAGAAGACTGACTCTTATTACTGTCTATGTTTTGAACCATTCCTGTGACACTAGTTATAGATTCCGATGCTTCACTTCAGGTTTACTGTATCTCTCTGACCTTCTAATTGCCGATGAAACACAGAAATTGCATCGGAATTAGATACAAAAAGCACAATGCCGACTTAAGTACAAGAGGACTGACTCTTCTTACTGACAATGATTTGAAACATTCCTGTGACACTAGTTATAGATTCCGATGCTTCACTTCAGGTTTACTGTATCCCGTGGACCTTCTTATTGACGACGAAACACAGAAATTTCATCGGAATTAAATAGAAAAGGCACAATGCCGACTTAAGTAAAAGAAGACTGACCCTTCCTATTGTCTATGTTTTGAACCATTCCTGTGACACTAGTTATAGATTCCGATGGTTCACTTCAGGTTTACTGTATCCCTCTGACCTTCTTATTGTCGATGAAACACAGAAATTTCATCAGAATGAAATAGAAAAGGCACAATGCCGACTTAAGTACATGAAGACTGACTCGTCCTACTGTCTATGTTTTGAATCATTCCTGTGACACTAGTCATACATTCCGATGCTTCACTTCATGTTTACTGTATCCCTCTGACCTTCTAATTGCCGATGAAACACAGAAATTGCATCGGAATTAGATACAAAAAGCACAATGCCGACATAAGTACAAGAGGACTGACTCTTCTTACTGACAATGATTTGAAACATTCCTTAGACACTAGTTATAGATTCCGATGCTTCACTTCAGATGTACTGTATCCTTGGACCTTCTTATTGACGATGAAACACAGAAAATGCATCGGAATTAAATACAAAAGGCACAATGCCGACTTAAGTACAAGTAGACTGACTCTTCCTACTGTCTATGTTTTGAACGATTCCTGTGACACTAGTCATACATTCCGATGCTTCAATTCAGGTGTACTGTATCCCTCTGACCTTCTTATTGCCGATGAAACACAGAAATTGCATCGGAAGTAAATACAAAAGGCACAATGCCGACTCAAGTAGAAGAGGACTGACTCTTCCTACTGTCTATGTTTTGAACGATTCCTGTGACACTAGTCGTACATTCCGATGCTTCAATTCAGGTTTACTGTATCCCTCTGACCTTCTTATTGCCGATGAAACACAGAAATTGCATCGGGTTTAATAGAAAAGGCACAATGCCGACTTAGGTACAAGAAGACTGACTCTTCTTACTGACTATGTTTTGAACCATTTCTGTGACACTAGTTATAGATTCCGATGCTTCACTTCAGGTTAACTGTATCCCTCTGTCCTCCGCATTGACGATGAAGCACAAAAATTGCATCGGAATTAAATAAAAAAGCACAATGCTGAATTAAGTACAAGAAGACTGACTCAGGTTACTGACCATGTTTTGAACCATTTCTGTGACACTAGTTATAGATTCCGATGCTTCACTTCACGTTTAATGTATCCCTCTGACCTTCATATTGACGATGAAACACAGAAATTGCATCGGAATTAGATACGAAAAGCACAATGCCGACTTAAGTACAAGAGGACTGAGTCTTCTTACCGTCTATGATTTGAAACATTCCTGTGACACTAGTTATAGATTCCGATGCTTCACTTCCGGTTTACTGTATCCCTTTGACCTTCTTATTGACGATGAAACACAGAAATTGCATCGGAATGAAATAGAAAAAGCACAATGCCGACTTAAGTACATGAAGACTGATTCTTCCTACCGTTTTCTTTTTAATCATTCCTGTGATACTAGTTATACATTCCGATGCTTCATTTCAGATTTACTGTATCCCTCTGACCTTCGTATTGATGATGAAACACAGAAATTGCATCGGAATTAAATAGAAAAGGCACAATGCCGACATAAGTACAAGATGACAGACTCTTCTTACCGTCTATGCTTTGAACCATTCCTGTTACACTAGTTATAGATTCCGATGCTTCGTTTCAGGTGTACGGCATCCCTTGGACTTTCGTATTGACGATGAAACACAGAAATTGCATCGGAATTAAATAGAAAAGGCACAATGCCGACTTAAGTACAAGAAGACTGACTCTTCTTACTGTCTATGATTTGATCCCTTCCTGTGACACTAGTTATAGTTTCCGATGCTTCACTTCAGGTTTACTGTATCCTTCTGACCTTCTTACTGACGATGAAACACAGAAATTTCATCGGAATTAAATACAAAAGGCACAATGCCGACTTAAGTACAAGAAAACTGACTCTTCTACATCTACATTGATACTCCGCAAGCCACCCAACAGTGTGTGGCGGAGGGCACTTTACGTGCCACTCTCATTACCTCCCTTTCCTGTTCCAGTCGCGTATGGTTCGCGGGAAGAACGACTGTCTGAAAGCCTCCGTGCGCGCTCTAATCTCTCTAATTTTACATTCGTGATCACCTCGGGAAGTATAAGTAGGGGGAAGCAATATATTCGATACCTCATCCAGAAACGCACCCTCTCGAAACCTGGCGAGCAAGCTACACCGCGATGCAGAGCGCCTCTCTTGCAGAGTCTGCCACTTGAGTTTATTAAACATCTCCGTAACGCTATCACGGTTACCAAATAACCCAGTGACGAAACGCGCCGCTCTTCTTTGGATCTTCTCTATCTCCTCCGTCAACCCGACCTGGTACGGATCCCACACTGATGAGCAATACTCAAGTATAGGTCGAACGAGTGTTTTGTAAGCCACCTCCTTTGTTGATGGACTACATTTTCTAAGCACTCTCCCAATGAATCTCAACCTGGTACCCGCCTTACCAACAATTAGTTTTATATGATCATTCCACTTCAAATCGTTCCGTACGCATACTCCCAGATATTTTACAGAAGTAACTGCTACCAGTGTTTGTTCCGCTATCATATAATCATACAATAAAGGATCCTTCTTTCTATGTATTCGCAATACATTACATTTGTCTATGTTAAGGGTCAGTTGCCACTCCCTGCACCAAGTGCCTATCCTCTGCAGATCTTCCTGTATGTCGCTACAATTTTCTAATGCAGCAACTTCTCTGTATACTACAGCATCATCCGCGAAAAGCCGCATGGAACTTCCGACACTATCTACTAAGTCATTTATATATATTGTGAAAAGCAATGGTCCCATAACACTCCCCTGTGGCACGCCAGAGGTTACTTTAACGTCTGTAGACGTCTCTCCATTGATAACAACATGCTGTGTTCTGTTTGCTAAAAACTCTTCAATCCAGCCACACAGCTGGTCTGATATTCCGTAGGCTCTTACTTTGTTTATCAGGCGACAGTGCGGAACTGTATCGAACGCCTTCCGGAAGTCAAGAAAAATAGCATCTACCTGGGAGCCTGTATCTAATATTTTCTGGGTCTCATGAACAAATAAGGCGAGTTGGGTCTCACACGATCGCTGTTTCCGGAATCCATGTTGATTCCTACATAGTAGATTCTGGGTTTCCAGAAATGACATGATACGCGAGCAAAAAACATGTTCTAAAATTCTACAAGAGATCGACGTAAGAGATATTGGTCTATAGTTTTGCGCATCTGCTCGACGACCCTTCTTGAAGACTGGGACTATCTATGCTCTTTTCCAATCATTTGGAACCCTCCGCTCCTCTAGAGACTTGCGGTGCACGGCTGTTAGAAGGGGGGCAAGTTCTTTCGCGTACTCTGTGTAGAATCGAATTGGTATCCCGTCAGGTCCAGTGGACTTTCCTCTATTGAGTGATTCCAGTTGCTTTTCTATTCCTTGGACACTTATTTCGATGTCAGCCATTTTTTCGTTTGTGCGAGGATTTAGAGAAGGAACTGCAGTGCGGTCTTCCTCTGTGAAACAGCTTTGGAAAAAGGTGTTTAGTATTTCAGCTTTACGCGTGTCATCCTCTGTTTCAATGCCATCATCATCCCGTAGTGTCTGGATATGCAGTTTCGAGCCACTTACTGATTTAACGTAAGACCAGAACTTCCTAGGATTTTCTGTCAAGTCGGTACATAGAATTTTACTTTCGAATTCAATGAACGCTTCACGCATAGCCCTCCTTACGCTAACTTTGACATCGTTTAGCTTCTGTTTGTCTGAGAGGTTTTGGCTGCGTTTAAACTTGGAGTGGAGCTCTCTTTGCTTTCGCAATAGTTTCCTAACTTTGTTGTTGTACCACGGTGGGTTTTTCCCGTCCCTCACAGTTTTACTCGGCACGTACCTGTCTAAAACGCATTTTACGATTGCCTTGAACTTTTGCCATAAACACTCAACATTGTCAGTGTCGGAACAGAAATTTTCGTTTTGATCTGTTAGGTAGTCTGAAATCTGCCTTCTATTACTCTTGCTAAACAGATAAACCTTCCTCCCTTTTTTTATATTCCTATTAACTTCCATATTCAGGGATGCTGCAACGGCCTTATGATCACTGATTCCCTGTTCTGTACATACAGAGTCGAAAAGTTCGGGTCTGTTTGTTATCAGTAGGTCCAATATGTTATCTCCACGAGTCGGTTCTCTGTTTAATTGCTCGAGGTAATTTTCGGATAGTGCACTCAGTATAATGTCACTCGATGCTCTGTCCCTACCACCCGTCCTAAACATCTGAGTGTCCCAGTCTATATCTGGTAAATTGAAATCTCCACCTAAGACTATAACATGCTGAGAAAATTTTTATTACTGTCTATGTTTTGAACCATTCCTGTGACACTAGTTATAGATTCCGATGCTTCACTTCAGGTTTACTGTATCCCTCTGACCTTTTAATTGCCGATGAAACACAGAAATTGCATTGGAATTAGGTACAAAAAGCACAATGCCGACTTAAGTACAAGAGGACTGACTCTTCTTACTGACAATGATTTGAAACATTCCTGTGACACTAGTTATAGATTCCGATGCTTCACTTCAGGTTTACTGTATCCCGTGGACCTTCTTATTGACGATGAAACACAGAAATTGCATCGGAATTAAATAGAAAAGGCACAATGCCGACTTAAGTACAAGAAGACTGACCCTTCCTATTGTCTATGTTTTGAACCATTCCTGTGACACTAGTTATAGATTCCGATGCTTCACTTCAATTTTACTGTATCCCTCTGACCCTCTTATTGACGATGAAACACAGAAATTTCATCAGAATTAAATAGAATAGGCACAATGCCGACTTAAGTACATGAACACTAACTCGGCCTACTGTCTATGTTTCGAATCATTCCTGTGACACTAGTCATACATTCCGATGCTTCACTTCAGGTTTACTGTATCTCTCTGACCTTCTAATTGCCGATGAAACACAGAAATTGCATCGGAATTAGATACAAAAAGCACAATGCCGACTTAAGTACAAGAGGACTGACTCTTCTTACTGACAATGATTTGTAACATTCCATAGACACTAGTTATAGATTCCGATGCTTCACTTCAGGTGTACTGTATCCTTGGACCTTCTTATTGACGATGAAACACAGAAAATGCACCGGAATTAAATACAAAATGCACAATGCCGACTTAAGTACAAGTAGACTGACTCTTCCTACTGTCTATGTTTTGAACGATTCCTGTGACACTAGTCATACATTCCGATGCTTCAATTCAGGTTTACTGTATCCCTCTGACCTTCTTATTGCCGATGAAACACAGAAATTGCATCGGAAATAAATACAAAAGGCACAATGCCGACTCAAGTAGAAGAGGACTGACTCTTCCTACTGTCTATGTTTTGAACGATTCCTGTGACACTAGTCATACATTCCGATGCTTCAATTCAGGTTTACTGTATCCCTCTGACCTTCTTATTGCCGATGAAACACAGAAATTGCATCGGGTTTAATAGAAAAGGCACAATGCCGACTTAGGTACAAGAAGACTGACTCTTCTTACTGATTATGTTTTGAACCATTTCTGTGACACTAGTTATAGATTCCGATGCTTCACTTCAGGTTAACTGTATCCCTCTGACATTCGCATTGACGATGAAGCTCAGAAATTGCATCGGAATTAAATAAAAAAGCACAATGCCGAATAAAGTACAAGAAGACTGACTCTTCTTACTGACCATGTTTTGAACCGTTCCTGTGACACTAGTTATAGATTCCGATGCTTCACTTCACGTTTAATGTATCCCTCTGTCCTTCATATGAACGATGAAACACAGAAATTGCATCGGAATTAAATACAAAAGGCACAATGCCGACCTAAGTACAAGAAGACTGACTCTTTTTACTGACAATGATTTGAAACATTCCTGTGACACTAGTTATAGATTCCGATGCTTCACTTCAGCTTTACTGTATCCCTCTGACCTTCTTATTGACGATGAAACAAAGAAATTACATCAGAATTAAATACAAAAGGCACAATGCCGACTTGAGTACATGTAGACTGACTCTTCCTACTGTCTATGTTTTGAACCATTCCTGTGACACTAGTTATAGATTCCGATGATTCACTTCAGGTTTACTGTATCCCTCTGACCTTCTTATTGACGATGAAACACAGATATTGCATCGGAATTAAATAGAGAAGGCACAATGCCGACTTAAGTACAAGAAGACTGACTCTTCTTACTGACTATGTTTTGAACCATTCCTGTGACACTAGTTATAGATTCCGATGCTTCACTTCAGGTTTACTGTATCCCTCTGACCTTCTAATTGCCGATGAAACACAGAAATTGCATCGGAATTAGATACAAAAAGCAAAATGCCGACTTAAGTACAAGAGGACTGACTCTTCTTACTGACAATGATTTGAAACATTCCTGTGACACTAGTTATAGATTCCGATGCTTCACTTCAGGTTTACTGTATCCCGAGGACCTTCTTATTGACGACGAAACACAGAAATTGCATCGGAATTAAATAGAAAAGGCACAATGCCTACTTAAGTACAAGAAGACTGACCCTTCCTATTGTCTATGTTTTGAACCATTCCTGTGACACTAGTTATAGATTCCGATGCTTCACTTCAGGTTTACTGTATCCCTCTGACCTTCTTATTGACGATGAAACACAGAAATTTCATCAGAATTAAATAGAAAAGGCACAATGCCGACTTAAGTACATGAAGACTAAGTCGTCCTACTGTCTATGTTTTGAATCATTCCTGTGACACTAGTCATACATTCCGATGCTTCACTTCAGGTTTACTGTATCCCTCTGACTTTCTAATTGCCGATGAAACACAGAAATTGCATCGGAATTAGATACAAAAAGCACAATGCCGACTTAAGTACAAGAGGACTGACTCTTCTTACTGACAACGTTTGTAACATTCCTTAGACACTAGTTATAGATTCCGATGCTTCACTTCAGGTGTACTGTATCCTTGGACCTTCTTATTGACGATAAAACACAAAAAATGCACCGGAATTAAATACAAAAGGAGCAATGCCGAATTAAGTACAAGTACACTGACTCTTCCTACTGTCTATGTTTTGAACGATTCCTGTGACACTAGTCATACATTCCGATGCTTCAATTCAGGTTTACTGTATCCCTCTGACCGTCTTATTGCCGATGAAACACAGAAATTGCATCGGAATAAATACAAAAGGCACAATGCCGACTCAAGTAGAAGAGGACTGACTCTTCCTACTGTCTATGTTTTGAACGATTCTTGTGACACTAGTCATACATTCCGATGCTTCAATTCAGGTTTACTGTATCCCTCTGACCTTCTTGTTGCCGATGAAACACAGAAATTGCATCGGGTTTAATAGAAAAGGCACAATGCCGACTTAGGTACAAGAAGACTGACTCTTCTTACTGACTATGTTTTGAACCATTTCTGTGACACTAGTTATAGATTCCGATGCTTCACTTCAGGTTAACTGTATCCCTCTGACATTCGCATTGACGATGAAGCTCAGAAATTGCATCGGAATTAAATAAAAAAGCACAATGCCGAATAAAGTACAAGAAGACTGACTCTTCTTACTGACCATGTTTTGAACCATTCCTGTGACACTAGTTATAGATTCCGATGATTCACTTCAGGTTTACTGTATCCCTCTGACCTTCTTATTGACGATGAAACACAGAAATTGCATCGGAATTAAATAGAAAGGGCACAATGCCGACTTAAGTACAAGAAAACAGACTCTTCTTACTGTCTATGTTTTGAACCATTCCTGTTACACTAGTTATAGATTCCGATGCTTCGTCTCAGGTGTACTGCATCCCTTGGACCTTCTTATTGACGATGAAACACAGAAATTGCATCGGAATTAAATAGAAAAGGCACAATGCCGACTTAAGTACAAGAAGACTGACTCTTGTTACTGACTATGTTTTGAACCATTCCTGTGACACTAGTTATAGATTCCGATGCTTCACCTCAGGTTTACTGTATCCCTTGGACCTTCTTATTGACGATGAAACACAGAAATTGCATCGGAATTAAATCCAAAAGGCACAATGCCGACATAAGTACAAGAAGACTGACTCTTCTTACTGTCAATGATTTGAACCATTACTGTGAGACTAGTTATAGATTCCGATGCTTCACTTCGGGTGTACTGTATCCCTTGGACCTTCTTATTGACGATGAAACACAGAAATTGCATCGGAATTAAATACAAAAGGCACAATGCCGGCTTATGCACAAGAAGACTGACTCATCTTACTGTCTATGTTTTTAACCATTCCTCTGACACTAGTTATAGATTCCGATGCTTCACTTCAGGTTTACTGTATCCCTCTGACCTTCTTATTGACGACGAAACACAGAAATAGCATCGGAATTGAATAGAAAAGGCACAATGCCGACTTAAGTACAAGAAGACTGACTCTTCCTACTGTCTATGTGTTAAACCATTCCTGTGACACTAGTTACAGATTCCGATGATTCACGTCAGGTATACTGTATCCCTCTGACGTTCTAATTGCCGATGAAACACAGAAATTGCATCGGAATTAGATACAAAAAGCACAATGCCGACTTAAGTACAAGAGGACTGACCCTTCTTACTGAGAATGATTTGAAACATTCCTGTGACACTAGTTATAGGTTCCGACGCTTCACTTCAGGTTTACTGTATCCCTTGGACCTTCTTATTGACGACGAAACACAGAAATTGCATCGGAATTAAATAGGAAAAGGCACAATGCCGACTTAAGTACAAGAAGACTAACCCTTCCTATTGACTATGTTTGAACCATTCCTTTGACACTAGTTATAGATTCCGATGCTTCACTTCAGGTTTACTGTATCCCTCTGACCTTCTTATTGCCGACGAAACACAGAAATTGCAACTGAATTAGATACAAAAAGCACAATGCCGACTTAAGTACAAGAGGACTGACTCTTCTTACTGTCAATGATTTGAAACATTACTGTGACACTAGTTATAGATTCCGATGCTTCACTTCAGGTTTACTGTATCCCTCTGACCTTCTTATTGACGATGAAAAAACAGAAATTGTATCGGCATTAAATACAAAAGGCACAATGCCGACTTAAGTACAAGAAGACTGACTCTTATTACTGTCTTGTTTTGTACCATTCCTGTGACACTAGTTATAGATTTCGATGCTTCACTTCAGGTTTAATGTATTCCTCTGACCTTCGTATTGACGATGAAACACAGAAATTGCATCGGAATTAAATACAGAAGGCACAATGCCGACTTAAGCACAAGAAGACTGACTCTTCCTACTCTCTATGTTTTGAACCATTCCTGTGACACTAGTTATAGATTCCGATGCTTCACTTCAGGTTTACTGTATCCCTCTGACCTTCTTATTGACGATGAAACACAGAAATTGTATCGGAATTAAATACAAAAGGCACAATGCAGACTTAAGTACAAGAAGACTGACTCATATTACTGTCTATGTTTTGTACCATTCCTGTGACACTAATTATAGATTTCGATGCTTCACTTCAGGTTTACTGTATGCCTCGGACCTTCTTATTGACGATGAAACACAGAAATTTGCATCGGAATTAAATAGAAAAGGCACATTGCCGACTTATGTTCGAGAAGACTGACTCATCTTAGTGTCTATGCTTTGAACCATTCCTGTGACACTAGTTATAGATTCCGATGCTTCACTTCAGGTTTACTGTATCCCGTGGACCTTCTTATTGACGACGAAACACAGAAATTGCATCGGAATTAAATAGAAAAGGCACAATGCCGACTTAAGTACAAGAAGACTGACCCTTCCTATTGTCTATGTTTTGAACCATTCCTGTGACACTAGTTATAGATTCCGATGCTTCACTTCAATTTTACTGTATCCCTCTGACCTTCTTATTGACGATGAAACACAGAAATTTCATCAGAATTAAATAGAATAGGCACAATGCCGACTTAAGTATATGAACACTAACTCGGCCTACTGTCTATGTTTCGAATCATTCCTGTGACACTAGTCATACATTCCGATGCTTCACTTCAGGTTTACTGTATCCCTCTGACCTTCTAATTGCCGATGAAACACAGAAATTGCATCGGAATTAGATACAAAAAGCACAATGCCGACTTAAGTACAAGAGGACTGACTCTTCTTACTGATAATGATTTGTAACATTCCATAGACACTAGTTATAGATTCCGATGCTTCACTTCAGGTGTACTGTATCCTTGGACCTTCTTATTGACGATGAAACACAGAAAATGCACCGGAATTAAATACAAAAGGCACAATGCCGACTTAAGTACAAGTAGACTGACTCTTCCTACTGTCTATGTTTTGAACGATTCCTGTGACACTAGTCATACATTCCGATGCTTCAATTCAGGTTTACTGTATCCCTCTGACCTTCTTATTGCCGATGAAACACAGAAATTGCATCGGAAATAAATACAAAAGGCACAATGCCGACTCAAGTAGAAGAGGACTGACTCTTCCTACTGTCTATGTTTTGAACGATTCCTGTGACACTAGTCATACATTCCGATGCTTCAATTCAGGTTTACTGTATCCCTCTGACCTTCTTATTGCCGATGAAACACAGAAATTGCATCGGGTTTAATAGAAAAGGCACAATGCCGACTTAGGTACAAGAAGACTGACTCTTCTTACTGATTATGTTTTGAACCATTTCTGTGACACTAGTTATAGATTCCGATGCTTCACTTCAGGTTAACTGTATCCCTCTGACATTCGCATTGACGATGAAGCTCAGAAATTGCATCGGAATTAAATAAAAAAGCACAATGCCGAATAAAGTACAAGAAGACTGACTCTTCTTACTGACCATGTTTTGAACCGTTCCTGTGACACTAGTTATAGATTCCGATGCTTCACTTCACGTTTAATGTATCCCTCTGTCCTTCATATGAACGATGAAACACAGAAATTGCATCGGAATTAAATACAAAAGGCACAATGCCGACCTAAGTACAAGAAGACTGACTCTTTTTAATGACAATGATTTGAAACATTCCTGTGACACTAGTTATAGATTCCGATGCTTCACTTCAGCTTTACTGTATCCCTCTGACCTTCTTATTGACGATGAAACACAGAAATTACATCAGAATTAAATACAAAAGGCACAATGCCGACTTGAGTACATGTAGACTGACTCTTCCTACTGTCTATGTTTTGAACCATTCCTGTGACACTAGTTATAGATTCCGATGATTCACTTCAGGTTTACTGTATCCCTCTGACCTTCTTATTGACGATGAAACACAGATATTGCATCGGAATTAAATAGAAAAGGCACAATGCCGACTTAAGTACAAGAAGACTGACTCTTCTTACTGACTATGTTTTGAACCATTCCTGTGACACTAGTTATAGATTCCGATGCTTCACTTCAGGTTTACTGTATCCCGAGGACCTTCTTATTGACGACGAAACACAGAAATTGCATCGGAATTAAATAGAAAAGGCACAATGCCGACTTAAGTACAAGAAGACTGACCCTAGCTATTGTCTATGTTTTGAACCATTCCTGTGACACTAGTTATAGATTCCGATGCTTCACTTCAGGTTTACTGTATCCCTCTGACCTTCTTATTGACGATGAAACTCAGAAATTTCATCAGAATTAAATAGAAAAGGCACAACGCCGACTTAAGTACATGAAGACTAAGTCGTCGTACTGTCTATGTTTTGAATCATTCCTGTGGCACTAGTCATACATTCCGATGCTTCACTTCAGGTTTACTGTATCCCTCTGACTTTCTAATTGCCGATGAAACACAGAAATTGCATCGGAATTAGATACAAAAAGCACAATGCCGACTTAAGTACAAGAGGACTGACTCTTCTTACTGACAACGTTTGTAACATTCCTTAGACACTAGTTATAGATTCAGATGCTTCACTTCAGGTGTACTGTATCCTTGGACCTTCTTATTGACGATGAAACACAAAAAATGCACCGGAATTAAATACAAAAGGCACAATGCCGAATTAAGTACAAGTAGACTGACTCTTCCTACTGTCTATGTTTTGAACGATTCTTGTGACACTAGTCATACATTCCGATGCTTCAATTCAGGTTTACTGTATCCCTCTGACCTTCGTATTGACGATGAAACACAGAAATTGCATCGGAATTAAATACAGAAGGCACAATGCCGACTTAAGTACAAGAAGACTGACTCTTCCTACTCTCTATGTTTTGAACCATTCCTGTGACACTAGTTATAGATTCCGATGCTTCACTTCAGGTTTACTGTATCCCTCTGACCTTCTTATTGACGATGAAACACAGAAATTGTATCGGCATTAAATACAAAAGGCACAATGCCGACTTAAGTACAAGAAGACTGACTCTACCTAATGTCTATGTTTTGAACCATTCCTGTAACACTAGTAATAGATTCCGATGCTTCACTTCAGGTTTACTGTATCCCTCTGACCTTCTTATTGTCGATGAAACATAGAAATTGCATCGGAATTAAATAGAAAAGGCACAATGCTGACTTTAGTACAAGAAGACAGACTCTTCTTACTGCCTATGATTTGAACCATTCCTGTGACACTAGTTATAGATTCCGATGCTTCACTTCAGGTGTACTGTATCCCTTGGACCTTCTTATTGACGAAGAAACGCAGAAATTGCATCGGAATTAAATACAAAAGGCACAATGCCGACTTATGTACATGTAGACTGACTTATCCTACTCTCTATGTTTGAACCATTCCTGTGACACTAGTTATAGATTCCGATGCTTCACTTCTGGTTTACTGTATCCCTCTGAACTTTTAATTGCCGATGAAACACAGAAATTGCATCGGAATTAGATACAAAAAGCACAATGCCGACTTAAGTACAAGAGGACTGTCTCTTTTTACTGTCTATGTTTTGAACCATTCCTGTGACACTAGTTATTGATTCCGATGTTTCACTTCAGGTTAATGTATCTCTCTGACCTTCTTATTGACGATGAAACACAGAAACTGCATCGGAATTAAATACAAAAGGCACAATGCCGACATAAGTACAAGTAGATTGACTTTTCTTACTGTCTATGCTTTGAACCATGCCTCTGACACTAGTTATTGATTCCGATGATTCACTTCAGGTTTATTAAATCCCTCTGACCTTCCTATTGAAGATGAAACACAGAAATAGCATCGGAATTAAATAGAAAAGGCACAATGCCGACTTAAGTACAAGAAGACTGACTCTTCTTACTATTTATGCTTTGAAACATTCCTGTGACACTAGTTATAGGTTCCGATGCTTCACTTCAGGTATACTGTATCCCTTGGACCTTCTTTTTCACGATGAATCACAAAAATTGCATCGGAACTAAATAGAAAAGGCACAATGCCGACTTATGTACAAGAAGACTGACTCATCTTACTGTCCATGTTTTAAACCATTCCTGTGACACTAGTTATAGATTCCGATGCTTCACTTCAGGTTTACTTTTTCCCTCTGACCATCTTATTGACGATGAAACACAGAAATTGCATCGGAATTAAATACAAAAGGCACAATGCCGACTTAAGTACAAGAAGACTGCCTCTTCCTACTGTCTATGTTTTGAGCCATTTCTGTGACACTAGCTATAGATTCCGATGCTTAACTTCTGGTTTACTGTATCCCTCTGACCTTCTAATTGCCGAAGAAACACAGAAAATGCATCGGAATTAAATAGAAAAGGCACAATGCCGACTTAAGTACAAGAAGAGTGACAATTAATATTGTCTATGTTTTGAACCAGTCCTGTGACACTAGTTATAGATTCCGATGCTTCACTTCAGGTTTACTGTATCCCTCTGCCCTTCTTATTGACGATGAAACACAGAAATTGCATCGGAATTAAATAGAAAAGGCACAATGCCAACTTAAGTACAAGAGGACTGACTCTTCTTACTCTCTATGCATTGAACCATCCCCGTGACACTAGTTATAGATTTCGATGCTTCACTTCAGGTTTACTGTATCCCTTGGACCAACATTTTGACGATGAATCACAGAAATTGCATCGGAATTAAATGGAAAATGCACAATGCCGACTTAAGTACAAGAAGACTGACCCTTCCTATTGGCTATGTTTTGAACCATTCCTGTGACGCTAGTTATAGATTCCGATGCTTCACTTCAGGTTCACTGTATCCCTCTCACCATCTTATTGACGATGAAACACAGAAATTGCGTCGGAATTAAATAAAAATGGCACAATGCCGACTTAAGTACAAGAAGACTGACTCTTCTTACTGTCTATGTTTTCAACCATTCCTGTCACACTAGTTATAGATTCCGATGCTTCACTTCAGGATTACTGTATCCCTCTGACCTTCTAATTGACGATTAAACTTAGAAATTGCATCGGAATTAGATACAAAAAGCACAATGCCGACTTAAGTAAAAGAGGACTGACTCTTCTTACTGTCTATGTTTTGAAACATTCCTGTGACACTAGTTATAGATTCCGATGTTTCACTTCAGGTTTACTGTATCCCTTGGACCTTCTTATTGACGATGAGACACAGAAATTGCATCGGAATTAAATACAAAAGGCACAATGCCGACTTAAGTAAAAGAGGACTGACTCTTCTTACTGTCTATGTTTTGAAACATTCCTGTGACACTAGTTATAGATTCCGATGCTTCACTTCCGGTTTACTGTATCCTTTGGACCTTCTTATTGAGGATGAGACAAAGAAATTTCATCGGAATTAAATACAAAAGGCACAATGCCGACTTAAGTACAAGAAGACTGACTGTTCTTACTGTCTATGTTTGAACAATTCCTGTGACACTAGTTATAGATTCCGATGCTTCACTTCAGGTTTACTGTATTTCTTGTACCTTCTTATCGACGATGAAGCACAGAAATTGCATCGGAATTAAATACAAAAGGCACAATGCCGACTTAAGTACAAGAAGACTGACTCTTTTTACAGTTTATGTTTTGAACCATTCCTGTGACACTAGTTATAGATTCCGATGCTTCACTTCAGATTTACTGTATCTCTTGGACCATCTTATTGACGTCGAAACACAGAAATTGCATCGCAAGTAAATAGTAAATGCACAATGCCGGCTTAGGTACAAGAAGACTGACTATACCTAATGTCTATGATTTGAACCATTCCTGTGACACTAGTTCTACATTCCGATGCTTCCTTTCAGGTTTACTGTATCCCTCTGACCTTCTTATTGACGATGAAACACAGAAATTGCATCGGAATTAAATTCAAAATTCACAATGCAGACTTAAGTACAAGAAGACTGACTCTTCTTACTGACTATGTTGTGAACATTTCCTGTGAGACCAGTTTTAGATTCCGCTGCTTCACTATATGTTTACTGTATCCCTTGGACCTTCTTATTGACGATGAAACACAGAAATTGCATCGGAATTAAATACAAAAGGCACAATGCCGACTTAAGTACATGTAGACTGACTTTTCCTACTGTCTATGTTTTGAACCATTCCTGTGACACTAGTTGTGGATTCCGATGCTTCACTTCAGGTTTACTGTAACCCTCTGACCTTCTACTTGCCGATGAAACACAGAAATTGCATCGGAATTAGATACAAAAAGCACAATGCCGACTTATGTACAAGAAGACTGACTCTTCTTACTGTCTATGTTTTGAACCATTCCTGTGACCCTAGTTATGGATTCCGATGCTTCACTTCAGGTTTACTTTATCGCTTGGACCTTCTTATTGACGATGAAACACAGAAATTGCATCGGAATTAAATTCACAATTCACAATGCAGGCTTAAGTACAAGAAGACTGACTCTTCTTACTGACTATGTTGTGAACATTTCCTGTGAGACCAGTTTTAGATTTCGCTGCTTCACTATATGTTTACTGTATCCCTCTGTCCTTCTTATTGACGATGAAACATAGAAATTGCATCGGAATTAAATAGAAAAGGCACAATGCCGACTTAGGTACAAGAAGACTGACTCTACCTAATGTCTATGATTTGAACCATTCCTGTGACACTAGTTATAGATTCCGATGCTTCACTTCAGGTTTACTGTACCCCTCTGACCTTCCAATTGAAGATGAAACACAGAAATAGCATCGGAATGAAATAGAAAAGGCACAATGCCGACTTAAGTACAAGAAGACTGACTCTTCTTCCTGTCTATGTTTTGAACCTTTCCTGTGACACTAGTTATAGATTCCGATGCTTCACTTCAGGTTTACTGTATCCCCAGGACCTTCTTATTACGATGAAACAAAGAAATTTCATCGGAATTTAATACAAAAGTCGCAATGCCGATTTAAGTACAATAAGACTGACTCTTCTTACTGTCTATGTTTTGAACCATTCCTGTGACACTAGTTATGGATTCCGATGCTTCACTTCAGGTTTACTTTATCCCTTGGACCTTCTTTTTGACGATGAATCATAGAAATTGCATCGGAATCAAGTAGAAAAGGCACAACGCCCACTTATGTACAAGAAGACTGACTCATCTTACTGTCTATGTTTTAATCCATTCCTGTGACACTAGTTATAGATTCCGATGCTTCACTACAGCATTACTTTATCCCTTGGACCTTCTTATTGACGATGAATCACAGAAATTGCATCAGAATTAAATAGAAAAGGCACAATGCCTACTTATGTACAAGAAGACTGACTCATCTTACTGTCAATGATTTAAACCATTCCTATGACACTAGTTATAGATTCCGAAGCTTCACTTCAGGTTTACTGTATCCATGTGACCTTCTTATTGACGATGAGACGCAGAAATTGCATCGGAATTGAATACAAAAGGCACAGTGCCGATTTAAGTACAAGAGGACTGACTCTTCTTACTGACTATGTTTTGAACTTTTCCTGTGAGACCAGTTTTAGATTCCGATGCTTCACTATATGTTTACTGTATCCCTTGGACTTTCTTATTGACGATGAAACACAGAAATTGCATCGGAATGAAATACAAAAGGCACAGTGCCGACTTAAGTACAAGAAGACTGACTCTTCTTAATGTGCATGCTTTGAACCATTCCTGTGACACTAGTTATAGATTCCGATGCTTCACTTCAGATTTACTGTATGTCTTGGACTATCTTATTGACGTCGAAACACAGAAGTTGAATCGGAATTAAATAGAAAAGGCACAATGCCGAATTATTTACAAGACGACCGATTCTACCTAATGTCTATGTTTTGAACCATTCCTGTGACTCAGGTTATAGATTCCGATGCTTCACTTCAGGTTTACTGTATCCCTCTAACCTTCTTATTGACGATGAAACACAGAAATTGCATCGGAATTAAATACAAAAGGCACAATGCCGACTTAAGTACAAGAAGACTGACTCTTCTTCCTGTCTATGTGTTGAACCTTTCCTGTGACACTACTTATAGATTCCGATGCTTCACTTCAGGTTTACTGTATCCCCTGGACCTTCTTATTACGATGAAACAAAGAAATTTCATCGGAATTTAATACAAAAGGCGCAATGCCGATTTAAGTACAAGAAGACTGACTCTTCTAACTGTCTATGTTTGAACAATTCCTATGACACTAGTTATAGATTCCGATGCTTCACTTCAGGTTTACCGTATCCCTTGGACCTTCTTATCGACGATGAAACACAGAAATTGCTTCGGAATTAAATATAAAAGGCACAATGCCGACGTAAGTACAAGAAGACTGACTCTTCTTAATGTCTTTGTTTTGAACCATTCCTGTGACACTAGTTGTAGATTCCGATGCTTCACTTCAGATTTACTGTATCCCTAGGACCATCTTAAGGACGACGAAACACAGAAATTGCATCGGAATTAAATAGAATAGGCACAATGCCGACTTAGGTACAAGAAGACTGACTCTACCTAATGTCTATGTTTTGAACCATTCCTGTGACACTAGTTATAGATTCCGATGCTTCACTTCAGGTTCACTGAATCCCTCTGACCCTCTTATTGACGATGAAACTCAGAAATACCACCGGAATTAAATAGAAAAGGCACAATGCCGACTTAAGTACTAGAAGACTGACTCTACCTAATGTCTATGTTTTGAACCCTTCCTGTGACACTAGTTATTGATGCCGATGCTTCACTTCATGTTTACTGTATCCCTCTGACCTTCTTATTGACGATGAAACACAGAAATTACATCGGAATTAGATACAAAAATCACAATGCCGACTTAAGTACAAGAGGACTGACTCTTCTTACTGTCTATGTTTTGAAACATTCCAGTGACACTAGTTATAGATTTCGATGCTTCACTCTAGGTTTGCTGTATCCCTCTGTCCTTCCTATTGACGATGAAACACAGAAATTGCATCGGAATTAAATATAAAGGGCACAATGCCGACTTAAGTACAAGAAGACTGACTCTTCTTACTGTCTATGTTTTGAACCATTCCTGTGACACTAGTTATAGATTCCGATGCTTCACTTCAGGTTCACTGTATCCCTCTGACCTTCTTATTGACGATGAAACACAGAAATAGCATCGGAATTAAACAGAAAAGGCACAATGCCGACTTAAGTACTAGAAGACTGACTCTACCTAATGTCTATGTTTTGAACCCTTCCTGTGACACTAGTTATAGATTCCGATGCTTCGCTTCAGGTTTACTGTATCCCTTGGATCTTCTTAAAGACGATGAAACACAGAAATTGCATCGGAATTAAACACAAAACGCACAATGCCGACTTAAGTACAAGAAGACTGACTCTACTTACTGTCTATGCTTTGAACCATTCCTGTGACACTAGTTATTGATTCCGATGCTTCACTTCAGGTTTACTGAATCCCTCTGACCTTCCTATTGAAGATGTAAGACAGAAATAGCATCGGAATTAAATAGAAAAGGCACAATGCCGACTTAAGTACAAGAAGACTGACTCTTCTGACTATCTATGGTTTGAAACATTCCTGTGACTCTAGTTATTGATTCCGATGCTTCATTTCAGGTTTACTGAATCCCTCTGACCTTCCTATTGAAGATGTAAGACAGAAATAGCATCGGAATTAGATAGAAAAGGCACAATGCCGACTTAAGTACAAGAAGACTGACTCTTCTTACTATCTATGTTTTGAAACATTCCTGTGACACTAGTTATTGATTCCGATGCTTCACATCAGGTATACTGTATCCCTTGGACATTCTTTTTGACGATGAATCACACAAATTGCATCGGAGTTAAATAGAAAAGGCACAATGCCGACTTATGTACAAGAAGACTGACTCATCTTACTGTCTATGTTTTAAACCATTCCTGTGACACTAGTTATAGATTCCGATGCTTCACTTCAGGTTTACTTTTTCCCTCTGACCATCTTATTGACGATGAAACACAGAAATTGTATCGGAATTAAATACAAAAGGCACAATGCCGACATAAGTACAAGAAGACTGCCTCTTCCTACTGTCAAGTTTTAAGCCATTACTGTGACACTAGCTATGGATTCCAATGCTTAACTTCTGGTTTACTGTATCCCTTCGACCTTCTAATTGCCGACGAAACACAGAAATTGCATGGGAATTAGATACAAAAGGCACAATGCTGACTTGAGTATAAGAGGGCTGACTCTTCTTACTGTCTATGTTTTGAGACATTCCTGTGACACTAGTTATTGATTCCGATGCTCCACGTCTGGTTTACTGTATATCTTGGACCTTCTTATTGACGACGAAACACAGAAATTGCATTGGAATGAAATAGAAAAGGCACAATGCCGACTTAAGTGCAAGAAGACTGACCCTTCCTATTGTCTATGTATTGAACCATTCCTGTGACACTAGTTATAGATTCCGATGCTTCACTTCAGGTTTACTGTATCACTTGGACCAACATTTTTACGATGAATCACAGAAATTGCATCGGAATTAAATAGAAAAAGCACAATGCCGACTTAAATACAAGAAGACTGACCCTTCCTATAGTCTATGTTTTGAACCATTCCTGTGACACTAGTTATAGATTCTGATGCTTCACTTCAGGTTTACTGTATACCTTGGACCTTCTTATTGACGACGAAACACAGACATTGCATCGGAATTAAATAGAAAAGGCACAATGCCGACTTATGTACAAGAAGACTGACTCATCTTACTGTCTATGTTTTAAACCAACCCTGTGACACTAGTTATAGATTCCGATGCTTCATTTCAGGTTTACTGTATCCCTCTGCCCTTCTTAGTGACGATGAAACACAGAAATTGCATCGGAATTAAATAGAAAAGGCACAATGCCGACTTAAGTACAAGAGGACTGACTCTTCTTACTCTCTATGCATTGAACCATCCCCGTGACACTAGTTATAGATTCCGATGCTTCACTTCAGGTTTACCTTATCCCTCTGACCTTCCTGTTGAAGATGAAACACAGAAATAGCATCGGAATTAAATAGAAAACGCACAATGCCGACTTAAGTACAAGAAGACAGACTCTTCTTACTGTCTATGTATTGAACCATTCCTGTGACACTAGTTATAGATTCCGATGCTTCACTTCAGGTTTACTGTATCCCTTCGACCAACATTCTGACGATGAATCACAGAAATTGCATCGGAATTAAATAGAAAATGCACAATGCCGACTTAAATACAAGAAGACTGACCCTTCCTATTGGCTATGTTTTGAACCATTCCTGTGACGCTAGTTATAGATTCCGATGCTTCACTTCAGGATAACTGTATCCCTCTGACCTACTAATTGACGATCAAACTCAGAAATTGCATGGGAATTAGATACAAAAAGCACAATGCCGACTTAAGTGAAAGAGGACTGACTCTTCTTACTGTCTATGTTTTGAAACATTCCTGTGACACTAGTTATAGATTCCGATGCTTCACTTCAGGTTAACTGTATCCCTTGGACCTTCTTATTGACGATGAGACACAGAAATTGCATCGGAATTAAATACAAAAGGCACAATGCCGACTTAAGTAAAAGAAGACTGACTCCTTTTACTGTATATGTTTGAACCATTCCTGTGACACTTGTTATAGATTCCGATGCTTCACTTCCGGTTTACTGTATCCTTTGGACCTTCTTATTGACGATGAGAGAAAGAAATTTCATCGGAATTAAATACAAAAGGCACAATGCCGACTTAAGTACAAGAAGACTGACTGTTCCTACTGTCTATGTTTGAACAATTCCTGTGACACTAGTTATGGATTCCGATGCTTCACTTCAGGTTCACTGTATTTCTTGGACCTTCTTATCGACGATGAAACACAGAAATTGCATCGGAATTAAATACAAAAGGCACAATGCCGACTTAAGTACAAGAAGACTGACTATTTTTACTGTATATGTTTTGAACCATTCCTGTGACTCTATTTATAGATTCCGATGCTTCACTTCAGATTGACTGTATCTCTTGGACCATCTTATTGACGACGAAACACAGAAATTGCATCGCAATTAAATAGAAAAGGCACAATGCCCTCTTAGGTACAAGAAGACTGACTCTACCTAATGTCTATGATTTGAACCATTCCTGTGACACTAGTTCTAGATTCCCATGCTTCCCTTCAGGTTTACTGTATCCCTTGGACCTTCTTTTTGACGATGAATCACAGAAATTCCATCGGAATTAAATAGAAAAGGCACAATGCCGACTTATGTACAAGAAGACTGACTCATCTTACTGTCTATGATTTAAACCATTCCTATGACACTAGTTATAGATTCCGAAGCTTCACTTCAGGTTTACTGTATCCCTGTGACCTTCATATTGACGATGAGACGCAGAAATTGCATCGGAATTAAATACAAAGGGCACAATGCCGACTAAAGTACAAGAAGACTGACTCTTCTTCCTGTCTATGTTTTGAACCTTTCCTGTGACACTAGTTATAGATTCCGATGCTTCACTTCAGGTTTACTGTATCCCCTGGACCTTCTTATTACGATGAAACAAAGAAATTTCATCGGAATTTAATACAAAAGGCGCAATGCCGATTTAAGTACAAGAAGACTGACTCTTCTTACTGTCTATGTATTGAACCATTCCTGTGACACTAGTTATAGATTCCGATGCTTCACTTCAGGTTTACTGTATCACTTGGACCAACATTTTGACGATGAATCACAGAAATTGCATCGGAATTAAATAGAAAAAGCACAATGCCGACTTAAATACAAGAAGACTGACCCTTCCTATAGTCTATGTTTTGAACCATTCCTGTGACACTAGTTATAGATTCTGATGCTTCACTTCAGGTTAACTGTATCCCTTGGACCTTCTTATTGACGATGAGACACAGAAATTGCATCGGAATTAAATACAAAAGGCACAATGCCGACTTAAGTAAAAGAAGACTGATTCTTCTTACTGACTATGTTGTGAACATTTCCTGTGAGACCAGTTTTAGATTATCGCTGCTTCACTATATGTTTACTGTATCCCTTGGACCTTCTTATTGACGATGAAACACAGAAATTGCATCGGAATTAAATACAAAAGGCACAGTGCCGACTTAAGTACAAGATGACTGACTCTTCTTACTGTCTATTTTTTAACCATTCCTGAATCACTAGTTATAGATTCCTATGCTTTACTTCAGGTTTACTGTATCCCTCTGACCTTCTTACTGACGATGAAACTAGAAATTGCATCGGAATTAAATAGAAAAGGCACAATGCTGACTTAAGTACAAGAAGACAGACTCTTCTAACTGTCTATGATTTGAACCATTCCTGTGACACTAGTTACAGATTCCGATGCTTCACTTCAGATGTACTATAGTCCTTGGACCTTCTTATTGAAGATGTAACACAGATATTGCATCGGAATGAAATACAAAAGGCACAATGCCGTCTTAAGTACAAGTAGACTCACTCTTCTTACTGTCTATGTTTTGAACCATTCCTGTGACACTAGTTATAGATTCTGATGCTTCACTTCAGGTTTACTGTATCCCTCTAACCTTCTTATTGACGATGAAACACAGAAATTGCATCGGAATTAAATACAAAGGGCACAATGCCGACTTAAGTACATGTAGACTGACTTTTCCTACTGTCTATGTTTTGAACCATTCCTGTGACACTAGTTGTCGATTCCGATGTTTCA
Source organism: Schistocerca americana (assembly GCF_021461395.2). Taxonomy (NCBI): domain Eukaryota; kingdom Metazoa; phylum Arthropoda; class Insecta; order Orthoptera; family Acrididae; genus Schistocerca; species Schistocerca americana. The sequence continues at coordinate 2,232,907 of NW_025726247.1, forward strand.
CTTCAGGTTTACTGTAACCCTCTGACCTTCTACTTGCCGATGAAACACAGAAATTGCATCGGAATTAGATACAAAAAGCACAATGCCGACTTATGTACAAGAAGACTGACTCTTCTTACTGTCTATGTTTTGAACCATTCCTGTGACACTAGTTATGGATTCCGATGCTTCACTTCAGGTTTACTTTATCCCTTAAACCTTGTTTTTGACGATGAATCACAGAAATTGCATCGGAATTAAATAGAAAAGGCACAATGCCGACTTATGTACAAGAAGACTGACTCATCTTACTGTCTATGATTTAAACCGTTCCTATGACACTAGTTATAGATTCCGAAGCTTCACTTCAGGTTTACTGTATCCCTGTGACCTTCATATTGACGATGAGACGCAGAAATTGCATCGGAATTAAATACAAAGGGCACAATGCCGACTAAAGTACAAGAAGACTGACTCTTCTTCCTGTCTATGTTTTGAACCTTTCCTGTGACACTAGTTATAGATTCCGATGCTTCACTTCAGGTTTACTGTATCCCCTGGACCTTCTTATTACGATGAAACAAAGAAATTTCATCGGAATGTAATACAAAAGGCGCATTGCCGATTTAAGTACAAGAAGACTGACTCTTCTTACTGTCTATGTTTGAACAATTCCTATGACACTAGTTATAGATTCCGATGCTTCACTTCAGGTTTACCGTATCCCTTGGACCTTCTTAAAGACGATGAAACACAGAAATTGCATCGGAATTAAATAGAATAGGCACAATGCCGACTTAAGTACTAGAAGACTGACTCTACCTAATGTCTATGTTTTGAACCCTTCCTGTGACACTAGTTATAGATTCCGATGCTTCACTTCAGGTTTACTGTATCCCTTTGACCTTCTTATTGACGATGAAACACAGAAATTGCATCGGAATTAGATACAAAAAGCACAATGCCGACTTAAGTACAAGAGGACTGAGTCTTCTTACTGTCTATGTTTTGAAACATTCCTGTGACACTAGTTATAGATTCCGTTGCTTCACTCTAGGTTACTGTATCCCTCTGCCCTTCCTATTGACGATGAAACACAGAAATTGCATCGGAATTAAATATAAAGGGCACAATGCCGACTTAAGTACAAGAAGACTGACTCTTCTTACTGTCTATGTTTTGAACCATTCCTGTGACACTAGTTATAGATTCCGATGCTTCACTTCGGTTTACTGTATCCCTTGGACCTTCTTATTGACGATGAAACAAAGAAATTTCATCGGAAGTTAATACAAAAGGCGCAATGTCGACTTAAGTACAAGAAGACTGACTCTTCTTACTGTCTATGTTTGAACAATTCCTGTGACACTACTTATAGATTCCGATGCTTGACTTCAGGTTTACTGTATCCCTTGGACCTTCTTAAAGACGATGAAACACAGAAATTGCATCGGAATTAAATACAAAACGCACAATGCCGACTTAAGTACCAGAAGACTGACTCATCTTACTGTCTATGTTTTGAACCATTCCTGTGACACTAGTTATAGATTCCGATGCTTCACTTCAGATTTTCTGTATCCCTTGGAACATCTTCAGGACAACGAAACACAGAAATTGCATCGGAATTAAATAGAAAAGGCACAATGCCGACTTAAGTACAAGAAGACTGACTCTTCCCACTGTCTATGTTTTGAACCATTCCTGTGACACTAGCTACAGATTCCGATGCTTAACTTCAGGTTTTCTGTATCCCTATGACCTTCTAATTGCCGAAGATACACAGAATCTGCATCGGTATTAAATACAAAAAGCACAATGCTGACTTGAGTACTAGAGGACTGATTCTTCTCACTGTCTATGTTTTGAGACATTCCTGTGACACTAGTTATAGATTCCGTGGTCCACTTCAGGTTTACTGTATACCTTGGACCTTCTTATTTACGACGAAACACAGAAATTGCATCGGAATTAAATAGAAAAGGCACAATGCCGAATTATGTACAAGAAGACTGACCCTTCCTATTGTCTATGTTTTGAACCATTCCTGTGACACTAGTTATAGATTCCGTTGCTTCAATTCAGGTTTACTGTATCCCTGTGACCTTCATATTGACGATGAGACGCAGAAATTGCATCGGAATTAAATACAAAAGGCACAGTGCCGACTTAAGTACAAGAAGATTGACTCTTCTTACTGTCTATGCTTTGAACCATTCCTGTGACACTACTTATAGATTCCGTTGCTTCAATTCAGGTTTACTGTATCCCTTGGACCTTCTTATTACGATGAAACAAAGAAATTTCATCGGAATTTAATACAAAAGGCGCAATGCCGACTTAAGTACAAGAAGACTGACTCTTCTTACTGTCTATGTTTGAACAATTCCTATGACACTAGTTCCGATGCTTCACTTCAGGTTTACTGTATCCCTTGGACCTTCTTATCGACGATGAAACACAGAAATTGCATCGGAATTAAATACAAAAGGCACAATGCTGACGTAAGTCCAAGAAGACTGACTCTTCTTAATGTCTTTGGTTTGAACCATTCCTGTGACACTAGTTATAGATTCCGATGCTTCACTTCTGATTTACTGTATCTCTAGGACCATCCTAAGGACGACGAAACACAGAAATTGCATCGGAATTAAATAGAATAGGCACAATGCCGACTTAGGTACAAGAAGACTGACTCTACCTAATGTCTATGTTTTGAACCATTCCTGTGACACTAGTTATAGATTCCGATGCATCGCTTCAGGTTCACTGTATCCCTCTGACCTTCTTATTGACGATGAAGCACAGAAATAGCATCGGAATTAAATAGAAATGGCACAATGCCGACTTAAGTACAAGAAGACTGACTCTACCTAATGTCTATGTTTGTACCATTCCTGTGACACTAGTTATAGATTCCGATGCTTCACTTCAGGTTTACTGTATCCCTCTGACCTACTTATTGACGATTAAACACAGACATTGCATCGGAATTAAATACAAAAGGCACAATGCTGACTGAAGTACAAGAAGACTGACTCTTCTTACTGACTATGTTGTGAACATTTCCTGTGAGACCAGTTTTAGATTGCGATGCTTCACTCTATGTTTACTTTATCCCTTGGAATTTCTTATTGACGATGAAACACAGAAACTGCATCGGAATTAAATACAAAAGGCACAGTGAAGTCTTAAGTACAAGAAGACTGACTCTTCTTACTGTCTAATTTTTAACCATTCCTGTGACACTAGTTATAGATTCCGATGCTTCACTTCAGGTTTACTGTATCCCTCTGACCTTCTTATTGACGATGAAACATAGAAATTGCACCGGAATTAAATAGAAAAGGCACAATGCTGATGTAAGTTCAAGAACACAGACTCTTCTTATTGTCTATGATTTGAACCATTCCTGTGACACTAGTTATAGATTCCGATGCTTCACTTCAGGTGTACTGTATCCCTTGGACCTTCTTATTGACGATGAAACACAGAAATTGCATCGGAATTAAAAACAAAAGGCACAATGCCGACATAAGTACAAGTAGACTGACTCTCCTTACTGTCTACGTTTTGAACCATTCCTGTGACACTAGTTATAGATTCCGATGCTTCACTTCAGGTTTACTGTTGCCCTCTGACCTTCTAATTGCCGATGAAACACAGAAATTGCATCGGAATTAGATACAAAATGCACAATGCCGACTTAATAACAAGAGGAATGACTCTTCTTACTGTCTATGTTTTGAAACATTCCTGTGACACTAGTTATAGATTCCGTTGCTTCACTTCAGGTTTACTGTATCCCTTGGACCTTCTTATCGACGATGGAACACAGGAATTGCATCGGAATTAAATACAAAAGGCACAATGCCGATTTAAGTACATGTAGACTGCCTTTATCTACTGTCTATGTTTTGAACCATTCCTGTGACACTAGTTATAGATTCCGATGCTTCACTTCAGGTTTACTGTATCCCTCTGACCTTCTTATTGACGATGAAACACAGACATTGCATCGGAATTAAATACAAAAGGCCCAATGCTGACTTAAGTACAAGAAGACTGACTCTTCTTACTGTCTATGTTGTGAACATTTCCTGTGAGACCAGTTTTAGATTCCGATGCTTCACTATATTTTTACTGTATCCCTTGGAATTTCTTATTGACGATGAAACACAGAAATTGCATCGGAATTAAATACAAAAGGCACAGTGCCGTCTTAAGTACAAGAAGACTGACTCTTCTTACTGTCTATTTTTTAACCATTCCTGTGACACTAGTTATAGATTCCGATGCTTCACTTCAGGTTTACTGTATCCCTCTGAGCTTCGTATTGACGATGAAACATAGAAATTGCATCGGAATTAAATAGAAAAGGCACAATGCTGATGTAAATTCAAGAAGACAGACTCTTCTAACTGTCTATGATTTGAACCATTCCTGTGACACTAGTTATAGATTCCGATGCTTCACTTCAGGTGTACTGTATCCCTTGGACCTACTTATTGACGATGAAACACAGAAACTGCATCGGAATGAAAAACAAAAGGCATAATGTCTACTTAAGTACAAATAGACTGACTCTTCTTACTGTCTACGTTTTGAACCATTCCTGTGACACTAGTTGTAGATTCCGATGCTTCACTTCAGGTTTACTGTTGCATGCTGACCTTCTAATTGCCGATGAAACACAGAAATTGCATCGGTATTAGATACAAAATGCACAATGCCGACTTAATTACAAGAGGAATGTTTCTTCTTACTGTCTATCTTTTGAAACATTCCTGTGACACTAGTTATAGATTCCGTTGCTTCACTTCAGGTTTACTGTATCCCTTGGACCTTCTTATCGACGATGAAACACAGAAAATGCATCGGAATTAAATACAAAAGGCACAATGCCGATTTCAGTACATGTAGACTGCCTTTTCCTACTGTCTATGTTTTGTACCATTCCTGTGACACTAGTTATAGATTCCGGTGCTTCACTTCAGGTTTACTGTATCCCTCTGACCTTCTAATCGCCGATGAAACACAGATATTGCATCGGAATTAGATACAAAAAGCACGATGCCGACTTAATTACAAGATGAATGACTCTTCTTACTGTCTCTGTTTTGAAACATTCCTGTAACACTAGTTATAGATTCCGATGCTTCACTTCAGGTTTGCTGTATCCCTTGGACCTTCTTATCGACGATGAAGCACAGAAATTGCATCGGAATTAAATACAAAAGACAGAATGCCGACTTAAGTTTAAGAAGACTGACTCTTCTTACTGTCTATGTTTTGAACCATTCCTTTGTCACTAGTTATATTTTCCGATTCTTCACGTCATACTTACTGTATCCCTTGGACGTTCTTATTGACGACGAAACACAGAAATAGCATCGGAATTAAATAGAAAAGGCACAATGCCGACTTAAGTACAAGAAGACTGACTCTTCTTACTGTCTATTTTTTAACCATTCCTGTGACACTAGTTATAGATTCCGATGCTTCACTTCAGATTTACTGTAACCCTCTGACCTTCTTATTGACGATGAAACACAGAAATTGCATCGGAATTAAATAGAAAAGGCACAATGCTGACTTAAGTACAAGTAGACTGCCTCTTCTTACTGTCTATGTTTTGAACCATTCCAGTGACACTAGTTATAGATTCTGATGCTTCACTTCAGGTTTACTGTATCCCTCTGACCTTCGTATTGACGATGAAACACAGAAATTTCATCGGAATTACATACAAAAGGCACAATGCCGACTTAAGTACATGTAGACTGACTCTTCCTACTGTCTATGTTTTGAACCATTCCTGTGACACTAGGTATAGACTCCGATGATTCACTTCAGGTTTACTGTATCCCTCTGACCTTCTTATTGACGATGAAACACAGAAATTGCATCGGAATTAAATACATAAGGCACAATGCCGACTTAAGTACAAGAAGACAGACTCTTCTAACTGTCTATGATTTGAACCATTGCTGTGACACTAGTTACAGATTCCGATGCTTCACTTCAGGTGTACTGTATTCCGTGGACCTTCTTATTGACGATGTAACACAGATATTGCATCGGAATGAAATACAAAAGGCACAATGCCGTCTTAAGTACAAGTAGACTGACTCTTCTTACTGTCTATGTTTTGAACCATTCCTGTGACACTAGTTATAGATTCTGATGCTTCAGTTCAGGTTTACTGTATCCCTCTAACCTTCTTATTGACGATGAAACACAGAAATTGCATCGGAATTAAATACAAAAGGCACAATGCCGACTTAAGTACATGTAGACTGACATTTCCTACTGTCTATGTTTTGAACCATTCCTGTGACACTAGTTGTGGATTCTGATGCTTCACTTCAGGTTTACTGTAACCCTCTGACCTTCTACTTGCCGATGAAACACAGAAATTGCATCGGAATTAGATACAAAAAGCACAATGCCGACTTATGTACAAGAAGACTGACTCTTCTTACTGTCTATGTTTTGAACCATTCCTGTGACACTAGTTATGGATTCCGATGCTTCACTTCAGGTTTACTTTATCCCTTGGACCTTCTTATTGGCTATGAAACACAGAAATTGCATCGGAATTAAATTCAAAATTCACAATGCAGACTTAAGTACAAGAAGACTGACTCTTCTTACTGACTATGTTGTGAACATTTCCTGTGAGACCAGTTCTAGATTCCGCTGCTTCACTATATGTTTACTGTATCCCTCTGACCTTCTTATTGACGATGAAACATAGAAATTGCATCGGAATTAAATAGAAAAGGCACAATGCCGACTTAGGTACAAGAAGACTGACTCTACCAAATGTCTATGGTTTGAACCATTCCTGTGACACTAGTTATAGATTCCGATGCTTCACTTCAGGTTTACTGTACCCCTCTGACCTTCCTATTGAAGATGAAACACAGAAATAGCATCGGAATGAAATAGAAAAGGCACAATGCCGAATTAAGTACAAGAAGACTGACTCTTCTTACTGTCTATGTTTGAACCATTCCTGTGACACTAGTTATGGATTCCGATGCTTCACTTCAGGTTTACTTTATCCCTTGGACCTTCTTTTTGACGATGAATCACAGAAATTGCATCGGAATTAAATAGAAAAGGCACAATGCCCACTTATGTACAAGAAGACTGACTCATCTTACTGTCTATGTTTTAATCCATTCCTGTGACACTAGTTATAGATTCCGATGCTTCACTTCAGGTTTACGGTATCCCTTGGACCTTCTTTTTGACGATGAATCACAGAAATTCCATCGGAATTAAATAGAAAAGTCACAATGCCGACTTATGTGCAAGAAGACTGACTCATCTTACTGTCTATGATTTAAACCATGCCTATGACACTAGTTATAGATTCCGAAGCTTCACTTCAGGTTTACTGTATCCCTGTGACCTTCATCTTGACGATGTGACGCAGAAATTGCATCGGAATTATATACAAAAGGCACAATGCCGACTTAAGTACAAGAAGACTGACTCTTCTTACTGACTATGTTTTGAACTTTTCCTGTGAGACCAGTTTTAGATTCCGATGCTTCACTATATGTTTACTGTATCCCTTGGACCTTCTTATTGTTGATGAAACACAGAAATTGGATCGGCATTAAATGCAAAAGGCACAGTGCCGACTTAAGTACAAGAATACTGACTCTTCTTAATGTGTATGCTTTGAACCATTCCTGTGACACTAGTTATAGATTCCGATGCTTCACTTCAGATTTACTGTATGTCTTGGACTATCTTATTGACGACGAAACACAGAAGTTGCATCGGAATTAAATAGAAAAGGCACAATGCCGAATTATTTACAAGACGACTGATTCTACCTAATGTCTATGTTTGAACCATTCCTGTGACACTAGTTATAGATTCCGATGCTTCACTTCAGGTTTACTGTATCCCTCTAACCTTCTTATTGACGATGAAACACAGAAATTGCATCGGAATTAAATACAAAGGGCACAATGCCGACTTAAGTACAAGAAGACTGATTCTTCTTCCTGTCTATGTTTTGAACCTTTCCTGTGACACTAGTTATAGATTCCGATGCTTCACTTCAGGTTTACTGTATCCCCTGGACCTTCTTATTACGATGAAACAAAGAAATTTCTTCGGAATTTAATACAAAAGGCGCTATGCCGATTTAAGTACAAGAAGACTGACTCTTCTTACTGTCTATGTTTGAACAATTCCTATGACACTAGTTATAGATTCCGATGCTTCACTTCAGGTTTACCGTATCCCTTGGACCTTCTTAAAGACGATGAAACACAGAAATTGCATCGGAATTAAATAGAATAGGCACAATGCCGACTTAGGTACAAGAAGACTGACTCTACCTAATGTCTATGTTTTGAACCATTCCTGTGACACTAGTTATAGATCCCGATGCTTCACTTCAGGTTCACTGTATCCCTCTGACCTTCTTATTGACGATGAAACACAGAAATAGCATCGGAATTCAATAGAAAAGGCACAATGCCGACTTAAGTACTAGAAGACTGACTCTACCTAATGTCTATGTTTTGAACCCTTCCTGTGACACTAGTTATAGATTCCGATGCTTCACTTCAGGTTTACTGTATCCCTTTGACCTTCTTATTGACGATGAAACACAGAAATTGCATCGGAATTAGATACAAAAAGCACAATGCCGACTTAAGTACAAGAGGACTGAGTCTTCTTACTGTCTATGTTTTGAAACATTCCTGTGACACTAGTTATAGATACCGATGCTTCACTCTAGGTAGCCTGTATCCCTCTGCCCTTCCTATTGACGATGAAACACAGAAATTGCATCGGAATTAAATATAAAGGGCACAATGCCGACTTAAGTACAAGAAGACTGACTCTTCTTACTGTCTATGTTTTGAACCATTCCTGTGACACTAGTTATAGATTCCGATGCTTCACTTCCGTTTACCGTATCCCTTGGACCTTCTTATTGACGATGAAACAAAGAAATTTCATCGGAAGTTAATACAAAAGGCGCAATGTCGACTTAAGTACAAGAGGACTGACTCTTCTTACTGTCTATGTTTGAACAATTCCTGTGACACTAGTTATAGATTCCGATGCTTCACTTCAGGTTTACTGTATCCCTTGGACCTTCTTAAAGACGATGAAACACAGAAATTGCATCGGAATTAAATACAAAACGCACAATGCCGACTTAAGTACAAGAAGACTGACTCATCTTACTGTCTATGTTTTGAACCATTCCTGTGACACTAGTTATAGATTCCGATGCTTCACTTCAGATTTACTGTATCCTTTGGAACATCTTCAGGACGACGAAACACAGAAATTGCATCGGAATTAAATAGAAAAGGCATAATGCCGACTTAAGTACAAGAAGACTGACTCTTCCCACTGTCTATGTTTTGAACCATTCCTGTGACACTAGCTACAGATTCCGATGCTTAACTTCAGGTTTTCTGTACCCCTAGGACCTTCTAATTGCCGAAGAAACACAGAATCTGCATCGGTATTAAATACAAAAAGCACAATGCTGACTTGAGTACAAGAGGACTGATTCTTCTCACTGTCTATGTTTTGAGACATTCCTGTGACACTAGTTATAGATTCCGTGGTCGACTTCAGGTTTACTGTATACCTTGGACCTTCTTATTGACGACGAAACACAGAAATTGCATCGGAATTAAATAGAAAAGGCACAATGCCGACTTATGTACAAGAAGACTGACCCTTCCTATTGTCTATGTTTTGAACCATTCCTGTGACACTAGTTTTAGATTCCGATGCTTCACTTCAGGTTTACTGTATCCCTCTGACCTTCTTATTGACGATTAAACACAGACATTGCATCGGAATTAAATACAAAAGGCACAATGCTGACTTAAGTACAAGAAGACTGACTCTTCTTCCTGTCTATGTTTTGAACCATTCCTGTGACACTACTTATAGATTCTGTTGCTTCACTTCAGGTTTACTGTATCCCTTGGACCTTCTTATTACGATGAAACAAAGAAATTTCATCGGAAGTTAATACAAAAGGCGCAATGCCGACTTAAGTACAAGAAGACTGACTCTTCTTACTGTCTATGTTTGAACAATTCCTATGACACTAGTTCCGATGCTTCACTTCAGGTTTACTGTATCCCTTGGACCTTCTTATCGACGATGAAACACAGAAATTGCATCGGAATTAAATAGAATAGGCACAATGCCGACTCAGGTACAAGAAGACTGACTCTACCTAATGTCTATGTTTTGAACCATTCCTGTGGCACTAGTTATAGATTCCGATGCATCACTTCAGGTTCACTGTATCCTTCTGACCTTCATATTGACGATGAAACACAGAAATAGCATCGGAATTAAATACAAAAGGCACAATGCTGACTTAAGTACAAGAAGACTGACTCTTCTTACTGACTATGTTGTGAACAATTTCTGTTAGACCAGTTTTAGATTCCGATGCTTCACTCAATGTTTACTTTATCCTTTGGAATTTCTTATTGACGATGAAACACAGAAACTGCATCGGAATTAAATACAAAAGGCACAGTGAAGTCTTAAGTACAAGAAGACTGACTCTCCTTACTGTCTAATTTTTAACCATTCCTGTGACACTAGTTATAGATTCCGGTGCTTCACTTCTGGTTTACTGTATCCCTCTGACCTTCTTATTGACGATGAAACATTGAAATTGCACCTTAATTAAATAGAAAAGGCACAATGCTGATGTAAGTTCAAGAAGACAGACTCTTCTTATTTTCTATGATTTGACCCATTCCTGTGACACTAGTTATAGATTCCGATGCTTCACTTCAGGTGTACTGTATCCCTTGGACCTTCTTATTGACGATGAAACACAGAAATTGCATCGGAATTAAGAACAAAAGGCACAATGCCGACATAAGTACAATTAGACTGTCTCTTCTTACTGTCTACGTTTTGAACCATTCCTGTGACACTAGTTATAGATTCCGAAGCTTCACTTCAGGTTTACTGTTGCCCTCTGACCTTCTAATTGCCGATGAAACACAGAAATTGCATCGGAATTAGATACAAAATGCACAATGCCGACTTAATTACAAGAGGAATGACTCTTCTTACTGTCTATGTTTTGAAACATTCCTGTGACACTAGTTATAGATTCCGTTGCTTCACTTCATTTTTACTGTATCCCTTGGTCCTTCTTATCGACGATGAAACACAGAAATTGCATCGGAATTAAATACAAAAGGCACAATGCCGATTTAAGTACATGTAGACTGCCTTTATCTACTGTCTATGTTTTGAACCATTCCTGTGACACTAGTTATAGATTCCGATGCTTCACTTCAGGTTTACTGTATCCCTCTGACCTTCTAATTGACGATGAAACACAGACATTGCATCGGAATTAAATGCAAAAGGCACAATGCTGACTTACGTACAAGAAGACTGACTCTTCTTACTGACTATGTTGTGAACATTTCCTGTGAGACCAGTTTTAGATTCCGATGCTTCACTATATGTTTACTGTATCCCTTGGAATTTCTTATTGACGATGAAACACAGAAATTGCATCGGAATTAAATACAAAAGGCACAGTGCCGTCTTAAGTACAAGAAGACTGACTCCTCTTACTGTCTACTTTTTAACCATTCCTGTGACACTAGTTATAGATTCCGATGCTTCACTTCAGGTTTACTGTATCCCTCTGAGCTTCTTATTGACGATGAAACATAGAAATTGCATCGGAATTAAATAGAAAAGGCACAATGCGGTTGTAAATTCAAGAAGACAGACTCTTCTTACTGTCTATGATTTGAACCATTCCTGTGACACTAGTTATAGATTCCAATGCTTCACTTCAGGTGTACTGTATCCCTTGGACCTTCTTATTGACGATGAAACACAGAAATTGCATCGGAATCAAAAACAAAAGGCACAATGCCTACTTAAGTACAAGTAGACTGACTCTTCTTACTGTCTACGATTTGAACCATTCCTGTGACACTAGTTGTAGATTCCGATGCTTCACTTCAGGTTTACTGTTGCCCGCTGACCTTCTAATTGCCGATGAAACACAGAAATTGCATCGGAATTAGATACAAAATGCACAATGCCGACTTAATTACAAGAGGAATGTTTCTTCTTACTGTCTATGTTTTGAAACACTCCTGTGACACTAGTTATAGATTCCGTTGCTTCACTTCAGGTTTACTGTATCCCTTGGACCTTCTTATCGACGATGAAACACAGAAAATGCATCGGAATTAAATACAAAAGGCACAATGCCGATTTAAGTACATGTAGACTGCCTTTTTATACTGTCTATGTTTTGAACCATTCCTGTGACACTAGTTACAGATTCCGGTGCTTCACTTCAGGTTTACTGTATCCCTCTGACCTTCTTGTTGACGATGAAACACAGAAATTGCATCGGAATTAAATACAAAAGGCACAATGCCGACTTAAGTACAAGAAGAATGACTCTTCCTAATGTCTACGTTTTAAACCATTCCTGTGACACTAGTTACTGTTTCCGCTGCTTCACTTGAGGTTTACTGTATCCCCCTAACCTTCTTATTGGCGATGAAACACAGAAATTGCATCGGAATTAAATACAAAGGGCACAATTCCGACTTAAGTACAAGAAGACTGACTCTTCTTCCTGTCTATGTTTTGAACCATTCCTGTGACACTAGTTATAGATTCCGATGCTTCACTTCAGGTTTACTGTATCCCTTGGACCTTCTTATTACGATGAAACAAAGAAATTTCATCGGAATTTAATACAAAAGGCGCAATGCCGACCTAAGTAGAAGAAGACTGACTCTTCTTACTGTCTATGTTTGAACAATTCCTATGACACTAGTTATAGATTCTGATGCTTCACTACAGGTTTACTGTATCCCTTGGACCTTCTTATCGACGATGAAACACAGAAATTGCATCGGAATTAAATACAAAAGGCACAATGCCGACGTAAGTACAAGAAGACTGACTCTTCTTAATGTCTTTGTTTTGAACCATTCCTGTGACACTAGTTATAGATTCCGATGCTTCACTTCAGATTTACTGTATCCCTAGGACCATCTTAAGGACGACGAAACACAGAAATTGCATCGGAATGAAATAGAAGGGGCACAATTCCGACTTAGGTACAAGAAGACTGACTCTACCTAATGTCTATGTTTTGAACCATTCCTGTGACACTAGTTATAGATTCAGATGCTTCACTTCAGGTTCACTGTATCCCTTTGACCTTCTTATTGACGATGGAACACAGAAATGGCATCGGAATTAAATAGAAAAGGCACAATGCTGACTTAAGTACAAGAAGACTGACTCTTCTTACTGACTATGTTGTGAATATTTCCTGTGAGACCAGTTTTAGATTCCGATGCTTCACTATATGTTTACTGTATCCCTTGGAATTTCTTATTGACGATGAAACACAGGAATTGCATCGGAATTAAATACAAAAGGCACAGTGCCGTCTTAAGTACAAGAAGACTGACTCTTCTTACTGTCTATTTTTTAACCATTCCTGTGACACTAGTTATAGATTCCGATGCCTCACTTCAGGTTTACTGTATCAGTTGGACCTTCTTATTGACGATGAAAGACAGAAATTGCATCGGAATTAAATAGAAAAGGCACAATGCCGACTTCAGTACAAGAAGACTGACTCTTCCTACTGTCTACGTTTTGAACCATCCCTGTGACACTAGCTATAGATTCCGATGCTTCACTTCAGGTTTACTGCATCCCTCTGACCATCGTATTGACGATGAAACACAGAAATTGCATCGGAATTAAATAGAAAAGGCACAATGCTGTCTTAAGTACAATAAGACTGACTCTTCCTACTGTCAACGTTTTGAACCATCCCTGTGACACTAGTTATAGATTCCGATGCCTCACTTCAGGTTTACTGTATCCCTCTGACCTTCTTATTGACGATGAAACACAGATATTGCATCGGAATTGAATACAAAAGGCACAATGCCGACTTCAGTACAAGAAGACTGACTCTTCCTAATGTCTACGTTTTAAACCATTTCTGTGACACTAGTTACTATTCCGCTGCTTCACTTCAGGTTTACTGTATCCCTCTAACCTTCTTATTGGCGATGAAACACAGAAATTGCATCGGAATTAAATACAAAGGGCACAATGCCGACTTAAGTACAAGAAGACTGACTCTTCTTCCTGTCTATGTTTTGAACCATTCCTGTGACACTAGTTATAGATTCCGATGCTTCACTTCAGGTTTACTGTATCCCTTGCACGTTCTTATCACGATGAAACAAAGAAATTTCATCGGAATTTAATACAAAAGGCGCAATGCCGACCTAAGTACAAGAAGACTGACTCTTCTTACTGTCTATGTTTGAACAATTCCTATGACACTAGTTATAGATTCCGATGCTTCACTTCAGGTTTACTGTATCCCTTGGACCTTTTTATCGACGATGAAACACAGAAATTGCATCGGAATTAAATACAAAAGGCACAATGCCGACGTAAGTACAAGAAGACTGACTCTTCTTAATGTCTTTGTTTTGAACCATTCCTGTGACACTAGTTATAGATTCCGATGCTTCACTTCAGATTTACTGTATCCCTAGGACCATCTTAAGGACGACGAAACAAAGAAATTGCATCGGAACTAAATAGAATAGGCACAATGCCGACTTAGGTACAAGATGACTGACTCTACCTAATGTCTATGTTTTGAACCATTCCTGTAACACTAGTTATAGATTCCGATGCTTCACTTCAGGTTCACTGTATCCCACTGACCTTCGTATTGACGATGAAACACAGACACAGCATCGGAATTAAATAGAAAAAGCACAATGCCGACTTAAGTACAAGAAGACTGACTCTACCTAATGTCTATGTTTTGAACCATTCCTGTGACACTAGTAATAGATTCCGATGCTTCACTTCAGGTTTACTGTATCCCTCTGACCTTCTTATTGACGATGAAACACAGACATTGCATCGGAATTTATTACAAAAGGCACAATGCTGACTTAAGTACAAGAAGACTGCCTCTTCTTACTGACTATGTTGTGAACATTTCCTGTGAGACCAGTTTAAATTCCGATGCTTCACTATATGTTTACTGTATCCCTTGGAATTTCTTTTTGACGATGAAACACAGAAATTGCATCGGAATTAAATACAAGAGGCACAGTGCCGTCTTAAGTACAAGAAGACTGACTCTTCTTACTGTCTATTTTTTAACCATTCCTGTGACACTAGTTATAGATTCCGATGCTTCACTTCAAGTTTACTGTATCAGTCTGACCTTCTTATTGACGATGAAACATAGAAATTGCATCGGAATTAGATAGAAAAGGCACAATGCTGATGTAAGTTCAAGAAGACAGACTCTTCTTACTGTCTATGATTTGCACCATTCCTGTGACACTAGTTATAGATTCCGTTGCTTCACTTCTGGTATACTGTATCCCTTGGACCTTCTTATAGACGATGAAACCCAGAAATTGCATCGGAATTATATACAAAAGGCACAATGCCACTTTAAGTACATGTAGAATGGCTTTTCCTACTGTCTATGCTTTGAACCATTCCTGTGACACTAGTTATAGATTCCGATGCTTCACTTCAGGTTTACTGTATCCCTCTAACCTTCTTATTGACGATGAAACACAGAAATTGCATCGGAATTAAATACAAAAGGCACAATGCCGACTTAAGTACATGTAGACTGACATTTCCTACTGTCTATGTTTTGAACCATTCCTGTGACACTAGTTGTGGATTCTGATGCTTCACTTCAGGTTTACTGTAACCCTCTGACCTTCTACTTGCCGATGAAACACAGAAATTGCATCGGAATTAGATACAAAAAGCACAATGCCGACTTATGTACAAGAAGACTGACTCTTCTTACTGTCTATGTTTTGAACCATTCCTGTGACACTAGTTATGGATTCCGATGCTTCACTTCAGGTTTACTTTATCCCTTGGACCTTCTTATTGGCTATGAAACACAGAAATTGCATCGGAATTAAATTCAAAATTCACAATGCAGACTTAAGTACAAGAAGACTGACTCTTCTTACTGACTATGTTGTGAACATTTCCTGTGAGACCAGTTCTAGATTCCGCTGCTTCACTATATGTTTACTGTATCCCTCTGACCTTCTTATTGACGATGAAACATAGAAATTGCATCGGAATTAAATAGAAAAGGCACAATGCCGACTTAGGTACAAGAGGACTGACTCTACCAAATGTCTATGGTTTGAACCATTCCTGTGACACTAGTTATAGATTCCGATGCTTCACTTCAGGTTTACTGTACCCCTCTGACCTTCCTATTGAAGATGAAACACAGAAATAGCATCGGAATGAAATAGAAAAGGCACAATGCCGAATTAAGTACAAGAAGACTGACTCTTCTTACTGTCTATGTTTGAACCATTCCTGTGACACTAGTTATGGATTCCGATGCTTCACTTCAGGTTTACTTTATCCCTTGGACCTTCTTTTTGACGATGAATCACAGAAATTGCATCGGAATTAAATAGAAAAGGCACAATGCCCACTTATGTACAAGAAGACTGACTCATCTTACTGTCTATGTTTTAATCCATTCCTGTGACACTAGTTATAGATTCCGATGCTTCACTTCAGGTTTACGGTATCCCTTGGACCTTCTTTTTGACGATGAATCACAGAAATTCCATCGGAATTAAATAGAAAAGTCACAATGCCGACTTATGTGCAAGAAGACTGACTCATCTTACTGTCTATGATTTAAACCATGCCTATGACACTAGTTATAGATTCCGAAGCTTCACTTCAGGTTTACTGTATCCCTGTGACCTTCATCTTGACGATGTGACGCAGAAATTGCATCGGAATTATATACAAAAGGCACAATGCCGACTTAAGTACAAGAAGACTGACTCTTCTTACTGACTATGTTTTGAACTTTTCCTGTGAGACCAGTTTTAGATTCCGATGCTTCACTATATGTTTACTGTATCCCTTGGACCTTCTTATTGTTGATGAAACACAGAAATTGCATCGGCATTAAATGCAAAAGGCACAGTGCCGACTTAAGTACAAGAATACTGACTCTTCTTAATGTGTATGCTTTGAACCATTCCTGTGACACTAGTTATAGATTCCGATGCTTCACTTCAGATTTACTGTATGTCTTGGACTATCTTATTGACGACGAAACACAGAAGTTGCATCGGAATTAAATAGAAAAGGCACAATGCCGAATTATTTACAAGACGACTGATTCTACCTAATGTCTATGTTTGAACCATTCCTGTGACACTAGTTATAGATTCCGATGCTTCACTTCAGGTTTACTGTATCCCTCTAACCTTCTTATTGACGATGAAACACAGAAATTGCATCGGAATTAAATACAAAGGGCACAATGCCGACTTAAGTACAAGAAGACTGATTCTTCTTCCTGTCTATGTTTTGAACCTTTCCTGTGACACTAGTTATAGATTCCGATGCTTCACTTCAGGTTTACTGTATCCCCTGGACCTTCTTATTACGATGAAACAAAGAAATTTCTTCGGAATTTAATACAAAAGGCGCTATGCCGATTTAAGTACAAGAAGACTGACTCTTCTTACTGTCTATGTTTGAACAATTCCTATGACACTAGTTATAGATTCCGATGCTTCACTTCAGGTTTACCATATCCCTTGGACCTTCTTAAAGACGATGAAACACAGAAATTGCATCGGAATTAAATAGAATAGGCACAATGCCGACTTAGGTACAAGAAGACTGACTCTACCTAATGTCTATGTTTTGAACCATTCCTGTGACACTAGTTATAGATCCCGATGCTTCACTTCAGGTTCACTGTATCCCTCTGACCTTCTTATTGACGATGAAACACAGAAATAGCATCGGAATTCAATAGAAAAGGCACAATGCCGACTTAAGTACTAGAAGACTGACTCTACCTAATGTCTATGTTTTGAACCCTTCCTGTGACACTAGTTATAGATTCCGATGCTTCACTTCAGGTTTACTGTATCCCTTTGACCTTCTTATTGACGATGAAACACAGAAATTGCATCGGAATTAGATACAAAAAGCACAATGCCGACTTAAGTACAAGAGGACTGAGTCTTCTTACTGTCTATGTTTTGAAACATTCCTGTGACACTAGTTATAGATTCCGATGCTTCACTCTAGGTAGCCTGTATCCCTCTGCCCTTCCTATTGACGATGAAACACAGAAATTGCATCGGAATTAAATATAAAGGGCACAATGCCGACTTAAGTACAAGAAGACTGACTCTTCTTACTGTCTATGTTTTGAACCATTCCTGTGACACTAGTTATAGATTCCGATGCTTCACTTCGGTTTACCGTATCCCTTGGACCTTCTTATTGACGATGAAACAAAGAAATTTCATCGGAAGTTAATACAAAAGGCGCAATGTCGACTTAAGTACAAGAGGACTGACTCTTCTTACTGTCTATGTTTGAACAATTCCTGTGACACTAGTTATAGATTCCGATGCTTCACTTCAGGTTTACTGTATCCCTTGGACCTTCTTAAAGACGATGAAACACAGAAATTGCATCGGAATTAAATACAAAACGCACAATGCCGACTTAAGTACAAGAAGACTGACTCATCTTACTGTCTATGTTTTGAACCATTCCTGTGACACTAGTTATAGATTCCGATGCTTCACTTCAGATTTACTGTATCCTTTGGAACATCTTCAGGACGACGAAACACAGAAATTGCATCGGAATTAAATAGAAAAGGCATATTGCCGACTTAAGTACAAGAAGACTGACTCTTCCCACTGTCTATGTTTTGAACCATTCCTGTGACACTAGCTACAGATTCCGATGCTTAACTTCAGGTTTTCTGTACCCCTAGGACCTTCTAATTGCCGAAGAAACACAGAATCTGCATCGGTATTAAATACAAAAAGCACAATGCTGACTTGAGTACAAGAGGACTGATTCTTCTCACTGTCTATGTTTTGAGACATTCCTGTGACACTAGTTATAGATTCCGTGGTCGACTTCAGGTTTACTGTATACCTTGGACCTTCTTATTGACGACGAAACACAGAAATTGCATCGGAATTAAATAGAAAAGGCACAATGCCGACTTATGTACAAGAAGACTGACCCTTCCTATTGTCTATGTTTTGAACCATTCCTGTGACACTAGTTATAGATTCCGATGCTTCACTTCAGGTTTACTGTATCCCTCTGACCTTCTTATTGACGATTAAACACAGACATTGCATCGGAATTAAATACAAAAGGCACAATGCTGACTTAAGTACAAGAAGACTGACTCTTCTTCCTGTCTATGTTTTGAACCATTCCTGTGACACTACTTATAGATTCTGTTGCTTCACTTCAGGTTTACTGTATCCCTTGGACCTTCTTATTACGATGAAACAAAGAAATTTCATCGGAAGTTAATACAAAAGGCGCAATGCCGACTTAAGTACAAGAAGACTGACTCTTCTTACTGTCTATGTTTGAACAATTCCTATGACACTAGTTCCGATGCTTCACTTCAGGTTTACTGTATCCCTTGGACCTTCTTATCGACGATGAAACACAGAAATTGCATCGGAATTAAATAGAATAGGCACAATGCCGACTTAGGTACAAGAAGACTGACTCTACCTAATGTCTATGTTTTGAACCATTCCTGTGACACTAGTTATAGATTCCGATGCATCACTTCAGGTTCACTGTATCCTTCTGACCTTCATATTGACGATGAAACACAGAAATAGCATCGGAATTAAATACAAAAGGCACAATGCTGACTTAAGTACAAGAAGACTGACTCTTCTTACTGACTATGTTGTGAACAATTTCTGTTAGACCAGTTTTAGATTCTGATGCTTCACTCAATGTTTACTTTATCAGTTGGAATTTCTTATTGACGATGAAACACAGAAACTGCATCGGAATTAAATACAAAAGGCACAGTGAAGTCTTAAGTACAAGAAGACTGACTCTCCTTACTGTCTAATTTTTAACCATTCCTGTGACACTAGTTATAGATTCCGGTGCTTCACTTCTGGTTTACTGTATCCCTCTGACCTTCTTATTGACGATGAAACATTGAAATTGCACCTTAATTAAATAGAAAAGGCACAATGCTGATGTAAGTTCAAGAAGACAGACTCTTCTTATTTTCTATGATTTGACCCATTCCTGTGACACTAGTTATAGATTCCGATGCTTCACTTCAGATGTACTGTATCCCTTGGACCTTCTTATTGACGATGAAACACAGAAATTGCATCGGAATTAAAAACAAAAGGCACAATGCCGACATAAGTACAATTAGACTGTCTCTTCTTACTGTCTACGTTTTGAACCATTCCTGTGACACTAGTTATAGATTCCGAAGCTTCACTTCAGGTTTACTGTTGCCCTCTGACCTTCTAATTGCCGATGAAACACAGAAATTGCATCGGAATTAGATACAAAATGCACAATGCCGACTTAATTACAAGAGGAATGACTCTTCTTACTGTCTATGTTTTGAAACATTCCTGTGACACTAGTTATAGATTCCGTTGCTTCACTTCATTTTTACTGTATCCCTTGGTCCTTCTTATCGACGATGAAACACAGAAATTGCATCGGAATTAAATACAAAAGGCACAATGCCGATTTAAGTACATGTAGACTGCCTTTATCTACTGTCTATGTTTTGAACCATTCCTGTGACACTAGTTATAGATTCCGATGCTTCACTTCAGGTTTACTGTATCCCTCTGACCTTCTAATTGACGATGAAACACAGACATTGCATCGGAATTAAATGCAAAAGGCACAATGCTGACTTAAGTACAAGAAGACTGACTCTTCTTACTGACTATGTTGTGAACATTTCCTGTGAGACCAGTTTTAGATTCCGATGCTTCACTATATGTTTACTGTATCCCTTGGAATTTCTTATTGACGATGAAACACAGAAATTGCATCGGAATTAAATACAAAAGGCAGAGTGCCGTCTTAAGTACAAGAAGACTGACTCTCTTACTGTCTACTTTTTAACCATTCCTGTGACACTAGTTATAGATTCCGATGCTTCACTTCAGGTTTACTGTATCCCTCTGAGCTTCTTATTGACGATGAAACATAGAAATTGCATCGGAATTAAATAGAAAAGGCACAATGCGGTTGTAAATTCAAGAAGACAGACTCTTCTTACTGTCTATGATTTGAACCATTCCTGTGACACTAGTTATAGATTCCAATGCTTCACTTCAGGTGTACTGTATCCCTTGGACCTTCTTATTGACGATGAAACACAGAAATTGCATCGGAATCAAAAACAAAAGGCACAATGCCTACTTAAGTACAAGTAGACTGACTCTTCTTACTGTCTACGATTTGAACCATTCCTGTGACACTAGTTGTAGATTCCGATGCTTCACTTCAGGTTTACTGTTGCCCGCTGACCTTCTAATTGCCGATGAAACACAGAAATTCCATCGGAATTAGATACAAAATGCACAATGCCGACTTAATTACAAGAGGAATGTTTCTTCTTACTGTCTATGTTTTGAAACACTCCTGTGACACTAGTTATAGATTCCGTTGCTTCACTTCAGGTTTACTGTATCCCTTGGACCTTCTTATCGACGATGAAACACAGAAAATGCATCGGAATTAAATACAAAAGGCACAATGCCGATTTAAGTACATGTAGACTGCCTTTTTATACTGTCTATGTTTTGAACCATTCCTGTGACACTAGTTACAGATTCCGGTGCTTCACTTCAGGTTTACTGTATCCCTCTGACCTTCTTGTTGACGATGAAACACAGAAATTGCATCGGAATTAAATACAAAAGGCACAATGCCGACTTAAGTACAAGAAGAATGACTCTTCCTAATGTCTACGTTTTAAACCATTCCTGTGACACTAGTTACTGTTTCCGCTGCTTCACTTGAGGTTTACTGTATCCCCCTAACCTTCTTATTGGCGATGAAACACAGAAATTGCATCGGAATTAAATACAAAGGGCACAATTCCGACTTAAGTACAAGAAGACTGGCTCTTCTTCCTGTCTATGTTTTGAACCATTCCTGTGACACTAGTTATAGATTCCGATGCTTCACTTCAGGTTTACTGTATCCCTTGGACCTTCTTATTACGATGAAACAAAGAAATTTCATCGGAATTTAATACAAAAGGCGCAATGCCGACCTAAGTAGAAGAAGACCGACTCTTCTTACTGTCTATGTTTGAACAATTCCTATGACACTAGTTATAGATTCTGATGCTTCACTACAGGTTTACTGTATCCCTTGGACCTTCTTATCGACGATGAAACACAGAAATTGCATCGGAATTAAATACAAAAGGCACAATGCCGACGTAAGTACAAGAAGACTGACTCTTCTTAATGTCTTTGTTTTGAACCATTCCTGTGACACTAGTTATAGATTCCGATGCTTCACTTCAGATTTACTGTATCCCTAGGACCATCTTAAGGACGACGAAACACAGAAATTGCATCGGAATGAAATAGAAGGGGCACAATTCCGACTTAGGTACAAGAAGACTGACTCTACCTAATGTCTATGTTTTGAACCATTCCTGTGACACTAGTTATAGATTCCGATGCTTCACTTCAGGTTCACTGTATCCCTTTGACCTTCTTATTGACGATGAAACACAGAAATGGCATCGGAATTAAATAGAAAAGGCACAATGCTGACTTAAGTACAAGAAGACTGACTCTTCTTACTGACTATGTTGTGAACATTTCCTGTGAGACCAGTTTTACATTCCGATGCTTCACTATATGTTTACTGTATCCCTTGGAATTTCTTATTGACGATGAAACACAGGAATTGCATCGGAATTAAATACAAAAGGCACAGTGCCGTCTTAAGTACAAGAAGACTGACTCTTCTTACTGTCTATTTTTTAACCATTCCTGTGACACTAGTTATAGATTCCGATGCCTCACTTCAGGTTTACTGTATCAGTTGGACCTTCTTATTGACGATGAAAGACAGAAATTGCATCGGAATTAAATAGAAAAGGCACAATGCCGACTTCAGTACAAGAAGACTGACTCTTCCTACTGTCTACGTTTTGAACCATCCCTGTGACACTAGCTATAGATTCCGATGCTTCACTTCAGGTTTACTGCATCCCTCTGACCATCGTATTGACGATGAAACACAGAAATTGCATCGGAATTAAATAGAAAAGGCACAATGCTGTCTTAAGTACAATAAGACTGACTCTTCCTACTGTCTACGTTTTGAACCATCCCTGTGACACTAGTTATAGATTCCGATGCCTCACTTCAGGTTTACTGTATCCCTCTGACCTTCTTATTGACGATGAAACACAGATATTGCATCGGAATTGAATACAAAAGGCACAATGCCGACTTCAGTACAAGAAGACTGACTCTTCCTAATGTCTACGTTTTAAACCATTTCTGTGACACTAGTTACTATTCCGCTGCTTCACTTCAGGTTTACTGTATCCCTCTAACCTTCTTATTGGCGATGAAACACAGAAATTGCATCGGAATTAAATACAAAGGGCACAATGCCGACTTAAGTACAAGAAGACTGACTCTTCTTCCTGTCTATGTTTTGAACCATTCCTGTGACACTAGTTATAGATTCCGATGCTTCACTTCAGGTTTACTGTATCCCTTGCACGTTCTTATCACGATGAAACAAAGAAATTTCATCGGAATTTAATACAAAAGGCGCAATGCCGACCTAAGTACAAGAAGACTGACTCTTCTTACTGTCTATGTTTGAACAATTCCTATGACACTAGTTATAGATTCCGATGCTTCACTTCAGGTTTACTGTATCCCTTGGACCTTTTTATCGACGATGAAACACAGAAATTGCATCGGAATTAAATACAAAAGGCACAATGCCGACGTAAGTACAAGAAGACTGACTCTTCTTAATGTCTTTGTTTTGAACCATTCCTGTGACACTAGTTATAGATTCCGATGCTTCACTTCAGATTTACTGTATCCCTAGGACCATCTTAAGGACGACGAAACAAAGAAATTGCATCGGAACTAAATAGAATAGGCACAATGCCGACTTAGGTACAAGATGACTGACTCTACCTAATGTCTATGTTTTGAACCATTCCTGTAACACTAGTTATAGATTCCGATGCTTCACTTCAGGTTCACTGTATCCCACTGACCTTCGTATTGACGATGAAACACAGACACAGCATCGGAATTAAATAGAAAAAGCACAATGCCGACTTAAGTACAAGAAGACTGACTCTACCTAATGTCTATGTTTTGAACCATTCCTGTGACACTAGTAATAGATTCCGATGCTTCACTTCAGGTTTACTGTATCCCTCTGACCTTCTTATTGACGATGAAACACAGACATTGCATCGGAATTTATTACAAAAGGCACAATGCTGACTTAAGTACAAGAAGACTGCCTCTTCTTACTGACTATGTTGTGAACATTTCCTGTGAGACCAGTTTAAATTCCGATGCTTCACTATATGTTTACTGTATCCCTTGGAATTTCTTTTTGACGATGAAACACAGAAATTGCATCGGAATTAAATACAAGAGGCACAGTGCCGTCTTAAGTACAAGAGGACTGACTCTTCTTACTGTCTATTTTTTAACCATTCCTGTGACACTAGTTATAGATTCCGATGCTTCACTTCAAGTTTACTGTATCAGTCTGACCTTCTTATTGACGATGAAACATAGAAATTGCATCGGAATTAGATAGAAAAGGCACAATGCTGATGTAAGTTCAAGAAGACAGACTCTTCTTACTGTCTATGATTTGCACCATTCCTGTGACACTAGTTATAGATTCCGTTGCTTCACTTCAGGTATACTGTATCCCTTGGACCTTCTTATAGACGATGAAACACAGAAATTGCATCGGAATTATATACAAAAGGCACAATGCCACTTTAAGTACATGTAGAATGGCTTTTCCTACTGTCTATGCTTTGAACCATTCCTGTGACACTAGTTATAGATTCCGATGCTTCACTTCAGGTTTACTGTATCCCTCTGACCTTCTAATTGCCGATGAAACACAGATATTGCATCGGAATTAGATACAAAAAGCACGATGCCGACTTAATTACAAGATGAATGACTCTTCTTACTGTCTATGTTTTGAAACATTCCTGTGACACTAGTGATAGATTCCGATGCTTCACTTCAGATTTACTGTAACCCTCTGACCTTCTTATTGACGAAGAAACACAGAAATTGCTTCGGAATTAAATAGAAAAGGCACAATGCTGACTTAAGTACAAGTAGACTGCCTCTTCTTACTGTCTATGCTTTTTACCATTCCTGTGACACTAGTTATAGATTCTGATGCTTCACTTCAGGTTTACTGTATCCCTCTGACCCTCTTATTGACGATGAAACACAGAAATTTCAACGGAAGTAAATACAAAAGGCACAATGCCGACTTAAGTACATGTAGACTGACTTTTCCTACTGTCTATGTTTTGAACCATTCCTGTGACACTAGTTATAGATTCCGATGATTCACTTCAGGTTTACTGTATCCCTCTGACCTTCTTATTGACGATGAAACACAGAAATTGCATCGGAATTAAAGAGAAAAGCAACAATGCCAACTTAAGTACAAGAAGAATGACTCTTCCTACTGTCTATGTTTTGAACCATTAATGTGACACTAGTTATAGATTCCGATTCTTCATTTCAGGTTTACTGTATCCCTCTGACCTTCTTATTGACGATGAAACACAGAAATTGCATCGGAATTAAATACAAAAGGCACAATGCCGACTTAAGTATATGTAGACTGACTCTTCCTACTGTCTATGTTTTGAACCTTTCCTGTGACACTAGTTATAGATTCCGATGATTCACTTCAGGTTTACTGTATCCCTCTGACCTTCTTATTGACGATGAAACACAAGTAATTGCATCGGAATTAAATAGAAAAGGCACAATGCCGACTTTAGTACAAGAAGACTGACTCTTCCTAATGTCTACGTTTTAAACCATTCCTGTGACACTAGTTATTGATTCCGCTGCTTCACTTCAGGTTTGCTGTATCCCTCTAACCTTCTTATTGACGATGAAACACAGAAATTGCATCGGAATTAAATACAAAGGGCACAATGCCGACTTAAGTACAAGAAGACTGACTCTTCTTCCTGTCTATGTTTTGATCCTTTCCTGTGACACTAGTTATAGATTCCGATGCTTCACTTCAGGTTTACTGTATCCCTTGGACCTTCTTATTACGATGAAACAAAGAAATTTCATCGGAATTCAATACAAAAGCCGCAATGTCGACTAAAGTACAAGAAGACTGACTCATCTTACTGTCTATGTTTGAACAATTCCTATGACACTAGTTATAGATTCCGATGCTTCACTTCAGGTTTACTGTATTCCTTGTACCTTCTTATCGCCAATGAAACACAGAAATTGCATCGGAATTAAATACAAAAGGCACAATGCCGACGTAAGTACAAGAAGACTGACTCTTCTTAATGTCTTTGTTTTGAACCATTCCTGTGACACTAGTTATAGATTCCGATGCTTCACTTCAGATTTACTGTATTCCTAGGACCATCTTAAGGACGACGAAACACAGAAATTGCATCGGAATTAGATACAAAATGCACAATGCCGACTTAATTACAAGAGGAATGACTCTTCTTACTGTCAATGTTTTGAAACATTCCTGTGACACTAGTTATAGATTCCGTTGCTTCACTTCAGGTGTACTGTATCCCTTGGACCTTCTTATCGACGACGAAACACAGAAATAGCATCGGAATTAAATAGAAAAGGCACAATGCCGACTTAAGTACAAGAAGACTAACTCTTCTTACTGTTAATTTTTTAACCATTCCTGTGACACTAGTTATAGATTCCGATGCTTCACTTCAGATTTACTGTAACCCTCTGACCTTCTTATTGACGATGAAACACAGAAATTTCATAGGAATTAAATACAAAGGGCACAATGCCGACTTAAGTACAAGAAGACTGACTCCTCTTCCTGTCTATGTTTTGAACCATTCCTGTGACACTAGTTATAGATTCCGATGCCTCACTTCAGGTTTACTGTATCACTTGGATCTTCTTATCGACGATGAAACACAGAAATTGCATCGGAGTTAAATACAAAAGGCACAATGCCGACGTAAGTACAAGAAGACTGACTCTTCTTAATGTCTTTGTTTTGAGCCATTCCTGTGACACTAGTTATAGATTCCGATGCTTCACTTCAGGTTTACTGTATCCCTAGGACCATCTTAAGGACGACGATACAAAGAAATTGCATCGGAACTAAATAGAATAGGCACAATGCCGACTTAGGTACAAGAAGACTGACTCTACCTAATGTCTATGTTTTGAACCATTCCTGTAACACTAGTTATAGATTCCGATGCTTCACTTCAGGTTCACTGTATCCCACTGACCTTCGTATTGACGATGAAACACAGACACAGCATCGGAATTAAATAGAAAAGGCACAATGCCGACTTAAGTACAAGAAGACTGACTCTACCTAATGTCTATGTTTTGAACCATTCCTGTGACACTAGTAATAGATTCCGATGCTTCACTTCAGGTTTACTGTATCCCTCTGACCTTCTTATTGACGATGAAACACAGACATTGCATCGGAATTAATTACAAAAGGCACAATGCTGACTTAAGTGCAAGAAGACTGCCTCTTCTTACTGACTATGTTGTGAACATTTCCTGTGAGACCAGTTTAAATTCCGATGCTTCACTATATGTTTACTGTATCCCTTGGAATTTCTTTTTGACGATGAAACACAGAAATTGCATCGGAATTAAATACAAGAGGCACAGTGCCGTCTTAAGTACAAGAAGACTGACTCTTCTTACTGTCTATTTTTTAACCATTCCTGTGACACTAGTTATAGATTCCGATGCTTCACTTCAAGTTTACTGTATCAGTCTGACCTTCTTATTGACGATGAAACATAGAAATTGCATCGGAATTAGATAGAAAAGGCACAATGCTGATGTAAGTTCAAGAAGACAGACTCTTCTTACTGTCTATGATTTGCATCATTCCTGTGACACTAGTTATAGATTCCGTTGCTTCACTTCAGGTATACTGTATCCCTTGGACCTTCTTATAGACGATGAAACACAGAAATTGCATCGGAATTATATACAAAAGGCACAATGCCACTTTAAGTACATGTAGAATGGCTTTTCCTACTGTCTATGCTTTGAACCATTCCTGTGACACTAGTTATAGATTCCGATGCTTCACTTCAGGTTTACTGTATCCCTCTGACCTTCTAATTGCCGATGAAACACAGATATTGCATCGGAATTAGATACAAAAAGCACGATGCCGACTTAATTACAAGATGAATGACTCTTCTTACTGTCTATGTTTTGAAACATTCCTGTGACACTAGTGATAGATTCCGATGCTTCACTTCAGATTTACTGTAACCCTCTGACCATCTTATTGACGATGAAACACAGAAATTGCTTCGGAATTAAATAGAAAAGGCACAATGCTGACTTAAGTACAAGTAGACTGCCTCTTCTTACTGTCTATGCTTTTTACCATTCCTGTGACACTAGTTATAGATTCTGATGCTTCACTTCAGGTTTACTGTATCCCTCTGACCCTCTTATTGACGATGAAACACAGAAATTTCATCGGAAGTAAATACAAAAGGCACAATGCCGACTTAAGTACATGTAGACTGACTTTTCCTACTGTCTATGTTTTGAACCATTCCTGTGACACTAGTTATAGATTCCGATGATTCACTTCAGGTTTACTGTATCTCTCTGACCTTCTTATTGACGATGAAACACAGAAATTGCATCGGAATTAAAGAGAAAAGCAACAATGCCAACTTAAGTACAAGAAGAATGACTCTTCCTACTGTCTATGTTTTGAACCATTAATGTGACACTAGTTATAGATTCCGATTCTTCATTTCAGGTTTACTGTATCCCTCTGACTTTCTTATTGACGATGAAACACAGAAATTGCATCGGAATTAAATACAAAAGGCACAATGCCGACTTAAGTATATGTAGACTGACTCTTCCTACTGTCTATGTTTTGAACCTTTCCTGTGACACTAGTTATAGATTCCGATGATTCACTTCAGGTTTACTGTATCCCTCTGACCTTCTTATTGACGATGAAACACAAGTAATTGCATCGGAATTAAATAGAAAAGGCACAATGCCGACTTTAGTACAAGGAGACTGACTCTTCCTAATGTCTACGTTTTAAACCATTCCTGTGACACTAGTTATTGATTCCGCTGCTTCACTTCAGGTTTGCTGTATCCCTCTAACCTTCTTATTGACGATGAAACACAGAAATTGCATCGGAATTAAATACAAAGGGCACAATGCCGACTTAAGTACAAGAAGACTGACTCTTCTTCCTGTCTATGTTTTGATCCTTTCCTGTGACACTAGTTATAGATTCCGATGCTTCACTTCAGGTTTACTGTATCCCTTGGACCTTCTTATTACGATGAAACAAAGAAATTTCATCGGAATTCAATACAAAAGCCGCAATGTCGACTAAAGTACAAGAAGACTGACTCATCTTACTGTCTATGTTTGAACAATTCCTATGACACTAGTTATAGATTCCGATGCTTCACTTCAGGTTTACTGTATTCCTTGTACCTTCTTATCGCCGATGAAACACAGAAATTGCATCGGAATTAAATACAAAAGGCACAATGCCGACGTAAGTACAAGAAGACTGACTCTTCTTAATGTCTTTGTTTTGAACCATTCCTGTGACACTAGTTATAGATTCCGATGCTTCACTTCAGATTTACTGTATTCCTAGGACCATCTTAAGGACGACGAAACACAGAAATTGCATCGGAATTAGATACAAAATGCACAATGCCGACTTAATTACAAGAGGAATGACTCTTCTTACTGTCAATGTTTTGAAACATTCCTGTGACACTAGTTATAGATTCCGTTGCTTCACTTCAGGTGTACTGTATCCCTTGGACCTTCTTATCGACGACGAAACACAGAAATAGCATCGGAATTAAATAGAAAAGGCACAATGCCGACTTAAGTACAAGAAGACTGACTCTTCTTACTGTTAATTTTTTAACCATTCCTGTGACACTAGTTATAGATTCCGATGCTTCACTTCAGATTTACTGTAACCCTCTGACCTTCTTATTGACGATGAAACACAGAAATTTCATAGGAATTAAATACAAAGGGCACAATGCCGACTTAAGTACAAGAAGACTGACTCCTCTTCCTGTCTATGTTTTGAACCATTCCTGTGACACTAGTTATAGATTCCGATGCCTCACTTCAGGTTTACTGTATCACTTGGATCTTCTTATCGACGATGAAACACAGAAATTGCATCGGAGTTAAATACAAAAGGCACAATGCCGACGTAAGTACAAGAAGACTGACTCTTCTTAATGTCTTTGTTTTGAGCCATTCCTGTGACACTAGTTATAGATTCCGATGCTTCACTTCAGGTTTACTGTATCCCTAGGACCATCTTAAGGACGACGATACAAAGAAATTGCATCGGAACTAAATAGAATAGGCACAATGCCGACTTAGGTACAAGAAGACTGACTCTACCTAATGTCTATGTTTTGAACCATTCCTGTGACACTAGTTATAGATTCCGATGCTTCACTTCAGGTTCACTGTATCCCGCTGACCTTCTTATTGACGATGAAACACAGAAATAGCATCGGAATTAAATAGAAAAGGCACAATGCCGACTTAAGTACAAGAATACTGACTCTACCTAATGTCTATGTTTTGAACCATTCCTGTGACACTAGTAATAGATTCCGATGGTTCACTTCAGGTTTACTGTATCCCTCTGACCTTCTTATTGACGATGAAACACAGACATTGCATCGGAATTAATTACAAAAGGCACATTGCTAACTTAAGTACAAGAAGACTGACTCTTCTTACTGACTATGTTGTGAACATTTCCTGTGAGACCAGTTTTAGATTCCGATGCTTCACTATATGTTTACTGTATCCCTTGGAATTTCTTTTTGACGATGAAACACAGAAATTGCATCGGAATTAAGTACAAGAGGCACAGTGCCGTCTTAAGTACAAGAAGTCTGACTCTTCTTACTGACTATTTTTTAACCATTCCTGTGACACTAGTTATAGATTCCGATGCTTCACTTCAGGTTTACTGTATCAGTCTGACCTTCTTATTGACGATGAATCATAGAAACTGCATCGGAATTAAATAGAAAAGGCACAATGCTGATATAAGTTCAAGAAGACAGACTCTTCTTACTGTCTATGATTTGAACCATTCCTGTGACACTAGCTATAGATTCCGTTGCTTCACTTCAGGTATACTGTATCCCTTGGACCTTCTTATCGACGATGAAACACAGAAATTGCATCGGAATTAGATACAAAAAGCACGATGCCGACTTAATTACAAGATGAATGACTCTTCTTTCTGTCTATGTTTTGAAACATTCCTGTGACACTAGTTATAGATTCCGATGCTTCACTTCAGGTTTACTGTATCCCTTGGACCTTCGTATCGACGATGAAACACAGAAATTGCATCGGAATTAAATACAAAAGGCAGAATGCCGACTTAAGTTCAAGAAGACTGACTCTTCTTACTGTCTATGTTTTGAACCATTCCTTTGTCACTAGTTATAGATTCCGATTCTTCACGTCAGACTTACTGTATGCCTTGGACCTTCTTATTGACGACGAAACACAGAAATAGCATCGGAATTAAATAGAAAAGGCACAATGCCGACATAAGTACAAGAAGACTGTCTCTTCCTAATGTCTTCGTTTTAAACCACTCCTGTGACACTAGTTATTGATTCCGCTGCCTCACTTCAGGTTTGCTGTATCCCTCTAACGTTCTTATTGACGATGAAACACAGAAATTGCATCGGAATTAAATACAAAGGGCACAATGCCGACTTAAGTACAAGAAGACTGTCTCTTCTTCCTGTCTATGTTTTGATCCATTCCTGTGACACTAGTTATAGATTCCGATGCTTCACTTTAGGTTTACTGTATCCCTTGGACCTTCTTATTACGATGAAACAAAGAAATTTCATCGGAATTTAATACAAAAGCCGCAATGTCGACTAAAGTACAAGAAGACTGACTCTTCTTACTGTCTATGTTTGAACAATTCCTATGACACTAGTTATAGATTCCGATGCTTCACTTCAGGTTTACTGTATCCCTTGGACCTTCTTATCGACGATGAAACACAGAAATTGCATCGGAATTAAATACAAAAGGCACAATGCCGACGTAAGCACAAGAAGACTGACTCTTCTTAATGTCTTTGTTTTGAACCATTCCTGTGACACTAGTTATAGATTCCGATGCTTCACTTCAGATTTACTGTATCCCTAGGACTATCTTAAGGACGATGAAACACAGAAATTGCATCGGAATTAAATAGAATAGGCACAATGCCGACTTAGGTACAAGAAGACTGACTCTACCTAATGTCTATGTTTCGAACCATTCCTGTGACACTAGTTATAGATTCCGATGATTCACTTCAGGTTCACTGTATCCCTCTGACCTTCTTATTGACGATGAAACACAGAAATAGCATCGGAATTAAATAGAAAAGGCACAATGCCGACTTAAGTACAGAAGACTGACTCTACCTAATGTCCATGTTTTGAACCATTCCCGTGACACTAGTAATAGATTCCGATGCTTCACTTCAGGTTTACTGTATCCCTCTGACCTTCTTATTGACGATGAAACACAGACATTGCATCGGAATTAAATACAAAAGGCACAATGCCGACTTAAGTACAAGAAGACTTACTCTTGTTACTGACTATGTTGTGAACATTTCCTGTGAGACCAGTTTTAGATTCCGATGCTTCACTATATGTTTACTGTATCCCTTGGAATTTCTTATTGGCGATGAAACACAGAAATTGCATCGGAATTAAATACAAAAGGCACAGTGCCGTCTTAAGTACAAGAAGACTGACTCTTCTTACTGTCTATTTTTTAACCATTCCTGTGGCACTAGTTATAGATTCCGATGCTTCACTTCAGGTTTACTGTATCCCTCTGACCTTCTTATCGACGATGAAACACAGAAATTGCATCGGAATTAAATACAAAAAGCACAATGCCGACTTAAGTACATGTGGACTGACTCTTCCTACTGTCTATGTTTTGAACCTTTCCTGTGACACTAGTTATAGATTCCGATGATTCACTTCAGGTTTACTGTATCCCTCTGACCTTCTTATTGACGATGAAACACAGAAATTGCATCGGAATTAAATACAAAAGGCACAATGCCGACTCAAGTACCAGAAGACTGACTCTTCCTAATGTCTACGTTGTAAACCATTCCTGTGACACTAGTTTTGATTCCGCTGCTTCACTTCAGGTGTGCTGTATCCCTCTAACCTTCTTATTGACGATGAAACACAGAAATTGCATCGGAATTTAATACAAAGGGCACAATGCCGACTTAAGTACAAGAAGACTGACTCTTCTTCCTGTCTATGTTTTGATCCATTCCTGTGACACTAGTTATAGATTCCGATGCTTCACTTCAGGTTTACTGTATCCCTTGGACCTTCTTATCGACGATGAAACACAGAAATAGCATCGGAATTAAATAGAAAAGGCACAATGCCGACTTAAGTACAGAAGACTGACTCCTCTTCCTGTCTATGTTTTGAACCATTCCTGTGACACTAGTTATAGATTCCGATGCCTCACTTCAGGTTTACTGTATCACTTGGTTCTTCTTATCGACGATGAAACACAGAAATTGCATCGGAGTTAAATACAAAAGCCACAATGCCGACGTAAGTACAAGAAGACTGACTCTTCTTAATGTCTTTGTTTTGAGCCATTCCTGTGACACTAGTTATAGATTCCGATGCTTCACTTCAGGTTTACTGTATCCCTAGGACCATCTTAAGGACGACGATACAAAGAAATTGCATCGGAACTAAATAGAATAGGCACAATGCCGACTTAGGTACAAGAAGACTGACTCTACCTAGTGTCTATGTTTTGAACCATTCCTGTGACACTAGTTATAGATTCCGATGCTTCACTTCAGGTTCACTGTATCCCGCTGACCTTCTTATTGACGATGAAACACAGAAATAGCATCGGAATTAAATAGAAAAGGCACAATGCCGACTTAAGTACAAGAATACTGACTCTACCTAATGTCTATGTTTTGAACCATTCCTGTGACACTAGTAATAGATTCCGATGGTTCACTTCAGGTTTACTGTATCCCTCTGACCTTCTTATTGACGATGAAACACAGACATTGCATCGGAATTAATCACAAAAGGCACAATGCTAACTTAAGTACAAGAAGACTGACTCTTCTTACTGACTATGTTGTGAACATTTCCTGTGAGACCAGTTTTAGATTCCGATGCTTCACTATATGTTTACTGTATCCCTGGGAAATTTCTTTTTGACGATGAAACACAGAAATTGCATCGGAATTAAGTACAAGAGGCACAGTGCCGTCTTAAGAACAAGAAGACTGACTCTTCTTACTGTCTATTTTTTAACCATTCCTGTGACACTAGTTATAGATTCCGATGCTTCACTTCAGGTTTACTGTATCAGTCTGACCTTCTTATTGACGATGAATCATAGAAACTGCATCGGAATTAAATAGAAAAGGCACAATGCTGATGTAAGTTCAAGAAGACAGACTCTTCTTACTGTCTATGATTTGAACCATTCCTGTGACACTAGCTATAGATTCCGTTGCTTCACTTCAGGTATACTGTATCCCTTGGACCTTCTTATCGACGATGAAACACAGAAATTGCATCGGAATTAGATACAAAAAGCACGATGCCGACTTAATTACAAGATGAATGACTGTTCTTTCTGTCTATGTTTTGAAACATTCCTGTGACACTAGTTATAGATTCCGATGCTTCACTTCAGGTTTACTGTATCCCTTGGACCTTCTTATCGACGATGAAACACAGAAATTGCATCGGAATTAAATACAAAAGGCAGAATGCCGACTTAAGTTCAAGAAGACTGACTCTTCTTACTGTCTATGTTTTGAACCATTCCTTTGTCACTAGTTATAGATTCCGATTCCTCACGTCAGACTTACTGTATGCCTTGGACCTTCTTATTGACGACGAAACACAGAAATAGCATCGGAATTAAATAGAAAAGGCACAATGCCGACATAAGTACAAGAAGACTGTCTCTTCCTAATGTCTACGTTTTGAACCACTCCTGTGACACTAGTTATTGATTCCGCTGCCTCACTTCAGGTTTGCTGTATCCCTCTAACGTTCTTATTGACGATGAAACACAGAAATTGCATCGGAATTAAATACAAAGGGCACAATGCCGACTTAAGTACAAGAAGACTGTCTCTTCTTCCTGTCTATGTTTTGATCCATTCCTGTGACACTAGTTATAGATTCCGATGCTTCACTTCAGGATTACTGTATCCCTTGGACCTTCTTATCACGATGAAACAAAGAAATTTCATCGGAATTTAATACAAAAGCCGCAATGTCGACTAAAGTACAAGAAGACTGACTCTTCTTACTGTCTATGTTTGAACAATTCCTATGACACTAGTCATAGATTCCGATGCTTCACTTCAGGTTTACTGTATCCCTTGGACCTTCTTATCGACGATGAAACACAGAAATTGCATCGGAATTAAATACAAAAGGCACAATGCCGACGTAAGGACAAGAAGACTGACTCTTCTTAATGTCTTTGTTTTGAACCATTCCTGTGACACTAGTTATAGATTCCGATGCTTCACTTCAGATTTACTGTATCCCTAGGACTATCTTAAGGACGACGAAACACAGAAATTGCATCGGAATTAAATAGAATAGGCACAATGCCAACTTAGGTACAAGAAGACTGACTCTACCTAATGTCTATGTTTGAACCATTCCTGTGACACTAGTTATAGATTCCGATGATTCACTTCAGGTTCACTGTATCCCTCTGACCTTCTTATTGACGATGAAACACAGAAATAGCATCGGAATTAAATAGAAAAGGCACAATGCCGACTTAAGTACAGAAGACTGACTCTACCTAATGTCTATGTTTTGAACCATTCCTGTGACACTAGTAATAGATTCCGATGCTTCACTTCAGGTTTACTGTATCCCTCTGACCTTCTTATTGACGATGAAACACAGACATTGCATCGGAATTAAATACAAAAGGCACAATGCTGACTTAAGTACAAGAAGACTTACTCTTGTTACTGACTATGTTGTGAACATTTCCTGTGAGACCAGTTTTAGATTCCGATGCTTCACTATATGTTTACTGTATCCCTTGGAATTTCTTATTGGCGATGAAACACAGAAATTGCATCGGAATTAAATACAAAAGGCACAGTGCCGTCTTAAGTACAAGAAGACTGACTCTTCTTACTGTCTATTTTTTAACCACTCCTGTGGCACTAGTTATAGATTCCGATGCTTCACTTCAGGTTTACTGTATCCCTCTGACCTTCTAATTGCCGATGAAACACAGAAATTGCATCGGAATTAGATACAAAATGCACAATGCCGACTTAATTACAAGAGGAATGACTCTTCTTACTGTCAATGTTTTGAAACATTCCTGTGACACTAGTTATAGATTCCGTTGCTTCACTTCAGGTTCACTGTATCCCTTGGACCTTCTTATCGACGATGAAACACAGAAATTGCATCGGAATTAAATACAAAAAGCACAATGCCGACTTAAGTACATGTGGACTGATTCTTCCTACTGTCTATGTTTTGAACCTTTCCTGTGACACTAGTTATAGATTCCGATGATTCACTTCAGGTTTACTGTATCCCTCTGACCTTCTTATTGACGATGAAACACAGAAATTGCATCGGAATTAAATACAAAAGGCACAATGCCGACTCAAGTACCAGAAGACTGACTCTTCCTAATGTCTACGTTGTAAACCATTCCTGTGACACTAGTTTTGATTCCGCTGCTTCACTTCAGTTGTGCTGTATCCCTCTAACCTTCTTATTGACGATGAAACACAGAAATTGCATCGGAATTTAATACAAAGGGCACAATGCCGACTTAAGTACAAGAAGACTGACTCTTCTTCCTGTCTATGTTTTGATCCATTCCTGTGACACTAGTTATAGATTCCGATGCTTCACTTCAGGTTTACTGTATCCCTTGGACCTTTTTATCGACGATGAAACACAGAAATAGCATCGGAATTAAATAGAAAAGGCACAATGCCGACTTAGGTACAAGAAGACTGACTCTACCTAATGTCTATGTTTTGAACCATTCCTGTGACACTAGTTATAGATTCCGATCCTTCACTTCAGGTTCACTGTATCCCTCTGACCTTCTTGTTGACGATGAAATGCAGAAATAGCATCGGAATTAAATAGAAAAGGCACAATGCCGACTTAAGTACAGAAGACTGACTCTACCTAATGTCTATGTCTTGAACCATTCCCGTGACACTAGTAATAGATTCCGATGCTTCACGTCAGGTTTACTGTATCCCTCTGACCTACTTATTGTCGATGAAACACAGACATTGCATCGGAATTAAATACAAAAGGCACAATGCTGCTTAAGTACAAGAAGACCTAATCTTCTTACTGACTATGTTGTGAACATTTCCTGTGAGACCAGTTTTAGATTCCGATGCTTCACTATATGTTTGCTGTATCCCTTGGAATTTCTTACTGACGATGAAACACAGAAATTGCATCGGAATTAAATACAAAAGGCACAGTGCCGCCTTAAGTACAAGAAGACTGACTCTTCTTACTGTCTATTTTTTAACCATTCCTGTGGCACTAGTTATAGATTCCGATGCTTCACTTCAGGTTTACTGTATCCCTCTGACCTTCTTATTGACGATGAAACATAGAAATTGCATCGCAATTAAATAGAAAAGCCACAATGCTGATGTAAGTTCAAGAAGACAGACTCTTCTTACTGTCTATGATTTGAACCATTCCTGTGACACTAGTTATAGATTCCGATGCTTCACTTCAGGTGTACTGTATCCCTTGGAACTTCTTATTGACGATGAAACACATAAATTGCTTCGGAATTAAAAACAAAAGGCACAATGCCGACTTAAGTACAAGTAGACTGACTCTTCTTACTGTCTACGATTTGAACCATTCCTGTGACACTAGTTATAGATTCCGATGCTTCACTTCACGTTTACTGTATCCCTCTGACCTTCTAATTGCCGATGAAACACAGAAATTGCATCGGAATTAGATACAAAATGCACAATGCCGAGTCAATTACAAGAGGAGTGACTCTTCTTACTGTCAATGTTTTGAAACATTCCTGTGACACTAGTTATAGATTCCGCGGCTTCACTTCAGATTTACTGTATCCCTTGGACCTTCTTATCGACGATGAAACACAGAAATTGCATCGGAATTAAATACAAAAGGCACAATGCCGCTTTAAGTACATGTAGACTGCCTTTTCCTACTGTCTATGTTTGAACCATTCCTGTGACACTAGTAATAGATACCGATGCTTCACTTCAGGTTTACTGTATCCCTCTGACCTTCTAATTGCCGATGAAACACAGATATTGTATTGGAATTAGATACAAAAAGCACAATGCCGACCTAATTACAAGATGAATGACTCTTCTTAATGTCTTTGTTTTGAACCATTTCTGTGACACTAGTTATAGATTCCGATGCATCACTTCAGATTTACTGTATCCCTAGGACCATCTTAAGGACGACGAAACACAGAAATTGCATCGGAATTAAATAGAATAGGCACAATGCCGACTTAGGTACAAGAAGACTGACTCTACCTAATGTCTATGTTTTGAACCATTCCTGTGACACTAGTTATAGATTCCGATGCTTCACTTCAGGTTCACTGTATCCCTCTGACCTTCTTATTGACGATGAAACACAGAAATAGCATCGGAAGTAAATAGAAAAGGCACAATGCCGACTTAAGTACAGAAGACTGACTCTACCTAATGTCTATGTTTTGAACCATTCCTGTGACACTTGTATTAGATTCCGATGCTTCACTTCAGGTTTACTGTATCCCTCTGACCTTCTAATTGACGATGAAACACAGACATTGCATCGGAATTAAATACAAAAGGCATAATGCTGACTTAAGTACAAGAAGACTTACTCTTCTTACTGTCTATGTTGTGAACATTTCCTGTGAGACCAGTTTTAGATTCCAATGCTTCACTATATGTTTACTGTATCCCTTGGAATTTCTTATTGACGATGGAACACAGAAATTGCATCGGAATTAAATACAAATAGCACAGTGTCGTCTTAAGTACAAGAAGACTGACTCTTCTTACTGTCTATTTTTTAACCATTCCTGTGGCACTAGTTGTAGATTCCGATGCTTCACTTCAGGTTTACTGTATCCCTCTGACCTTCTTATTGACGATGAAACATAGAAATTGCATCGGAATTAAATAGAAAAGCCACAATGCTGATGTAAGTTCAAGAAGACAGACTCTTCTTACTGTCTATGAATTGAACCATTCCTGTGACACTAGTTATAGATTCCGATGCTTCACTTCAGGTGTACTGTATCCCTTGGACCATCTTATTGACGATGAAACACAGAAATTGCATCGGAATTAAAAACAAAAGGCACAATGCCGACTAAAGTACAAGTAGACTGACTCTTCTTACTGTCTACGTTTTGAACCATTCCTGTGACACTGGTTATAGAATCCGATGCTTCACTTCAGGTTTACTGTATCCCTCTGACCTTCTAATTGCCGATGAAACACGGAAATTTCATCGGAATTAGATACAAAATGCACGATGCCGACTTAATTACAAGAGGAATGACTCTTCTTACTGTCAATGCTTTTGAAACATTCCTGTGACACTAGTTATAGATTCCGTTGCTTCACTTCAGGTTTACTGTATCCCTTGGACCTTCTTATCGACGATGAAACACAGAAATTGCATCGGAATTAAATACAAAAGGCACAATGCCGCTTTAAGTGCATGTAGACTGCCTTTTCCTACTGTCTATGTTTTGAACCATTCCTGTTACACTAGTTATAGATTCAGATGCTTCACTTCAGGTTTACTGTATCCCTCTGACCTTCTAATTGCCGTTGAAACACAGATATTGCATCGGAATTAGATACAAAAAGCACGATGCCGACTTAATTGCAAGATGAATGACTCTTCTTACTGTCTATGTTTTGAAACATTCCTGTGACACTAGTTATAGATTCCGATGCTTCACTTCAGGTTTACTGTATCCCGTGGACCTTCTTATCGACGATGAAACACAGAAATTGCATCGGAATTAAATACAAAAGGCAGAATGCCGACTTAAGTTCAAGAAGACTGACTCTTCTTACTGTCTATCTTTTGAACCATTCCTTTGCCACTAATTATAGATTCCGATTCTTCACGTAGACTTACTGTATCCCATGGACCTTAATTTTGACGACGAAACAGAGAAATAGCATCGGAATGAAATAGAAAAGCACAATGCCGACTTAAGTACAAGAAGACTGACTCTTCTTACTGTCTATTTTTTAACCATTCCTGTGACACTAGTTATAGATTCCAATGCTTCACTTCAGATTTTTCTGTAACCCTCTCACCTTCTTATTGACGATGAAACACAGAAATTGCACCGGAATTAAATAGAAAAGGCACAGTGCTGACTTAAGTACAAGTAGACTACCTCTTCTTACTGTCTATGGTTTGAACCATTCCTGTGACACTAGTTATAGATTCTGATGCTTCACTTGAGGTTTACTGTATCCATCTGACCTTCTTATTGACGATGAAACACAGAAATTTCATCGGAATTA
Organism: Schistocerca americana; assembly: GCF_021461395.2. Lineage (NCBI taxonomy): Eukaryota > Metazoa > Arthropoda > Insecta > Orthoptera > Acrididae > Schistocerca > Schistocerca americana. The sequence goes on from NW_025726247.1 coordinate 2,273,812, forward strand.
AATACAAAAGGCACAATGCCGACTTAAGTACATGTAGACTGACTCTTCCTACTATCTATGTTTTGAACCATTCCTGTGACACTAGTTATAGATTCCGATGATTCACTTCAGGTTTACTGTATCCCTCTGACCTTCTTATTGACGATGAAACACAGAAATTGCATCGGAATTAAATAGAAAAGCAACAATGCCAACTTAAGTACAAGAAGAATGACTCTTCCTACTGTCTATGTTTTGAACCATTAATGTGACACTAGTTATAGACTCCGATTCTTCACATCAGGCTTACTGTATCCCTCTGACCTTCTTATTGACGATGAAACGCAGAAATTGCATCGGAATTAAATACAAAGGGCACAATGCCGACTTAAGTACAAGAAGACTGACTCTTCTTCCTGTCTATGTTTTGAACCATTCCTGTGACACTAGTTATAGATTCCGATGCTTCACTTCAGGTTTACTGTATCCCTTGGACCTTCTTATTACGATGAAACAAAGAATTTCATCGGAATTTAATACAAAAGGCGCAATGGCGACTTAAGTACAAGAAGACTGACTCTTCTTAATGTCTTTGTTTTGAACCATTCCTGTGACACTAGTTATAGATTCCGATGCTTCACTTCAGATTTACTGTATCCCTAGGACCATCTTAAGGACGACGAAACACAGAAATTGCATCGGAATTAAATAGAATAGGCACAATGCCGACTTAGGTACAAGAAGACTGACTCTACCTAATGTCTATGTTTTGAACCATTCCTGTGACACTAGTTATAGATTCCGATGCTTCACTTCAGGTTTACTGTATCCCTCTGACCTTCTTATTGACGATGAAACACAGACATTGCATCGGAATTAAATACAAAAGGCACAATGCTGACTTAAGTACAAGAAGACCTACTCTTCTTACTGACTATGTTGTGAACATTTCCTGTGAGACCAGTAATAGATTCCGATGCTTCACTATATGTTTACTGTATCCCTTGGAATTTCTTATTGACGATGAAACACAGAAATTGCATCGGAATTAAATACAAAAGGCACAGTGCCGTCTTAAGTACAAGAAGACTGACTCTTCTTACTGTCTATTTTTTAGCCATTCCTCCGACACTAGTTATAGATTCCGAAGCTTCACTTCAGGTTCACTGTATAACTCTGACCTTCTTATTGACGATGAAACACAGAAAAAGCATCGGAATTAAATAGAAAAGGCACAATGCCGACTTAAGTACAGAAGACTGACTCTACTTAATGTCTATGTTTTGAACCATTCCTGTGACACTAGTAATAGATTCCGATGCTTCACTTCAGGTTTACTGTATCCCTCTGACCTTCTTATTGACGATGAAACACAGACATTTCATCGGAATTAAATACAAAAGGCACAATGCTGACTTAAGTACAAGAAGACTTACTCTTCTTACTGACTATGTTGTGAACATTTCCTGTGAGACCAGTTATAGATTCCGATGCTTCACTATATGTTTACTGTATCCCTTGGAATTTCTTATTGAAGATGAAACACAGAAATTGCATCGGAATTAAATACAAAAGGCACAGTGCCGTCTTAAGTACAAGAAGACTGACTCTTCTTACTGTCTACTTTTTAACCATTCTTGTGGCACTAGTTATAGATTCCGATGCTTCACTTCAGGTTTACTGTATCCCTCTGACCTTCTAATTGCCGATGAAACACAGAAATTGCATCGGAATTAGATACAAAATGCACAATGCCGACTTAATTACAAGAGGAGTGACTCTTCTTACTGTCAATGTTTTGAAACTTTCCTGTGACACTAGTTATAGATTCCGTTGCTTCACTTCAGGTTTACTGTATCCCTTGGACCTTCTTATCGACGATGAAACACAGAAATTGCATCGGAATTAAATACAAAAGGCACTATGCCGATTTAAGTACATGTAGACTGAATCTTCCTACTGTCTATGTTTTGAACCTTTCCTGTGACACTAGTTATAGATTCCGATGATTCACTTCAGGTTTACTGTATCCCTTTGACCTTCTTATTGACGATGAAACACAGAAATTGCATCGGAATTAAATAGAAAAGGCACAATGCCGACTTAAGTACAAGAAGACTGACTCTTCCTAATGTCTACGTTTTAAACCATTCCTGTGACACTAGTTATTGATTCCGCTGCTTCACTTCAGGTGTGCTGTATCCCTCTAACCTTCTTATTGACGATGAAACAGAGAAATTGCATCGGAATTAAATACAAAGGGCACAATGCCGACTTAAGTACAAGAAGACAGACACTTCTTCCTGTCTATGTTTTGATCCATTCCTGTGACACTAGTTATAGATTCCGATGCTTCACTTCAGGTTCACTGTATCCCTTGGACCTTCTTATTACGATGAAACAAAGAAATTTCAACGGAATTTAATACAAAAGCCGCAATGTCGACTAAAGTACAAGAAGACTGACTCTTCTTACTGTCTATGTTTGAACAATTCCTATGACACTAGTTATAGATTCCGATGCTTCACTTCAGGTTTACTGTATCCCTTGGACCTTCTTATCGACGATGAAACACAGAAATTGCATCGGAATTAAATACAAAAGGCACAATGCCGACGTAAGTACAAGAAGACTGACTCTTCCTAATGTCTTTGTTTTGAACCATTCCTGTGACACTAGTTATAGATTCCGATGCTTCACTTCAGATTTTTCTGTAACCCTCTCACCTTCTTATTGACGATGAAACACAGAAATTGCATCGGAATTAAATAGAAAAGGCACAGTGCTGACTTAAGTACAAGTAGACTGCCTCTTCTTACTGTCTATGGTTTGAACCATTCCTGTGACACTAGTAATAGATTCTGATGCTTCACTTCAGGTTTACTGTATCCCTCTGACCTTCTTATTGATGATGAAACACAGAAATTTCATCGGAATTAAATACAAAAGGCACAATGCCGACTTAAGTACATGTAGACTGACTCTTCCTACAGTCTATGTTTTGAACCATTCCTGTGATACTAGTTATAGATTCCGATGATTCACTTCAGGTTTACTGTATCCCTCTGACCTTCTTATTGACGATGCAACACAGAAATTGCATCGGAATTATATAGAAAAGCAACAATGCCAACTTAAGTACAAGAAGAATGACTCTTCCTACCGTCTATGTTTTGTACCATTAATGTGACACTAGTTATAGATTCCGATTCTTCACATCAGGCTTACTGTATCCTTCTGACCTTCTCATTGACGATGAAACACAGATATTGCATCGGAAATAAATACAAAAGGCACAATGCCGACTCAAGTACAAGTAGACTGACTCTTCTTACTGTCTGTGTTTTGATTCATTCCTGTGACACTAGTTATACATTCCGATGCTTCACTTCAGGTTTACTGTATCCCTCTGACCTTCTTATTGACGATGAAACACAGAAATTGCATCGGAATTAAATACAAAAGACATTCCGACTTAAGTACATGTAGACTGACTCTTCCTACTGTCTATTTTTTGAACCTTTCCTGTGACACTAGTTATAGATTCCGATGATTCACTTCAGGTTTACTGTATCCCTCTGACCTTCTTATTGACGATGAAACGCAGAAATTGCATCGGAATTAAATACAAAGGGCACAATGCCGACTTAAGTACAAGAAGACTGACTCTTCTTCCTGTCTATGTTTTGAACCATTCCTGTGACACTAGTGTTAGATTCCGATGCTTCACTTCAGGTTTACTGTATCCCTTGGACCTTCTTATTACGATGAAACAAAGAAATTTCATCGGATATTAATACAAAAGGCGCAATGCCGACTTAAGTACAAGAAGACTGACTCTTTTTAATGTCTTTGTTTTGAAGCATTCCTCTGACACTAGTTATAGATTCCGATGCTTCACTTCAGATTTACTGTATCCCTAGGACCTTCTGAAGGACGACGAAACACAGAAATTGCATCGGAATTAAATAGAATAGGCACAATGCCGACTTAGGTACAAGAAGACTGACTCTACCTAATGTCTATGTTTTGAACCATTCCTGTGACTCTAGTTATAGATTCCGATGCTTCACTTCAGGTTCACTGTATACCTCTGACCTTCTTATTGACGATGAAACACAGAAATAGCATCGGAATTATATACAACAGGCACAATGCCGACTTAAGTACAGAAGACTGACTCTACCTAATGTCTATGTTTTGAACCATTCCTGTGACACTAATAATAGATTCCGATGCTTCACTTCAGGTTTACTGTATCCCTCTGACCTTCTTATTGACGATGAAACACAGACATTGCATCGGAATTAAATACAAGAGGCACAATGCTGACTTAAGTACAAGAAGACTTACTCTTCTTACTGACTATGTTGTGAACATTTCCTGTGAGACCAGTTTTAGATTCCGATGCTTCACTATATGGTTACTGTATCCCTTGGAATTTCTTATTGACGATGAAACACAGAAATTGCATCGGAATTAAATACAAAAGGCACAGTGCCGTCTTAAGTACAAGAAGACTGACTCTTCTTACTGTCTATTTTTTAACCATTCCTGTGGCACTAGTTATAGATTCCGATGCTTCACTTCAGGTTTACTGTATCCCTCTGACCTTCTTATTGACGATGAAACATAGAAATTGCATCGGAATTAAATAGAAAAGCCACAATGCTGATGTAAGTTCAAGAAGACAGACTCTTCTTACTGTCTATGATTTGAACCATTCCTGTGACACTAGTTATAGATTCGGATGCTTCACTTCAGGTGTACTGTATCCCTTGGACCTTTTTATTGACGATGAAACACAGAAATTGCATCGGAATTAAAAACAAAAGGCACAATGCAGACTTAAGTACAAGTAGGCTGACTCTTCTTACTGTCTACGTTTTGAACCATTCCTGTGACACTAGTTATAGATTCCGATGCTTCACTTCAGGTTTACTGTATCCCTCTGACCTTCTAATTGCCGATGAAACACAGAAATTGCATCGGAATTAGATACAAAATGCACAATGCCGACTTAATTACAAGAGGAATGACTCTTCTTACTGTCAATGTTTTGAAACATTCCTGTGACACTAGTTCTAGATTCCGTTGCTTCACTTCAGGTTTACTGAATCCCTTGGACCTTCTTATCGACGATGAAACACAGAAATTCCATCTTAATTAAATACAAAAGGCACAATGCCGACTTAAGTACATGTAGACTGACTCTTCCTACTGTCTATGTTTTGAACCTTTCTTGTGACACTAGTTATAGATTCCGATGATTCACTTCAGGTTTACTGTATCCCTCTGACCTTCTTATTGACGATGAAACACAGAAATTGCATCGGAATTAAATAGAAAAGGCACAATGCCGACTTAAGTACAAGAAGACTGACTTTTCCTAATGTCTATGTTTTGAACCATTCCTGTGACACTAGTTATAGATTCCGATGCTTCACTTCAGATTTACTGTATCCCTAGGACCATCTTAAGGACGACGAAACACAGAAATTGCATCGGAATTAAATAGAACAGGCACAATGCCGACTTAGGTACAAGGAGACTGACTCTACCTAGTGTCTATGTTTTGAACCATTCCTGTGACACTAGTTATAGATTCCGATGCTTCACTTCGGGTTACTGTATCCCTCTGACCTTCTTATTGACGATGAAACACAGAAATAGCATCGCAATTAAATAGAAAAGGCACAATGCCGACTTAAGTACAGAAGATTGACTCTACCTAATGTCTATGTTTTGAACCATTCCCGTGACACTAGTAATAGATTCCGATGCTTCACTTCAGGTTTACTGTATCCCTCTAACATTCTTATTGACGATGAAACACAGACATTGCATCGGAATTAAATACAAAAGGCACAATGCTGACTTAAGTACAAGAAGACTTACTCTTCTTACTGACTACGTTGTGAACATTTCCTGTGAGACCAGTTTTAGATTCCGATGCTTCACTATAAGTTTACTGTATCCCTTGGAATTTCTTATTGACGATGAAACACAGAAATTGCATCGGAATTAAATACAAAAGGCACAGTGCCGTCTTAAGAACAAGAAGATTGACTCTTCTTACTGTCTATTTTTCAACCATTCCTGTGGCTCTAGTTATAGATTCCGATGCTTCACTTCAGGTTTACTGTATCCCTCTGACCTTCTAATTGCCGATGAAACACAGATATTGCATCGGAATTAGATACAAAAAGCACAATGCCGACTTAATTACAAGATGAATGACTCTTCTTAATGTCTTTGTTTTGAACCATTCCTGTGACACTAGTTATAGATTCCGATGCTTCACTTCAGTTTTGCTGTATCCCTAGGACCATCTTAAGGACGACGAAACACAGAAATTGCATCGGAATTAAATAGAATAGGCACAATGCCGACTTAGGTACAAGAAGACTGACTCTACCTAATGTCTATGTTTTGAAACATTCCTGTTACACTAGTTATAGATTCCGATGCTTCACTTCAGGTTCACTGTATCCCTCTGACCTTCTTATTGACGATGAAGCACAGAAATAGCATCGGAATTAAATAGAAAAGGCACAATGCCGACTTAAGTACAGAAGACTGACTCTACCTAATGTCTATGTTTTGAACCATTCCTGTGACACTTGTAATAGATTCCGATGCTTCATTTCAGGTTTACTGTATCCCTCTGACCTTCTTATTGACGATGAAACACAGACATTGCATCGGAATTAAATACAAAAGGCACAATGCTGACTTAAGTACAAGAAGACTTACTCTTATTACTGACTATGTTGTGAACATTTCCTGTGAGACCAGTTTTAGATTCCGATGCTTCACTATGTGTTTACTGTATCCCTTGGAATTTCTTATTGACGATGAAACACAGAAATTGCATCGGAATTAAATACAAGAGGCACAGTGCCGTCTTCAGTACAAAAAGACTGACTCTTCTTACTGTCTATTTTTTATCCATTCCTGTGGCACTAGTTGTAGATTCCGCTGCTTCACTTCAGGTTTACTGTATCCCTCTGACCTTCTTATTGAGGATGAAACATAGAAATTCCATCGGAATTAAATAGAAAAGCCACAACGCTGATGTAAGTTCAAGAAGACAGACTCTTCTTACTGTCTATGATTTGAACCATTCCTGTGACACTAGTTATAGATTCCGATGCTTCACTTCAGGTTTACTGTATCCCTCTGACCTTCTAATTGCCGATGAAACACAGATATTGCATTGGAATTAGATACAAAAAGCACAATGCCGACTTAATTACAAGATGAATGACCCTTCTTACTGTCTATGTTTTGAAACATTCCTGTGACACTAGTTACAGATTCCGATGCTTCACTTCAGGTTTACTGTATCCCTTGGACCTTCTTATCGACGATGAAACACAGAAATTGCATCGGAATTAAATACAAAAGGCAGAATGCTGACTTAAGTTCAAGAAGACTGACTCTTCTTACTGTCTATCTTTTGAACCATTCCTTTGTCACTAGTTATAGATTCCGATTCTTCACGTCAGACTTACTGTATCCCATGGACCTTCTTATTGACGACGAAACACAGAAATAGCATCGGAATTAAATAGAAAAGGCACAATGCCGACTTAAGTACAAGAAGACTGACTCTTCTTACTGTCTATTTTTTAACCATTCCTGTGACACTAGTTATAGATTCCGATGCTTCACTTCAGATTTTTCTGTAACCCTCTCACCTTCTTATTGACGATGAAACACAGAAATTGCATCGGAATTAAATAGAAAAGGCACAGTGCTGACTTAAGGACAAGTAGACTGCCTCTTCTTACTGTCCATGGTTTGAACCATTCCTGTGACACTAGTTATAGATTCTGATGCTTCACTTCAGGTTTCTGTATCCCTCTGACCTTCTTATTGACGATGAAACACAGAAATTTCATCGGAATTAAATACAAAAGGCACAATGCCGACTTAAGTTCAAGAAGACTGACTCTTCCTACTGTCTATGTTTTGAACCATTCCTGTGACACTAGTTATAGGTTCCGATGATTCACTTCAGGTTTACTGTATCCCTGTGACCTTCTTATTGATAATGAAACACAGAAATTGAATCGGAATTAAATAGAAAAGCAACAATGCCAACTTAAGTACAAGAAGAATGACCCTTCCTACTGTCTATGATTTGAACCATTAATGTGACACTAGTTATAGATTCCGATTCTGCACATCAGGCTTACTGTATCCCTCTGACCTTCTTATTGACGATGAAACACAGATATTGCATCGGAAATAAATACAAAAGGCACAATGCCGACTCAAGCACAAGTAGACTGACTCTTCTTACTGTCTGTGTTTTGATTCATTCCTGTGACACTAGTTATACATTCCGATGCTTCACTTCAGGTTTACTGTATCCCTCTGACCTTCTTATTGACGATGAAACACAGAAATTGCATCGGAATTAAATACAAAAGACATTCCGACTTAAGTACATGTAGACTGACTCTTCCTACTGTCTATTTTTTGAACCTTTCCTGTGACACTAGTTATAGATTCCGATGATTCACTTCAGGTTTACTGTATCCCTCTGACCTTCTTATTGACGATGAAACGCAGAAATTGCATCGGAATTAAATACAAAGGGCACAATGCCGACTTAAGTACAAGAAGACTGACTCTTCTTCCTGTCTATGTTTTGAACCATTCCTGTGACACTAGTGTTAGATTCCGATGCTTCACTTCAGGTTTACTGTATCCCTTGGACCTTCTTATTACGATGAAACAAAGAAATTTCATCGGATATTAATACAAAAGGCGCAATGCCGACTTAAGTACAAGAAGACTGACTCTTTTTAATGTCTTTGTTTTGAAGCATTCCTCTGACACTAGTTATAGATTCCGATGCTTCACTTCAGATTTACTGTATCCCTAGGACCTTCTGAAGGACGACGAAACACAGAAATTGCATCGGAATTAAATAGAATAGGCACAATGCCGACTTAGGTACAAGAAGACTGACTCTACCTAATGTCTATGTTTTGAACCATTCCTGTGACTCTAGTTATAGATTCCGATGCTTCACTTCAGGTTCACTGTATACCTCTGACCTTCTTATTGACGATGAAACACAGAAATAGCATCGGAATTATATACAACAGGCACAATGCCGACTTAAGTACAGAAGACTGACTCTACCTAATGTCTATGTTTTGAACCATTCCTGTGACACTAATAATAGATTCCGATGCTTCACTTCAGGTTTACTGTATCCCTCTGACCTTCTTATTGACGATGAAACACAGACATTGCATCGGAATTAAATACAAGAGGCACAATGCTGACTTAAGTACAAGAAGACTTACTCTTCTTACTGACTATGTTGTGAACATTTCCTGTGAGACCAGTTTTAGATTCCGATGCTTCACTATATGGTTACTGTATCCCTTGGAATTTCTTATTGACGATGAAACACAGAAATTGCATCGGAATTAAATACAAAAGGCACAGTGCCGTCTTAAGTACAAGAAGACTGACTCTTCTTACTGTCTATTTTTTAACCATTCCTGTGGCACTAGTTATAGATTCCGATGCTTCACTTCAGGTTTACTGTATCGCTCTGACCTTCTTATTGACGATGAAACATAGAAATTGCATCGGAATTAAATAGAAAAGCCACAATGCTGATGTAAGTTCAAGAAGACAGACTCTTCTTACTGTCTATGATTTGAACCATTCCTGTGACACTAGTTATAGATTCGGATGCTTCACTTCAGGTGTACTGTATCCCTTGGACCTTTTTATTGACGATGAAACACAGAAATTGCATCGGAATTAAAAACAAAAGGCACAATGCAGACTTAAGTACAAGTAGGCTGACTCTTCTTACTGTCTACGTTTTGAACCATTCCTGTGACACTAGTTATAGATTCCGATGCTTCACTTCAGGTTTACTGTATCCCTCTGACCTTCTAATTGCCGATGAAACACAGAAATTGCATCGGAATTAGATACAAAATGCACAATGCCGACTTAATTACAAGAGGAATGACTCTTCTTACTGTCAATGTTTTGAAACATTCCTGTGACACTAGTTCTAGATTCCGTTGCTTCACTTCAGGTTTACTGAATCCCTTGGACCTTCTTATCGACGATGAAACACAGAAATTCCATCTTAATTAAATACAAAAGGCACAATGCCGACTTAAGTACATGTAGACTGACTCTTCCTACTGTCTATGTTTTGAACCTTTCTTGTGACACTAGTTATAGATTCCGATGATTCACTTCAGGTTTACTGTATCCCTCTGACCTTCTTATTGACGATGAAACACAGAAATTGCATCGGAATTAAATAGAAAAGGCACAATGCCGACTTAAGTACAAGAAGACTGACTTTTCCTAATGTCTATGTTTTGAACCATTCCTGTGACACTAGTTATAGATTCCGATGCTTCACTTCAGATTTACTGTATCCCTAGGACCATCTTAAGGACGACGAAACACAGAAATTGCATCGGAATTAAATAGAACAGGCACAATGCCGACTTAGGTCCAAGGAGACTGACTCTACCTAGTGTCTATGTTTTGAACCATTCCTGTGACACTAGTTATAGATTCCGATGCTTCACTTCGGGTTACTGTATCCCTCTGACCTTCTTATTGACGATGAAACACAGAAATAGCATCGCAATTAAATAGAAAAGGCACAATGCCGACTTAAGTACAGAAGATTGACTCTACCTAATGTCTATGTTTTGAACCATTCCCGTGACACTAGTAATAGATTCCGATGCTTCACTTCAGGTTTACTGTATCCCTCTAACATTCTTATTGACGATGAAACACAGACATTGCATCGGAATTAAATACAAAAGGCACAATGCTGACTTAAGTACAAGAAGACTTACTCTTCTTACTGACTACGTTGTGAACATTTCCTGTGAGACCAGTTTTAGATTCCGATGCTTCACTATAAGTTTACTGTATCCCTTGGAATTTCTTATTGACGATGAAACACAGAAATTGCATCGGAATTAAATACAAAAGGCACAGTGCCGTCTTAAGAACAAGAAGATTGACTCTTCTTACTGTCTATTTTTCAACCATTCCTGTGGCTCTAGTTATAGATTCCGATGCTTCACTTCAGGTTTACTGTATCCCTCTGACCTTCTAATTGCCGATGAAACACAGATATTGCATCGGAATTAGATACAAAAAGCACAATGCCGACTTAATTACAAGATGAATGACTCTTCTTAATGTCTTTGTTTTGAACCATTCCTGTGACACTAGTTATAGATTCCGATGCTTCACTTCAGTTTTGCTGTATCCCTAGGACCATCTTAAGGACGACGAAACACAGAAATTGCATCGGAATTAAATAGAATAGGCACAATGCCGACTTAGGTACAAGAAGACTGACTCTACCTAATGTCTATGTTTTGAAACATTCCTGTTACACTAGTTATAGATTCCGATGCTTCACTTCAGGTTCACTGTATCCCTCTGACCTTCTTATTGACGATGAAGCACAGAAATAGCATCGGAATTAAATAGAAAAGGCACAATGCCGACTTAAGTACAGAAGACTGACTCTACCTAATGTCTATGTTTTGAACCATTCCTGTGACACTTGTAATAGATTCCGATGCTTCATTTCAGGTTTACTGTATCCCTCTGACCTTCTTATTGACGATGAAACACAGACATTGCATCGGAATTAAATACAAAAGGCACAATGCTGACTTAAGTACAAGAAGACTTACTCTTATTACTGACTATGTTGTGAACATTTCCTGTGAGACCAGTTTTAGATTCCGATGCTTCACTATGTGTTTACTGTATCCCTTGGAATTTCTTATTGACGATGAAACACAGAAATTGCATCGGAATTAAATACAAGAGGCACAGTGCCGTCTTCAGTACAAAAAGACTGACTCTTCTTACTGTCTATTTTTTATCCATTCCTGTGGCACTAGTTGTAGATTCCGCTGCTTCACTTCAGGTTTACTGTATCCCTCTGACCTTCTTATTGAGGATGAAACATAGAAATTCCATCGGAATTAAATAGAAAAGCCACAACGCTGATGTAAGTTCAAGAAGACAGACTCTTCTTACTGTCTATGATTTGAACCATTCCTGTGACACTAGTTATAGATTCCGATGCTTCACTTCAGGTTTACTGTATCCCTCTGACCTTCTAATTGCCGATGAAACACAGATATTGCATTGGAATTAGATACAAAAAGCACAATGCCGACTTAATTACAAGATGAATGACCCTTCTTACTGTCTATGTTTTGAAACATTCCTGTGACACTAGTTACAGATTCCGATGCTTCACTTCAGGTTTACTGTATCCCTTGGACCTTCTTATCGACGATGAAACACAGAAATTGCATCGGAATTAAATACAAAAGGCAGAATGCTGACTTAAGTTCAAGAAGACTGACTCTTCTTACTGTCTATCTTTTGAACCATTCCTTTGTCACTAGTTATAGATTCCGATTCTTCACGTCAGACTTACTGTATCCCATGGACCTTCTTATTGACGACGAAACACAGAAATAGCATCGGAATTAAATAGAAAAGGCACAATGCCGACTTAAGTACAAGAAGACTGACTCTTCTTACTGTCTATTTTTTAACCATTCCTGTGACACTAGTTATAGATTCCGATGCTTCACTTCAGATTTTTCTGTAACCCTCTCACCTTCTTATTGACGATGAAACACAGAAATTGCATCGGAATTAAATAGAAAAGGCACAGTGCTGACTTAAGGACAAGTAGACTGCCTCTTCTTACTGTCCATGGTTTGAACCATTCCTGTGACACTAGTTATAGATTCTGATGCTTCACTTCAGGTTTCTGTATCCCTCTGACCTTCTTATTGACGATGAAACACAGAAATTTCATCGGAATTAAATACAAAAGGCACAATGCCGACTTAAGTTCAAGAAGACTGACTCTTCCTACTGTCTATGTTTTGAACCATTCCTGTGACACTAGTTATAGGTTCCGATGATTCACTTCAGGTTTACTGTATCCCTGTGACCTTCTTATTGATAATGAAACACAGAAATTGAATCGGAATTAAATAGAAAAGCAACAATGCCAACTTAAGTACAAGAAGAATGACCCTTCCTACTGTCTATGATTTGAACCATTAATGTGACACTAGTTATAGATTCCGATTCTGCACATCAGGCTTACTGTATCCCTCTGACCTTCTTATTGACGATGAAACACAGATATTGCATCGGAAATAAATACAAAAGGCACAATGCCGACTCAAGCACAAGTAGACTGACTCTTCTTACTGTCTATGTTTTGAATCATTCCTGTGACACTAGTTATAGATTCCGATGCTTCACTTAGGTTTACTGTATCCCTCTGACCATCTTATTGACGATGAAACACAGAAATTGCATCGGAATTAAATACAAAAGGCACAATGCCGACTTAAGTACATGTAGACTGACTCCTCCTACTGTCTATGTTTTGAACCTTTCCTGTGACACTAGTTATAGATTCCGATGATTCACTTCAGGTTTACTGTATCCCTGTGACCTTCTTATTGACGATGAAACGCAGAAATTGCATCGGAATTAAATACAAAGGGCACAATGCCCACTTAAGTACAAGAAGACTGACTCTTCTTCCTGTCTATGTTTTGAACCATTCCTGTGACACTAGTTATAGATTCCGATGCTTCACTTCAGGTTTACTGTATCCCTTGGACCTTCTTATTACGATGAAACAAAGAAATTTCATCGGAATTTAATACAAAAGGCGCAATGCCGACTTAAGTACAAGAAGACTGACTCTTCTTACTGTCTATGTTTGAACAATTCGAATGACACTAGTTATAGATTCCGATGCTTCACTTCAGGTTTACTGTATCCCTTGGACCTTCTTATCGTCGATGAAACACAGAAATTGCATCGGAATTAGATACAAAAGGCACAATGCCGACGTAAGTACAAGAAGACTGACTCTTCTTAATGTCTTTGTTTTGAACCATTCCTGTGACACTAGTTATAGATTCCGATGCTTCACTTCAGATTTACTGTATCCCTAGGACCATCTTAAGGACGACGAAACGCAGAAATTGCATCGGAATTAAATAGAATAGGCACAATGTAGACCTAGGTACAAGAAGACTGACTCTACCTAATGTCTATGTTTTGAACCATTCCTGTGACACTAGTTATAGATTCTGATGCTTGACTTCAGGTTCACTGTATCCCTCTGACCTTATTATTGACGATGAAACACAGAAATTGCCTCGGAATTAAATAGGAAAGCAACAATGCCAACTTAATTACAGGAAGAATGACTCTTCCTACTGTCTATGTTTTGAACCATTAATGTGACACTAGTTATGGATTCCGATTCTTCACTTCAGGTTTACTGTATCCCTCTGACCCTCTTATTGACGATGAATCTCAGATATTGCATCGGAAATAAATACAAAAGGCACAATGCCGACTCAAGTACAAGTAGACTGACTCCTCTTACAGTCTATGGTTTGAATCATTCCTGTGACACTAGTTATAGAATCCGATGCTTCACTTCAGGTTTACTGTATCCCTCTGACATTCTTATTGATGATGAAACACAGACATTGCATCGGAATAAAATACAAAAGGCATAATGCTGACTTAAGTACAAGAAGACTGACTCTTCTTACTGACTATGTTGTGAACATTTCCTGTGAGACCAGTTTTAGATTCCGATGCTTCACTATTAGTTTACTGTATCCCTTGGAATTTCTTATTGACGATGAAACACAGAAATTGCATCGGAAATAAATACAAAAGGCACAGTGCCGTCTTAAGTACAAGAAGACTGACTCTTCTTACTGTCTACTTTTTAACCATTCCTGTGACACTAGTTATAGATTCCGATGCTTCACTTCAGGTTTACTGTATCCCTCTGACCTTCTAATTGCCGATGAAACACAGATATTGAATCGGAATTGGATACAAAAAGCACAATGCCGACATAATTACAAGATGAATGACCCTTCTTACTGTCTATGTTTTGAAACATTCCTGTGACACTAGTTATAGATTCCGATGCTTCACTTCAGGTTTACTGTATCTCTTGGACCTTCTTGTCGACGATGAAACACAGAAATTGCATCGGAATTAAATACAAAAGGCAGAATGCCGACTTAAGTTCAAGAAGACTGACTCTTCTTACTGACTATGTTGTGATCATTTCCAGTGAGACCAGTTTTAGATTCCGATGCTTCATTATACGTTTACTTTATCCCTTGGACCTTCGTATTGACGATGAAACCCAGAAACTGCATCGGAATTAAATACTAAGGGCACAATGCCTACTTAAGTACAAGAAGACTGACTCTTCTTACTGTCTATGTTTTGAACCATTAATGTGACACTAGTTATAGATTCCGATTCTTCACTTCAGGTTTACTGTATCCCTCTGACCTTCTTATTGACGATTAAACACAGAAATTTCATCGGAATTAAATACAAAAGGCACAATGCCGACTTAAGTACATGTAGACTGACTCTTCCTACTGTCTATGTTTTGAACCATTCCTGTGACACTAGTTATAGATTCCGATGATTCACGTGAGGTTTACTGTATCCCTCTGACCTTCTTATTGACGATGAAACACAGAAATTGCATCGGAATTAAATAGGAATGCAACAATGCCAACTTAAGTACAAGAAGAATGACTCTTCCTACTGTCTATGTTTTGAACCATTAATGTGACACTAGTTATAGATTCCGATTCTTCACTTCAGGTTTACTGTATCCCTCTGACCTTCGTATTGACGATGAAACTCAGATATTGCATCGGAAATAAATACAAAAGGCACAATGCCGACTCAAGTACAAGTAGTCTGACTCCTCTCACTGTCTATGTTTTGAATCATTACTGTGACACTAGTTATAGATTCCGATGCTTCACTTCAGGTTTACTGTATCCCTCTGACATTCTTATTGACGATGAAACACAGAAATTGCATCGGAATTAAATACAAAAGGCACAATGCCGACTTAAGTACATGTAGACTGACTCTTCCTACTGTCTATGTTTTGAACCTTTCCTGTGACACTAGTTATAGATTCCGATGATTCACTTCAGGTTTACTGTATCCCTCTGACCTTCTTATTGACGATGAAACACAGAAATTGCATCGGAATTAAATAGAAAAGGCAGAATGCCGACTTAAGTACAAGAAGAATGACTCTAACTGCTGTCTATGTTTTGAACCATTCCTGTGACACTAGTTATAGATTCCGATGCTTCACTTCAGGTTTGCTGTATTTTTCTGACCTTCTTATTGATGATGAAACGCAGAAATTGCATCGGAAATAAATACAAAAGGCACAATGCCGACTTAAGTACAAGAAGACTGACTCTTCCTTCTGTCTATGTTTTGGACCATTCCTGTGACACTAGTTATAGATTCTGATGCTTCACTTCAGGTTTACTGTATCCCTCTGAACTTCTTATTGACGAAGAAACACAGAAACTGCATCGAAATTAAATACAAAAGGCACAATGCGACTTAAGTACATGTAGACTGACTCTTCTCATTGTCTATGTTTTGAACCATTCCTGTGACACTACTTATAGATTCCAATGATTCACTTCAGGTTTACTGTATCCCTTGGACTTTCTTATCGACGACGAAACACAGAAATTGCATCGGAATTAAATAGAAAAGGCACAATGCCGATTTAAGTACAAGAAGACTGACTCTTCCTAATGTCTACATTTTAAACCATTCCTGTGACACTAGTTATTGATTCCGCTGCTTCACTTCAGGTTTACTGTATCCCTCTGGCCTCCTTATTGACGATGAAACTCAGAAATTGCATCGGAATTAGATACAATAAGCACAATGCCCACTTAAGTACAACAGGACTGGCTCTGCTTGCTGTCTATGCTTTGAAACACTCCTGTGACACTAATTATAGATTCCGATGCTTCACTTCAGATTTACTGTATCCCTTGGACCTTCTTATTCACGACGAAACACAGAAATTGCATCGGAATTTAATTGAAAAGGCACAATGCCGACTTAAGTTCAAGAAGACTAACCCTTCCTATTGTCTATGTTTTGAACCATTAATGTGACACTAGTTATAGATTCCGATTCTTCACTTCAGGTTTACTGTATCCCTCTGACCTTCTAATTGCCGATGAAACACAGAAATTGCATCGGAATTAAATAGAAAATGCACAATGCCGTTAGGTACAAGAAGACTGACTCTTCTTACTGGCTACGATTCGAACCATTCCTGTGACACTAGTTATAGATTCCGATGCTTCACTTCAGGTTTACTGTATCCCTCTGACCTTCTTATTGACGATGACACACAGAAATTGCACCGGAATTAAATACAAAAGGCACAATACTGACTTAAGTACAAGAAGACTGACTCTTCTTACTGACTATGTTGTGATCATTTCCTGTCAGACCAGTTTTAGATTCCGATGCTTCATTATACGTTTACTGTATCCCTTGGACCTTCGTATTGACGATGAAACCCAGAAATTGCATCGGAATTAAATACTAAGGGCACAATGCCTACTTAAGTACAAGAAGACTGACTCTTCTTACTGTCTATTTTTTAACCATTCCTGTGACACTAGTTATAGATTCCGATTCTTCACTTCAGATTTACTGTAACCCTTTGACCTTCTTATTGACGATGAAACACTGAAATTGCATCGGAATTAAATAGAAAAGGCACAATGCTGACTTAAGTACAAGTAGACTGCCTCTTCTTACTGTCTATGTTTTGAACCATTCCTGTGACACTAGTTATAGATTCTGATGCTTCACTTCAGGTTTACTGTATCCCTCTGACCTTTTTATTGACGATGAAACACAGAAATTGCATCGGAATTAAATAGGAAAGCAACAATGCCAACTTAAGTACAAGAAGAATGACTCTTCCTACTGTCTATGTTTTAAACCATTAATGTGACACTAGTTATAGATTCCGATTCTTCACTTCAGGTTTACTGTATCCCTCTGACCTTCTTATTGACGATGAAACTCAGATATTGCATCGGAAATAAATACAAAAGGCACAATGCCGACTCAAGTACAAATAGACTGACTCCTCTTACTGTCTATGTTTTGAATCATTCCTGTGACACTAGTTATAGATTCCGATGCTTCACTTCAGGTTTACTGTATACCTCTGACATTCTTATTGACGATGAAACCCAGAAATTGCATCGGAATTAAATACTAAGGGCACAATGCCTACTTAAGTACAAGAAGACTGACTCTTCTTACTGTCTATTGTTTAACCATTCCTGTGACACTAGTTATAGATTCCGATGCTTCACTTCAGATTTACTGTAACCCTCTGACCTTCTTATTGACGATGAAACACAGAAATTGCATCGGAATAAAATAGAAAAGGCACAATGCCGACTTAAGTACAAGAAGAATGACTCTTACTGCTGTCTATGTTTTGAACCATTCCTGTGACACTAGTTATAGATTCCGATGCTTCACTTCAGGTTTACTGTATTCCTCTGACCTCCTTATTGATGATGAAACGCAGTAACTGCATCGGAAATAAATACAAAAGGCACAATGCCGACTTACGTACAAGAAGACTGACTCTTCCTTCTGTCTATGTTTATGGACCATTCCTGTGACACTAGTTATATATTCTGATGCTTCACTTCAGGTTTACTGTATCCCTCTGACCTTCTTATTGACGATGAAACACAGAAATTGCATCGGAATTAAATAGAAAAGGCACAATGCCGACTTAAGTACAAGAAGACTGACTCTTCCTAATGTCTACGTTTTAAACCATTCCTGTGACACTAGTTATAGATTCCGATGCTTCACTTCAGGTTTACTGTATACCTCTGACATTCTTATTGACGATGAAACACAGAAATTGCATCGGAATTAGATACAATAAGCACAATGCCCACTTAAGTACAACAGGACTGGCTCTGCTTGCTGTCTATGTTTTGAAACACTCCTGTAACACTAGTTATAGATTCCGATGCTTCACTTCAGATTTACTGTATCCCTTGGACCTTCTTATTCACGACGAATCACAAAAATTGCATCGGAATTTAATTGAAGAGGCACAATGCCGACTTAAGTTCAAGAAGACTAACCCTTCCAATTGTCTATGTTTTGAACCATTAATGTGACACTAGTTATAGATTCCGATTCTTCACTTCAGGTTTACTGTATCCCTCTGACCTTCTAATTGCCGCTGAAACACAGAAATTGCATCGGAATTGAATAGAAAATGCACAATGCCGTTAGGTACAAGAAGACTGACTCTTCTTACTGGCTACGATTCGAACCATTCCTGTGACACTAGTTATAGATTCCGATGCTTCACTTCAGGTTTACTGTATCCCTTGGACCTTCTTATTGACGATGAAACACAGAAATTGCATCGGAATTAAATACAAAAAGCACAATGCCGATTTATGTACAAAAGACTGACTCTTCTTACTGTCTATTTTTTAACCATTCCTATGACATTAGCTATAGATTCCGATGCTTCACTTCAGGTTTACTGTATCCCTTGGACCTTCTTATTGACGATGAAACACAGAAATCGCATCGGAATTAAATAGAAAAGGCACAATGCCGACTTAAGAACAGGAAGACTGAATCTTCTTACTGTGTATGTATTGAGCCATTCCTGTGACACTAGTTATAGATTCCGATGATTCACTTCAGGTTTACTGTATCCCTTGGACCTTCGTATTGCCGATGAGACACCGAAATTGCATCGGAATTGAATACGAAATGCACAATGCCGACTTAAGTACAAGAAGACTGACCGTTCTTACTGACTATGTTTGAACCATTCCTGTGACACCACTTATTGATTCCCATGCTTCACTTCCGGTTTACTGTATCCCTGTTACCTTCTTATTGACGATGAAACACAGAAATTCCATCGGAATTAAATAGAAAAGGTACAATGGCGACTTAACTACTGGAAGACTGACTCTTCCTACTGGCTATGTCTTGAACCTTTCCTGTGACACTAGTTATAGATTCTGATGCTTCACCTCAGGTGTACTGTACCCCTCTGACCTTCTTATTGACGATGAAACACAGAAATTGCATCGGAATTAAATACAAAAGGCACAATGCCGACTCCAGTACAAGAAGACTGACTTTTCCCACTGTCTATGTTTTGAACCATTCCTGTGACACTAGTTATAGATTCTGATGCTTCACTTCAGGTTTACTGTATCCCTCTGACCTTCTTATTGACGATGAAACACAAAAATTGCATCGGAATTAAATAGAAGAGGCACAATGCCGACTTAGATACAAGAAGACTGACTCTTCTTACTGTCTATGATTTGAACCATTCCTGTGACACTAGTTATAGATTCCGATGCTTCTCTTCAGGTGTACTGTATCCCTTGGACCTTCTTATTGACGATGAAACACAGAAATTGCATCGAAAATAAATACAAACGGCACATTGCCGACTTAAGTACAAGTAGACAGATTCTTCTTACTGTCTGTGCTTTGAACCATTTCTGTGACACTAGTTATTGATTCAGATACTTCACTTCAGGTTTACTGTCTCCCTCTGACCTTCTTATTGACGACGAAACACAGAAATTGCATCGGAATTAAATAGAAAAGGCACAATGCCGACCTAAGTACAAGAAGTCTGACTATTCCTACTGTCTATGTTTTGAACCATCCCTGCGACACTAGTTATAGATTCCCATGCTTCACTTCAGGTTTACTATATCTCTCTGACATTCTTATTGACGATGAAACACAGAAATTGCATCTAAATTAAATAGAAAAGGCACAATGCCGACTTAAGTAGAAGAAGACTGACTCTTCTTACTGACTATGGTTTGAACCATTCCTGTGTCACTAGTTATAGAATCCGATGCTTCACTTCAGGTTTACTGTATAACTCTGACCTTCTTATTGACGATGAGACACAGAAATTGCATCGGAATTAAATACAAAAGGCACAATGCCGACTCAAGTACAAGAAGACTGACTCTTCCTACTGTCTATGTTTTGAACCATTCCTGTGACACTAGTTATAGATTCTGATGCTTCACTTCAGGTTTACCGTATCCCTCTGACCTTCTTATCGACGATGAAACACAGAAATTGCATCGGAATTAAATAGAAGAGGCACAATGCCGACCTTAGTACAAGAAGACTATACTCTTCTTACTGTCTATGATTTGAACCATTCCTGTGACACTAGTTATAGATTCCGATGCTTCACTTCAGGTGTACTGTACCCCTTGGACCTTCGTATTGACGATGAAACACAGAAATTGCATCGGAATTAAATACAAAATGCACAATGCCAACTTAAGTACAAGTAGACAGATTCTTCTTACAGTCTATGTTTGAAAAGTTCCTGTGACACAATTTATAGATTCTGATACTTTACTTCTGGTTTACTGTATCCCTTGGACCTTCTTATTGACGTTGAAACACCGAAATTGCATCGGAATTAAATACGAGAGGCACAATGCCGACTTAAGTACAAGAAGACTGACTCTTCTTACTGTCTATGTTTTGAACCGAACCTCTGACACTAGTTATAGTTATCGATGCTTCACTTCAGGTTTACTGTGTCACTTGGACCTCGTTATTGACGATGAAACACCGAAATTGCATCGGAATTAAATACGAAAGGCACAATGCCGACTTAAGTACAAGAAGACTGTCTCTTCTTACTGACTATATTTTGAACCATTCCTGTGACACCACTTATAGATTCCGATGCTTCACTTCAGGTTTACTGTATCCCTCTGACCTTCTTATGGACGATGAAACACAGAAATTGCATCGGAAATATATAGAAAAGGCACAATGCCGGCTTAAGTACAAGATGACTGACTCTTCTTACTGTCTATGCTTTGAACCAATCCTGTTACACTAGTTATAGATTGCGATGCTCCACTTCAGGTGTACTGCATCCCTTGGACCTTCTTATTGACGATGAAAAACAGAAATTGCATCGGAATTAGATAGACGAGGCACAATGCCGACTTAAGTACATGAAGACTGACTCTTCCGACTGTCTATGTTTTGAACCATTCCTGTGACACTAGTTATAGATTCTGATGCTTCACTTCAGGTTTACTGTATCCCTCTGACCTTCTTATTGATGATGAAACAGAGAAATTGCATCGGAATTAAATAGAAAAGGCACAATGCTGATTTAAGTACAAGAAGACTGACTCTTCTTACTGACTATGTATTGAACCATTCCTGTGACACTAGTTATACACTCCGATGCTTCACTTCAGTTTTACTGTATCACTTGGACCTTCTTATTGACGATGAAACACCGAAATTGCATCGGAATTAAATACGAAAGGCACAATGCCGACTTAAGTACAAGAAGACTGTCTGTTCTTACTGACTATATTTTGAACCATTCCTGTGCCACCACTTATAGATTCCGATGCTTCACTTCCTGTTTACTGTATCCCTCTGACCTTCTTATGGACGATGAAACACAGAAATTGCATCGGAAAAAAAAATAAAACGCACAATGCCGGCTTAAGTACAGGAAAACTGACTCTTCTTAGTGCCTATGCTTTGAACCAATCCTGTTACACTAGTTATAGATTCCAATGCATCACTTCAGGTGTACTGCATCCCTTGGACCTTCTTATTGACGATGAATCACAGAAATTGCATCGGAATTAAATAGATAAGGCACAATGCCGACTTAAGTACAAGAAGACTGACTCTTCTTACTGACTATGTTTTGAACCATTCCTGTGACACTAGTTGTAGATTCTGATGCTTCACTTCAGGTTTACTGTATCCCTCTGACCTTCTTATTGACGATGAAACACAGAAATTGCATCGGAATTAAATACAAAAGGCACAATGCCGACTCAAGTACAAGAAGACTGACTCTTCCCACTGTCTATGTTTTGAACCATTCCTAAGACACTAGTTATAGATTCTGATGCTTCACTTCAGGTTTACTGTATCCCTCTGACCTTCTTATTGACGATGAAACACAAAAATTGCATCGGAATTAAATAGAAGAGGCACAATGCCGACTTAAATACAAGAAGACTGACTCTTCCCACTGTCTATGTTTTGAACCATTCCTAAGACACTAGTTATAGATTCTGATGCTTCACTTCAGGTTTACTGTATCCCTCTGACGTTCTTATTGACGATGAAACACAAAAATTGCATCGGAATTAAATAGAAGAGGCACAATGCCGAGTTAAATACAAGAAGACTGACTCTTCTTACTGTCTGTGATTTGAACCATTCCTGTGACCCTAGTTATAGATTCCGATGCTTCACTTTAGGTTTACTGTGTCCCTTGGACCTTCTTATTGACGATGAAACACAGAAATTGCATCGGAAGCAAATACAAAAGGCACAATGACGACTTAAGTACAAGAAGACTGACTCTTCTTACTGACTATGTTTTTAACCATTCCTGTGACAGTACTTATGGATTACGATGCCTCACTTCAGGTTTGCTGTATCCCTTGGATCTTCTTATTGATAACGAAACACAGAAATTGCATCGGAATTAAATAGAAAAGGCACAATGCAGACTTAAGTACAAGAAGACGGACTCTTCCTAATGTCTATGTTTTGAACCATTCCTGTGTCACTAGTTATAGATTCCGATGCTTCACTTCAGGTTTACTGTATTCCTCTGACCTTCTTATTGACGATGAAACACAGATAGTGCATCAGAATTAAATAGAAAAGGCACAATGCCGACTTATGTACAAGAAGACTGACTTTTCTTACTGACTATGCTTTGAACCATTCCTGTAACACTAGTTATAGACTCCGATGCTTCACTTCAGGTTTACTGTATCCCTCTGACCTACTTATTGATGATGAAACACAGAAATTGCATCGGAATTAAATCGAAAAGGCACAATGCAGACTTAAGTACAAGAAGACTGACTCTTCTTACTGACTATGTTTTGAACCATTCCTGTTACACTAGTTATAAACTCAGATGCTTCACTTCAGGTTTACTGTATCCCTCTGACCTTCTAATTGATGATGATACACAGAAATTGCATCGGAATTAAATAGAAAAGGCACAATGCCGACGTAAGTATATGAAGACTGACTCTTCCTACTGGATATGTTTTGAACCACTCCTGTGGCACTAGTTATAGATTCCGATGCTACACTTCAGGTTTACTGTATCCCTCTGACCTTCTTATTGACGATGAGACACAGAAATTGCATCGAAATTAATTAGAAGAGGCACAATGCCGACTTAAATACAAGAAGACTGACTCTTCCCACTGTCTATGTTTTGAACCATTCCTAAGACACTAGTTATAGATTCTGATGCTTCACTTCAGGTTTACTGTATCCCTATGACCTTCTTATTGACGATGAAACACAAAAATTGCATCGGAATTAAATAGAAGAGGCACAATGCCGACTTAAATACAAGAAGACTGACTCTTCTTACTGTCTATGATTTGAACCATTCCTGTGACACTAGTTATAGATTCCGATGCTTCACTTTAGGTTTACTGTGTCCCTTGGACCTTCTTATTGACGATGAAACACAGAAATTGCATCGGAAGCAAATACAAAAGGCACAATGACGACTTAAGTACAAGAAGACTGACTCTTCTTACTGACTATGTTTTTAACCATTCCTGTGACAGTACTTATGGATTACGATGCCTCACTTCAGGTTTGGTGTATCCCTTGGATCTTCTTATTGATAACGAAACACAGAAATTGCATCGGAATTAAATAGAAAAGGCACAATGCAGACTTAGGTACAAGAAGACGGACTCTTCCTAATGTCTATGTTTTGAACCATTCCTGTGTCACTAGTTATAGATTCCGATGCTTCACTTCAGGTTTACTGTATTCCTCTGACCTTCTTATTGACGATGAAACACAGATAGTGCATCAGAATTAAATAGAAAAGGCACAATGCCGACTTAAGTACAAGAAGACTGACTTTTCTTACTGACTATGCTTTGAACCATTCCTGTAACACTAGTTATAGACTCCGATGCTTCACTTCAGGTTTACTGTATCCCTCTGACCTACTTATTGATGATGAAACACAGAAATTGCATCGGAATTAAATAGAAAAGGCACAATGCCGACGTAAGTATATGAAGACTGACTCTTCCTACTGGATATGTTTTGAACCACTCCTGTGGCACTAGTTATAGATTCCGATGCTACACTTCAGGTTTACTGTATCCCTCTGACCTTCTTATTGACGATGAGACACAGAAATTGCATCGAAATTAATTAGAAGAGGCACAATGCCGACTTAAATACAAGAAGACTGACTCTTCCCACTGTCTATGTTTTGAACCATTCCTAAGACACTAGTTATAGATTCTGATGCTTCACTTCAGGTTTACTGTATCCCTATGACCTTCTTATTGACGATGAAACACAAAAATTGCATCGGAATTAAATAGAAGAGGCACAATGCCGACTTAAATACAAGAAGACTGACTCTTCTTACTGTCTATGATTTGAACCATTCCTGTGACACTAGTTATAGATTCCGATGCTTCACTTTAGGTTTACTGTGTCCCTTGGACCTTCTTATTGACGATGAAACACAGAAATTGCATCGGAAGCAAATACAAAAGGCACAATGACGACTTAAGTACAAGAAGACTGACTCTTCTTACTGACTATGTTTTTAACCATTCCTGTGACAGTACTTATGGATTACGATGCCTCACTTCAGGTTTGGTGTATCCCTTGGATCTTCTTATTGATAACGAAACACAGAAATTGCATCGGAATTAAATAGAAAAGGCACAATGCAGACTTAGGTACAAGAAGACGGACTCTTCCTAATGTCTATGTTTTGAACCATTCCTGTGTCACTAGTTATAGATTCCGATGCTTCACTTCAGGTTTACTGTATTCCTCTGACCTTCTTATTGACGATGAAACACAGATAGTGCATCAGAATTAAATAGAAAAGGCACAATGCCGACTTAAGTACAAGAAGACTGACTTTTCTTACTGACTATGCTTTGAACCATTCCTGTAACACTAGTTATAGACTCCGATGCTTCACTTCAGGTTTACTGTATCCCTCTGACCTACTTATTGATGATGAAACACAGAAATTGCATCGGAAATAAATAGAAAAGGCACAATGCAGACTTAAGTACAAGAAGACTGACTCTTCTTACTGACTATGTTTTGAACCATTCCTGTTACACTAGTTATAAACTCCGATGCTTCACTTCAGGTTTACTGTATCCCTCTGACCTTCTAATTGATGATGAAACACAGAAATTGCATCGGAATTAAATAGAAAAGGCACAATGCCGACTTAAGTATATGAAGACTGACTCTTCCTACTGGATATGTTTTGAACCATTCCTGTGACACTAGTTATAGATTCCGATGCTACACTTCAGGTATACTGTATCCCTCTGACCCTCTTATTGACGATGAGACACAGAAATTGCATCGGAATTAAATACAAAAGGCACAATGCCGACTCAAGTACAAGAAGACTGACACTTCCTACTGTCTATGTTTTGAACCATTCCTGTGACACTAGTTATAGATTCTGATGCTTCACATCAGGTTTACCGTATCCCTCTGACCTTCTTATCGACGATGAAACACAGAAATTGCATCGGAATTAAATAGAAGAGGCACAATGCCGACTTAAGTACAAGAAGACTTTACTCTTCTTACAGTGTATGATTTGAACCATTCCTGTGACACTAGTTATAGATTCCGATGCTTGACTTCAGGTGTACTGTATCCCTTGGACCTTCGTATTGACGATGAAACACAGAAATTGCATCGGAATTAAATACAAAAGGCACAATGCCAACTTAAGTACAAGTAGACAGATTCTTCTTACAGTCTATGTTTGAACCATTCCTGTGACACTAGTTATAGATTCTGATACTTCACTTCAGTTTTACTGTATACCTCTGACCTTCTTATGGACGATGAAACACAGAAATTGCATTGAAAATAAATAGAAAAGGCACAATGCCGACGTAAGTACAAGAAGACTGATTCTTCTTACTATCTATAATATGAACCATTCCTGTGACACTAGTTATAGAATCCGATGTGTCACTTCAGATGTACTGCATCCCTAGGACCTTCTTATTGATAATGAAACAAAGAAATTGCATCGGAATTAAATAGAAAAGGCACAATGCCGACTTGAGTACAAGAAGACTCACTCTTCTTACTGCCTATGTTTTGACCCATTCCTGTGACACTAGTTATAGATTCCGATGCCACACTTCAGGTTTACTGTATCCCTCTGACCTTCTTATTGACGATGAAACACAGATATTGCATCGGAATAATATAGAAAAGGCAAAATGCCGACTTAAGTACAAGAAGACTGACTCTTCTTACTGACTATGTTTTGAACCATTCCTGTTACACTAGTTATAGACTCCGATGCTTCACTTAAGGTTTACTGTATCCCTCTGACCTTTATATTGACGGTGAAACACAGAAATTGCATCAGAATTAAGTAGAAATGGCACAATGCCAACTTAAGTACAAGAAGACTGACTCTACTTACTGTCTATGCTTTGAACCGAACCTGTGACACTAGTTATAGTTTCCGATGCTTCACTTCAGGTTTACTGTGTCACTTGGACCTTCTTATTGACGATGAAACACCGAAATTGCATCGGAATTAAATACGAAAGGCACAATGCCGACTTAAGTACAAGAAGACTGTCTCTTCTTACCGTCTATGTTTTGAACCGACCCTGTGACACTAGTTATAGATTCCGATGCTTCACTTCAGGTGTACTGCATCCCTTGGACCTTCTTATTGACGATGAAACACAGAAATTGCATCGGAATTAAATACAAAAGGCACAATGCCTACTTAAGTACAAGAAGACTGACTCTTCTTACTGTCTATGCTTTTAACAATTTCTGTGACACTAGTTATAGATTCCGATGCTTCCCTTCACGTTTACTGTATCCCTCTGACCTTCGTATCGACGATGAAACACAGATATTGCATCGGAATTAAATAGAAAAGGCACAATGCCGACTTAAGTACAAGAAGACTGACTCTTCTTACTGACTATGTTTTGAACCATTCCTGTGACACTAGTTACGGATTCCGATGCCTCACTTCAGGTTTACTGTATCCCTTGGACCTTCTTATTGATAATGAAACACAGAAATTGCATCGGAATTATATAGACGAGGCACAATGCCGACTTAAGTACATGAAGACTGAGTTTTCCTACTGTCTATGTTTTGAACCATTCCTGTGACACTAGTTATAGATTCCGATGCTTCACTTCAGGTTTACTGTATCCCTCTGACCTTCGTATCGACGATGAAACATAGATATTGCATCGGAATTAAATAGAAAAGGCACAATGCCGACTTAAGTACAAGAAGAATGACTCTTCTTACTGACTATGATTTGAACCATTCCTGTGACACTAGTTATAGACTCCGATGATTCACTTCAGGTGTACTGTATACCTCTGCAATTCTTATTGACGATGAAACACAGAAATTGCATCGGAATTAAACAGAAAAGGCACAATGCCGACATAAGTACAAGAAGACTGACTCTTCTTACGGTCTATAATTTGAAACATTCCTGTGACACTAGTTATAGATTCCGATGCCTCACTTCAGATTTACTGTATCCCTTGGACCTTCATATTGACGATGAAACACAGAAATTGCATCGGAATTAAATACAAAAGGCACAATGCCGACTTAAGTACAAGAAGACTGACTCTTCCTACTGTCTATGTTTAGAACCATTCCTGTGACACTAGTTATAGATTCCGATGTTTCACTCCAGGTTTACTGTATCCCTCTGTCCTTCTTATTGAAGATGAAACATAGAAATTGCATCGGAATTAAATAGAAAAGGCACAATGCCGACTAAAGTACAAAAATACTGACTCTTCCTACTGTCTATGTTTTGAACCATTCCTGTGACACTAGTTACAGATTGCGATGCTTCACTTTAGGTTTACTGTATCCCTCTGACCTTCTTATTGACGATGAAAAACAGAAATTGCATCGGAATTAAAAACAAAACGCACAATGCCGGCCCAAGTATAAGAAGACTCACTCTTTCTACTGTCTATGTTCTGAACCATTCCTGTGACACTAGTTATAGATTCCGGTGCTTCACTTCAGGTTTACTGTATCCCTCTGACCTTTATATTGTCGATGAAACACAGAAATTGCATCGGAATTAAATAGAAAAGGCACAATGCCGACATAAGTACAAGAAGACTGACTCTTCTTACTGTCTATGATTTGAACTATTCCTGTGACACTAGTTACAGATTCCGATGCTTCACTTCAGGTGCACTGTATACCTCCGACCTTCTTATTGACGATGAAACACAGAAATTGCATCGGAATTAAATACAAAAGGCACAATGCCGACTTAAGTAGAAGAAGACAGACTCTTCTTACTGTCTATGTTTTGAACCGAACCTGTGACACTAGTTACAGATTCCGATGCTTCACTTCTGGTTTACTATATCCCTTGGACCTTCTTATTGACGATGAAACACTGAAATTGCATCGGAATTAAATACGAAAGGCACAATGCCGACTTAAGTACAAGAAGACTGACTCTTCTTACTGACTATGTTTTGAACCATTCCTGTGACACCACTTATAGATTCCGATGCTTCACTTCAGGTTTACTGTATCCCTCTGACTTTCTTATTGACGATGAAACACAGAAATTGCATCGGAATTAAATACAAAAGGCACAATGCCGACTTAAGGACCAGTAGACTGACTCCTCCTACTGACTATGTTTTGAACCATTCCTGTGACACTACTTATAGATTCCGATGCCTCACTTCAGGTTTACTGTATCCCTCTGCCCTTCTTATTTACGATGAAACACAGAAATTGCATCGGAATTAAACAGAAAAGGCACAATGCCGACTTAATACAAGAAGACTGCCTCTTCTTACGGTCTGTATTTTGAACCATTCCTGTGACACTAGTTACAGATTCCGATGCTTCACTTCTGGTTTACTATATCCCTTGGACCTTCTTATTGACGATGAAACACTGAAATTGCATCGGAATTAAATACGAAAGGCACAATGCCGACTTAAGTACAAGAAGACTGACTCTTCTTACTGACTATGTTTTGAACCATTCCTGTGACACTACTTATAGATTGCGATGCCTCACTTCAGGTTTACTGTATCCCTTGGACCTTCTTATTGACGATGAAAAACAGAAATTGCATCGGAATTAAAAACAAAACGCACAATGCCGGCCCAAGTATAAGAATACTCACTCTTTCTACTGTCTATGTTCTGAACCATTCCTGTGACACTAGTTATAGATTCCGATGCTTCACTTCAGGTTTACTGTATCCCTCTGACCTTCATATTGTCGATGAAACACAGAAATTGCATCGGAATTAAATAGAAAAGGCACAATGCCGACATAAGTACAAGAAGACTGACTCTTCTTACTGTCTATGATTTGAACCATTCCTGTGACACTAGTTACAGATTCCGATGCTTCACTTCAGGTGCACTGTATACCTCCGACCTTCTTATTGACGATGAAACACAGAAATTGCATCGGAATTAAATACAAAAGGCACAATGCCTACTTAAGTACAAGTAGACTGACTCTTCTAACTGTCTATGATTTGAACCATTCCTGTGACTCTAGTTATAGATTATGATGATTCACTTCAGGTTTACTGTATCCCTCCGACCCTCTTATAGACGATGAAACACAGAAATTGCATCGAAATGATATACAAAAGGCACAATGCCGACTTAAGTACAAGAAGATTGACTCTTCCCTCTGTATACGTTTTGAAACATCCCTGTGACACTAGTTATAGATTACGATGCTTCACTTCAGGTTTACTGTATTCCTCTGAGATTCGTATTGAGGATAAAACACACAAATTGCATCGGAATTAAATAGAAAAGGCACAATGCCGACTTAAGTACAAGAAGACTGACTCTTCCTACTGTCTACGTTTTGAACCATCCCTGTGACACTAGATATAGATTCCGATGCTTCACTTCAGGTTTACTGTATCCCTCTGACCTTCTTATTGACGATGAAACACATAAATTGCATCGGCATTAAATACAAAAGGCACAATGCCGACTTAAGTAGAAGGAGACTGACTCTTCTCACTGACTATGTTTTGAACATTTCCTGTGATACCAGATTTAAAATCCGTTGCTTCACTATATGATTACAGTATCTCTTGGACCTTCATATTGACAATGAAACTTAGAAATTGCATCGGAAATAAATACAAAAGGCACAATGCCGACTTAAGTATAAGAAGACTTACTCTTCTTACTGTATATGATTTGAACCATTCCTGTGACACTAGTTGTAGATTCCGATGCTTCACATCAGGTGTACTGTATCCCTTGGACCTTCTTATTGACGACGAAACACCGAAATTGCATCGGAATTAAATACGAAAGGCACAATGCCGACTTAAGTACAAGAAGACTGACTCTTCTTACTGACTATGTTTTCAACCATTCCTGTGAGACCACTTATAGATTCCAATGCTTCACTTCAGGTTTACTGTATCCCTCAGACCTTCTTATGGACAATGAAACACAGCAATTGCATCGGAAATAAATGGAAAAGGCACAATGCCGACTTAAGTACATGAAGACTGACTCTTCTTACTGCCTATGTTTGGAACCATTCCTGTGAAACTAGTTATAGATTCCGATGCTTCACTTCAGGTGTAGTGCATCCCTTGGACCTTCTTATTGACGATGAAGCACAGAAATTGCATCGGAAATAAACAGAAAAGGCACAATGCCGACTTAAGTACAAGAAAACTGACTCTTCTTACTGTCTATGTTTTGAACCATTCCTGTGACACTAGTTTTAGATTCCGATGCCTCACTTCAGGTTTACTGTATCCCTTGGACCTTCTTATTGACGATGAAACACAGAAATTGCATCGGAATTAAATACAAAAGGCACAATGCCGACTTAAGTACAATAAGACTGACTCTTATTACTGTCTATGCTTTGAACCATTCCTGTGACACTAGTTACTGATTCCGATGCTTCACATTTGGTTTACTGTATCCCTCTGACCTCCTTATTGACGATGAAACATAGAAATTGAATCGGAATTAAATAGAAAAGGCACAATGCCGACTTAAGTACAAGAAGACTGACTCTTCCTACTGTCTATGTTTTGAACAACTCCTGTGACACTAGTTATAGATTCCGATGCTTCACTTCAGGTTTACTGTATCCCTCTGACCTTCTTATTGACGATAAAACACAGAAATTGCATCGGTATCAAATAGAAAGGGCACAATGCCGACTTCAGTAAAAGAAGTCTGACTCTTCTTACTGACTATGCTTTGAACCATTCCTGTGACACTAGTTTTAGGTTCCGATGCTTCACTTTAGGTTTGCTGTATCCCTTGGACCATTGATATTGACGATGAAACAGAGAAAATGCATCGGAATTAAATACAAATGGCACAATGCCAGCTTAAGTACAAGAAGACTGACTCTTCTTACTGTCTATGTTTTTAACCATTCCTGTGACACTAGTTATAGATTCCGATGCTCCACTTCAGGTTTGCTGTATCCCTCTGACCTTCTTTTTGACGATGAAACTTAGAAATTGCATCGGAATTAAATACAAATGGCACAATGCCGACTCAAATACAAGATGAACGGCTCTTCTTACTCTCTATGTTTTGAACCTTTCCTGTGAGACCGGTTTTAGATTCCGATGCTTCACTTCAGGTTTACTGTATCCCTTGGACCTTCTTATTGACGATGAAACACAGAAATTGCATCGGAATTAAACAGAAAAGGCACAATGCCGACTTAAGTACAAGAAGACTGCCTCTTCTTACGGTCTGTATTTTGAACCATTCCTGTGACACTAGTCATAGATTACGATGCCTCACTTCAGGTTTACTGTATTCCTTGGACCTTCATATTGACGATGAAACACAGAAATTGCATCGGAATTAAATACAAAAGGCACAATGCCGACTTAAGTACAAGAAGACTGTCTCTTCCTACTGTCTATGTTTTGAACCACTCCTGTGACACTAGTTAGAGATTCCGATGCCTCACTTCAGGTTTACTGCATCCCTCTGTCCTTATTATTGACGATGAAACATAGAAATTGCATCGGAATTAAATAGAAAAGGCACAATGCCGACTTAAGTACAAAAAGACTGACTCTTGCTACTGTCTATGTTTTGAACCATTCCTGTGACACTAGTTATAGATTGCGATGCTTCATTTCAGGTTTACTGTATCCCTCTGTCCTTCTTATTGACGATGAAATACAGAAATTGCATCGGAATTAAAAACAAAACGCACAATGCCGGCTCAAGTACAAGAAGACTCACTCTTTCTACTGTCTATGTTCTGAACCATTCCTGTGACACTAGTTATAGATTCCGATGCTTCACTTTAGGTTTACTGTATCCCTCTGACCTTCATATTGTCGATGAAACACAGAAATTGCATCGGAATTAAATAGAAAAGGCACAATGCCGACATAAGTACAAGAAGACTGACTTTTCTTACTGTCTATGATTTGAACCATTCCTGTGACACTAGTTATAGATTCCGATGCTTCACTTCAGGTGCACTGTACACCTCCGACCTTCTTATTGACGATGAAACACAGAAATTGCATCGGAATTAAATACAAAAGGCACAATGCCGACTTAAGTACAAGTAGACTGACTCTTCTAATTGTCTATGATTTGAACCATTCCTGTGACTCTAGTTATAGATTATGATGATTCACTTCAGGTTTACTGTATCCCTCCGACCCTCTTATAGACGATGAAACACAGAAATTGCATCGAAATGATATACAAAAGGCACAATGCCGACTTAAGTACAAGAAGATTGACTCTTCCCTCTGTATACGTTTTGAAACATCCCTGTGACACTAGTTATAGATTACGATGCTTCACTTCAGGTTTACTGTATCCCTCTGAGATTCGTATTGACGATAAAACACACAAATTGCATCGGAATTAAATAGAAAAGGCACAATGCCGACATAAGTACAAGAAGACTGACTCTTCTTACTGACTATGATTTGAACATTTCCTGTGAAACCAGTTTTAGATTCCGATGCTTCACTATATGTTTACTGTATCCCTTGGACCATCTTATTGAAGATGAAACACAGATATTGCAACGGAATTAAATACAAAAGGCAACATGCCGACTTAAGTACAAGAAGACTGACTCTTCTTACTGACTATGCTTTGAAACATTCCTGTGACACTAGTTATAGATTCCGATGCCTCACATCAGGTTTACTGTATCCCTCTGACCTTCTTATTGACGGTGAAACATACAAATTATATCGGAATTAAATAGAAAAGGCACAATGCTGACTTAAGTACAAGAAGACTGACTCTTCTTACTATCTATGGTTTAAACCATTCCTGTGACACTAGTTATAAATTCCGATGCTTCACTTCAGGTGTACTGTATCCATTGGTCCTTCGTATTGACGATGAACCACAGAAATTGCATCGGAATTAAATACAAAATTCACAATGCCGAGTTAAGTACAAGAAGACTGACTCTTCCTACTGTCTACGTTTTGAACCATCCCTGTGACACTAGATATAGATTCCGATGCTTCACTTCAGGTTTACTGTATCCCTCTAACCTTCTTATTGACGATGAAACACATGAATTGCATCGGCATTAAATACAAAAGGCACAATGCCGACTTAAGTACAAGGAGACTGACTCTTCTTACTGACTATGTTTTGAACATTTCCTGTGATCATAGATTTAAAATCCGTTCCTTCACTATATGATTACAGTATCTCTTGGACCTTCATATTGACAATGAAACTTAGAAATTGCATCGGAAATAAATACAAAAGGCACAATGCCGACTTAAATATAAGAAGACTTACTCTTCTTACTGTCTATGATATGAACCGTTCCTGTGACACTAGTTGTAGATTCCAATGCTTCACATCAGGTGTACTGTATCCCTTGGACCTTCTTATTGACGACGAAACACCGAAATTGCATCGGAATTAAATACGAAAGGCAATATGCCGACTTAAGTACAAGAAGACTGTCTCTTCTTACCGACTATGTTTTCAACCATTCCTGTGAGACCACTTATAGATTCCAATGCTTCACTTCAGGTTTACTGTATCCCTCAGACCTTCTTATGGACAATGAAACACAGCAATTGCATCGGAAATAAATGGAAAAGGCACAATGCCGACTTAAGTACATGAAGACTGACTCTTCTTACTGTCTACGTTTTGAACCATTCCTGTGAAACTAGTTATAGATTCCGATGCTTCACTTCAGGTTTACTGTATCCCTCTGACCTTCTTATTGACGATAAAACACAGAAATTGCGTCGGAATTAAATAGAAAGGGCACAATGCCGACTTCAGTACAAGAAGTCTGACTCTTCTTACTGACTATGCTTTGAACCATTCCTGTGACACTAGTTTTAGGTTCCGATGCTTCACTTTAGGTTTGCTGTATCCCTTGGACCTTCATATTGACGATGAAACAGAGAAAATGCATCGGAATTAAATACAAATGGCACAATGCCGGCTTAAGTACAAGAAGACTGACTCTTCTTACTGTCTATGTTTTTAACCATTCCTGTGACACTAGTTATAGATTCCGATGCTCCACTTCAGGTTTGCTGTATCCCTCTGACCTTCTTTTTGACGATGAAACTTATCAATTGCATCGGAATTAAATACAAAAGGCACAATGCCGACTCAAATACAAGATGAACGGCTCTTCTTACTCTCTATGTTTTTAACCTTTCCTGTGAGGCCGGTTTTAGATTCCGATGCTTCACTTCAGGTTTACTGTATCCCTTGGACCTTCTTATAGACGATGAAACACAGAAATTGAATCGGAATTAAATACAAACGGCACAATGCCGACTTAAGTACAAGAAGACTGACTCTTCCTACTGCCTATTTTTTTACCATTCCTGTGACACTTGTTATAGATTCCGATGCTTTACTTCAGGTTTACTGTATCCCTCTGACCTTCGTATTGACAATGAAACACAGAAATTGCATCGGATTTAAATAGAAAAGGCACAATGCCGACATAAGTACAAAAAGACTGACTCTTCTCGCTGTCTATGATTTGAACCACTCCTGTAACACTAGTTATAGAATCCGATTCTTCACTTCAGGTGTGCTGTATCTCTTGGACCTTCTTATTGACGATGAAACACAGAAATTGAATGGGAATTAAATACAAAAGGCACAATGCCGACTTAAGTAGAAGTAGACTGACTCTTCTTACTGTCTATATTTTGAACCATTCCTGTGACACTAGTTATAGAATCTGATGCCTCACTTCAGGTTTACTGTATCCCTCTGGCCCTCTTATTGACGATGAAACACAGAAATTGCATCGGAATTAAATACAAAAGGCACAATGCCGATTGAAGTACAAGAAGACTGACGCTTCCTACTGTCTACGTTTTGAAGCAAACCCTTTGACACTAGTTATAGATTCCGATGCTTCACTTCAGGGTTACTGTATCCCTCTGACCTTCTTATTGACGATAAAACACAGAAATTCCAACGGAAATTAATAGAAAAGGAACAATGCTGACTTATGTACAAGAAGACTGACTCTTCTTGCTGTCTATGATTTGAACCATTCCTGTGACAGTAGTAATAGATTCCGATGCCTCACTTCAGGTTTACTGTATCCCTTGGACCTTCTTATTGACAATGAAACACAGAGGTAGCATCGGAATTAAATACAAAAGGCACAATGCCGACTTAAGTACAAGAAGACTGACTCTTCCTACTGTCTATGTTTTGAACCATTCCTGTGACACTAGTTATAGATTCCGATGCTTCACATCAGGTTTACTGTATCCCTCTGACCTTCTTATTGACGATGAAACATAGAAATTGCATCGGAATTATATAGAAAAGGCACAAAGCCGAATTAAGTACAAGAAGACTGACTCTTCCTACTGTCTATGTTTTGAACAATTCCTGTGACACTAGTTATAGATTCCAATGCTTCACTTCAGGTTTACTGTATCCCACAGACCTTCTTATTGACGATGAAACTTAGAAATTACATCGAAATTAAATACAAAAGGCACAATGCCGACTTAAGCACAAGAAGACTGACTCATCCTACTGTCAATGCTTTGAACCATTTCTGTGACACTAGTTATAGATTCCGATGCTTCACTTCAAGTTTACTGTATACCTCTGACCTTGTTATTGACGATAAAACACAGAAATTGCTTCGTAATTAAATAGAAAAGGCACAATGCTGACATAAGTACAAGAAGACTGACTCTTCTTACTTACTATGCTTTTAACATTTCCTGTGAGACCAGTTTTAGATTCCGCTGCTTGACTGTATGTTTACTGTATCCCTTGGACCTTCTTATTGACGATGAAACACAGAAATTGCATCGGAATTAAATACAAAAGGCACCATGCCGACTTAGGTACAAGAAGACTGACTCTTCTTACTGACTATGTTTTGAACCATTCCTGTGACACTTGTTATAGATTCCGATGCTTCACTTCAGGTTTACTGTATCCCTCTGACTTTCTTATTGACGATGAAACAGAGATATTGCATCGGAATTAAATAGAGAAGGCACAATGCCGACATAAGTACAAGAAGACTGACTCTTCCTACTGTCAATGTTTTGAACCATACCTGTGACACTAGTTATAGATTCCGATGGTTCACTTCAGGTTTATTGTATCCCTCTGACCTTCTTACTGACGATGAAACAAAGAAATTGCATCGGAATTAAATACAAAAGGCACAATGCCGACTAAAGTACAAGGAGACTGACTCTTCCTACTGTCTATGATTTGAACCATTCCTGTGAGACTAGTTATGCATTCCGATGCTTCACTTCAGGTTTACTGTATCCCTCTGACCTTCTTCTTGATGATGAAACACAGAAATTGCATCGGAATTAAATAGAAAAGGCACAATGCCGACTTAAGTACAAGATGACTGACTCTTCTTACTGTCTATGATTTGAACCATTCCTGTGACACTAGTTATAGATTCCGATGCTTCACTTCAGGTGTACTGTATCAATTGGACCTTCGTATTGACTATGAAACACAGAAATTGCATCGGGATTAAATACAAAAGGCACAATGGCGACTTAAGTAGAAGTAGACTGACTCTTTTTACTGTCTATGTTTTGAACCATTCCTGTGACACTAGTTATAGATTCTGATGCTTCACTTCAGTTTTACTGTATCCCTCTGACCTTCTTATTGACAATGAAACACAGAAATTGCATCGGAATAAAATACAAAAGGCACAATGCCGACTTAAGTACAAGAAGACTGTCTCTTCCTACTGTCTATGTTTTGAACCATTCCTGTGACACTAGTTATAGATTCAGATGCCTCACTTCAGGTTTACTGTATCCCTTGGACCTACTTATTGACGATGAAAGACAGAAATTGCATCGGAATTAAATAGAAAAGGCACAATGCCGACTTCAGTACAAGAAGACTGACTCTTCCTACTGTCTACGTTTTGAACCATCCCTGTGACACTAGTTATAGATTCCGATGCTTCACTTCAGGTTGACTGTACCCCTCTGACCTTCTTATTGACGATGAAACACAGAAAGTGCATCGGAATTAAATAGAAAAGGCACAATGCTGACTTAAGTACAAGAAGACTGACTCTTCTTACTGTCTATGTTTTGAACCATTCCTGTGACACTAGTTATAGATTCCAATGCCTCACTTCAGGTTTACTGTATCCCTTGGACCTTCTTATTGAAGATGAAACACAGAAGTTACATCGGAATTAAATACAAAAGGCGCAATGCCGACTTAAGTACAAGAAGACTGACTCTTCCTACTGTCTATGCTTTGAACCATCCCTGTGACACTAGTTATACATTCTGATGCCTCACTTCAGGTTCACTGTATCCCTCAGACCCTCTTATTGACGATGAAACACAGAAATTGCATCGGAATTAAATACAAAAATCACAATGCCGACTCAAGTACAAGAAGACTGACTCTTTCTACTGTCTATGTCTTGAATCAATCCTGTGACACTAGTTATAGATTCCGATGATTCACGTCAGGTTTTCTGTATCCCTCTGACCTTCTTATTGACGATGAAACACAGAAATTGCATCGGATTTAAATAGAAAAGGCACATTGCCGACTTAAGTACAACAAGACTGACTCTTCTTACTTACTATGCTTTGAACATTTCCTGTGAGACCAGTTTTAGATTCCGATGCTTCACTGTATGTTTACTGTATCCCTTGGACCTTCTTATTGACGATGAAACACAGAAATTGCATCGGAATTAAATACCAAAGGCACCATGCCGACTTAGGTACAAGATGACTGACTCTTCTTACTGACTATGTTTTGAACCATTCCTGTGACACTTGTTATAGATTCCGATGCTTCACTTCAGGTTTACTGTATCCCTCTGACTTTCTTATTGACGATGAAACAGAGATATTGCATCGGAATTAAAAAGAGAAGGAACAATGCCGACTTAAGTACAAGAAGACTGACTCTTCCTACTGTCAATGTTTTAAACCATACCTGTGACACTAGTTATAGATTCCGATGGTTCACTTCAGGTTTACTGTATCCCTCTGACCTTCTTACTGACGATGAAACACAGAAATTGCATCGGAATTAAATACAAAAGGCACAATGCCGACTAAAGTACAAGAAGACTGACTCTTCATACTGTCTATGTTTTGAACCATTCCTGTGAGACTAGTTATACATTCCGATGCTTCACTTCAGGTTTACTGTATCCCTCTGACCTTCTTCTTGATGATGAAACCCAGAAATTGCATCGGAATTAAATAGAAAAGGCACAATGCCGACTTAAGTACAAGATGACTGACTCTTCTTACTGTCTATGATTTTACCCATTCCTGTGACACTAGTTATAGATTCCGATGCTTCACTTCAGATGTACTGTATCCCTTGGACCTTCTTATTGACGATGAAAGACGGAAATTGCATAGGGATCAAATACAAAAGGCACAATGCCGACTTAAGTACAAGTAGACTGACCCTTCTTACTGTCTGTGATTTGAACCATTCCTGTGACACTAGTTATAGATTCTGATGCTTCACTTCAGTTTTACTGTATGCCTCTGACCCTCTTATTGACGATGAAACACAGAAATTGCATCGGCATTAAATACAAAAGGCACAATGCCGACTTAAGTACAAGAAGACTGTCTCTTCCTACTGTCTATGTATTGAACCATTCCTGTGACACTAGTTATAGATTCCGATGCTTCATTTCAGGTTTACTGTATCCCCCTGACCTTCTTATTGACGATGAAACTTAGAAATTGCATCGGAATTAAATACAAAAGGCAAAATGCCGACTCAAATACAAGAAGACTGGCTCTTCTTACTCACTATGCCTTGAACCTTTAATGTGAGACCGGTATTAGATTCCGATGCTTCACTTCTGGTTTACTGTATCCCTTGGACCTTCTTATAGACGACGAAACACAGAAATTTCATCGGAATTAAATAGAAAAGGCACCATGCCGACTTAAGTACAAGAAGACTGACTCTTCTTACTGACTATGTTTTGAACCATTCCTGTGACACTAGTTATAGATTCCGATGCCTCACTTCAGGTTTACTGTATCCCATGGACCTTCGTATTGATGATGAAACACAGAAATTGCATTGGAATTAAATACAAAAGGCACAATGCCTACTTAAGTACAAGAAGACTGACTCATCTTACTGTCTATGGTTTGAGGCATTCCTGTGACACTAGTTATAGATTCCGATGCCTCACATCAGGTTTACTGTATCCTTTGGACCTTCTTATTGTCGATGAAACACAGAAATTGCATCGGAATTCAATAGAAAAAGCACAATGCCGACTTAATTACAAGAAGACTGACTCTTCTTACTGTCTATGAATTGAACCATTCCTGCGACACTAGTTATAGATTCCGATGCTTCACTTCAGGTGTACTGTATCAATTGGACCTTCGTATTGACTATGAAACACAGAAATTGCATCGGGATTAAAGACAAAAGGCACAATGCCGACTTAAGTACAAGTAAACTGACTCTTCTTACTGTCTATGTTTTGAACCATTCCTGTGACACTAGTTATAGATTCTGATGCTTCACTTCAGTTTTACTGTATCCTTCTGACCTTCTTATTGACGATGAAACACAGAAATTGCATCGGAATAAAATACAAAAGGCACAATGCCGACTTAAGTACAAGAAGACTGTTTCTTCCTACTGTATATGTTTTGAACGATTCCTGTGACACTAGTTATAGATTCAGATGCCTCACTTCAGGTTTACTGTATCCCTTGGACCTACTTATTGACGATGAAAGACAGAAATTGCATCGGAATTAAATAGAAAAGGCACAATGCCGACTTCAGTACAAGAAGACTGAGTCTTCCTACTGTCTACGTTTTGAACCATCCCTGTGACACTAGTAATAGATTCCGATGCTTCACTTCAGGTTTACTGTATCCCTCTGACCTTCTTATTGACGATGAAACACAGAAATTGCATCGGAATTAAATAGAAAAGGCACAATGCTGACTTAAGTACAAGAAGACTGACTCTTCTTACTGTCTATGTTTTGAACCATTTCTGTGACACTAGTTATAGATTCCGATGCCTCACTTCACGTTTACTGTATCCCTTGGACCTTCTTATTGAAGATGAAACGCAGAAGTTACATCGGAATTTAATACAAAAGGCACAATGGCGACTTAAGTACAAGAAGACTAACTCATCCTACTGTCTATGCTTTGAACCATTCCTGTGACACTAGTTATAGATTCGGATGCCTCACTTCAGGTTTACTGTATCCCTCAGACCCTCTTATTGACGATGAAACACAGAAATTGCATCGGAATTAAATACAAAAATCACAATGCCGACTCGAGAACAAGAAGACTGACTCTTTCTACTGTCTATGTTTTGAACCAATCCTGTGATACTAGTTATAGATTCCGATGATTCACGTCAGGTTTTC
Source organism: Schistocerca americana (assembly GCF_021461395.2). Taxonomy (NCBI): domain Eukaryota; kingdom Metazoa; phylum Arthropoda; class Insecta; order Orthoptera; family Acrididae; genus Schistocerca; species Schistocerca americana. The sequence goes on from NW_025726247.1 coordinate 2,315,854, forward strand.
TGTATCCCTCTGACCTTGTTATTGACGATGAAACACAGAAATTGCATCGGATTTAAATAGAAAAGGCACAATGCCGACATAAGTACAAGAACACTGACTCTTCTCACTGTCTATGATTTGAACCATTAATGTGACACTAGTTATAGATTCCGATTCTTCACTTCAGGTGTGCTGTATCCCTTGGACCTTCTTATTGACGATGAAACACAGAAATTGCATCGGAATTAAATACAAAATGCACAATGCCGACTTAAGCACAAGTAGACTGACTCTTCTTACTGTCTATGTTTTGAACCATTCCTGTGACACTAGTTATAGATTCCGATGCCTCACTTCAGGTTTACTGTATCCCTCTGACCCTCTTATTGACGATGAAACACAGAAATTGCATCGGAAATTAATAGAAAAGGTTCAATGCTGATTTATGTACAAGAAGACTGACTCTTCTTACTGTCTATGTTTTGAAGCATTCCTGTGACAGTAGTAACAGATTCCGATGCCTCACTTCAGGTTTACTGTATCCCTTGGACCTTCTTATTGTCGATGAAACACAGAAGTTGCATCGGAATTAAATACAAAAGGCACAATGCCGGCTTAAGTACAAGAAGACTGACTCTTCCTACTGTCTATGATTTGAACCATTCCTGTGACACTAGTTATAGATTCCGATGCTTCACATCATGTTTACTGTATCCCTCTGACCTTCTTATTGACGATGAAACATAGAAATTGCATCGGAATTAAATTGAAAAGGCACAATGCCGAATTAAGTACAAGAAGACTGACTCTTCCTACTGTCAATGTTTTGAACCATTCCTGTGACACTAATTATAGATTGCGAAAATTCACTTCATGATTACTGTATCCCTCTAACCTGCTTATTGACGATGAAACACAGAAATTGCATCGGAATTAAATAGAAAAGGCACAATGCCGACATAAGTACAAGAAGACTGACTCTTCTTACTGTCTATGATTTGAACCATTCCTGTGACACTAGTTATAGATTCCGATGCTTCACTTCAAGTTTACTGTATCCCTCTGACCTTATTGACGATAAAACACAGAAATTGCATCGGAAATAAATAGAAAAGGCACAATGCTGACTTAAGTACAAGAAGACTGGCTCTTCTTACTCTCTATGTTTTGAACCTTTCCAGTGAGACCGGTTTTAGATTCCGATGCTTCACTTCAGGTTTACTGTATCCCTTGGACCTTCTTATTGACGACGAAACACAGATATTGCATTGTAATTAAATAGAAAAGGCACATTGCCGACTTAAGTACAAGAAGACTGACTCTTCTTACTTACTATGCTTTGAACACTTCCTGTGAGACCAGTTTAGATTCCAATGCTTCACTGTATGTTTACTGTATCCCTTGGACCTTCGTATTGACGATGAAACACAGAAATTGCATCGGAATTAAATACAAAAGGCACCATGCCGACTTAGGTACAAGAAGACTGACTCATCTTACTGACTATGTTTTGAACCATTCCTGTGACTCTTGTTATAGATTCCGATGCTTCACTTCAGGTTTACTGTATCCCTCTGACTTTCTTATTGACGATGAAACAGAGATATTGCATCGGAATTAAATAGAAAAGGCACAATACCGACTTAAGTACAAGTAGACTGCCTCTTCTTACTGTCTATGTTTTGAACCATTCCTGTGACACTAGTTATAGATTCCGATGCTTCACTTAAAGTCTACTGTATCCCTCTGACCTTATTGACGATAAAACACAGAAATTGCAACGGAATTAAATACAAAAGGCACAATGCCGACTCAAATACAAGATGACTGACTCTTCTTACTCACTATGTCTTGAACCTTTCCTGTGAGACCAGATTTAGATTCCGATGCTTCACTATATGTTTACTATATATCTTGCACCTTCTTATTGACGATGAAACACAGAAATTGCATCGGAATTAAATACAAAAGGCACCATGCCGACTTAAGTACAAGAAGACTGACTCTTCTTACTGGCTATGTTTTGAACCATTCCTGTGACACTAGTTATAGATTCCGATGCCTCACTTCAGGTTTACCGTATCCCATGGACCTTCGTATTGATGATGAAACACAGAAATTGCATCGGAATTAAATACAAAAGGCATAATGCCGACATAAGTACAAGAAGAGTGACTCTTCTTACTGTCTACGATTTGAACCATTCCTGTGACACTAGTTATAGATTCCGATGCTTCACTTCAGGTGTATTGTATCCCTTGGACCTTCGTATTGACTATGAAACACAGAAATTGCATCGGGATTAAATACAAAAGGCACAATGCCGACTTAAGTACAAGTAGACTGACTCTTCTTACTGTCTATGCTTTGAACCATTCCTGTGACACTAGTTATAGATTCTGATGCTTCACTTCAGTTTTACTGCATCCCCCTGACCTTCTTATTGACGATGAAACACAGAAAATGCATCGGAATAAAATACAAAAGGCAGAATGCCGACTTAAGTACAAGAAGACTGTCTCTTCCTACTGTCTATGTTTTGAACCATTCCTGTGACATTAGTTATAGATTCCGATGCCTCACGTCAGGTTTACTGTATCCCTTGGACCTTCTTATTGACGATGAAAGACAGAAATTGCATCGTAATTAAATAGAAAAGGCACAATGCCGACATCAGTACAAGAAGACTGACTCTTCTTACTGTCTACGTTTTGAACCATCCCTGTGACACTAGTTATAGATTCCGATGCTTCACTTCAGGTTTACTGTATCCCTCTGACCTTCTTATTGACGATGAAACACAGAAATTGCATAGGAATTAAATAGAATAGGCACAATGCCGACATAAGTACAAGAAGACTGACTCTTCTTACTGTCTATGATTTGAACCATTCCTGTGACACTAGTTATAGATTCCGATGCTTCACTTCAAGTTAACTGTATCCCTCTGACCTTATTGACGATAAAACACAGAAATTTCATCGGAATTAAATGGAAAAGGCACAATGCTGACTTAAGTACAAGAAGACTGGCTCCTCTTACTCTCTACGTTTTGAACCTTTCCTGTGAGACCGGTTTTAGATTCCGATGCTTCACTTCAGGTTTACTGTATCCCTTGGACCTTCTTATTGACGATGAAACACAGATATTGCATCGGAATTAAATAGAAAAGGCACATTGCCGACATAAGTACAAGAAGACTGACTCTTCTTACTGTCTATGATTTGAACCATTCCTGTGACACTTGTTATAGACTCCGATGCTTCCCTTCAGGTTTACTGCATCCCTCTGACTTTCTTATTGACAATGAAACAGAGATATTGCATCGGAATTAAATAGAAAAGGCACAATGCCGACTTAAGTACAAGAAGCCTGACTCTTCCTACTGTCAATGTTTTGAACCATACCTGTGACACTAGTTATAGATTCCGATGGTTCACTTCAGGTTTACTGTATCCCTCTGACCTTCTTATTGACGATGAAACACAGAAATTGCATCGGAAATAAATACAAAAGGCACAATGCCGTCTAAAGTACAAGAAGACTGACTCTTCCTACTGTCTATGTTTTGAACCATTCCTGTGAGACTTGTTATACATTCCGATGCTTCACTTCAGGTTTACTGTATCCCTCTGACCTTCTTCTTGATGATGAAACCCAGAAATTGCATCGGAATTAAATAGAAAAGGCACAATGCCGACTTAAGTACAAGAAGACTGACTCTTCTTACTGTCTATGATTTGAACCATTCCTGTGACACTAGTTATAGATTCCGATGCTTCACTTCAGGTGTACTGTATCCCTTGGACCTTCTTATTGACGATGAATCACAGAAATTGCATAGGGATTAAATACAAAAGGCACAATGCCGACTTAAGTACAAGTAGACTGACTCTTCTACTGTCTACGTTTTGAACCATTCCTGTGACACTAATTATACATTCTGATGATTCACTTCAGTTTCACTGTATGCCTCTGACCTTCTTATTGACGATGAAACACAGAAAGTGCATCGGAATTAAATACAAAAGGCACATTGCCGACTTAAGTACAAGAAGACTGTCTCTTCCTACTGTCTATGTATTGAACCATTCCTGTGACACTAGTTATAGATTCCGATGCTTCACTTCAGGTTTACTGTATCCCCCTGACCTTCTTATTGACGATGAAACACAGAAATTGCATCGGAATTAAATACAAAAGGCACATTGCCGACTTAAGTACAAGAAGACTGTCTCTACCTACTGTCAATGTATTGAACCATTCCTGTGACACTAGTTATAGATTCCGATGCTTCACTTCAGGTTTACTGTATCCCCCTGACCTTCTTATTGACGATGAAACACAGAAATTGCATCGGAATTAAATACAAAAGGCACAATGCCGACTTACGTACAAGAAGACTGACTCTTCTTACTGACTATGTTTTGAACCATTCCTGTGACACTAGTTATAGATTCCGATGCCTCACTTCAGGTTTACTGTATCCCATGGACCTTCGTATTGATGATGAAACACAGAAATTGCATCGGAATTAAATACAAGAGGCAGAATGCCGACTTAAGTGCAAGAAGACTGACTCTTCTTACTGTCTATGTTTCGAACCATTCCTGTGACACTAGTTATAGATTCCGATGCCTCACTTCAGGTATACTGTATCCTTTGGACCTTCTTATTGACGATGAAAAACAGAAATTGCATCGGAATTAAATACAAAAGGCACAATGCCGACTTAAGTACAAGAAGAGTGACTCCTCCTACTGTCTGTTTTTTGAACCATTCCTGTGACACTTGTTATACATTCCGATGCTTCACTTCAGATTTACTGTATCCCTCTGACCTTCTTATTGACGATGAAACACAGAAATTGCATCGGAATTAAATACAAAAGGCACAATGCCGACTCAAGTACAAGAAGACTGACTCTTCCTACTGTCTATATTTTGAACCATTCCTGTGACACTAGTTATACATTCCGATGCTTCACTTCAGGTTTACTGTATCCCTCTGACCTTCTTCTTGATGATGAAACACAGAAATTGCATCGGAATTAAATAGAAAAGGCACAATGCCGACTTAAGTACAAAAAGACTGACTCTTCTTACTGTCTATGATTTGAACTATTCCTGTGACTCTAGTTATAGATTCCGATGCTTCACTTCAGGTGTACTGTATCCCTTGGACCTTCGTATTGACTATGAAACACAGAAATTGCACCGGGATTAAATACAAAAGGCTCAATAGCGATTTATGTACAGGTAGTTTGACTCTTCTTACTGTCTATGTTTTGAACCATTCTTGTGACACTAGATATAGATTCTGATGCTTCACTTCAGTTTTACTGTATCCCTCTGACCTTCTTACTGACGATGAAACACAGAAATTGCATCGGAATAAAATACAAAAGGCACAATGCCGACTTAAGTACAAGAAGACTGTCTCTTCCTACTGTCTATGCTTTGAACCATTCCTGTGACACTAGTTATAGATTCCGATGCCTCACTTCAGGTTTACTGTATCACTTGGACCTTCTTATTGACGATGAAAGACAGAAATTGCATCGGAATTAAATAGAAAAGGCACAATGCCGATTTCAGTACAAGAAGACTGACTCTTCCTACTGTCTACGTTTTGAACCATCCCTGTGACACTAGCTATAGATTCCGATGCTTCACTTCAGGTTTACTGTATCCCTCTGACCATCTTATTGACGATGAAACACAGAAATTGCATCGGAAATTAATAGAAAAGGCACAATGCTGACTTATGTACAAGAAGACTGACTCTTCTTACTGTCTATGGTTTGAACCATTCCTGTGACACTAGTTATAGATTCCGATGCCTCACTTCAGTTTTACTTTATCCCTTGGACCTTCTTATTGAAGATGAAATAAAGAAGTTGCATCGGAATTACATACAAAAGGCACAATGCCGACTTAAGTACAAGAAGACTGACTCTTCCTACTGTCTATGCTTTGAACCATTCCTGTGACACTAGGTATAGATTCTGATGCCTCACTTCAGGATCACTGTGTCCCTCTGACCCTCTTATTGTCGATGAAACACAGAAATTGCATCGGAATTAAATACAAAAATCACAATGCCGACTCAAGTACAAGAAGACTGACTCTTCCTACTGTCTATGTTTTGAACCAATCCTGCGACACTAGTTATAGATTCCGACGATTCACGTCAGGTTTTCTGTATCCCTCTGACCTTCTTATTGACGATGAAACACAGAAATTGAATCGGATTTAAATAGAAAAGGCACAATGCCGACATATGTACAAGAAGACTGACTCTTCTCACTGTCTATGATTTGAACCATTCCTTTGACTCTAGTTATAGATTCCGATTCTTCACTTCAGGTGTGCTGTATCCCTTGGACTTTCCTATTGACGATGAAACACAAAAATTGCATCGGAATTAAATACAAAAGGCACAATGCCGACTTAAGTACAAGTAGACTGACTCTTCTTACTGTCTATGTCTTGAACCATTCCTGTGACACTAGTTATAGATTCCGATGCCTCACTTCAGGTTTACTGTATCCCTCTGACCATCATATTGACGATGAAACACAGAAATTGCATCGGAAATTAATAGAAAAGGCACAATGCTGACTGATGTACAAGAAGACTGACTCTTCTTACTGTCTATGTTTTGAACCGTTCCTGTGACAGTAGTAACAGATTCCGATGCCTCACTTCAGGTTTACTGTATCCCTTGGACCTTCTTATTGACGATGAAACACAGAAGTTGCATCGGAATTAAATACAAAAGGCACAATGCCGGCTTAAGTACAAGAGGACTGACTCTTCCTACTGTCTATGTTGTGAACCATTCCTGTGACACTAGTTATAGATTTCGATGCTTCACATCAGGTTTACTGTATCCCTCTAACCTTCTTATTGACGATGAAACAGAGAAATTGCATCGGAATTAAATAGAAAAGGCACAATGCCGACATAAGTACAAGAAGACTGACTCTTCTTACTGTCTATGATTTGAACCGTTCCTGTGACACTAGTTATAGATTCCGATGCTTCATTTCAAGTTTACTGTATCCCCCTGACCTTCTTATTGACGATAAAACACAGAAATTGCATCGGAATTAAATAGAAATGGCACATTGCTGTCTTAAGTACAAGAAGACTGGCTCTTCTTACTCTCTATGTTTTGAATCTTTCCTGTGAGACCGGTTTTAGATTCCGATGCTTCACTTCAGGTTTACTGTATCCCTTGGACCTTCTTATTGACGACGAAACACAGATATTGCATCGGAATTAAATAGAAAAGGCACATTGCCGACTTAAGTACAAGAAGACTGACTCTTCTTACTTACTATGCTTTGAACATTTCCTGTGAGACCAGTTTTAGATTCCGATGCTTCACTGTATGTTTACTGTATCCCTTGGACCTTCTTATTGCCGATGAAACACAGAAATAGCATCGGAATTAGATACAAAAGGCACCATGCCGACTTAGGTACAAGAAGACTGACTCTTCTTACTGACTATGATTTGAACCATTCCTGTGACACTAGTTATAGATTCCGAAGCTTCACTTCAGGTGTACTGTATCCCTCTGACTTTCTTATTGACGATGAAACAGAGATATTGCATCGGAATTAAATAGAAAAGGCACAATGCCGACTTAAGTACAAGAAGACTGACTCTTCCTACTGTCAATGTTTCGAACCATACCTGTGACAATAGTTATAGATTCCGATGGTTCACTTAAGGTTTACTGTAGCCCTCTGATCTTCTTATTGACGATGAAACACAGAAATTGCATCGGAATTAAATAGAAAAGGCACAATGCCGATATAAGTACAAGAAGACTGACTCTTCTTACTGTCTATGTTATGAACCAATCCTGTGACACTAGTTATAGATTCCGATGATTCACGTCAGGTTTTCTGTATCCCTCTGACCTTCTCATTGACGATGAAACAGAGAAATTGAATGGGATTTAAATAGAAAAGGCACAATGCCGACATAAGTACAAGAAGACTGACTCTTCTCACTGTCTATTATTTGAACCATTCCTGTGACACTAGTTATAGATTCCGATTCTTCACTTCAGGTGTGCTGTATCCCTTGGACCTTCCTATTGACGATGAAACACAAAAATTGCATCGGAATTAAATACAAAAGGCACAATGCTGACTTAAGTACAAGTAGACTGACTCTTCTTACTGTCTATGTTTTGAACCATTCCTGTGACACTAGTTATAGATTCCGATGCCTCACTTCAGGTTTACTGTATCCCTCTGACCCTCATATTGACGATGAAACACAGAAATTGCATCGGAAATTAATAGAAAATGCACAATGCTGACTTATGTACAAGAAGACTGACTCTTCTTACTGTCTATGTTTCGAACCATTAATGTGACAGTAGTAACAGATTCCGATGCCTCACTTCAGGTTTACTGTATCCCTTGGACCTTCTTATTGACGATGAAACACAGAAGTTGCACGGGAATTAAATACAAAAGGCACAATGCCGGCTTAAGTACAAGAAGACAGACTCTTCCTACTGTCTATGTTGTGAACCATTCCTGTGACACTAGTTATAGATTTCGATGCTTGACATCAGGTTTACTGTATCCCTATGACCTTCTTATTGACGATGAAACATAGAAATTGCATCGGAATTAAATAGAAAAGGCACAATGCCGAATTAAGTACAAGAAGACTGACTCTTCCTACTGTCTATGGTTAGAACCATTCCTGTGACACTAATTATAAATTCCGATGATTCACTTCATGATTACTGTATCCCTCTAACCTTCTTATTGACGATGAAACACAGAAATTGCATCTGAATTAAATAGAAAAGGCACAATGCCGACTTAAGTACAAGAAGACTGACTCTTCCTACTGTCTATAATTTGAACAATTCCTGTGACACTAGTTATAGATTCCGATGCTTCATTTCAAGTTTACTGTATCCCCCTGACCTTCTTATTGACGATAAAACACAGAAATTGCATCGGAATCAAATAGAAATGGCACAATGCTGACTTAAGTACAAGAAGACTGGCTCTTCTTACTCTCTATGTTTTGAACCTTTCCTGTGAGGCCGGTTTTAGATTCCGATGCTTCACTTCAGGTTTACTGTATCCCTTGGACCTTCTTATTGACGACGAAACACAGATATTGCATCGGAATTAAATAGAAAAGGCGCATTGCCGACTTAAGTACAAGAAGACTGACTCTTCTTACTTACTATGCTTTGAACATTTCCTGTGAGACCAGTTTTAGATTCCGATGCTTCACTGTATGTTTACTGTATCCTTGGACCTTCTTATTGACTATGAAACACAGAAATTGCATCGGAATTAAATACAAAAGGCACCATGCCGACTTAGGTACAAGAAGACTGACTCTTCTTACTGACTATGTTTTGAACCATTCCTGTGAGACTTGTATTCATTCCGATGCTTCACTTCAGGTTTACTGTATCCCTCTGACCTTCTTCTTTATGATGAAACCCAGAAATTGCATCGGAATTAAATAGAAAAGGCACAATGCCGACTTAAGTACAAGAAGACTGACTCTTCTTACTGTCTATGATTTGAACCATTCCTGTGACACTAGTTATAGATTCCGATGCTTCACTTCAGGTGTACTGTATCCCTTGGACCTTCTTATTGACGATGAAACACATAAATTGCATAGGGATTTAATACAAAAGGCACAATGCCGACTTAAGTACAAGTAGACTGACTCTTCTACTGCCTATGTTTTGAACCATTCCTGTGACACTAATTATAGATTCTGATGATTCACTTCAGTTTTACTGTATGCCTCTGACCTTCTTATTGGCGATGAAACACAGAAACTGCATCGGAATTTAATACAAGAGGCACATTGCCGACTTAAGTACAAGAAGACTGTCTCTTCCCACTGTCTATGTATTGAACCATTCCTGTGACACTAGTTATAGATTCCGATGCTTCACTTCAGGTTTACTGTATCCCCCTGACCTTCTTATTGACGATGAAACTTAGAAATTGCATAGGGATTAAATACAAAAGGCACAATGCCGACTTAAGTACAAGTAGACTGACTCTTCTACTGTCTATGTTTTGAACCATTCCTGTGACACTAATTATAGATTCTGTGATTCACTTCAGTTTTACTGTATGCCTCTGACCTTCTTATTGACGATGAAACACAGAAACTGCATCGGAATTAAATACAAAAAGCACATTGCCGACTTAAGTACAAGAAGACTGTCTCTTCCTACTGTCTATGTATTGAACCATTCCTGTGACACTAGTTATAGATTCCGATGCTTCACTTCAGGTTTACTGTATCTCCCTGACCTTCTTATTGACGATGAAACTTAGAAATTGCATCGGAATTAAATACAAAAGGCACAATGCCGACTTACGTACAAGAATACTGACTCTTCTTACTGACTATGTTTGAACCATTCCTGTGACACTAGTTATAGATTCCGATGACTCACTTCAGGTTTACTGTATCCCATGGACCTTCGTATTGATGATGAAACACAGAAATTGCATCGGAATTAAATACAAGAGGCAGAATGCCGACATAAGTACAAGAAGACTGACTGTTCTTACTGTATATGTTTCGAACCATTCCTGTGACACTAGTTATAGATTCCGATGCCTCACTTCAGGTATACTGTATCCTTTGGACCTTCTTATTGACGATCAAAAACAGAAATTGCATCGGAATTAAATACAAAAGGCACAATGCCAACTTAAGTACAAACAGAATGACTCCTCCTACTGTCTATTTTTTGAACCATTCCTGTGACACTTGTTATAGATTCCAATGCTTCACTTCAGTTTTACTGTATCCCTCTGACCTTCTTATTGACAATGAAACACAGAAATTGCATCGGAATTAAATACAAAAGGCACAATGCCGACTCAAGTACAAGAAGAGTGACTCTTCCTACTGTCTATATTTTGAACCATTCCTGTGACACTAGTTATACATTACGATGCTTCACTTCAGGTTTACTGTATCCCTCTGACCTTCTTCTTGATGATGAAACACAGAAATTGCATCGGAATTAAATAGAAAAGGCACAATGCCGACTTAAGTACAAAAAGACTGACTCTTCTTACTGTCTATGATTTGAACTATTCCTGTGACTCTAGTTATAGATTCCGATCCTTCACTTCAGGTGTACTGTATCCCTTAGACCTTCGTATTAACTATGAAACACAGAAATTCCACCGGGATTAAATACAAAAGGCACAATGCCGACTTAAGTACAAGTAGACTGACTCTTCTTACCGTCTATGTTTTGAACCATTCTTGTGACACTAGATATAGATTCTGATGCTTCACTTCAGATTAACTGTATCCCTCTGACCTTCTTATTGACGATGAAACACAGAAATTGCGTCGGAATAAAATACAAAAGGCACAATGCCGACTTAAGTACAAGAAGACTGTCTCTTCCTACTGTCTATGTTTTAAACCATTCCTGTGACACTAGTTATAGATTTCGATGCCTCACTTCAGGTTTACTGTATCACTTGGACCTTCTTATTGACGATGAAAGACAGAAATTGCATCGGAATTAAATAGAAAAGGCACAATGCCGACTTCAGTACAAGAAGACTGACTCTTCCTACTGTCTACGTTTTGAATCATCCCTGTGACACTAGCTATAGATTCCGATGCTTCACTTCAGGTTTACTGTATCCCTCTGACCATCTTATTGACGATGAAACACAGAAATTGCATCGGAATTAAATAGAAAAGGCACAATGCTGTCTTAAGTACAAGAAGACTGACTCTTCTTACTGTCTATGTTTTGAACCATTCCTGTTACACTAGTTATAGATTCCGATGCCTCACTTCAGGTTTACTGTATCCCTTGGACCTTCTTATTGAAGATGAAATACAGAAGTTGCATCGGAATTAAATACAAAAGGCACAATGCCGACTTAAGTACAAGAAGACTGTCTCTTCCTACTGTCTATGCTTTGAACCATTCCTGTGACACTAGGTTTAAATTCTGATGCCTCACTTCAGGTTCACTGTGTCCCTCTGACCCTCTTATTGACGATGAAACACAGAAATTGCATCGGAATTAAATACAAAAATCACAATGCCGACTCAAGTACAAGAAGACTGTCTCTTCCCACTGTCTATGTATTGAACCATTCCTGTGACACTAGTTATAGATTCCGATGCTTCACTTCAGGTTTACTGTATCCCCCTGACCTTCTTATTGACGATGAAACTTAGAAATTGCATAGGGATTAAATACAAAAGGCACAATGCCGACTTAAGTACAAGTAGACTGACTCTTCTACTGTCTATGTTTTGAACCATTCCTGTGACACTAATTATAGATTCTGTGATTCACTTCAGTTTTACTGTATGCCTCTGACCTTCTTATTGACGATGAAACACAGAAACTGCATCGGAATTAAATACAAAAAGCACATTGCCGACTTAAGTACAAGAAGACTGTCTCTTCCTACTGTCTATGTATTGAACCATTCCTGTGACACTAGTTATAGATTCCGATGCTTCACTTCAGGTTTACTGTATCTCCCTGACCTTCTTATTGACGATGAAACTTAGAAATTGCATCGGAATTAAATACAAAAGGCACAATGCCGACTTACGTACAAGAATACTGACTCTTCTTACTGACTATGTTTGAACCATTCCTGTGACACTAGTTATAGATTCCGATGACTCACTTCAGGTTTACTGTATCCCATGGACCTTCGTATTGATGATGAAACACAGAAATTGCATCGGAATTAAATACAAGAGGCAGAATGCCGACTTAAGTACAAGAAGACTGACTCTTCTTACTGTATATGTTTCGAACCATTCCTGTGACACTAGTTATAGATTCCGATGCCTCACTTCAGGTATACTGTATCCTTTGGACCTTCTTATTGACGATCAAAAACAGAAATTGCATCGGAATTAAATACAAAAGGCACAATGCCAACTTAAGTACAAACAGAATGACTCCTCCTACTGTCTATTTTTTGAACCATTCCTGTGACACTTGTTATAGATTCCAATGCTTCACTTCAGTTTTACTGTATCCCTCTGACCTTCTTATTGACAATGAAACACAGAAATTGCATCGGAATTAAATACAAAAGGCACAATGCCGACTCAAGTACAAGAAGAGTGACTCTTCCTACTGTCTATATTTTGAACCATTCCTGTGACACTAGTTATACATTACGATGCTTCACTTCAGGTTTACTGTATCCCTCTGACCTTCTTCTTGATGATGAAACACAGAAATTGCATCGGAATTAAATAGAAAAGGCACAATGCCGACTTAAGTACAAAAAGACTGACTCTTCTTACTGTCTATGATTTGAACTATTCCTGTGACTCTAGTTATAGATTCCGATCCTTCACTTCAGGTGTACTGTATCCCTTAGACCTTCGTATTAACTATGAAACACAGAAATTCCACCGGGATTAAATACAAAAGGCACAATGCCGACTTAAGTACAAGTAGACTGACTCTTCTTACCGTCTATGTTTTGAACCATTCTTGTGACACTAGATATAGATTCTGATGCTTCACTTCAGATTAACTGTATCCCTCTGACCTTCTTATTGACGATGAAACACAGAAATTGCGTCGGAATAAAATACAAAAGGCACAATGCCGACTTAAGTACAAGAAGACTGTCTCTTCCTACTGTCTATGTTTTAAACCATTCCTGTGACACTAGTTATAGATTTCGATGCCTCACTTCAGGTTTACTGTATCACTTGGACCTTCTTATTGACGATGAAAGACAGAAATTGCATCGGAATTAAATAGAAAAGGCACAATGCCGACTTCAGTACAAGAAGACTGACTCTTCCTACTGTCTACGTTTTGAATCATCCCTGTGACACTAGCTATAGATTCCGATGCTTCACTTCAGGTTTACTGTATCCCTCTGACCATCTTATTGACGATGAAACACAGAAATTGCATCGGAATTAAATAGAAAAGGCACAATGCTGTCTTAAGTACAAGAAGACTGACTCTTCTTACTGTCTATGTTTTGAACCATTCCTGTTACACTAGTTATAGATTCCGATGCCTCACTTCAGGTTTACTGTATCCCTTGGACCTTCTTATTGAAGATGAAATACAGAAGTTGCATCGGAATTAAATACAAAAGGCACAATGCCGACTTAAGTACAAGAAGACTGTCTCTTCCTACTGTCTATGCTTTGAACCATTCCTGTGACACTAGGTTTAAATTCTGATGCCTCACTTCAGGTTCACTGTGTCCCTCTGACCCTCTTATTGACGATGAAACACAGAAATTGCATCGGAATTAAATACAAAAATCACAATGCCGACTCAAGTACAAGAAGACTGACTCTTCCTACTGTCTATGTTTTGAACCAATCCTGTGACACTAGTTATAGATTCCGATGATTCACGTCAGGTTTTCTGTATCCCTCTGACCTTCTTATTGACGATGAAACACAGAAATTGCATCGGAATTAAATAGAAAAGGCACAATGCCGACATAAGTACAAGATGACTGACTCTACTTACCGTCTATGATTTGAACCATTCCTGTGACACTAGTTATAGATTCCGATGCTTCATTTCAAGTATTTCTGTATCCCCCTGACCTTCTTATTGACGATAAAACACAGAAATTGCATCGGAATTAAATAGAAATGGCACAATGCTGACTTAAGTACAAGAAGACTGGCTCTTCTTACTCTCTATGTTTTGAACCTTTCCTGTGAGACCGGTTTTAGATTCCGATGCTTCACTTCAGGTTTACTGTATCCCTTGGACCTTCTTATTGACGACGAAACACAGATATTGCATCGGAATTAAATAGAAAAGACACATTGCCGACTTAAGTACAAGAAGACTGACTCTTCTTACTTACTATGCTTTTAACATCTCCTGTGAGACCAGTTTTAGATTCCGATGCTTCACTGTATGTTTACTGTATCCCTTGGACCTTCTTATTGACGATGAAACACAGAAATTGCATCGGAATTAAATACAAAAGGCACCATGCCGACTTAGGTACAAGAAGACTGACTCTTCTTACTGACTATGTTTTGAACCATTCCTGTGACACTAGTTATAGATTCCGAAGCTTCACTTCAGGTTTACTGTATCCCTCTGACTTTCTTATTGACGATGAAACAGAGATATTGCATCGGAATTAAATAGAAAAGGCACAATGCCGACTTAAGTACAAGAAGACTGACTCTTCCTACTGTCAATGTTTCGAACCATACCTGTGACACTAGTTATAGATTCCGATGGTTCACGTCAGGTTTACTGTAGCCACCTGACCTTCTTATTGACGATGAAACACAGAAATTGCATCGGAATTAAATAGAAAAGGCACAATGCCGATATAAGTACAAGAAGACTGACTCTTCTTACTGTCTATGATTTGAACCATTCCTGTGACACTAGTTATAGATTCCGATGCTTCACTTCAAGTTTACTGTATCCCCCTGACCTTCTTATTGACGATAAAACACAGAAATTGCATCGGAATTGAATAGAAATGGCACAATGCTGACTTAAGTACAAGAAGACTGGCTCTTCTCACTCTCTATGTTTTAAACCTTTCCTGTGAGACCGGTTTTAGATTCCGATGCTTCACTTCAGGTTTACTGTATCCCTTGGACCTTCTTATTGACGACGAAACACAGATATTGCATCGGAATTAAATAGAAAAGGCACATTGCCGACTTAAGTACAAGAAGACAGACTCTTCTTACTTACTATGCTTTGAACATTTCCTGTGAGACCAGTTTTAGATTCCGATGCTTCACTCTATCTTTACTGTATCCCTTGGACCTTCTTATTGACGATGAAACACAGAAATTGCATCGGAATTAAATAGAAAAGGCACAATGCCGACATAAGTACAAGAAGACTGACTCTTCTTACTGTCTATGATTTGAACCATTCCTGTGACACTAGTTATAGATTCCGATGCTTCACTTCAGGTGTAGTGTATCCCTTGGACCTTCTTATTGACGATGAAACACAGAAATTGCATAGGGATTAAATACAAAAGGCACAATGCCGACTTAAGTACAAGTAGACTGACTCTTCTTACTGTCTATGGTTTGAAATATTCCTGTGACACTAGTTATAGATTCTGATGCCTCACTTCAGTTTTACTGTATGCCTCTGACCTTCTTATTGGCGATGATACACAGAAATTGCATCGGAATTAAATACAAGAGGCACATTGCCGACTTAAGTACAAGTAGACTGACTCTTCTTGCTGTCTATGTTTTGAACCATTCCTGTGACACTAGTTATAGATCCGATGCCTCACTTCAGGTTTACTGTATCCCTCTGAGCCTCATATTGACGATGAAACACAGAAATTGCATCGGAAATAAATACAAAAGGCACAATGCCGACTTACGTACAAGAATACTGACTCTTCTTACTGACTATGTTTGAACCATTCCTGTGACACTAGTTATAGATTCCGATGCCTCACTTCATTTTTACTGTATCCCATGGACCTTCGTATTGATGATGAAACACAGAAATTGCATCGGAATTAAATACAAGAGGCAGAATGCCGACTTAAGTACAAGAAGACTGACTCTTCTTACTGTCTATGTTTCGAACCATTCCTGTGACACTAGTTATAGATTCCGATGCCTCACTTCAGGTATACTGTATCCTTTGGACCTTCTTATTGACGATCAAAAACAGAAATTGCATCGGAATTAAATAGAAAAGGCACAATGCCGACTTAAGTACAAGAAGACTGACTCTTCTTACTGTCAATGTTTTTAACCATTCCTGTGACACTAGTTATAGATTCCGATGCTTCACTTCATGTTTACTGTATCCCACTGACCTTCTTATTGACGATGAAACTTAGAAATTACATCGGAATTAAACACAAAAGGCACAATGCCGACTTAAGTACAAGAAGATTGACTCTTCTTACTCTCTATGTTTTTAACCTTTCCTGTGAGACCGGTTTTAGATTCCGATGCTTCACTTCAAGTTTACTGTATCCCTTGGACCTTCTTATTGACGACGAAACACAGAAATTGCATCGGAATTAAATAGAAAAGGCACATTGCTGACTTAAGTACAAGAAGACTGACTCTTCCTACTGTCAATGTTTTGAACCATACCTGTGACACTAGTTATAGATTCCGATGGTTCACTTCAGGTTTACTGTATCCCTCTGACCTTCTTATTGACGCTCAAACACAGAAATTGCATCGGAATTAAATACAAAAGCACAATGCCGACTAAAGTACAAGAAGACTGGTACTTCCTACTGTCTATGCTTTGAACCATTCCTATGAGTCTAGTTATACATTCCGATGCTTCACTTCAGGTTTACTGTATCCCCTGACCTTCTTATTGACGATGAAACACAGAAATTGCATCGGAATAAAATACAAAAGGCACAATGCCGACTTAATTACAAGAAGACTGTCTCTTCCTACTGTCTATGTTTTGAACCATTCCTGTGACACTAGTTATAGATTCCGATGTCTCACTTCAGGTTTACTGTATCCCTTGGACCTTCTTATTGACGATGAAAGACAAAAATTGCATCGGAATTAAATAGAAAAGGCACAATGCCGACTTCAGTACAAGAAGACTGACTCTTCCTACTGTCTACGTTTTGAACCATCCCTGTGGCACTAGTTATAGATTCCGATGCTTCACTTCAGGTTTACTGTATCCCTCTGACCTTCTTATTGACGATGAAACACAGATATTGCATTGGAATTAAATTGAAAAGGCACAATGCTGACTTAAGTACAAGAAGACTGACTCTTCTTACTGTCTATGTTTTGAACCATTCCTGTGACACTAGTTATAGATTCCGATGCCCCACTTCAGGTTTACTGTATCCCTTGGACCTTCTTATTGAAGATGAAACACAGAAGTTGCATCGGAATTAAATACAAAGGGCACAATGCCGACTTAAGTACAAGAAGACTGACTCTTCCAACTGTCAATGTTTTGAACCATTCCTGTGACACTAGTTATAGATTCCGATGCTTCACTTCAGGTGTACTGTATCCCTTGGACATTCGTATTGACGATGAAACACAGAAATTGCATCGGAATAAAATACAAAAGGCACAATGCCGACTTAAGTACAAGAAGACTGTTTCTTCCTACTGTCTATGTTTTGAACCATTCCTGTGACACTAGTTATACATTCCGATGCTTCACTTCAAGATTACTGTACCCCTCTGACCTTCTTCTTTATGATGAATCACAGAAATTGCATCGGAATTAAATAGAAAAGGCACAATGCCGACTTAAAAACAAGAAGACTGTCTCTTCTTACTGTCTATGATTTGAACCATTCCTGTGACACTAGATATAGATTCCGATGCTTCACTTCAGGTGTACTGTATCCCTTGGACCTTCGTATTGACGATGAAACACAGAAATTGCATCGGAATAAAATACAAAAGGCACAATGCCGACTTAATTACAAGAAGACTGTCTCTTCCTACTGTCTATGTTTTGAACCATTCCTGTGACACTAGTTATAGATTCCGATGCCCCACTTCAGGTTTACTGTATCCCTTGGACCTTCTTATTGAAAATGAAACACAGAAGTTGCATCGGAATTAAATACAAAAGGCACAATGCCGACTTAAGTACAAGAAGACTGACTCTTCCTACTGTCTATGCTTTGAACCATTCCTGTGACACTAGTTATAGATTCTGATGCCTCACTTTAGGTTCACTGTATCCTTCTGACCCTTTTATTGACGATGAAACACAGAAATTGTATCGGAATTAAATACAAAAATCACAATGCCGACTCAAGTACAAGAAAACTGACTCTTCCTACTGTCTATGTTTAGAACCAATCCTGTGACACTAGTTATAGATTCCGATGATTCACGTCAGGTTTTCTGTATCCCTCTGACCTTCTTATTGACGATGAAACACAGAAATTGCATCGGATTTTAATAGAAAAGGCACAATGCCGACATAAGTACAAGAAGACTGACTCTTCTCACTGTATATGATTTGAACCATTGCTGTGACACTAGTTATAGATTCTGATGCCTCACATCAGGTTTACTGTTTCCCTCTGACCCTCGTATTGACGATGAAACACAGAAATTGCATCGGAAATTAATAGAAAAGGCGCTATGCTGTCTTATGTACAAGAAAACTAACTTTTCTTACTCCCTATGTTTTGAACCATTCCTGTGACAGTAGTTATAGATTCCGATTCTTCACATCATGTTTACTGTATCCCTCTGACCTTCTTATTGACGATGAGACATAGAAATTGCATCGGAATTAAATAGAAAAGGCACAAAGCCGAATTAAGTAGAAGAAGAGTTACTCTTCCTACTGTCTATGATTTGAACAATTCCTGTGTCACTAGTTATAGATTCCGATGCTTCACTTCAGGTTTACTGTATCCCTCTGACGTTCTTATTGACGATGAAACACAGAAATTGCATCGGAATTAAATACAAAAATCACAATGCCGACTTAAGTACAAGAAGACTGACTCTTCCTACTGTCTACGTTTTGAACCATCCCTGTGACACTAGTTATAGATTCCGATGCTTCACTTCAAGTTTACTGTATCCCTCTGACCTTCTTATTGACGATAAAACACAGAAATTGCACCGGAATTAAATAGAAAAGGCACAATGCTGACTTAAGTGCAAGATGACTGACTCTTCTTACTGTCAATGTTTTGAACCATTCCTGTGACACTAGTTATAGATTTAGATGCTTCACTTCAAGTTTACTGTATCCCTCTGACCTTCTTATTGACGATAAAACACAGAAATTGCATCGGAATTAAATAGAAAAGGCACAATGCTGACTTAAGTACAAGAAGACTGGCTCTTCTTACTCTCTATGTTTTGAACCTTTCCAGTGAGACCGGTTTTAGATTCCGATGCTTCACTTCAGGTTTACTGTATCCCTTGGACCTTCTTATTGATGACGAAACACAGAAATTGCATCGGAATTAAATAGAAAAGGCACATTGCCGACTTAAGTACAGGAAGACTGACTCTTCTTACTAACTATGTTTTCAACAATTGCTGTGAGACCAGTTTTAGATTCCGATGCTTCACTGTATGTTTACTGTATCCCTTGGACCTTCTTATTGACGATGAAACACAGAAATTGCATCGGAAATAAATACAAATGCACCATGCCGACTTAAGTACAAGAAGACTGGCTCTTCTTACTCTCTATGTTTTGAACCTTTCCAGTGAGACCGGTTTTAGATTCCGATGCTTCACTTCAAGTTTACTGTATCCCTCTGACTTTCTTATTGACGATGAAACAGAGATATATAATAGATAAGGCACAATGCCGACATAAGTACAAGAAGACTGTCTCTTCCTACTGTCAATGTTTTGAAACATTCCTGTGACACTAGTTATAGATTACGATGCTTCACTTCAGGTTTAATGTATCCCTCTGACCTTCTTATTGACGATGAAACACAGAAATTGCATCGGAATTAAATACAAAAGGCACAATGTCGACTCAAGTACAAGAAGACTGACTCTTCCTACTGTCTATGTTTTGAACCATTCCTGTGAGACTAGTTATACATTCCGATGCTTCACTTCAGGTTTACTGTATCCCTACATCTACATCTACATCTACATTGATACTCCGCAAGCCACCCAACGGTGTGTGGCGGAGGGCACTTTACGTGCCACTGTCATTACCTCCCTTTCCTGTTCCAGTCGCGTATGGTTCGCGGGAAGAACGACTGTCTGAAAGCCTCCGTGCGCGCTCTAATCTCTCTAATTTTACATTCGTGATCTCCTCGGGAGGTATAAGTAGGGGGAAGCAATATATTCGATACCTCATCCAGAAACGCACCCTCTCGAAACCTGGACAGCAAGCTACACCGCGATGCAGAGCGCCTCTCTTGCAGAGTCTGCCACTTGAGTTTATGAAACATCTCCGTAACGCTATCACGGTTACCAAATAACCCGGTGACGAAACGCGCCGCTCTTCTTTGGATCTTTTCTATCTCCTCCGTCAACCCAACCTGGTACGGATCCCACACTGATGAGCAATACTCAAGTATAGGTCGAACGAGTGTTTTGTAAGCCACCTCCTTAGTTGATGGACTACATTTTCTAAGCACTCTCCCAATGAATCTAAAACTGGTACCCGCCTTACCAACAATTAATTTTATATGATCATTCCACTTCAAATCGTTCCGTACGCATACTCCCAGATAGTTTACAGAAGTAACTGTTACCAGTGTTTGTTCCGCTATCATATAATCATACAATAAAGGATCCTTCTTTCTATGTATTCGCAATACATTACATTTGTCTATGTTAAGGGTCAGTTGCCACTCCCTGCACCAAGTGCCTATCCGCTGCAGATCTTCCTGTATTTCGCTGTGACCTTCTTCTTGATGATGAAACCCAGAAATTGCATCGGAATTAAATAGAAAAGGCACAATGCAGACTTAAGTACAAGAAGACTGACTCTTCTAACTGTCAATGTTTTGAAACATTCCTGTGACACTAGTTATAGATTCCGATGCTTCACGTCAGGTTTACTGTATCCCTTGGACCTTCTTATTGACGATGAAAGACAGAAGTTGCATCGGAATTAAATACAAAAGGCACAATGCCGATTTAAGTACAAGAAGACTGACTCTTCCTACCGCCTATGTTTCGAACCATTCCTGTGACACTAGTTATAGATTCCGATGCTTCACTTCAGGTTTACTGTATCCCTCTGACCTTCTTATTGACGGTGAAACATAAAAATTGCATCGGAATTAAATAGAAAAGGCACAATGCCGAATTAAGTACAAGTAGACTGACCCCGCTTACTGTCTATGTTTTGAGCCATTCCTGTGACACTAGTTATAGATTCTGATGCCTCACTTCAGGTTTACTGTATCCCTCTGTCCCTCTTATTGAGGATGAAACACAGAAATTGCATCGGAATTAAATACAAAAGGCACAATGTCAACTTAAGTACAAGAAGACTGACTCTTCATACTGTCTACGTTTTGAAACATCCCTGTGACACTAGTTATAGATTCCGATGCTTCACTTCAGGTTTACTGTATCCCTCTGACCTTCTTATTGACGATAAAACACAGAAATTGCATCGGAATTAAATACAAAAGGCACAATGCCGAATCAAATACAAGATGACTGGCTCATCTTACTCACAATGCTTTGAACCTTTCCTGTGAGACCGGTATTAGATTCCGATGCTTCACTTCAGGTTTACTGTATCCCTTGGACCTTCTTAGTGACGACGAAACACAGAAATTTCATCGGAATTAAATAGAAAAGGCAAAATGGCGACTTAAGTACAAGAAGACTGACTCTTCTTACTGACTATGATTTGAACAAGTCCTGTGAGACCAGTTTTAGATTCTGATGCTTCACTATATGTTTACTGTATCTCTTGGACCTTCTTATTGACGATGAAACACAGAAATTGCATCGGAATCAAATTCAAAAGGCACCATGCCGACTTAAGTACAAGAAGACTGACTCTTCTTACTGACTATGTTTTGAACCATTCCTGTGACACTAGTTATAGATTCCGATGCCTCACTTCAGATTACTGTATCCCTTGGACCTTCGTATTGATGATGAAACACAGAAATTGCATCGGAATTAAATACAAAAGCACAATGCCGATTTAAGTACAAGAAGACTGACTCTTCCTACTGTCTATGTTTTAAACCATTCCTGTGACACTAGTTATAGATTCCGATGTCTCACTTCAGGTTTATTGTATCCCTTGGACCTTCTTATTGACGATGAAACACAGAAATTGCATCGGAAATAAATACAAAAGGCACAATGCCGACTTAAGTACAAGAAGACTGACTCCTCCTACTGTCTATTTTTTGAACCATTCCTGTGACACTTGTTATAGATTCCGATGTTTCACTTCAGGTTTACTGTATCCCTCTGAACTTCTTATTGACGATGAAACACAGAAATTGCATCGGAATTAAATACAAAAGGCACAATGCCGACTCAAGTACAAGAAGACTGACTCTTCCTACTGTCTATGTTTTGAACCATTCCTGTGACACTAGTTATACATTCTGATGCTTCACTTCAGTTTTACTGTATCCCTCTGACCTTCTTCTTGATGATGAAACACAGAAATTTCATCGGAATTAAATAGAAAAGGCACAATGCCGACTTAAGTACAAGAAGAGTGACTCCTCTTACTGTCTATGATTTGAACCGTCCCTGTCACACTAGTTACAGATTCCGATGCTTCACTTCAATTTTACTGTATCCCTCGGACCTTCTTATTGACGATAAAACAAAGAAATTGCATCGGAATTAAATAGAAAAGGCACAAAGCCGACTTAAGTACAAGAAGACTGACTCTTCTTACTGACTATGTTTTGAACCAATCCTGTGACACTTGTTATAGATTCCGATGCTTCACTTTAGGTTTACTGTATCACTTGGACCTTCTTATTGACGATCAGACACAGAAATTGCATCGGAATTAAATAGAAAAGTCACAATGCCGACTTAAGTCCAAGAAGACTGACTCTTCTTACTGTCAAAGTTTTTAACCATTCCTGTGACACTAGTTATAGATTCCGATGCTTCACTTCAGGTTTACTGTATCCCACTGACCTTCTTATTGACGATGAAACTTAGAAATTGCATCGCAATTAAATACAAAAGGCACAATGCCGACTCAAGTGCAAGACGACTGTCTCTTCCTACTGTCTATGTTTGAACCATTCCTGTGAGAGTAGTTGTATATTCCGATGCTTCACTTCAGGTTTACTGTATCCCTTGGAACTTCTTATTGATGACGAAACACAGAAATTGCATCGGAATTAAATACAACAGGCACAATGCCGACTCAAATACAAGATGACTGGCTCTTCTTACTCTTTATGCTTTGAACCTTTCCTGTGAGGCCAGTATTAGATTCCTATGCTTCACTTCAGATTTACTGTATCCCTTGGACCTTCTTATTGACGACGAAACACAGAAATTTCATCGGAATTAAATAGAAAAGGCTCAATGCCGACTTAAGTACAAGAAGACTGACTCTCCTTACTGACTATGCTTTGAACATTTCCTGTGAGACCAGTTTTAGATTCCGATGCTTCACTACATCTTTACTGTATATCTTGGAACTTCTTATTGACGATGAAATACAGAAATTGCATCGGAATTAAATACAAAAGGCACCATGCCGACTTAAGTACTAGAAGTCTGACTCATCTTACTGACTATGTTTTGAACCATTCTTGTGACACTTGTTATAGATTCCAAAGCTTCACTTCAGGTTTACTGTATCCCTCTGACATTCTTATTGACGATGAAACAGAGAAATTGCATCGGAATGAATTAGAAAAGGCACAATGCTGACTTAAGTACAAGAAAACTGACTCTTCTTACTGTCTATGTTTTGAACCATTCCTGTGTCACTAGTTATAGATTCCGATGCCTCACTTCAGGTTTACTGTATCCCTTGGACCTACTTATTGACGATGAAACACAGAAGTTGCATCGGAATTAAATACAAAAGGCATAATGCCGACTTAATTACAAGAAGACTGACTCCTCTTACTGTCTATTTTTTGAACCATTCCTGTGACACTTGTTATAGATTCCGATGCTTGACTTCAGGTTTACTGCATCGCTCTGACATTCTTATTGACGATGAAACAGAGAAATGGCATCGCAATTAAATAGAAAAGGCACAATGAGGACTTAAGTACAAGAAGACTGACTCTTCTTACTGACTATGTTTTGAACATTTCCTGTGAGATCAGTTTTAGATTCCGATGCTTCACTATATGTTTACTCTATCCCTCGGCCCTTCTTATTGACGATGAAACACAGAAATTACATCGGAATTAAATGCAAAAGGCACCATGCCGACTTAAGTACAAGAAGACAGACTCTTCTTACTGACTATGATTTGAACCATTCCTGTGACACTTCTTTTAGATTCCAATGCTTCACTTCAGGTTTACTGTATCCCTCTGACCTTCGTATTGACGATGAATCACAGAAATTGCATCGGAATTAAATACAAAAGGCACAATGCCGACTTAAGTACAAGAAGACTGTCTCTTCCTACTGTCTATGTTTTGAACCATTCCTGTGACACTACTTATAGATTCCGATGACTCACTTCAGGTTTACTGTATCCCTTGGACCTTTTTATTGGCGATGAAAGACAGAAATTGCATCGGAATTAAGAACAAAATGCACAATGCCGACTTAAGTACAAGGAGACTGACTCTTACTACTGTCTACGTTTTGAACCATCCCTGTGACACTAGTTATAGATTCCGATGCTTCACTTCAGGTTTACAGTATCCCTCTGACCTTCTTATTGACGATGAAACACAGAAGTTGCATCGGAATTAAATACAAAAGGCATAATGCCGACTTAAGTACAAGAATACTGACTCTTCCCACTGTCTATGTTTTGTACCATTCCTGTGACACTAGTTATAGATTCTGATGCCTCACTTCAGGTTCCTGTAACCCTCTGACCCTCTTATTGACGATGAAACACAGAAATTGCATCGGAATTAAATACAAAAATCACATTGCCGACATAAGTACAAGATGACAGATTCTTCCTACTGTCTACGTTTTGAACCATCCCTGTGACACTAGTTATTGATTCCGATGCTTCACTTCAAGTTTACTGTATCCCTCTGACCTTCTCAATGATGATAAAACACAGAAATTGCAGCGGAGTTAAATAGAAAAGGCACAATGATGACTAAAGTACAAGAAGACTGACTCTTCTTACTGACTATGTTTTGAACCATTCCTGTGACAGTAGTTATAGATTCCGATGCTTCACTTTAGGTTTACTGTATCACTTGGACCTTCTTATTGACCATGAAACACAGAAATTGCATGGGAATTAAATACAAAAGGCACAATGCCGACTTAAGTACAAGAAGACTGACTCTTCTTACTGTCAATGCTTTTAACCATTCCTGTGACACTAGTTATGGATTCCGATGCTTAACTTCAGGTTTACTGTATACCTCTGACCTTCTTATTGACGATGAAACTTAGAAATTGCATCGGAATTAAATACAAAAGGCACAATGCCGACTCAAATACAAGATGACTGGCTCTTCTTACTCTCTCTGTTTTGAGCCTTAATTATGAGACCAGTTTAGATTGCGATGCTTCACTTCAGGTTTACTGTATCCGTTGGACCTTCTTATTGATGACGAAACACAGAAATGGCATCGGAATTAAATAGAAAAGGCACAATGCCGACTTAAGTACAAGCAGACTGACTCTTCTTACCGACTATGTTTTGAACATTTCCTGTGAGACCAGTTTTAGATTCCGATGCCTCACTTCAGGTTTAGTGTATCCCTTGGACCTTCTTATTGCCGATGAAACACAGAAGTTGCATCGGAATTAAATACAAAAGGCACAATGCGCACTTAAGTACAAGAAGACTGACTCTTCCTACTGTCTATGTTTTGAACCATTCCTGTGACACTAGTTATAGATTCCGATGCTTCACTTCAAGTTTACTGTATCCCTCTGACCTTCTTATTGACGATAAAACACAGAAATTGCATCGGAATTAAATAGAAAAGGCACAATTCTGACTTAAGTACAATAAGACTGACTCTTCTTACTGACTATGTTTTGAACCATTCCTGAGACACTAGTTATAGATTCCAATGCTTCACTTTAGGTTTACTGTATCACTTGGACCTTCTTATTGACCATGAAACACAGAATATGCATCGGAATAAAATACAAAAGGCACAATGCCGACTTAAGTACAAGCAGACTGACTCTTCTGTCTGTCTATGTTTTGAACCATTCCTGTGGCACTAGTTATAGATTCTGATGCCTCACTTCAGGTTTACTGTATCCCTATGACCCTCTTATTGACGAGGAAACATAGAAATTGCATCGGAAGTAAATACAAAAGGCACAATGCCGACTTAAGGACAAGAATACTGACTCTTCCTACTGTCTACGATTTGAACCATCCCTGTGACACTAGTTATAGATTCCGATGCTTCCCTTCAGGTTTACTGTATCCCTCTGACCTTCTTATTGACGATAAAACACAGAAATTGCATCGGAATTGAATAGAAAAGGCACAATGCTGACTTAAGTACAAGAAGATTGACTCTTCTTACTGACTATGTTTTAAAAACCATTCCAGTGACACTAGTGATAGATTCCGATGCTTCACTTTAGGTTTAATGTATCACTTGGATCTTCTTATTGCCGGTGAAAAACAGAAATTGCATCGCAATTAAATACAAAAGGCACAATGCCGACTTAAGTACAAGATGACTGACCCTTTTTACTGTCAATGTTTTTAACCAATCCTGTGACACTAGTTATAGATTCCGATGCTTCAGTTCAGTTTCACTGTATCCCTCTGACCTTCTTATTGACGATGAAACTTAGAAATTGCATCAGAATTAGATACAAAAGGCACAATGCCGACTCAAATGCAAGATGACTGGCTCTTCTTACTCTCTATGCTATGAACCTTTCCTGTGAGATCGGTATTAGATTCCGATGCTTCACTTCAGGTTCACTGTTTCCCTTGGACGCTGTTATTGACGACGAAACACAGAAATTGCATCGGAATTAAATACAAAATGCACCATGCTGACTTATGTACAAGAAGACTGACTCTTCTTACTGACTATGTTTTGAACCATTCCTGTGACACTAGTTATAGATACCGATGCCTCACTTCAGGATTACTGTATCCCTTGGACCTTCTTATTGACGGTGAAACACAGAAATTGCATCGGAATTAAATACAAAAGGCACAATGCCGACTTTAGTACAAGAAGACTGACTCTTCCTACTGTCTATTTTTTGAACCATTCCTGTGACACTTGTTATAGATTCCGATGCTTCACTTCAGGTTTACTGTATCCCTCTGACCTTCTTATTGACGATGAAACACAGAAATTGCGTCGGAATTAAATACAAAAGGCACAATGCCGACTCAAGTACAAGAAAACTGACTCTTCCTACTGTCTATGTTTTGAACCATTCCTGTGACATTAGTTATACATTCCGATGCTTCACTTCAGGTTCACTGTATCCCTCTGACCTTCTACTTGATGATGAAACACAGAAATTGCATCGGAATGAAATAGAAAAGGCACAATGCCGACTTAAGTTCAAGAAGACTGACTTTTCTTACTGTCTATGTTTTGAACCATTCCTGTGACACTAGTTGTAGATTCCAATGCTTCACTTCAGGTTTACTGTATCCCTCTGACCTTCTTCTTGATGATGTAACACAGAAATTGCATCGGAATTAAATAAAAAAGGCACAATGCCGATTTAAGTACAAGAAGACTGACTTTTCTTACTGTCTATGTTTAGAACCATTCCTGTGACACTAGTTATAGATTACGATGCTTCACTTGAGGTTTACTGCATCCCTTGGACCTTCTTATTGACGACGAAACACTGAATTTGCATCGGAATTAAATAGAAAAGGCACAATGCCGACTTAAGTACAAGAAGACTGACTCTTCCTACTGTCTCTGTTTTGAAACATTGCTGTGACACTAGCTATAGATTCCGATGCTTCACTTCAGGTTTACTGTAGACCTCTGACCTTCTTATTGACGACGAAACACAGAAATTGCATCGGAATTGAATACAAAAGGCACAATGCCGACGTAAGTACAAGAAGACTGTCTCTTCTTTCTGACTATGTTGTGAACATTTCCTGTGAGACCAGATTTAGATTCCGATGTTTCACTTCAGGTTTACTGTATCCCTTGGACCTTCTCATTGACGACGAAACACAGAAACTGCATCGGAATTAAATAGAAAAGGCACAATGCCGACTTAAGGACAAGAGGACTGACTCTTCCCACTGACTATGTTTAGAACATTTCCTGTGAGACCAGTTTTAGATTCCGATGCTTCACAATATGTTTACTGTATCCCTTGGACCTTCTTATTGACGATGAAACACAGAAATTGCATCGCAATTAAATACAGAAGGCACCATGCCGACTTAAGTACAAGAAGACTGACTCTTCCAACTTTCTATGTTTTGAACCATTCCTGTGACATTAGTTATAGATTCCAATGCCTCACTTCAGGTTTACTGTATCCCTCTGACCTTCTTATTGTCGATGAACCACATAAATTGTATTGGATTTAAATACAAAAGGCACAATGCCACTCAAATACAAGATGACTGGCTGTTCTTACTCTCTATGCTATGAACCTCTCCTGTGAGACCGGTATTAGATTCCGATGCTTCACTCCAGGTTTACTGTATCCCTTGGACCTTCTTATTGATGATGAAACACAGAAATTGCATCGGAATTAAATACAAAAGGCACAATGCCGACATAAGTACTAGAAGACTTACTCTTCCTACAGTCTATGTTTTGAACCATTCCTGTGACACTAGTTATAGATTCCAATGCCTCACTTCAGGTTTACTGTATCCCTTGTACCTTCTTATTGACGATGAAACACAGAAATTGCACCGGAATTAAATACAAAAGGCACAATGCCGCCTTTAGAACAAGAAGACTGACTCTTCCTACTGTCTATTTTTTTAACCATTGCTGTGACACTTGTTATAGATTCCGATGCTTCACTTCAGGTTTACTGTATCCCTATGACCCTCTTATTGACGAGGAAACATAGAAATTGCATCGGAAGTAAATACAAAAGGCACAATGCCGACTTAAGGACAAGAATACTGACTCTTCCTACTGTCTATGTTTTGAACCATTCCTGTGACACTAGTTATAGATTCCGATGCTTCACTTCAGGTTTACTGTATCCCTCTGGCCTTCTTATTGACGATAAAACACAGAAATAGCATCGGAACTAAATAGAAAAGGCACAATGCCGACTGAAGTACAAGAAGACTGACTCTTCTTACTGACTATGTTTTGAATCATTCCTGTGACACTAGTTATAGATTTCGATGCCTCACTTCAGGTTTACTGTATCCCTCTGACCTTCTTATTGATGACGAGACACAGAAATTGCATCGGAATTAAACACAAAAGGCACAATGCCGACTTAAGTACAAGAAGACTTACTCTTCCTACTGTCTAAGTTTTGAACCATTCCTGTGACACTACTTATAGATTCCGATGCCTCACTTCAGGTTTACTGTACCCCTTGGACCTTCTTATTGACGATGAAACACAGAAATTGCATCGAAAATAAATACAAAAGGCACAATGCCGACTTAAGCACAAGAAGACTGACTCTTCCAACTGTCTATTTTTTGAACCATTCCTGTGACACTTGTTATAGATTCCGATGCTTCACTTCAGGTTAGCTCTATCCCTCTGACCTTCTAATTGAAAATACAACACAGAAATTGCATCGGTATTAAATACAAAAGGCACAGTGCCAACTTAAGTATAAGAAGACTGACTCTTCCTATTCTCTACGTTTTGAACCATTTCCGTGATACTAGTTATAGATTCTGAGGCTTTACTTCAGGTTTACTGTATCCCTCTGACCTTCTTATTAACGATGAAACACAGAAATTGCATCGGAATTAAATACAAAAGGCACAATGCCGACTTACGTACAAGAAGACTGACTCATCCTTCTGTCTATGTTTTGAACCATGCCTGTGACATTAGTTATAGATTCCGATGCTACACTTCAGGTTTACTGTATCCCTCTGTCCTTCCTATTGTCGATGAAACACCGAAATTGCATCGGAATTAAAACGAAAAGCCACAATGCCGACTTAAGTACAAGAGAACTGACTCTTCTTACTGGCTTTATTTTGAACATTTCCTGTGAGTCCAGTTTTAGATTCCGATGCTTCACAATATGTTTACTGTATCCCTTGGACCTTCTTGTTGACGATGAAACACAGAAATTGCATCGGAATTAAATACAAAAGGCACCATGCCGACTTAAGTACAAGAAGACTGACTCTTCTTACTGACTATGTTTTGAACCATTCCTGTGACACTAGTTATAGATTCCGATGCCTCACCTCAGGTGTACTGTATCCCTCTGACCTTCTTTTTGATGTTGAAACACAGAAATTGCATCGGAATTAAATACAAAAGGCACAATGCCGACTTAAGTACAAGAAGACTTACTCTTCCTACTGTCTATGATTTGAACCATTCCTGTGACACTACTTATAGATTCCGATGCCTCACTTCAGGTTTACTGTATCCCTTGGACCATCTTATTGACGATGAAACACAAAAATTGCATCGGAATTAAATACATAAGGCACAATGCCGACTTAAGTACAAGAAGACTGACTCTTCCTACTGTCTATTTTTTGAACCATTCCTGTGACACTTGTTATAGATTCCGATGCTTCATTTGAGGTTTTCTGTTTCTCTCTGACCTTCTTCTTTATGATTAAACACAGAAATTGCATCGGAATTAAATAGAAAAGGCACAATGCCGACTTAAGTACAGGGAGACTGACTTTTCATACTGTCTATGTTTTGAATAATTCCTGTGATACTAGTAATAGATTCCGATGCTTCAGTTCAGGTTTACTGTATCCCTTGGACCTTCTTATTGACGACGAAACACAAAATTTGCATCGGAATTAAATAGAAAAGGCACAATGCCGACTTAAGTACAAGAAGACTGACTCTTCCTACTGTCTCTGTTTTGAACCATACCTGTGACACTAGCTATAGTTTCCGATGCTTCACTTCAGGTTTACTGTAGCCCTCTGACCTTCTTATTGACGAGGAAACACAGAAATTGCATCGGAATTAAATACAAAAGGCACAATGCCGACTTAACTACAAGAAGACTGTCTCTTCTTTCTGACTATGTTGTGAACCATTCCGGTGACACTAGTTCTAGTTTCCGATGCTTCACTTTAGGTTTACTGTATCACTTGGAACTTCTTATTGACGATGAAACACAGAAATTGCTTGGAATTAAATACAAAAGGCACAATGCCGACTCAAGTACAAGAAATCTGACTCTTCCTACTGTCTATGATTTGAACCATTCCTGTGACACTTGTAATACATTCCGATGCTTCACTTCAGGTTTACTGTATCCCTCTGACCTTCTAATTGTCGATGAAACATAGTAATTGCATCGAAATTAAATACATAAGGCACAGTGTCGACTTAAGTATAAGAAGACTGACTCATCCTAATCTCTATGTTTTGAACCATTCCCGTGACACTAGTTATATATTCCGATGCTTCACTTCAGGTTTACTGTATCCCTCTGACCTTCCTATTGACGATGAAGTACAGAAATTGCATCGGAATTAAATACAAAAGGCACAATGCCGACTTAAGTACAAGAAGACTGACTCTTCAAACTGTCTATGTTTTGAACCATTCCTGTGACACTAGTTATAGATTCCGATGCTTCACTTCAGGTTTACTGTATCCCTCTGACCTTCTTATTGTCGATGAAACATAGAAATTGCATCGGAATTAAAAAACGAAAGGCACAATGCCGACTTAGGTACAAGAGGACTGACTCTTCTTACTGACTATGTTTTGAACCATTCCTGTGACACTAGTTATAGATTCTGATGCTTCACTTCAGGTTTACTGCATCCCTTGGACCTTCTTATTGACGACGAAACACAGAAATTGCATCGGAATTACATAGGAAAGGCACAATGCCGACTTAAGTACAAGGAGACCGACTCTTCATACTATCTATGTTTTGAACCATTCCTGTGACACTAGTTATAGATTCCGATGCTTCACTTTAGTTTTACTGTATCACGTGGACCTTCTTATTGACGATGAAACACAGTAATTGCATCGGAATTAAATACAAATGGCACAATGCCGACTTAAGTACAAGAAGACTGACTCTTCTTACTGTCAATGTTATTAACCATTCGTGTGACACTAGTTATAGATTCCGATGCTTCACTTCAGGTTTACTGTATCCCTCTGACCTTCTTATTGACGATGAAACTTAGAAAATGCATCGGAATTAAATACAAAAGGCACAATGCCGACTCAAATACAACATGACTGGCTCTACTTACTCTCTATGTTTTGAACCTTTCCTGTGAGACCGGTTTTAGATTCCGATGCTTCACATCAGATTTACTGTATCCCTTGGACCTTCTTATTGACGACGAAACACAGAAATTGCATCGGAAATAAATAGAAAAGGCACAATGCCGACTTAAGTACAAGAAGACTGACTGTTCTTACTGAATATGCTTTGAACTTTTCCTGTGAGACCAGCCTTAGATTCCGATGCTTCGCTATATGTTTACTGTATCCCTTGGACCTTCTTATTGACGATGAAACACAGAAATTGCATCGGAATTAAATAAAAAAGGCACCATGCCGACTTAAGTACAAGAAGACTGACTCCTCTTACTGACTATGTTTTGAACCATTCCTCTGACACTAGTTATAGATTCCGATGCCTCACTTCAGGTCTACTGTTTCCCTTGGACCTTCTTATTGATGATGAAACACAGAAATTGCATCGGAAATAAATAGAAAAGGCACAATGCCGACATAAGTACTAGAAGACTGACTCTTCTTACTGTCTATGATTTGAACCATTCCTTTGACACTAGTTATAGATTCCGATGGTTCACTCCAGGTTTACTGTATCCCTTTGACCTTGTTATTGACGATGAAACACAGAAATTGCATCGGAATAAAAATACAAAAGGCACAATGCCGACTTAAGTACAAGAAGACTGTCTCTTCCTACTGTCTACGTTTTGAACAATTCCTGTGACACTAGATATAGTTTCCGATGCCTCACTTCAGGTTTACTGTATCTCTCTGACCTTCTTATTGATGATGAAACACAGAAATTGCAACCGAATTTAATACAAAAGTCACAATGCCGACTTAAGTACAAGAAGACTTACTCTTCCTACTGTCTATGTTTAGAACCATTGCTGTGACACTACTTATAGATTCTGATGCCTCACTTCAGGTTTACTGTATCCCTTAGACCTTCTTATTGACGATGAAACACAGAAATTGCATCGGAATTAAATATAAAAGGCACAATGCCGACTTAAGTACAAGAAGACTGACTCTTCCTACTGTCTATTTTTTGAACCATTCCAGTGACACTTGTTATAGATTCCGATGCTTCACTTCAGGTTTACTGTATCCCTCTGACCTTTTATTGACGAAGAAACACAGAAATTGCATCGGAATTAAATACCAAAGGCACAATGCCGACTGAAGTACAAGAAAACTGACTCTTCCTACTGTCTACGTTTTGATTCATTCCTGTGATACTAGTTATACATTCCCATGCTTCACTTCAGGTTTACTGTATCCCTCTGACCTTCTTCTTGATGATGAAACACAGAAATTGCATCGGAATTAGATAGAAAAGGCACAAAGCCGTTTTAAGTACAGGAAGACCGACTTTTCTTACTGTCTATGTTTTGAACCATTCCTGTGGCACTAGTTATAGATTCCGATGCTTCACTTCAGGTATACTGTATCCCTTGGACCTTCTTATTGACGACGAAACACAGAATTTGCATCGGAATGAAATAGAAAAATCACAATGCCGACTTACGTAGAAGAAGACTGACTCTTCCTACTGTCTCTGTTTTGAACCATTCCTGTGACACTAGCTATAGATTCCGATGCTTCATTTCAGGTTTACTGTAGCCCTCTGACCTTCTTATTGACGACGAAACACAGAAATTGCATCGCAATTAAATACAAAAGGCACAATACCGACTTAAGTACAAGAAGACTGTCTCTTCTTTCTGACTATGTTGTGAACATTTCCTGTGAGTCCAGTTATACATTCCGATGCTTCACTTCAGGTTTACTGTATCCCTCTGACCTTCTTATTGACGATGAAACACAGATATTGCATCGGAATTAAATACGAAAGGCACAATGCCGACTTAAGTACAAAAAGACTGACTCTTCTTACTGTCTATGTTTAGAACCATTCCTGTGACACTAGTTACAAATTCCGATGCTTCACTTCAGGTTTACTGTATACCTCTGACCTTCCTATTTACGATGAAACACAGAAAATGCATCGGAATTAAATACAAAAGGCACAATGCCGACTTAAGTACAAGAAGACTGACTCTTCTTACTGTCTATGTTTTGAACCATTCCAATGACACTAGTTATAGTTTCCGATGCTACACTTTAGGTTTACTGTATCACTTGGAACTTCTTATTGACGATGAAACACAGAAATTGCTTGGAATTAAATACAAATGGCACAATGCCGACTCAAGTACAAGATCTCTGACTCTTCCTACTGTCTATGATTTGAACCATTCCTGTGACACTAGTTATACATTCCGATGCTTCACTTCAGGTTTACTGTATCCCTCTGACCTTATAATTGACGATGAAACATAGTAATTGCATCGAAATTAAATACAAAAGGCACAGTGCCGACTTAAGTATAAGAAGACTGACTCTTGTTAATCTCTATGTTTTGAACCATTCCCGTGACACTAGTTATACATTCCGATGCTTCACTTCAGGTTTACTGTATCCCTCTGACCATCTTATTGACGATGAAATACAGAAATTGCATCGGAATTAAATACAAAAGGCACAATGCCGACTTAAGTACAAGAAGACTGACTCTTCAAATTGTCTATGATTTGAACCATTCCTGTGACACTAGTTATAGATTCCGAAGCTTCACTTCAGGTTTACTGTATCCCTCTGACCTTCTTATTGTCGATGAAACACAGAAATTGCATCGGAATTAAATACAAAAGGCACAATGCCGACTTAAGTACAAGAGGACTGACTCTTCTTACTGACTATGTTTTGAACCATTCCTGTGACACTAGTTATAGATTCCGATGCTTCACAATATGTTTATTGTATCCCTTGGACCTTCTTATTGACGACGAAACACAGAAATTGCATCGGAATTACATAGGTAAGGCACAATGCCGACTTAAGTACAAGAAGACTGACTCTTCATACTATCTATGTTTTGAACCATTCCTATGACACTAGTTATAGATTACGATGCTTCACTTTAGTTTTACTGTATAACGTGGACCTTCTTATTGACGATGAAACACAGAAATTGCATCGGAATTTAATACAAATGGCACAATGCCGACTTAAGTACAAGAAGACTGACTCTTGTTACTGTCAATGTTATTAACCATTCGTGTGACACTAGTAATAGATTCCGATGCTTCACTTCAGGTCTACTGTATCCCTCTGACCATCTTATTGACGATGAAACTTAGAAATTGCATCGGAATTAATTACAAAAGGCACAATGCCGACTCAAATACAAGATGACTTTCTCTACTTACTCTCTATGTTTTGAACCTTTCCTGTGAGACCGGTTTTAGATTCCGATGCTTCTCATCAGGTTTACTGTATCCCATGGACCTTCTTATTGACGACGAAACACAGAAATTGCATCGGAATTAAATAGAAAAGGCACAATGCCGACTTAAGTACAAGAAGACTGACTCTTCTTACTGACTATGCTTTGAACATTTCCTGTGAGTCCAGTTTGAGATTCCGATGCTTCGCTATATGTTTACTGTATCCCTTGGACCTTCTTATTGACGATGAAACACAGAAATTGCATCGGAATTAAGTACAAAAGGCACCATGCCGACATAAGTACAAGAAGACTGACTCCTCTTACTGACTATGTTTTGAACCATTCCTGTGACACTAGTTTTAGATTCCGATGCCTCACTTCAGGTTTACTGTTTCCCTTGGACCTTCTTATTGATGATGAAACACAGAAATTGCATCGGAATTAAATACAAAATGCACAATGCCGACTTAAGTACAAAAAGACTGACTCTTCTTACTGTCTATGATTTGAACCATTCCATTGACACTAGTTATAGATTCCGATGGTTCACTCCAGGTTTACTGTATCCCTTTGACCTTGTTATTGACGATGAAACACAGAAATTGCATCGGAATTAAGGAGAAAAGGCACAATGCCGACATAAGTACAAGAAGTTAGACTCTTCTTACTGAGTATGTTTTGAACCATTCCTGTGACCGTAGTTATGGATTCCGATGATTCACTTCAGGTTTACTGTATCCCTTGGACCTTCGTATTTACGATGAAACACAGAAATTGCATCGGAATTAAATAGAAAAGGCTCAATGCCGACTTAAGTACAAGAAAACTGACTCTTCTCACTGTCTATGTTTGGAACCATTCCTGTGACACTAGTTATAGATTCCGATGCCTCACTTCAGGTTTACTGTATCCCTTGGACCTTCTTATTGACGATGAAACACAGAAGTTGCATCGGAATAAAAATACAAAAGGCACAATGCCGACTTAAGTACAAGAAGACTGTCTCTACCTACTGTCTACGTTTTGAATAATTCCTGTGACACTAGTTATAGATTCCGATGCTTCACTTCAGGTTTACTGTATCCCTTGGACCTTCTTATTGACGATGAAAGACAGAAATTGCATCGGAATTAAACAGAAAAGGCTCAATGCCGACTTAAGTACAAGAAAACTGACTCTTCTCACTGTCTATGTTTGGAACCATTCCTGTGACACTAGCTATAGATTCCCATGCCTCACTTCAGGTTTACTGTATCCCTTGGACCTTCTTATTGACGATGAAACACAGAAGTTGCATCGGAATTAAATACAAAAAGCATAATGCCGACTTAAGTACAAGAAGACTGACTCTTCCTACTGTCTCTGTTTTGAACCATTCCTGTGACACTAGCTATAGATTCAGATGCTTTACTTCAGGTTTACTTTAGCCCTCTGACCTTCTTATTGACGATGAAACACAGAGATTGCGTCGGAATTAAATAGAAAAATCACAATGCCGACTGAAGTACAAGAAGACTGACTCTTCTTACTGTCTATGTTTTGAACCATTGCTGTGACACTACTTATAGATTCCGATGCCTCACTTCAGGTTTACTGTATCCCTTGGACCTTCTTATTGCCGAAGAAACACAGAAATTGCATCGGAATTAAATACAAAAGGCACAATGCCGACTTAAGTACAAGAAGACTGACTCTTCCTACTGTCTATTTTCTGAACAATTCCTGTGACACTAGTTATAGTTTCCGATGCCTCACTTCAGGTTTACTGTATCCCTCTGACCTTCTTATTGATGATGAAACACAGAAATTGCAACCGAATTAAATACAAAAGGCACAATGCCGACTTAAGTACAAGAAGACTTACTCTTCCTACTGTCTATGTTTTGAACCATTGCTGTGACACTACTTATAGATTCCGATGCCTCACTTCAGGTTTACTGTATCCCTTGGACCTTCTTATTGACGAAGAAACACAGAAATTGCATCGGAATTAAATACAAAAGGCACAATGCCGACTTAAGTACAAGAAGACTGACTCTTCCTACTGTCTATGCTTTGATCGATTCCTGTGACAGTAGTAATACATTCCGATGCTTCACTTCAGGTTTACTGTATCCCTCTGACCTACTTCTTGATGATGAAACACAGAAATTGCCTCGGAAGTAGATAGAAAAGGCACAATGCCGTTTTAAGTACAAGAAGACTGACTTTTCTTACTGTCTATGTTTGAACCATTCCTGTGACACTAGCTATAGATTCCGATGCTCCATTTCAGGTTTACTGTAGCCCTCTGACCTTCTTATTGACGACGAAACACAGAAATTGCATCGGAATTAAATGCAAAAGGCAAAATACCGACTTAAGTACAAGAAGACTGTCTCTTCTTTCTGACTATGTTGTGAACATTTCCTGTGAGTCCAGTTTTAGATTCCGATGCTTCACAATATGCTTATTGTATCCCTTGGACCTTCTTATTGACGATGAGACACAGATATTGCATCGGAATTAAATACAAAAGGCACAATGCCTACTTCAGTACAAGAAGACTGACTCTTTTTACTGTCTATGGTTAGAACCATTCCTGTGACACTAGTTAGAGATTCCGATGCTTCACTTCAGGTTTACTGTATCCCTCTGACCTTCTTATTTACGATGTAACACAGAAATTGCATCGGAATTAAATACCAAAGGCACAATGCCTACTTAAGTACAAGAAGACTGACTCTTCTTACTGTTTATGTTTTGAACCATTCCGGTGACACTAGTTATAGTTTCCGATGCTTCACTTTAGGTTTACTGTATCACTTGGATCTTCTTATTGACGATGAAACACAGAAATTGCATCGGAAATAAATACAAAAGGCACAATAATGACTCAAGAACAAGAAATCTGACACCTCCTACTGTCTATGATTTGAACCATTCCTGTGACACTAGTTATACATTCCGATGCTTCACTTCAGGTTTACTGTATCCCTCTGACCTTCTTATTGACGATGAAACACAGAAATTGCATCGGAATTAAATACAAAAGGCACAATGCCGACTTACGTACAAGAAGACTGACTCATCCTTCTGTCTATGTTTTGAACCATTCCTGTGACACTAGTTATAGATTCCGATGCTTCACTTCAGGTTTCTGTATCCCTTGGACCTTCTCATTGACGACGAAACACAAAAACTGCATCGGAGTTAAATAGAAAAGGCACAATGCCGACTTAAGTACAAGAAGACTGACTCTTCTACCTTTCTATGTTTTGAACCACTCCTGTGACACTTGTAATACGTTCCGATGCTTCACTTCAGGTTTACTGTATCCCTCTGACCTTCTAATTGACGATGAAACATAGTAATTGCATCGAAATTAAATACAAAAGGCAGAATGCCGACATAAGTACAAGAAGACTGACTCTTCAAACTGTCTATGTTTTGAACCATTCCTGTGACACTAGTTATAGATTCCGATGCTTCACTTCAGGTTTACTTCATCCCTTGGACCTTCTTATTGACGACGAAGCACAGAAATTGCATCGGAATTAAATAGAAAAGGCACAATGCCGACTTAAGTACAAGAAGACTGACTCTTCTTACTGACTATGCTTTGAACTTTTCCTGTGAGATCAGCTTTAGATTCCGATGCTTCGCTATATGTTTACTGTATCCCTTGGACCTTCCTATTGACGATGAAACACAGAAATTGCATCGGAATTAAATAAAAAAGGCACCATGCCGACTTAAGTACAAGAAGACTGATTCCTCTTACTGACTATGTTTTGAACCATTCCTGTGACACTAGTTATAGATTCCGATGCCTCACTTCAGGTCTACTGTTTCCCTTGGACCTTCTTATTGATGATGAAACACAGAAATTGCACCGGAATAAAATACAAAAGGCACAATGCCAACTTAAGTACGAGAAGACTGACTCTTCGTACTGTCTATGTTTAGAACCATTCCTGTGACGCTAGTTATTTATTCCGATGCATCACGTCAGGTTTACTGTGTCCCTTGGACCTTCTTATTGACGATGAAACACAGAAATTGCATCGGAATTAAATACAAAAGGCACAATGCTGACCTAAGTACAAGAATACTGACTCTTCCTACTGTGTATTTTTTGAACCATTCCTGTGACACTAGTTATAGATTCCGATGCCTCACTTCAGGTTTACTGTGTCCCTTGGACCTTCTTATTGACGATGAAACACAGAAGTTGCATCGGAATCAAATACAAAGGGCATTATGCCGACTTAAGTACAAGAAGACTGACTCTTCCTACTGTCTCTGTTTTGAACCATTCCTGTGACACTAGCTATAGATTCCGATGCTTGACTTCAGGTTTACTTTAGCCCTCTGACCTTCTTATTGACGATGAAACACAGAAATTGCATCGGAATTAAATACAAATGGCACAATGCCGACTCAAATACAAGATGACTGGATCTTCTTACTCTCTATGCTATGAACCTTTCCTGTGAGACCGGTATTAGATTCCGATGCTTCACTTCAGGTTTACTGTATCCCTTGGACCTTCTTATTGACGACGATACACAGAAATTGCATCGGAATCAAACAGAAAAGGCACAATGCCGACTTAAGTACAAGAGGACTGACTCTTCTTACTGGCTATGTTTTGAACCATTCCTGTGACACTAGTTATAGATTCCAATGCCTCACTTCAGGTTTACTGTATCTCTCTGACCTTCTTATTGATGATGAAACACAGAAATTGCAACCGAATTAAATACAATTGTCACAATGCCGACTTAAGTACAAGAAGACTTACTCTTCCTACTGTCTATGTTTTGAACCATTGCTGTGACACTACTTATAGATTCTGATGCCTCACTTCAGGTTTACTGTATCCCTTAGACCTTCTTATTGACGATGAAACACAGAAATTGCATCGGAATTAAATACAAAAGGCACAATGTAGACTTAAGTACAAGAAGACTGACTCTTCCTACTGTCTATTTTTTGAACCATTCCTGTGACACTTGTTATAGATTCCAATGCTTCACTTCAGGTTTACTGTATCACTCTGACCTTTTATTGACGAAGAAACACAGAAATTGCATTGGAATTAAATACAAAAGGCACAATGCCGACTCAATTACAAGAAATCTGACTCTTCCTACTGTCTATGATTTGAACCATTCCTGTGACACTAGTTATACATTCCGATGCTTCACTTCAGGTTTACTGTATCCCTCTGACCTTCTTATTGTCGATGAAACACAGAAATTTCATCGGAATTGAATACAAAAGGCACAATGCCGACTTTGGTACAAGAAGACTTACTCTTCCTACTGTCTATGTTTTGAACCATTGCTGTGACACTACTTATAGATTCCGATGCCTCACTTCAGGTTTACTGTATCCCTTGGACCTTCTTATTGACGAAGAAACACAGAAATTGCATCGGAATTAAATACAAAAGGCACAATGCCGACTTAAGTACAAGAAGACTGACTCTTCCTACTGTCTATTTTCTGAACCATTCCTGTGGCACTAGTTATAGATTCCGATGCTTCACTTCAGGTATAGTGTATCCCTTGGACCTTCTTATTGACGACGAACCACAGAATTTGCATCGGAATGAAATAGAAAAAGCACAATGGCGACTTAAGTACAACAAGACTGACTCTTCCTACTGTCACTGTTTTGAACCATTCCTGTGACACTAGCTATAGATTCCGATGCTTCATTTCAGGTTTACTGTAGCCCTCTGACCTTCTTATTGATGACGAAACACAGAAATTGCATCGGAATTAAATACAAAAGGCACAATACCGACTTAAGTACAAGAAGACTGTCTCTTCTTTCTGACTATGTTGTGAACATTTCCTGTGAGTCCAGTTTTAGATTCCGATGCTTCACAATATGCTTATTGTATCCCTTGGACCTTCTTATTGACGGTGAGACACAGATATTGCATCGGAATTAAATACAAAAGGCACAATGCCGACTTCAGTACAAGAAGACTGAATCTTTTTACTGTCTATGGTTAGAACCATTCCTGTGACACTAGTTACAGTTTCCGATGCTTCACTTCAGGTTTACTGTATCCCTCTGACCTTCTTATTTACGATGAAACACAGAAATTGCATCGGAATTAAATACCAAAGGCACAATGCCCACTTAAGTACAAGAAGACTGACTCTTCTTACTGTTTATGTTTTGAACCATTCCGGTGACACTAGTTATAGTTTCCGATGCTTCACTTTAGGTTTACTGTATCACTTGGACCTTCTTATTGACGATGAAAAACAGAAATTGCATCGGAAATAAATACAAAAGGCACAATAATGACTCAAGAACAAGAAATCTGACACCTCCTACTGTCTATGATTTGAACCATTCCTGTGACACTAGTTATACATTCCGATGCTTCACTTCAGGTTTCCTGTATCCCTCTGACCTTCTTATTGACGATGAAACACAGAAATTGCATCGGAATTAAATACAAAAGGCACAATGCCGACTTACGTACAAGAAGACTGACTCATCTTTCTGTCTATGTTTTGAACCATTCCTGTGACACTAGTTATAGATTCCGATGCTTCACTTCAGGTTTCTGTATCCCTTGGACCTTCTCATTGACGACGAAACACAAAAACTGCATCGGAGTTAAATAGAAAAGGCACAATGGCGACTTAAGTACAAGAAGACTGACTCTTCCACCTTTCTATGTTTTGAACCATTCCTGTGACATTAGTTATAGATTCCAATGCTTCACTTCAGGTTTACTGTATCCCTCTGACCTTCTTATTGTCGATGAAACACAGACATTGCATCGGATTTAAATACAAAAGGCGCAATGCCGACTTAAGTACAAGAGGACTGTCTCTTCTTTCTGACTATGTTGTGAACCATTCCGGTGACACTAGTTCTAGTTTCCGATGCTTCACTTTAGGTTTACTGTATCCCTCTGACCTTCTTATTGACGATGAAACACAGAAATTGCTTGGAATTAAATACAAAAGGCACAATGCCGACTCAAGTACAAGAAATCTGACTCTTCCTACTGTCTATGATTTGAACCACTCCTGTGACACTTGTAATACATTCCGATGCTTCACTTCAGGTTTACTGTATCCCTCTGACCTTCTAATTGACGATGAAACATAGTAATTGCATCGAAATTAAATACAAAAGGCACAGTGCCGAATTAAGTATAAGAAGACTGACTCATCCTAATCTCTATGTTTTGAACCATTCCCGTGACACTAGTTATATATTCCGATGCTTCACTTCAGGTTTACTGTATCCCTCTGACCTTCTTATTGACGATGAAATACAGAAATTGCATCGGAATTAAATACAAAAGGCACAATGCCGACATAAGTACAAGAAGACTGACTCTTCAAACTGTCTATGTTTTGAACCATTCCTGTGACACTAGTTATAGATTCCGATGCTTCACTTCAGGTTTACTGTATCCCTCTGACCTTCTTATTGTCGATGAAACACAGAAATTGCATCGGAATTAAATGCGAAAGGCACAATGCCGACTTAAGTACAAGAGGACTGACTCTTCTTACTGACTATGTTTTGAACCATTCCTGTGACACTAGTTATAGATTCCGATGCTTCACTTCAGGTTTACTGCATCCCTTGGACCTTCTTATTGACGACGAAACACAGAAATTGCATCGGAATTACATAGGAAAGGCACAATGCCGACTTAAGTACAAGAAGACCGACTCTTCATACTATCTATGTTTTGAACCATTCCTGTGACACTAGTTATAGATTCCGATGCTTCACTTTAGTTTTACTGTATCACGTGGACCTTCTTATTGACGATGAAACACTGAAATTGCATCGGAATTAAATACAAATTGCTCAATGCCGACTTAAGTACAAGAAGACTGACTCTTCTTACTGTCAATGTTATTAACCATTCGTGTGACACTAGTTATAGATTCCGATGCTTCACTTCAGGTTTACTGTATCCCTCTGACCTTCTTATTGTCGATGAAACTTAGAAAATGCATCGGAATTAAATACAAAAGGCACAATGCCGACTCAAATACAACATGACTGGCTCTACTTACTCTCTATGTTTTGAACCTTTCCTGTGAGACCGGTTTTAGATTCCGATGCTTCACATCAGGTTTACTGTATCCCTTGGACCTTCTTATTGACGACGAAACACAGAAATTGCATCGGAATTAAATAGAAAAGGCACAATGCCGACTTAAGTACAAGAAGACAGACTCTTCTTACTGACTATGCTTTGAACTTTTCCTGTGAGACCAGCTTTAGATTCCGATGCTTCGCTATATGTTTACTGTATCCCTTGGACCTTCTTATTGACGATGAAACACAGAAATTGCATCGGAATTAAATAAAAAAGGCACCATGCCGACGTAAGTACAAGAAGACCGACTCTTCATACTATCTATGTTTTGAACCATTCCTGTGACACTAGTTATAGATTCCGATGCCTCACTTCAGGTCTACTGTTTCCCTTGGACCTTCTTATTGATGATGAAACACAGAAATTGCACCGGAATTAAATACAAAAGGCACAATGCCAACTTA
The DNA here is from genome assembly GCF_021461395.2 of Schistocerca americana. Classification (NCBI taxonomy): domain Eukaryota; kingdom Metazoa; phylum Arthropoda; class Insecta; order Orthoptera; family Acrididae; genus Schistocerca; species Schistocerca americana. The sequence goes on from NW_025726247.1 coordinate 2,360,700, forward strand.
AGTACGAGAAGACTGACTCTTCCTACTGTCTATGTTTAGAACCATTCCTGTGACGCTAGTAATTTATTCCGATGCCTCACGTCAGGTTTACTGTGTCCCTTGGACCTTCTTATTGACGATGAAACACAGAAATTGCATCGGAATTAAATACAAGAGGCACAATGCTGACCTAAGTACAAGAATACTGACTCTTCCTACTGTGTATTTTTTGAACCATTCCTGTGACACTAGTTATAGATTCCGATGCCTCACTTCAGGTTTACTGTATCCCTTGGACCTTCTTATTGACGATGAAACACAGAAGTTGCATCGGAATCAAATACAAAAGGCATTATGCCGACTTAAGTACAAGAAGACTGACTCTTCCTACTGTCTCTGTTTTGAACCATTCCTGTGACACTAGCTATAGATTCCGATGCTTGACTTCAGGTTTACTTTAGCCCTCTGACCTTCTTATTGACGATGAAACACAGAAATTGCATCGGAATTAAATACAAATGGCACAATGCCGACTCAAATACAAGATGACTGGTTCTTCTTACTCTCTATGCTATGAACCCTTCCTGTGAGACCGGTATTAGATTCCGATGCTTCACTTCAGGTTTACTGTATCCCTTGGACCTTCTTATTGACGACGATACACAGAAATTGCATCGGAATCAAACAGAAAAGGCACAATGCCGACTTAAGTGCAAGAGGACTGACTCTTCTTACTGGCTATGTTTTGAACATTTCCTGTGAGACCAGTTTTAGATTCCGATGCTTCACAATATGTTTACTGTATCCCTTGGACCTTCTTATTGACGATGAAACACAGAAATTGCATCGGAAGTAAATACAAAAGGTACCATGCCGACTTAAGTACAAGAAGACTGACTCTTCTTACTGACTATGTTTTGAACAATTCCTGTGACACTAGTTATAGTTTCCGATGCCTCACTTCAGGTTTACTGTATCTCTCTGACCTTCTTATTGATGATGAAACACAGAAATTGCAACCGAATTAAATACAAAAGGCACAATGCCGACTTAAGTACAAGAAGACTTACTCTTCCTACTGTCTATGTTTTGAACCATTGCTGTGACACTACCTATAGATTCTGATGCCTCACTTCAGGTTTACTGTATCCCTTAGACCTTCTTATTGACGATGAAACACAGAAATTGCATCGGAATTAAATACAAAAGGCACAATGTAGACTTAAGTACAAGAAGACTGACACTTCCTACTGTCTATTTTTTGAACCATTCCTGTGACACATGTTATAGATTCCGATGCTTCACTTCAGGTTTACTGTATCATTCTGACCTTTTATTGACGAAGAAACACAGAAATTGCATCGGAATTAAGTACAAAAGGCACAATGCCGACTCAAGTACAAGAAATCTGACTCTTCCTACTGTCTATGATTTGAACCATTCCTGTGACACTAGTTATACATTCCGATGCTTCACTTCAGGTTTACTGTATCCCTCTGACCTTCTTATTGTCGATGAAACACAGAAATTTCATCGGAATTAAATACAAAAGGCACAATGCCGACTTTAGTACAAGAGGACTGACTCTTCTTACTGACTATGTTTTGAACCATTCCTGTGACACTAGTTATAGATTCCGATGCTTCACAATATGTTTATTGTATCCCTTGGACCTTCTTATTGACGACGAAACACAGAAATTGCATCGGAATTACATAGGTAAGGCACAATGCCGACTTAAGTACAAGAAGACTGACTCTTCATACTATCTATGTTTTGAACCATTCCTGTGACACTGGTTATAGATTCCGATGCTTCACTTTAGTTTTACTGTATAACATGGACCTTCTTATTGACGATGAAACACAGAAATTGCATCGGAATTAAATACAAATGGCACAATGCCGACTTAAGTACAAGAAGACTGACTCTTCTTACTGTCAATGTTATTAACCATTCGTGTGACACTAGTTATAGATTCCGATGCTTCACTTCAGGTTTACTGTATCCCTCTGACCATCTTATTGACGATGAAACTTAGAAATTGCATCGGAATTAATTACAAAAGGCACAATGCCGACTCAAATACAAGATGACTGGCTCTACTTACTCTCTATGTTTTGAACCTTTCCTGTGGGACCGGTTTTAGATTCCGATGCTTCACATCAGGTTTACTGTATCCCTTGGACCTTCTTATTGACGACGAAACACAGAAATTGCATCGGAATTAAATAGAAAAGGCACAATGCCGACTTAAGTACAAGAAGACTGACTCTTCTTACTGACTATGATTTGAACATTTCCTGTGAGTCCAGTTTGAGATTCCGATGCTTCGCTATATGTCTACTGTATCCCTTGGACCTTCTTATTGAGGATGAAACACAGAAATTGCATCGGAATTAAATACAAAAGGCACCATGCCGACATAAGTACAAGAAGACTGACTCCTCTTACTGACTATGATTTGAACCATTCCTGTGACACTAGTTTTAGATTCCGATGCCTCACTTCAGGTTTACTGTTTCCCTTGGACTTTCTTATTGATGATGAAACACAGAAATTGCATCGGAATTAAATACAAAATGCACAATGCCGACTTAAGTACAAGAAGACTGACTCTTCCTACTGTCTATGTTTAGAACCATTCCTGTGACGCTAGTTATAGATTCCGATGCCTCACGTCAGGTTTACTGTATCCCTTGGACCTTCTCATTGACGATGAAACACAGAAATTGCATCGGAATTAAATACAAAAGGCACAATGCTGACTTAAGTACAAGAATACTGATTTATCCTACTGTCTATTTTTTGAACCATTCCTGTGACACTTTTTATGGATTCCGATGCTTCACTTCAGGATTACTGTATCCCTTGGACCTTCTTATTGACGATGAAACACAGAAATTGCATCGGAATTAAATACAAAAGGCACAATGCCGACTTAAGTACAAAAAGACTGACTCTTCTTACTGTCTATGATTTGAACCATTCCATTGACACTAGTTATAAATACCGATGCCTCACTTCAGGTTTACTGTATCCCTTGGACCTTCTTGTTGACGATGAAACACAGAAGTTGCATCGGAATTAAATACAAAAAGCATAATGCCGACTTAAGTACAAGAAGACTGACTCTTCCTACTGTCTCTGTTTTGAACCATTCCTGTGACACTAGCTATAGATTCCGATGCTTCACTTCAGGTTTACTTTAGACCTCTGACCTTCTTATTGACGATGAAACACAGAAATTGCATCGGAATTAAGTACAAATGGCACAATGCCGACTCAAATACAAGATGACTGGCTCCTCTTAGTCTCTATGCTATGAACCTTTTCTGTGAGACCGGTATTAGATTCCGATGCTTCACTTCAAGTTTTCTGTATCCCTTGGACCTTCTTATTGACGACGAAACACAGAAATTGCATCGGAATCAAACAAAAAAGGCATAATGCCGACTTAAGTACAAGAGGACTGACTCTTCTTACTGGCTATGTTTTGAACATTTCCTGTGAGACCAGTTTTAGATTCCGATGCTTCACAATAAGTATACTGTATCCCTTGGACCCTCTTATTGACGATGAAACGCAGAAATTGCATCGGAATTAAATACAAAAGGTACCATGCCGACTTAAGTACAAGAAGACTGACTCTTCTTACTGACTATGTTTTAAACAATTCCTGTGACACTAGTTATAGTTTCCGATGCCTCACTTCAGGTTTACTGTATCCCTCTGACCTATTTATTGATGATGAAACACAGAAATTGCAACCGAATTAAATGCAAAAGGCACAATGCCGACTTAAGTACAAGAAGAGTTACTCTTCCTACTGTCTATGTTTTGAACCATTGCTGTGACACTACTTATAGATTCCGATGCTTCACTTCAGGTTTCTGTATCCCTTGGAACTTCTCATTGACGACGAAACACAAAAACTGCATCGGAGTTAAGTAGAAAAGGCACAATGCCGACTTAAGTACAAGAAGACTGACTCTTCCACCTTTCTATGTTTTGAACCATTCCTGTGACATTAGTTATAGATTCCAATGCTTCACTTCAGGTTTACTGTATCCCTCTGACCTTCTTATTGTCGATGAAACACAGACATTGCATCGGATTTAAATACAAAAGGCGCAATGCCGACTTAAGTACAAGAGGACTGACTCTTTTTACTGACTATGTTTTGAACCATTCCTGTGACACTAGCTATAGATTCCGAAGCTTCACTTAGGTTTACTGTAGCCCTCTGACCTTCTTATTGACGACGAAACACAGAAATTGCATTGGAATTAAATACAAAAGGCACAATGCCGACTTAAGTACAAGAAGAGTGTATCTTCTTTCTGACTATGTTGTTAACATTTCCTGTGAGTCCAGTTTTAGATTCCGATGTTTCACAATATGTTTATTGTATCCCTTGGACCTTCTTATTGACGATGAAACACAGATATTGCATCGGAATTAAATACAAAAGGCACAATGCCGACTTAAGTACAAGAAGACTGACTCTTCTTACTGTTTATGTTTTGAACCATTCCGGTGACACTAATTATAGTTTCCGATGCTTCACTTTATGTTTATTGTGTCACTTGGACCTTCTTATTGACGATGAAACACAGAAATTGCATCGGAATTGAATACAAAAGTCACAATAACGACTCAAGTACAAGAAATCTGACTCTTCCTACTGTCTATGATTTGAACCATTCCTGTGACACTAGTTATACATTCCGATGCTTCACTTCAGGTTTACTGTATCCCTCTGACCTTCTAATTGACGATGAAACACAGAAGTTGCATCGGAATTAAATACAAAAGGCACAGTGCCGACTTAAGTATAAGAAGATTGACTCTTCCTAATCTCTATGTTTTGAACCATTTCCGTGATAGTAGTTATAGATTCCGATGCTTCACTTCAGGTTTACTGTATCCCTCTGTCCTTCTTATTGACGATGAAACACAGAAATTGCATCGGAATTAAATACAAAAGGCACAATGCCGACTTACGTACAAGAAGACTGACTCATCCTTCTGTCTATGCTTTGAACCATTCCTGTGACACTAGTTATAGATTCCGATGCTTCACTTCAGGTTTCTGTATCCCTTGGACCTTCTCATTGACGACGAAACACAAAAACTGCATCGGATTTAATAGAAAAGGCACAATGCCGACTTAAGTACAAGAAGACTGACTCTTCCAACTTTCTATGTTTTGAACCATTCCTGTGACATTAGTTATAGATTCCAATGCTTCACTTCAGGTTTACTGTATCCCTCTGACCTTCTTATTGTCGATGAAACACAGAAATTGCATCGTATTTAAATACAAAAGGCGCAATGCCGACTTAAGTACAAGAGGACTGACTCTTTTTACTGATTATGTTTTGAACCATTCCTGTGACACTAGCTATAGATTCCGAAGCTTCACTTAGGTTTACTGTAGCCCTCTGACCTTCTTAATGACGACGAAACACAGAAATTGCATCGGAATTAAATACAAAAGGCACAATGCCGACTTAAGTACAAGAAGACTGTCTCTTCTTTCTGACTATGTTGTGAACATTTCCTGTGAGTCCAGTTTTAGATTCCAATGCTTCACAATATGTTTATTGTATCCCTTGGACCTTCTTATTGACGATGAAACACAGATATTGCATCGGAATTAAATACAAAAGGCACAAAGCCGACTTAAGTACAAGAAGACTGACTCTTCTTACTGTCAATGTTTAGAACCATTCCTGTGACACTAGTTATAGATTCCGATGCTTCACTTCAGGTTTACTGTATCCCACTGACCTTCTTATTTACGATGAAACACAGATATTACATCGGAATTAAATAGAAAAGGCACAATGCCGACTTAAGTACGAGAAGACTGACTCTTCTTACTGTCTATGTTTTGAACCATTCCGGTGACACTAGTTATAGTTTACGATGCTTCACTTTAGGTTTACTGTATCACTCGGAACTTCTTATTGACGATGAAACACAGAAATTGCATCGGAATTAAATACAAAATGCACAATGCAGACTCAAGTACAAGAAATCTGATCTTCCTACTGTCTATGATTTGAACCATTCCTGTGACACTAGTTATACATTCCGATGCTTCACTTCAGGTTTACTGTATCCCTCTGATCTTCTAATTGACGATGAAACACAGAAATTGCATCGTAATTTAATACAAAAGGCACAGTGCCGACTTAAGTATAAGAAGACTGCCTCTTCCTAATCTCTATGCTTTGAACCATTCCCGTGACACTAGTTATAGATTCCGATGCTTCACTTCAGGTTTACTGTATGCCTCTGACCTTTTTACTGTCGATGAAACACAGAAATTGCATCGGAATTAAATACAAAAGGCACAATGCCGACTTACGTACAAGAAGACTGACTCTTCTTACTGTCTATGTTTTGAACCATTCCTGTGACACTAGTTATAGATTCCGATGCGTCATTTCAGGTTTACTGTATCCCTTGGACCTTCTCATTGACGACGAAACACAGAAATTTCATCGGAATTACTTAGGAAAGGCACAATGCCGACTTAAGTACAAGAAGACTGACTCTTCTTACTGTCTATGTTTTGAACCATTCCTGTGACACTAGTTATAGATTCCGATGCTTCACTTTAGGTTTACTGTATCACTTGGACCTTCATATTGACGATGAAACACAGAAATTGCATCGGAATTAAATACAAAAGGCACAATGCCGACTTAAGTACAAGAAGACTGACTCTTCTTACTGTCAATGTTATTAACCATTCGTGTGACACTAGTTATAGATTCCGATGCTTCACTTCAGGTTTACTGTATCCCTCTGACCTTATTGACGATGAAACTTAGAAATTGCATCGGAATTAAATACAAAAGGCACAATGCCGACTTAAGTACAAGAAGACTGAATCTTCTTACTGTCAATGTTATTAACCATTCGTGTGACACTAGTTATAGATTCCGATGCTTGACTTCAGGTTTACTGTATGCCTCTGACCTTCTTATTGTCGATGAAACACAGAAATTGCATCGGAATTAAATACAAAAGGCACAATGCCGACTTAAGTACAAGAAGACTGACTCTTCTTACTGACTATGGTTTGAACTTTGCCTGTGAGACCAGTTTTAGATTCCGATGCTTCGCTATATGTTTACTGTATCCCTTGGACCATCTTATTGACGATGAAACACTGAAATTGCATCGGAATTAAATACAAAAGGCACCATGCCGACTTAAGTACAAGAAGACTGACTCCTCTTACTGACTATGTTTTGAACCAATCCTGTGACACTAGTTATAGATTCCGATGCCTCACTTCAGGTTTACTGTATCCCTTGGACCTTCTTATTGACGATGAAACACAGAAATTGCATCGGAATTAAATACAAAAGGCACAATGCTGACTTAAGTACAAGAAGACTGACTCCTCCTACTGTCTATTTTTTGAACCATTCCTGTGACACTTGTTACAGATTCCGATGCTTCACTTCAGGTTTACCGTATCCCTTGGACCTTCTTATTGACGATGAAACACAGAAATTGCATCAGAATTAAATACAAAAGGCACAATGAAGACTCAAGTACAAGAAGACTGACTCTTCTTACTGTCAATGTTATTAACCATTCGTGTGACACTAGTTATAGATTCCGATGCTTCACTTCAGGTTTACTGTATCCCTCTGACCATCTTATTGACGATGAAACTTAGAAATTGCATCGGAATTAATTACAAAAGGCACAATGCCGACTCAAATACAAGATGACTGGCTCTACTTACTCTCTATGTTTTGAACCTTTCCTGTGGGACCGGTTTTAGATTCCGATGCTTCACATCAGGTTTACTGTATCCCTTGGACCTTCTTATTGACGACGAAACACAGAAATTGCATCGGAATTAAATAGAAAAGGCACAATGCCGACTTAAGTACAAGAAGACTGACTCTTCTTACTGACTATGATTTGAACATTTCCTGTGAGTCCAGTTTGAGATTCCGATGCTTCGCTATATGTTTACTGTATCCCTTGGACCTTCTTATTGAGGATGAAACACAGAAATTGCATCGGAATTAAATACAAAAGGCACCATGCCGACATAAGTACAAGAAGACTGACTCCTCTTACTGACTATGATTTGAACCATTCCTGTGACACTAGTTTTAGATTCCGATGCCTCACTTCAGGTTTACTGTTTCCCTTGGACTTTCTTATTGATGATGAAACACAGAAATTGCATCGGAATTAAATACAAAATGCACAATGCCGACTTAAGTACAAGAAGTCTGACTCTTCCTACTGTCTATGTTTAGAACCATTCCTGTGACGCTAGTTATAGATTCCGATGCCTCACGTCAGGTTTACTGTATCCCTTGGACCTTCTCATTGACGATGAAACACAGAAATTGCATCGGAATTAAATACAAAAGGCACAATGCTGACTTAAGTACAAGAATACTGTTTTATCCTACTGTCTATTTTTTGAACCATTCCTGTGACACTTTTTATGGATTCCGATGCTTCACTTCAGGATTACTGTATCCCTTGGACCTTCTTATTGACGATGAAACACAGAAATTGCATCGGAATTAAATACAAAAGGCACAATGCCGACTTAAGTACAAAAAGACTGACTCTTCTTACTGTCTATGATTTGAACCATTCCATTGACACTAGTTATAAATACCGATGCCTCACTTCAGGTTTACTGTATCCCTTGGACCTTCTTGTTGACGATGAAACACAGAAGTTGCATCGGAATTAAATACAAAAAGCATAATGCCGACTTAAGTACAAGAAGACTGACTCTTCCTACTGTCCCTGTTTTGAACCATTCCTGTGACACTAGCTATAGATTCCGATGCTTCACTTCAGGTTTACTTTAGACCTCTTACCTTCTTATTGACGATGAAACACAGAAATTGCATCGGAATTAAGTACAAATGGCACAATGCCGACTCAAATACAAGATGACTGGCTCCTCTTAGTCTCTATGCTATGAACCTTTTCTGTGAGACCGGTATTAGATTCCGATGCTTCACTTCAAGTTTTCTGTATCCCTTGGACCTTCTTATTGACGACGAAACACAGAAATTGCATCGGAATCAAACAAAAAAGGCATAATGCCGACTTAAGTACAAGAGGACTGACTCTTCTTACTGGCTATGTTTTGAACATTTCCTGTGAGACCAGTTTTAGATTCCGATGCTTCACAATAAGTATACTGCATCCCTTGGACCCTCTTATTGACGATGAAACGCAGAAATTGCATCGGAATTAAATACAAAAGGTACCATGCCGACTTAAGTACAAGAAGACTGACTCTTCTTACTGACTATGTTTTAAACAATTCCTGTGACACTAGTTATAGTTTCCGATGCCTCACTTCAGGTTTACTGTATCCCTCTGACCTATTTATTGATGATGAAACACAGAAATTGCAACCGAATTAAATGCAAAAGGCACAATGCCGACTTAAGTACAAGAAGAGTTACTCTTCCTACTGTCTATGTTTTGAACCATTGCTGTGACACTACTTATAGATTCCGATGCTTCACTTCAGGTTTCTGTATCCCTTGGAACTTCTCATTGACGACGAAACACAAAAACTGCATCGGAGTTAAGTAGAAAAGGCACAATGCCGACTTAAGTACAAGAAGACTGACTCTTCCACCTTTCTATGTTTTGAACCATTCCTGTGACATTAGTTATAGATTCCAATGCTTCACTTCAGGTTTACTGTATCCCTCTGACCTTCTTATTGTCGATGAAACACAGACATTGCATCGGATTTAAATACAAAAGGCGCAATGCCGACTTAAGTACAAGAGGACTGACTCTTTTTACTGACTATGTTTTGAACCATTCCTGTGACACTAGCTATAGATTCCGAAGCTTCACTTAGGTTTACTGTAGCCCTCTGACCTTCTTATTGACGACGAAACACAGAAATTGCATTGGAATTAAATACAAAAGGCACAATGCCGACTTAAGTACAAGAAGAGTGTATCTTCTTTCTGACTATGTTGTTAACATTTCCTGTGAGTCCAGTTTTAGATTCCGATGTTTCACAATATGTTTATTGTATCCCTTGGACCTTCTTATTGACGATGAAACACAGATATTGCATCGGAATTAAATACAAAAGGCACAATGCCGACTTAAGTACAAGAAGACTGACTCTTCTTACTGTTTATGTTTTGAACCATTCCGGTGACACTAATTATAGTTTCCGATGCTTCACTTTATGTTTATTGTGTCACTTGGACCTTCTTATTGACGATGAAACACAGAAATTGCATCGGAATTGAATACAAAAGTCACAATAACGACTCAAGTACAAGAAATCTGACTCTTCCTACTGTCTATGATTTGAACCATTCCTGTGACACTAGTTATACATTCCGATGCTTCACTTCAGGTTTACTGTATCCCTCTGACCTTCTAATTGACGATGAAACACAGAAGTTGCATCGGAATTAAATACAAAAGGCACAGTGCCGACTTAAGTATAAGAAGATTGACTCTTCCTAATCTCTATGTTTTGAACCATTTCCGTGATAGTAGTTATAGATTCCGATGCTTCACTTCAGGTTTACTGTATCCCTCTGTCCTTCTTATTGACGATGAAACACAGAAATTGCATCGGAATTAAATACAAAAGGCACAATGCCGACTTACGTACAAGAAGACTGACTCATCCTTCTGTCTATGCTTTGAACCATTCCTGTGACACTAGTTATAGATTCCGATGCTTCACTTCAGGTTTCTGTATCCCTTGGACCTTCTCATTGACGACGAAACACAAAAACTGCATCGGATTTAATAGAAAAGGCACAATGCCGACTTAAGTACAAGAAGACTGACTCTTCCAACTTTCTATGTTTTGAACCATTCCTGTGACATTAGTTATAGATTCCAATGCTTCACTTCAGGTTTACTGTATCCCTCTGACCTTCTTATTGTCGATGAAACACAGAAATTGCATCGTATTTAAATACAAAAGGCGCAATGCCGACTTAAGTACAAGAGGACTGACTCTTTTTACTGATTATGTTTTGAACCATTCCTGTGACACTAGCTATAGATTCCGAAGCTTCACTTAGGTTTACTGTAGCCCTCTGACCTTCTTAATGACGACGAAACACAGAAATTGCATCGGAATTAAATACAAAAGGCACAATGCCGACTTAAGTACAAGAAGACTGTCTCTTCTTTCTGACTATGTTGTGAACATTTCCTGTGAGTCCAGTTTTAGATTCCAATGCTTCACAATATGTTTATGGTATCCCTTGGACCTTCTTATTGACGATGAAACACAGATATTGCATCGGAATTAAATACAAAAGGCACAAAGCCGACTTAAGTACAAGAAGACTGACTCTTCTTACTGTCAATGTTTAGAACCATTGCTGTGACACTAGTTATAGATTCCGATGCTTCACTTCAGGTTTACTGTATTCCTCTGACCTTCTTATTTACGATGAAACACAGATATTGCATCGGAATTAAATAGAAAAGGCACAATGCCGACTTAAGTACGAGAAGACTGACTCTTCTTACTGTCTATGTTTTGAACCATTCCGGTGACACTAGTTATGGTTTACGATGCTTCACTTTAGGTTTACTGTATCACTCGGAACTTCTTATTGACGATGAAACACAGAAATTGCATCGGAATTAAATACAAAATGCACAATGCAGACTCAAGTACAAGAAATCTGATCTTCCTACTGTCTATGATTTGAACCATTCCTGTGACACTAGTTATACATTCCGATGCTTCACTTCAGGTTTACTGTATCCCTCAGATCTTCTAATTGACGATGAAACACAGAAATTGCATCGTAATTTAATACAAAAGGCACAGTGCCGACTTAAGTATAAGAAGACTGCCTCTTCCTAATCTCTATGCTTTGAACCATTCCCGTGACACTAGTTATAGATTCCGATGCTTCACTTCAGGTTTACTGTATGCCTCTGACCTTTTTACTGTCGATGAAACACAGAAATTGCATCGGAATGAAATACAAAAGGCACAATGCCGACTTACGTACAAGAAGACTGACTCTTCTTACTGTCTATGTTTTGAACCATTCCTGTGACACTAGTTATAGATTCCGATGCGTCATTTCAGGTTTAATGTATCCCTTGGACCTTCTCATTGACGACGAAACACAGAAATTTCATCGGAATTACTTAGAAAAGGCACAATGCCGACTTAAGTACAAGAAGACTGACTCTTCTTACTGTCTATGTTTTGAACCATTCCTGTGACACTAGTTATAGATTCCGATGCTTCACTTTAGGTTTACTGTATCACTTGGACCTTCATATTGACGATGAAACACAGAAATTGCATCGGAATTAAATACAAAAGGCACAATGCCGACTTAAGTACAAGAAGACTGACTCTTCTTACTGTCAATGTTATTAACCATATGTGTGACACTAGTTATAGATTCCGATGCTTCACTTCAGGTTTACTGTATCCCTCTGACCTTATTGACGATGAAACTTAGAAATTGCATCGGAATTAAATACAAAAGGCACAATGCCGACTTAAGTACAAGAAGACTGACTCTTCTTACTGTCAATGTTATTAACCATTCGTGTGACACTAGTTATAGATTCCGATGCTTGACTTCAGGTTTACTGTATGCCTCTGACCTTCTTATTGTCGATGAAACACAGAAATTGCATCGGAATTACATACAAAAGGCACAATGCCGACTTAAGTACAAGAAGACTGACTCTTCTTACTGACTATGGTTTGAACTTTTCCTGTGAGACCAGTTTTAGATTCCGATGCTTCGCTATATGTTTACTGTATCCCTTGGACCATCTTATTGACGATGAAACACTGAAATTGCATCGGAATTAAATACAAAAGGCACCATGCCGACTTAAGTACAAGAAGACTGACTCCTCTTAATGACTATGTTTTGAACCAATCCTGTGACACTAGTTATAGATTCCGATGCCTCACTTCAGGTTTACTGTATCCCTTGGACCTTCTTATTGACGATGAAACACAGAAATTGCATCGGAATTAAATACAAAAGGCACAATGCTGACTTAAGTACAAGAAGACTGACTCCTCCTACTGTCTATTTTTTGAACCATTCCTGTGACACTTGTTACAGATTCCGATGCTTCACTTCAGGTTTACCGTATCCCTTGGACCTTCTTATTGACGATGAAACACAGAAATTGCATCAGAATTAAATACAAAAGGCACAATGCCGATTTAAGTACAAGAAGACTGACTCTTCTTACTGTCTATGATTTGAACCATTCCATTAACACTAGTTATACATTCCGATGGTTCACTCCAGGTTTACTGTATCCCTTTGACCTTGATATTGACGATGAAACACAGAAATTGCATCGGAATTAAATAGAAAAGGCACAATGTCGACATAAGTACAAGTAGACTGACTCTTCTTACTGTCAATGATTTGAACCATTCCTGTGACACTAGTTATAGATTCCGATGCTTCACTTCAGGTTTACTGCATTCCTTGGACCCTCTTATTGACGACGAAACACTGAAAATGCACCGGAATTAAATAGGAAAGGCACAATGCCGGCTTAAGTACAAGAAGACTGACTCTTCTTACTGTCAATGATTTGAACCATTCCTGTGACACTAGTTATAGATTCCGATGCCTCACTTTAGGTTTATTGTATCACTTGGACTTTTTTCTTGACGATGAAACACAGAATTTGCATCGGAATTAAATACAAAAGGCACAATGCCGACTCAAATACAAGATGACAGGCTCTTCTTACACTCTATGTTTTGATCCTTTCCTGTGAGACCGGTTTTAGATTCCGATGCTTCACTTCATGTTTACTGTATCCCTCTGACCTTCTTATTGACGATGAAACACAGAAATTGCATCGGAATTAAATACAAAAGGCACAATGAAGACTCAAGTACAAGAAGACTGACTCTTCCTACTGGCTATGTTTTGAACAATTCCTGTGACCCTAGTTATACATTCCGATGCTTCACTTCAGGTTTACTGTATCCCTCTGACCTTCTTCTTGATGATCAAACACAGAAATTGCATCGGAATTAAATAGAAAAGGCACAATGCTGACTTAAGTACAAGAAGACTGACTCTCCTTACTGTCTATGATTTGAACGATTCCTGTGACACTAGTTATAGATTCCGATGCTTCATTTCAGGTGTACTGTATCCCTTGGACCTTCTTATTGACGATGAAACACAGAAGTTGCATCGGAATTAAATACAAAATGCACAATGCCGACTTAAGTACAAGAAAACTGACTCTTCTCACTGTCTATGTTTGGAACAATTATTGTGACACTAGCTATAGATTCCGATGCTTCACTTCAGGTTTACTTTAGCCCTCTCACCTTCTTATTGACGATGAAACACAGAAATTGCATCGGAATTAAATACAAATGGCACAATGCCGACTCAAATACAAGATGACTGGCTCTTTTTACACTCTATGCTATGAACCTTTCCTGTGAGACCGGTATTAGATTCCGATGCTTCACTTCAGGTTTACTGTATCCCTCGGACCTTCTTCTTGATGATCAAACACATAAATTGCATCGGAATTAAAAAAAAAGCACAATACCGACTTAAGTACAAGAAGACTGTCCCTTCTTTCTGACTATGTTGTGAACATTTCCTGTGAGTCCAGTTTTAGATTCCGATGCTTCACAATATGTTTATTGTATCCCTTGGACCTTCTTATTGATGATGAAACACAGATATTGCATCGGAATTAAATACAAAAGGCCCAATGCCGACTTAAGTACAAGAAGACTGACTCTTTTTACTCTCTATGTTTAGAACCATTCCTGTGACACTAGTTACAGATTCCGATGCTTCACTTCAGGTTTACTGTATCCCTCTGACCTTCTTATTTACGATGAAACACAGAAATTGCATCGGAATTAAATACAAAAGGCACAATGCCGACTTAAGTGCAAGAAGACTGACTCTTCTTACTGTTTATGTTTTGAACCATTCCGGTGACACTAGTTATAGTTTCCGATGCTTCTTAGGTGTACTGTATCACTTGGACCTTCTTATTGACGATGAAACACAGAAATTGCATCGGAATTGAATACAAAAGGCACAATAACGACTCAAGTACAAGAAATCTGACTCTACCTACTGTCTATGATTTGAACCATTCCTGTGACACTAGTTATACATTCCTATGCTTCACTTCAGGTTTACTGTATCCCTCTGACCTTCTAATTGACGATGAAACACAGAAGTTGCATCGGAATTAAATACAAAAGGCACAGTGCCGACTTAAGTATAAGAAGATTGACTCTTTCTAATCTCTATGTTTTGAACCAATCCTGTGACACTAGTTATAGATTCCGATGCTTCACTTAGGTTTACTGTATCCCTCTGACCTTCTTATTGACGATGAAACACAGAAATTGCATCGGAATTAAATACAAAAGGCACAATGCCGACTTACGTACAAGAAGACTGACTCATCCTTCTGTCTATGTTTTGAACCATTCCTGTGACACTAGTTATAGATTCCGATGCTCACTTCAGGTTTCTGTATCCCTTGGACCTTCTCATTGACGACGAAACACAAAAACTGCTTCGGTATTAAATAGAAAAGGCACAATGCGACTTAAGTACAAGAAGACTGTCTCTTCCAAATTTCTATGTTTTGAACCATTCCTGTGACATTAGTTATAGATTCCAATGCTTCACTTCAGGTTTACTGTATCCCTCTGACCTTCTTATTGTCGATGAAACACAGAAATTGCATCGGATTTAAATACAAAAGGCGCAATGCCGACTTAAGTACAAGAGGACTGGCTCTTTTTACTGACTATGGTTTGAACCATTCCTGTGACACTATTTATAGATTCCGATGCTCACTTCTAGGTTTCTGTATCCCTTGGACCTTCTCATTGACGACGAAACACAAAAACTGCTTCGGAATTAAATAGAAAAGGCACAATGCGACTTAAGCACAAGAAGACTGACTCTTCCAACTTTCTATGTTTTGAACCATTCCTGTGACATTAGTTATAGATTCCAATGCTTCACTTCAGGTTTACTGTATCCCTGTGACCTTCTTATTTACGATGAAACACAGAAATTGCATCGAAATTAAATACAAAAGGCACAGTGCCGACTTAAGTATAAGAAGACTGACTCTTCCTAATCTCTATGTTTTGAACCATTCCCGTGACAATAGTTATAGATTCCGATGCTTCACTTTAGGTTTATTGTGTCACTTGGACCTTCTTATTGACGATGAAACACAGAAATTGCATCGGAATTGAATACAAAAGGCACAATAACGACTCAAGTACAAGAAATCTGACTCTTCCTACTGTCTATGATTTAACCCATTCCTGTGACACTAGTTATAAATTCCGATGCTTCACTTCAGGTTTACTGTATCCCTCTGACCTTCTAATTGACGATGAAACACAGAAATTGCATCGGAATTAAATACAAAAGGCACAGTGCCGACTTAAGTATAAGAAGATTGACTCTTCCTAATCTCTATGTTTTGAACCATTTCCGTGATAGTAGTTATAGATTCCGATGCTTCACTTCAGGTTTACTGTATCCCTCACTCCTTCTTATTGACGATGAAACACAGAAATTGCATCGGAATTAAATACGAAAGGCACAATGCCGACTTACGTACAAGAAGACTGACTCATCCTTCTGTCTATGTTTTGAACCATTCCTGTGACACTAGTTATAGATTCCGATGCTTCACTTCAGGTTTCTGTATCCCTTGGACCTTCTCATTGACGACGAAACACAAAAACTGCATCGGATTTAATAGAAAAGGCACAATGCCGACTTAAGTACAAGAAGACTGACTCTTCCAACTTTCTATGTTTAGAACCATATCCTGTGACATTAGTTATAGATTCCAATGCTTAACTTCAGGTTTACTGTATCCCTCTGACCTTCTTATTGTCGATGAAACACAGAAATTGCATCGTATTTAAATACAAAAGGCGCAATGCCGACTTAAGTACAAGAGGACTGACTCTTTTTACTGATTATGTTTTGAACCATTCCTGTGACACTAGCTATAGATTCCGAAGCTTCACTTAGGTTTACTGTAGCCCTCTGACCTTCTTAATGACGACGAAACACAGAAATTGCATCGGAATTAAATACAAAAGGCACAATGCCGACTTAAGTACAAGAGGACTGTCTCTTCTTTCTGACTATGTTGTGAACATTTCCTGTGAGTCCAGTTTTAGATTCCAATGCTTCACAATATGTTTATTGTATCCCTTGGACCTTCTTATTGACGATGAAACACAGATATTGCATCGGAATTAAATACAAAAGGCACAATGCCGACTTAAGTACAAGAAGACTGACTCTTCTTACTGTCAATGTTTAGAACCATTCCTGTGACACTAGTTACAGATTCCGATGCTTCACTTCAGGTTTACTGTATCCCTCTGACCTTCTTATTTACGATGAAACACAGATATTGCATCGGAATTAAATAGAAAAGGCACAATGCCGACTTAAGTACAAGAAGACTGACTCTTCTTACTGTCTATGTTTTGAACCATTCCGGTGACACTAGTTATAGTTTACGATGCTTCACTTTATGTTTACTGTATCACTCGGAACTTCTTATTGACGATGAAACACAGAAATTCCATCGGAATTAAATACAAAAGGCACAATGCAGACTCAAGTACAAGAAATCTGACTCTTCCTACTGTCTATGATTTGAATCATTCCTGTGACACTAGTTATACATTCCGATGCTTCACTTCAGGTTTACTGTATCCCTCTGATCTTCTAATTGACGATGAAACACAGAAATTGCATCGTAATTTAATACAAAAGGCACAGTGCCGACTTAAGTATAAGAAGACTGACTCTTCCTAATCACTATGTTTTGAACCATTCCCGTGACACTAGTTATAGATTCCGATGCTTCACTTCAGGTTTACTGTATGCCTCTGACCTTCTTACTGTCGATGAAACACAGAAATTGCATCGGAATTAAATACAAAAGGCACAATGCCGACTTACGGACAAGAAGACTGACTCTTCTTACTGTCTATGTTTTGAACCATTCCTGTGACACTAGTTATAGATTCCGATGCGTCACTTCAGGTTTACTGTATCCCTTGGACCTTCTCATTGACGACGAAACACAGAAATTTCATCGGAATTACTTAGGAAAGGCACAATGCCGACTTAAGTACAAGAAGACTGACTCTTCTTACTGTCTATGTTTTGAACCATTCCTGTGACACTAGTTATAGATTCCGATGCTTCACTTTAGGTTTACTGTATCACTTGGACCTTCATATTGACGATGAAACACAGAAATTGCATCGGAATTAAATACAAAAGGCACAATGCCGACTTAAGTACAAGAAGACTGACTCTTCTTACTGTCAATGTTATTCACCATTCGTGTGACACTAGTTATAGATTCCGATGCTTCACTTCAGGTTTACTGTATCCCTCTGACCTTCTTATTGTCGATGAAACACTGAAATTGCATCGGAATTAAATACAAAAGGCACCATGCCGCCTTAAGTACAAGAAGACTGACTCCTCTTACTGACTATGTTTTGAACCAATCCTGTGACACTAGTTATAGATTCCGATGCCTCACTTCAGGTTTGCTGTATCCCTTGGACCTTCTTATTGACGATGAAACACAGAAATTGCATCGGAATTAAATACAAAAGGCACAATGCTGATTTAAGTACAAGAAGACTGACTCCTCCTACTGTCTATTTTTTGAACCATTCCTGTGACACTTGTTATAGATTCCGATGCTTCACTTCAGGTTTACTGTATCCCTTGGACCTTCTTATTGACGATGAAACACAGAAATTGCATCAGAATTAAATACAAAAGGCACAATGCCGATTTAAGTACAAGAAGACTGACTCTTCTTACTGTCTATGATTTGAACCATTCCATTAACACTAGTTATAGATTCCGATGGTTCACTCCAGGTTTACTGTATCCCTTTGACCTTGATATTGACGATGAAACACAGAAATTGCATCGGAATTAAATAGAAAAGGCACAATGTCGACATAAGTACAAGAAGACTGACTTTTCTTACTGACTATGATTTGAACCATTCCTGTGACACTAGTTATGGATTCATATGATTCACTTCAGGTTTACTGTACCCCTTGGACCTTCTTATTTACGACGAAACACAGAAATTGAATCGGGATTAAATACAAAACTCACAATGCCGACTTAATTACAAGTAGACTGACTCTTCTTACTGTCAATGATTTGAACCATTCCTGTGACACTAGTTATAGATTCCGATGCTTCACTTTAGGTTTATTGTATCACTTGGACTTTTTTCTTGACGATGAAACACAGAATTTGCATCGGAATTAAATACAAAAGGCACAATGCCGACTCAAATACAAGATGACAGGCTCTTCTTACACTCTATGTTTTGATCCTTTCCTGTGAGACCGGGTTTAGATTCCGATGCCTCACTTCATGTTTACTGTATCCCTCCGACCTTCTTATTGACGATGAAACACAGAAATTGCATCGGAATTAAATACAAAAGGCACAATGAAGACTCAAGTACAAGAAGACTGACTCTTCCTACTGGCTATGTTTTGAACAATTCCTGTGACCCAAGTTATACGTTCCGATGCTTCACTTCAGGTTTACTGTATCCCTCTGACCTTCTTCTTGATGATCAAACACTGAAATTGCATCGGAATTAAATAAAAAAGGCACAATGCCGACTTAAGTACAAGAAGACTGACTCTCCTTACTGTCTATGATTTGAACGATTCCTGTGACACTAGTTATAGATTCCGATGCTTCATTTCAGGTGTACTGTATCCCTTGGACCTTCTTATTGACGATGAAACACAGAAGTTGCATCGGAATTAAATACAAAATGCACAATGCCGACTTAAGTACAAGAAAACTGACTCTTCTCACTGTCTATGTTTGGAACAATTCCTGTGACACTAGTTATAGATTCCGATGCCTCAGTTCAATTTTACTGTATCCCTTGGACCTTCTTATTGACGATGAAACACAGAAGTTGCATCGGAATTAAATACAAAAGGCATAATGCCGACTTAAGTACAAGAAGACTGACTCTTCCTACAGTCTCTGTTTTGAACCATTCCTGTGACACTAGCTATAGATTCCGATGCTTCACTTCAGGTTTACTTTAGCCCTCTGACCTTCTTATTGACGATGAAACACAGAAATTGCATCGGAATTAAATACAAATGGCACAATGCCGACTCAAATACAAGATGACTGGCTCTTTTTACTCTCTATGCTATGAACCTTTCCTGTGAGACCGGTATTAGATTCCGATTCTTCACTTCAGGTTTACTGTATCCCTCTGACCTTCTTCTTGATGATCAAACACATAAATTGCATCGGAATTAAATACAAAAGGCACAATACCGACTTAAGTACAAGAAGACTGTCTCTTCTTTCTGACTATGTTGTGAACATTTCCTGTGAGTCCAGTTTTAGATTCCGATGCTTCACAATATGTTTATTGTATCCCTTGGACCTTCTTATTGATGATGAAACACAGATATTGCATCGGAATTAAATACAAAAGGCCCAATGCCGACTTAAGTACAAGAAGACTGACTCTTCTTACTGTCAATGTTATTAACCATTCGTGTGACACTAGTTATAGATTCCGATGCTTCACCTCAGGTTTACTGTATCCCTCTGGCCTTCTTATTGACGACGAAACACAGAAATTGCATCAGAATTAAATAGAAAAGGCACAATGCCGACCTAAGTACAAGAAGACTGACTCTTTCTAATCTCTATGTTTTGAACCATTCCTGTGACACTAGTTATAGATTCCGATGCTTCACTTAGGTTTACTGTATCCCTCTGACCTTCTTATTGACGATGAAACACAGAAATTGCATCGGAATTAAATACAAAAGGCACAATGCCGACTTACGTACAAGAAGACTGACTCATCCTTCTGTCTATGTTTTGAACCATTCCTGTGACACTAGTTATAGATTCCAATGCTTCACAATATGTTTATTGTATCCCTTGGACCTTCTTATTGACGATGAAACACAGATATTGCATCGGAATTAAATACAAAATTCACAATGCCGACTTAAGTACAAGACGACTGATTCTTCTTACTGTCTATGTTTAGAACCATTCCTGTGACACTAGTTACGGTATCCGATGCATCACTTCAGGTTTAATGTATCCCTCTGACCTTCTTATTTACGATGAAACACAGAAATTGCATCGGAATTAAATAGAAAAGGCACAATGCCGACTTAAGTACAAGAAGACTGACTCTTCTTACTGTCTATGTTTTGAACCTATCCGGTGACACTAGTTATAGTTTCCGATGCTTCACTTTAGGTTTACTGTATCACTTGGAACTTCCTATTGACGATGAAACACAGAAATTGCATCGGAATTAAATACAAAAGGCACAATGCAGACTCAAGTACAAGAAATCTAACTCTTCCTACTGTCTATGATTTGAACCATTCCTGTGACACTAGTCATACATACCGATATTTCACTTCAGGTTTACTGTATCCCTCTGATCTTCTAATTGACGATAAAAACACAGAAATTGCATCGGAATTAAATACAAAAAGCACAATGCCGACTTCAGTACAAGAAGACTGACTCTTCTTACTGTCAATGTTATTAACCATTCGTGTGACACTAGTTATAGATTCCGATGCTTCACCTCAGGTTTACTGTATCCCTCTGGCCTTCTTATTGACGACGAAACACAGAAATTGCATCAGAATTAAATAGAAAAGGCACAATGCCGACCTAAGTACAAGAAGACTGACTCTTCTTACTGACTATGGTTTGAACTTTTCCTGTGAGACCAGTTTTAGATTCCGATGCTACGCTATATGTTTACTGTATCCCTTGGACCATCTTATTGACGATGAAACACTGAAATTGCATCGGAATTAAATACAAAAGGCACCATGCCGACTTAAGTACAAGAAGACTGACACCTCTTACTGACTATGTTTTGAACCATTCCTGTGACACTAGTTATAGATTCCGATGCCTCACTTCAGGTTTACTGTATCCCTTGGACCTTCTTATTGACGATGAAACACAGAAATTGCATCAGAATTAAATACAAAAGGCACAATGCCGATTTAAGTACAAGAAGACTGACTCTTCTTACTGTCTATGATTTGAACCATTCCATTAACACTAGTTATAGATTCCGATGGTTCACTCCAGGTTTACTGTATCCCTTTGACCTTGATATTGACGATGAAACACAGAAATTGCGTCGGAATTAAATAGAAAAGGCACAATGTCGACATAAGTTCAAGAAGACTGACTCTTCTTACTGACTATGATTTGAACTATTCCTGTGACACTAGTTATGGATTCCGATGATTCACTTCAGGTTTACTGTATCCCTTGGACCTTCTTATTTACGATGAAACACAGAAATTGAATCGGGATTAAATAGAAAAAAAAGCACAATGCCGACTTAAGTACAAGTAGAGTGACTCTTCTTACTGTCAATGATTTGAACCATTCCTGTGACACTAGTTATAGATTCCGATGCTTCACTTCAGGTTTACTGCATTCCTTGGACCCTCTTATTGACGACGAAACACTAAAAATGCACCGGAATTAAATAGGAAAGGCACAATGCCGACTTAAGTACAAGAAGACTGACTCTTCTTACTGTCTATGTTTTGAACCATTCCTGTGACACTAGTTATAGGTTCCGATGCTTCACTTTAGGTTTACTGTATCACTTGTACTTTTTCTTGACGATGAAACAAAGAATTTGCATCGGAATCAAATACAAAAGGCACAATGCCGACTCAAATACAAGATGACATGCTCTTCTTATACTCTATGTTTTGATCCTTTCCTGTGAGACCGGTTTTAGATTCCGATGCTTCACTTCATGTTTACTGTAGCCCTCTGACCTTCTTATTGACGATGAAACACAGAAATTGCATCGGAATTAAATACAAAAGGAACAATGAAGACTCAAGTACAAGAAGACTGACTCTCCTTACTGTCTATGATTTGAACGATTCCTGTGACACTAGTTATAGATTCCGATGCTTCATTTTAGGTGTACTGTATCCCTTGGACCTTCTTATTGACGATAAAACACAGAAGTTGCATCGGAATTAAATACAAAATGCACAATGCCGACTTAAGTACAAGAAAACTGACTCTTCTCACTGTCTATGTTTGGAACCATTCCTGTGACACTAGTTATAGATTCCGATGCCTCAGTTCAGGTTTACTGTATCCCTTGGACCTTCTTATTGACGATGAAACACAGAAGTTGCATCGGAATTAAATACAAAAGGCATAATGCCGACTTAAGTACAAGAAGACTGACTCTTCCTACTGTCTCTGTTTTGAACCATTCCTGTGACACTAGCTGTAGATACCGATGCTTCACTTCAGGTTTACTTTAGCCCTGTGACCTTCTTATTGACGATGAAACACAGAAATTGCATCGGAATTAAATACAAATGGCACAATGCCGACTCAAATACAAGATGACTGGCTCTTTTTACTCTCTATGCTATGAACCTCTCCTGTGAGACCGGTATTAGATTCCGATGCTTCACTTCAGGTTTACTGTATCCCTCTGACCTTCTTCTTGATGATCAAACACATAAATTGCATCGGAATTAAATACAAAAGGCACAATACCGACTTAAGTACAAGAAGACTGTCTCTTCTTTCTGACTATGTTGTGAACATTTCCTGTGAGTCCAGTTTTAGATTCCGATGCTTCACAATATGTTTATTGTATCTCTTGGACCTTCTTATTGACGATGAAACACAGAAATTCCATCGGAATTGAATACAAAAGGCACAATAACGATTCAAGTACAAGAAATCTGACTCTACCTACTGCCTATGATTTGAACCATTCCTGTGACACTAGTTATACATTCCTATGCTTCACTTCAGGTTTACTGTATCCCTCTGACCTTCTAATTGACGATGAAACACAGAAGTTGCATCGGAATTAAATACAAAAGGCACAGTGCCGACTTAAGTATAAGAAGATTGACTCTTTCTAATCTCTATGTTTTGAACCATTTCCGTTATACTAGTTATAGATTCCGATGCTTCACTTCAGGTTTACTGTATCCCTCTGACCTTCTTATTGACGATGAAACACAGAAACTGCATCGGAATTAAATACAAAAGGCACAATGCCGACTTACGTACAAGAAGACTGACTCATCCTTCTGTCTATGTTTTGAACCATTCCTGTGACACTAGTTATAGATTCCGATGCTCACTTCAGGTTTCTGTATCCCTTGGACCTTCTCATTGACGACGAAACACAAAAACTGCTTCGGAATTAAACTGAAAATGCACAATGCGACTTAAGTACAAGAAGACTGACTCTTCCAACTTTCTATGTTTTGAACCATTCCTGTGACATTAGTTATAGATTCCAATGCTTCACTTCAGGTTTACTGTATCCCTCTGACCTTCTTATTGTCGATGAAACACAGAAATTGCATCGGATTTAAATACAAAAGGCGCAATGCCGACTTAAGTACAAGAGGACTGACTCTTTTTACTGACTATGTTTTGAACCATTCCTGTGACACTAGCTATAGATTCCGAAGCTTCACATAGGTTTACTGTAGCCCTCTGACCTTCTTATTGACGACGAAACACAGAAATTGCATCGGAATTAAATACAAAAGCCACAATGACGACTTAAGTACAAGAAGACTGTCTCTTCTTTCTGACTATGTTGTGAACATTTCCTGTGAGTCCAGTTTTAGATTCCAATGCTTCACAATATGTTTATTGTATCCCTTGGACCTTCTTATTGACGATGAAACACAGATATTGCATCGGAATTAAATACAAAATTCACAATGCCGACTTAAGTACAAGAAGACTGAATCTTCTTACTGTCTATGTTTAGAACCACTCCTGTGACACTAGTTACGGTATCCGATGCTTCACTTCAGGTTTAATGTATCCCTCTGACCTTCTTATTTACGATGAAACACAGAAATTGCATCGGAATTAAATAGAAAAGGCACAATGCCGACTTAAGTACAAGAGGACTGATTCTTCTTACTGTCTATGTTTTGAACCTATCCGGTGACACTAGTTATAGTTTCCGATGCTTCACTTTAGGTTTACTGTATCACTTGGAACTTCCTATTGACGATGAAACACAGAAATTGCATCGGAATTAAATACAAAAGGCACAATGCAGACTCAAGTACAAGAAATCTGACTCTTCCTACTGTCTATGATTTGAACCATTCCTGTGACACTAGTCATACATTCCGATGCTTCACCTCAGGTTTGCTGTATCCCTCTGATCTTCTAATTGACGATGAAACACAGAAATTGCATCGAAATTAAATACAAAAGGCACAGTGCCGACTTAAGTATAAGAAGACTGACTCTTCCTAATCTCTATGTTTTGAACCATTCCCGTGACACTAGTTATAGATTCCGATGCTTCACTTCAGGTTTACTGTATGCCTCCGACCTTCTTATTGTCGATGAAACACAGAAATTGCATCGGAAATAAATACAAAAGGCACAATGCCGACTTAAGTACAAGAGGACTGATTCTTCTTACTGTCTGTGTTTTGAACCATTCCTGTGACACTAGTTATAGATTCAGATGCGTCACTTCAGGTTTACTGCATCCCTTGGACCTTCTTATTGACGACGAAACACAGAAATAGCATCGGAATTACTTAGGAAAGGCACAATGCCGACTTAAGTACAAGAAGACTGACTCTTCTTACTGTCTATGTTTTGAACCATTCCTGTGACACTAGTTATAGATTCCGATGCTTCACTTTATGTTTACTGTATCACTTGGACCTTCTTATTGACGATGAAACACAGAAATTGCATCGGAATTAAATACAAAAAGCACAATGCCGACTTCAGTACAAGAAGACTGACTCTTCTTACTGTCAATGTTATTAACCATTCGTGTGACACTAGTTATAGATTCCGATGCTTCGCTATATGTTTACTGTATCCCTGGGACCTTCTTGTTGACGATGAAACACTGAAATTGCATCGGAATTAAATACAAAAGGCACCATGCCGACTTAAGTACAAGAAGACTGACTCCTCTTACTGACTATGTTTTGAACCATTCCTGTGACACTAGTTATAGATTCCGATGCCTCACTTCAGGTTTACTGTATCCCTTGGACCTTCTTATTGACGATGAAACACAGAAATTGCATCGGAATTAAATACAAAAGGCACAATGCCGACTTAAGTACAAGAAGACTGACTCTTCTTCCTGTCTATGATTTTAACCATTCCATTGACACTAGTTATAGATTCCGATGGTTCACTCCTGGTTTACTGTTTCCCTTTCACCTTGTTATTGACGATGAAACACAGAAATTGCATCGGAATTAAATAGAAAAGGCACAATGTCAACATAAGTACAAGAAGACTGACTCTTCTTACTGACTATGTTTTGAACCATTTCTGTGACACTAGTTATTGTTTCCGATGATTCACTTCAGGTTTACTGTATCCCTTGGACCTTCTTATTTACGATGAAACACAGAAATTGCATCGGGATTAAATACAAAAGGCACAATGCCGACTTAAGTACAAGTAGACTGACCCTTCTTACTGTCAATGATTTGAACCATTCCTGTGACACTAGTTATAGATTCCGATGCTTCACTTCAGGTTTACTGCATTCCTTGGACCCTCTTATTGACGACGAAACACAGAAAATGCACCGGAATTAAATAGGAAAAGCACAATGCCGACTTAAGTACAAGAAGACTGACTCATCTTACTGTCTATGTTTTGAACCATTCCTGTGACACTAGTTATAGATTCCGACTCTTCACTTCAGGTTTACTGTATCCCTTGGACATTCTTATTGTCGACGAAACACAGAATTTGCATCGGAATTAAATAGAAAAGGCAAAATGCCGAATCAAGTACAAGAACACTGACTCTTCCTACTTTCTATGTTTTGAATCATTCCTGTAATACTAGTTATAGATTCCGATGCTTCAATTCAGGTTTATTGTATCCCTCTGACCTTCTTATTTACGATGAAACACAGAAATTGCATCGGAATTAAATACAAAAGGCACAATGCCGACATAAGTACAAGAAGACTGACTCTTCTTACTGTCAATGTTATTAACCATTCGTGTGGCACTAGTTATAGATTCCGATGCTTCACTTCAGGTTTACTGTATCCCTCTGACCTTCTCATTGACGATGAAACTTAGAAATTGCATCGGATTTAAATACAAAATGCACAATGCCGAATCACATACAAGATGACTGGCTCTACTTACTCTCTATGCTTTGAACCTTTCCTGTGAGACCGGTTTTAGATTCCGATGCTTCACATCAGGTTTACTATATCCCTTGGACCTTCTTATTGACGACGAAACACAGAAATTGCATCGGAATTAAATAGAAAAGGCACAATGCCGACTGAAGTACAAGAAGACTGACCCTTCTTACTGACTATGCTTTGAACTTTTCCTGTGAGACCAGTTTTAGATTACGATGCTTCGCTATATGTTTACTGTATCCCTTGTCCCTTCTTATTGACGATGAAACACAGAAATTGCATCGGAATTAAATACAAAAGGCACCATGCCGACTTAAGTACAAGAAGACTGACTCCTCTTACTGACTATGTTTTGAACCATTCCTGTGACACCAGTTATAGATTCCGATGCCTCACTTCAGGTTTACTGTATCCCTTGGACCTTCTTATTGATGATGAAACACAGAAATTGCATCGGAATTAAATACAAAAGCACAATGCCGACTTAAGTACAAAAAGACTGACTCTTCCTACTGTCTATGTTTTGAACCATTCCTGTGACGCTAGTTATAGATTCCGATGCCTCACTTCAGGTTTACTGTATCCCTTGGACCTTCTTATTAACGATGAAACACAGAAATTGCATCGGATTAAAATACAAAAGGCACAATGCTGACTTAATTACAAGAAGACTGACTCTTCGTACTGTCTATTTTTTGAACCATTCCTGTGACACTTGTGATAGATTCCGATGCTTCACTTCAGGTTTACTGTATCCCTTGGACCTTCTTATTGACGATGAAACACAGAAATTGCATCAGAATTAAATACAAAAGGCACAATGCCGACTTAAGTACAAGAAGACTGACTCTTCTAACTGTCAATGTTTTTAACCATTCCTGTGACACTAGTTATAGATTCCGATGCTTCACTTCAGGTTTACTGTATCCCTCTGACCTTCTTATTGACGATGAAACTTAGAAATTGCATCGGAATTAAATAAAAAATTCACAATGCCGACTCAAATAATAGATGACTATCTTTTCTTACTCTCTATGCTTTGAACCATTCCTGTGAGACCAGTTTTAGATTCTGATGCTTCACTTCAGGTTTACTGTATCCCTCTGACTTTCTTATTGACGATGAAACAGAGAAATTGCATCGGAATTAAATACAAAAGGCACAATGCCAACTTAAGTACAACAATACTGACTCTTCCTACTGTCTGCGCTTTTAACCATTCCTGTGACACTTGTTATAGATACCGATGCTTCACTTCAGGTTTACTGCATCCCTCTGACCTTCTTATTGACGATGAAACTCAGAAATTGCATCGGAATTAAATACAAATGGCACAATGCCGACACAAGTACAAGAAGACAGATTCTTCCTACTGTCTATGTTTGAAACATTCCTGTGACACTAGTTATACATTCCGATGCTTCACTTCAGGTTTACAGTATCGCTCTGACCTTCTTCTTGATGATGAAACACAGAAATTGCATCGGAATTAAATAGAAAAGGCACTATGCCGACTTAAGTACGAGAAGACTGACTCTTCTTACTGTCTATGATTTGAACCATTCTTGTGACTCTAGTTATAGATTCCGATGCTTCACTTCAGGTTTACTGTATCCCTTGGAACTTCTTATTGACGATGAAACACAGAAATTGGATCGGGATTAAATTCAGAAGGCACAATGCCGACTTAAGTACAGGTGGACTGACTCTTCTTACTGTCTATGTTTTGAACCATTCCTGTGACACTAGTTATAGATTCTGATGCTTCACATCAGTTTCACTGTATCCCTCTGACCTTCTCATTGACGATGAAACACAGAAATAGCATCGGAGTTAAATACAAAACGCACAATGCCGACTTAAGTATAACAAGACTGACTGTTCCTACTGACTATGCTTTGAACCATCCCTGTGACACTAGTTATAGATTCCAATGCTTCACTTCAGGTTTACTGTATCCCTGTGACCTTCTTATTGACGATGAAACTTAGAAATTGAATCGGAATTAAATACAAAAGGCACAATGCCGACTCAAATACAAGATGCCTGGCTCTTCTATTCTTTATGTTTTGATCCTTTCCTGTGAGACCGGTTTTAGTTTCCGATGCTTCACTTCATGTTTACTGTATCCCTTTGACCTTGTTCTTGATGATCAAACACAGAAATTGCATCGGAATCAAATAGAAAAGGCACAATGCCGACTTAAGTACAAGAAGACTGACTCTCCTAACTGTCTATGAGTTGAACGATTCCTGTGACACTAGTTATAGATTCCGATGCTTCATTTCAGGTGTACTGTATCCCTTGGACCTTCTTATTGACGATGACACACAGAAATTGCATCGGAAATAAATAGAAAATGCACAATGTTGACTAAAGTACAAGAAGACTGACTCTTCTTACTGTCTATGTTTTGAACCATTCCTGTGACACTAGTTATAGATTCCGATGCTTCACTTCAGGTTTACTGTATCCCTCTGACCTTCTTATTGACGATCAAACACAGAAATTGCATCGTAATTAAATAGAAAAGGCACAATGCCAACTTATGTACAAGGAGAGTGACTCTTCCCACTGTCTATGTTTTGAACCATTCCTGTGACACTAGTTATAGATCCCGATTCTTCACTTCAGGTTTACTGTATCCCTTGGACCTTCTTATTGTCGACGAAACACAGAATTTGCATCGGAAATAAATAGAAACGGCACAATGCCGACTCAAGTACAAGAACACTGACTCTTCCTACTGTCTATGTTTTGAATCATTCCAGTAACACTAGTTATAGATTCCGATGCTTCACTTCATGTTTACTGTATCCCTCTGACCTTCTTATTGACGATGAAACTTAGAAATTGCATCGGAATTAAATACAAAAGGCATAATGCCGACTCAAATAATAGATGTCTATCTCTTCTTACTCTCTATGCTTTGAACCTTTCCTGTGAGACAAGTTTTAGATTCCGATGCTTCACTTCAGGTTTACTGTATCCCTCTGACTTTCTTATTGACGATGAAACAGAGAAATTGCATCGGAATTAAATACAGAAGGCACAATGCCGACTTAAGTACAAGAATACTGACTCCTCCTACTGTCTGTGTTTTGAACCATTCGTGTGACACTAGTTATATATTCCGATGCTTCACTTCTGGTTTACTGCATCCCTCTGACCTTCTTATTGACGATGAAACTCAGAAATTGCATCGGGATTAAATACAAATGGCACAATGCCGACACAAGTACAAGAAGACTGACTCTTCCTACTGTCTATGTTTGAAACATTCCTGTGACACTAGTTATAAATTCCGATGCTTCACGTCAGGTTTACAGTATCGCTCTGACCTTCTTCTTGATGTTGAAACACAGAAATTGGATCGGAATTAAATAGAAAAGGCACTATGCTGACTTAAGTACAAGAAGACTGACTCTTCTTACTGTCTATGATTTGAACCATTCTTGTGACACTAGTTATAGATTCCGATGCTTCACTTCAGGTGTACTGTATCCCTTGGACCTTCTTATTGACGATAAAACACAGAAATTGCATCGGGATTAAATATAAAAGGCACAATGCCGACTTAAGTACAAGAATACTGACTCCTCCTACTGTCTGTGTTTTGAACCATTCCTGTGACACTAGTTATAGATTCTGATGCTTCGCATCAGTTTCACTGTATCCCTCTGACCTTCTCATTGACGATGAAACACAGAAATAGCATCGGAATTAAATACAAAACGCACAATGCCGACTTAAGTACAACAAGACTGACTCTTCCTACTGACTATGCTTTGAACCATCCCTGTGACACTAGTTATAGATTCCGATGCTTTACTTCAGGTTTACTGTATCCCTCTGACCTTCTTATTAACGATGAAACACAGAAATGGCATCGGAAATAAATACAAAATGCACAATGCCGACACAAGTACAAGAAGACTGACTCTTCCTACTGACTATGTTTTGAACCATTCCTGTGTCACTAGTTATACATTCCGATGCTTCACTTAAGGTTTACTGTATCCCTGTGACCTTCTTATTGACGATGAAACACAGAAATTGCATCGGATCTAAATACAAAGGGCACAGTGCCGACTTAAGTATAAGAAGACTGACTGTTTCTAATCTCTATGATTTGAACCATTCCTGTGACACTAGTTATAGATTGCGATGCTTCACTTCAGGTTTACTGTATCCCTCTGACCTTATTGACGATGAAACACAGAAACTGCATCGGAATTAAATACAAAAGGCACAATGCCGACTTACGTCTAAGAAGACTAACTCATCTTACTGTCTATTTTTTGAAGCATTCCTGTGACACTAGTTATAGATTCCGATGCTTCACTTCAGGTTTACAGTATCCCTTGGACCTTCTCATTGACGACCAACTGTCTATGTTTTGAACCATTCCTGTGACACTAGTTATAGATTCCGATGCTTCACTTCAGGTTTGCTGTATCCCTCTGGCCTTTTATATTGTCGATGAAACACAGAAATTGCATCGGAATTAAATACAAAAGGCACAATGCCGACTTAAGTACATGAGGACTGACTTTTCTTACTGTCTATGTTTTGAACCATTCCTGTGACACTAGTTATAGATTCCGATGCTTCACTTCAGGTTTACTGCATCCCTTGGACTTTCTTATTGACGACGAAACACAGAAATTGCATCGTAATAAAAGAGGAAAGGCACAATGCCGACTTAAGTACAAGAAGACTGACCCTTCCTATTGTCTATATTTTGAACGATCCCTGTGACACTAGTTATAGATTCCAATGCTTCACTTCAGGTTTATTGTATCCCTTGGATCTTCTTATTGACGACGATACACAGAATTTGCATCGGAATTAAATAGAAAAGGCACAATACCGACTTAAGTACAAGAAGACTGACTCTTCCTACTGTCTCTGTTTTGAACCATTCCTGTGACACTAGTTATAGATTCCGATGCTTCACTTCAGGTTTACTGTATCCCTCTGACCTTCTTATTGACGATCAAACACAGAAAAAGCATCGGAATTAAATACAAAAGGCACAAGGCCCACTTAAGTACAAGAAGACTGTCTCTTCTTTCTGACTATGCTGTGAACATTTCCTGTGAGACCAGTTTTACATTCCGATGCTTCACTATATGTTTATTGTATCCCTTGGACATTCTTATTGACGATGAAACACAGAAATTGCATCGGAATTAAATACAAAGGGCACAATGCCGAGATTAGTACAAGTAGACTGACTCTTCTTACTGTCTATGTTTAAAACCATTCCTGTGACACTAGTTATAGATTCCGATGCTTCACTTCAGGTTCACTGTATCCCTCTGACATTCTTATTCACGATGAAACACAGAAATTGCATCGGAATTAAATAGAAAAGGCACAATGCCGACTTAAGTACAAGAAGACTGACTCTTCTTACTGTCTATGTTTTGAACCATTCCGGTGACACTAGTTATAGTTTCCGATGCTTCACTTCAGGTTTACTGTATCACTTGGACCTTCTTATTGACGATGAAAAACAGAAATTGCATCGGAATTAAATACAAAAGGCACAATGCTGACTTAGGTACAAGAAGACTGTCTCTTCTTTCTGACTATGTTGTGAACATTTCCTGTGAGACCAGTTTTAGATTCCGATGCTTCACCATATGTTTACTGTATCCCTCTGACCTTGTTATTGACGATGAATCACAGAAATTGCATCGTAATTAAATACAAAAGCACAATGGTTCAAATGGCTCTGAGCACTATGGGACTCAACATCTTAGGTCATAAGTCCCCTAGAACTTAGAACTACTTAAACCTAACTAACCTAAGGACATCACACACACCCATGCCCGAGGCAGGATTCGAACCTGCGACCGTAGCAGTCCCGCGGTTCCGGACTGCAGCGCCAGAACCGCTAGACCACCGCGGCCGGCACAAAAGCACAATGCCGACTTAAGTACAAGAAGACTGACTCTACTTGCTGTCTATGTTTAGAACCATTCCTGTGACACTAGTTATAGATTCCGATGTTTCACTTCAGGTTTACTGTATCCCTCTGACCTTCTTATTGACGATGAAACACAGAAATTGCATCTTAATTAAATAGAAAAGGCACAATGCCGACTTATGTACAAGAAGACTGACTCTTCCCACTGTCTATGTTTTGAACCATTCCTGTGACACTAGTTATAGATTCCGATTCTTCACTTCAGGTTTACTGTATCCCTTGGACCTTCTTATTGTCGACGAATCACAGAATTTGCATCGGAATTAAATAGAAAAGGCACAATGCCGACTCAAGTACAAGAACACTGACTCTTCCTACTGTCTATGTTTTGAATCATTCCTGTAACACTAGTTATAGATTCCGATGCTTCAATTCAGGTTTATTGTATCCCTCTGACCTTCTTATTGACGTTAAAACACAGAAATTGCATCGGAATTAAATAGAAAGGCACAATGCCGACTTAAGTACAAGAAGACTGACTCTTCTTACTGTCAATGTTTTTAACCATTCCTGTGACACTAGTTATAGATTCCGATGCTTCACTTCAGTTTTACTGTATCCCTCTGACCTTCTTATTGACGATGAGACTTAAAAATTGCATCGGAATTAAATACAAAGGGCACAATGCCGACTCAAATAATAAATGACTGGCTCTTCTTACTCTCTATGCTTTGAACCTTTCCTGTGAGACCAGTTTTACGTTCCGATGCTTCACTTCAGGTTTACTGCATCCCTCTGACCTTCTTATTGACGATGAAACTCAGAAATTGCATCGGAATTAAATACAAATGGCACAATGCCGACACAAGTACAAGAAGACTGACTCTTCCTACTGTCTATGTTTGAAACATTTCTGTGACACTAGTTATACATTCCGATGCTTCACATCAGGTTTACAGTATCGCTCTGACCTTCTTCTTGATGATGAAACACAGAAATTGCATCGGAATTAAATAGAAAAGGCACTATGCCGACTTAAGTACAAGAAGACAGACTCTTCCGACTGTCTATGATTTGAACCATTCTTGTGACACTAGTTATAGATTCCGATGCTTCACTTCAGGTGTACTTTATCCCTTGGTTCTTCTTATTGACGACGAAACACAGAAATTGCATCGGGATTAAATACAAATGGCACAATGCCGACTTAAGTACAGGTAGACTGACTCTTCTTACTGTCTATGTTTTGAACCATTCCTGTGACACTAGTTATAGATTCTGATGCTTCACATCAGTTTCACTGTATCCCTCTGACCCTCTTATTGACGATGAAACACAGAAATTGCATCGGAATTAAATACAAAAGGCACAATGCCCACTTAAGTACAAGAAGACTGTCTCTTCTTTCTGACTATGTTGTGAACATTTCCTGTGAGACCAGTTTTACATTCCGATGCTTCACTATATGTTCATTGTATCCCTTGGACCTTCTTATTGACGATAAATCACAGAAATTGCATCGCAATTAAATACAAAAGCACAATGCCGACTTAAGTACAAGAAGACTGACTCTACTTACTGTCTATGTTTAGAACCATTCCTGTGACACTAGTTATAGATTCTGATGCTTCACATCAGGATTACTGTATCCCTCTGACCTTCTTATATACGATGAAACACAGAAATTGCATCGGAAATAAATACAAAAGGCACAATGCCGATTTAAGTACAAGAAGACTGACACTTCTTACTGTCTATGTTTTGAACCATTCCGGTGACACTAGTTATAGTTTCCGATGCTTCACTTCAGGTTTACTGTATCACTTGGACCTTCTTATTGACGATAAGACACAGAAATTGCATCGGAATCAAATACAAAAGGCACAATGCCGACTTAAGTACAAGAATACTGACTCTTCCTACTGTCTGTGTTTTGAAATATTCCTGTGACACTAGTTGTAGATTCCGAAGCTTCACTTCAGGTTTACTGCATCCCTCTGACCTTCCTATTGACGATGAAACTCAGAAATTGCATCGCAATTAAATACAAAAGGCACAATGCCGACTTAAGTACAAGAAGACTGACTCTTCTTACTGTCTATGTTTTGAACCATTCCGGTGACACTAGTTATAGTTTCAGATGCTTCACTTCAGGTTTACTGTATCACTTGGACCTTCTTATTGACGACGAAACACAGAAATTGCATCAAAATTACATAGAAAAGGCACAATGCCGACTTAAGGAAAAGAAGACTGACACTTCCTACTGACTATGTTTTTAAACCATTCCTGTGACACTAGTTATAGATTCCGATGGATCACTTCAGGTTTACTGTATCCCTTGGACCTTCTTATTGACGATGAAACACACAAATTGCATCGGAATTAAATACAAAAGGCACAATGCCGACTTAAGTACAAGAAGACTGACTCTTCTTGCTGTGTATGTTTTGAACCATTCCTGTGACACTAGTTATAGATTCCGATGCTTCACTTAAGGTTTACTGTATCTCTCTGACCTTCGTATTGACGACGAAACACAGAAACTGCATCGGAATTAAATACAAAATGCACAATGCCGACTTCAGTACATGAAAACTGACTCTTCTTACTGACTATGTTTTGAACATTTCCTGTGAGACCAGTTTTAGATTCCGAAGCTTCACTATAAGTTTACTGTATCCCTTGGACCTAAATATTGACGTGAAACACATACATTGCATCCGAATTAAATAGAAAAGGCACAATGCCGACTGAAGTACAGGAAGACTGACTCTTCTTACTTACAATGATTTGAACATTTCCTGTGTGACCAGTTTTAGATTCCGATGCATCACTATGTGTTTACTGTATCCCTTGGACCTTCTTATTGACGATGAAACACAGAAATTGCATCGGAATTAAATACAAAGGGCACAATGCCGACTTAAATACAAGAAGACTGACACTTCCTACTGACTATGTTTGAACCATTCCTGTGACACTAGTTATAGATTCCGATGCATCACTTCAGGTTTACTGTATCCCTTGAACCTTCTTATTGACGATGAAACACACAAATTGCATCGGAATTAAATACAAAAGGCACAATGCCGACTTAAGTACAAGTAGACTGACTCTTCTTGCTGTGTATGTTTTGAACCATTCCTGTGACACTAGTTATATATTCCGATGCTTCACTTAAGGTTTACTGCAACCCTCTCACCTTCGTATTGACGACGAAACACAGGAACTGCATCGGAATTAAATTGAAAAGGCACAATGCCGACTTAAGTACAAGAAGACTGACTCTTCCTACTGTCTATGATTTGCACCATTCCTGTGACACTAGTTATAGATTCCGATGCTTCACTTCAGTTTTACTGTATCCCTCAGACCTTCTTATTGACGATGAAACACAGAAATGGCATCGGAATTAAATACAAAATGCACGATGTCGACTTAAGTACAAGACGACAGACTTTTCTTACTGTCTATGATTTGAACCTTTTCTGTGACACCAGTTATAAATTCCGATGCTTTACTTCAGGTTTACTGCATCCATCTGACCTTCTTCTTGATGATGAAACACAGAATTTACATCGGAATTAAATAGAAAAGGCACAATGCCGACTTACGTACAAGATGACTGACTCATCTTACTGTCTATTTTTTGAACCATTCCTGTGACACTATTTATAGATTCCGAAGCTTCACTTCAGGTTTACTGAATCCCTTGGACCTTCTCATTGACGACGAAACACAGAAATTGCATCGGAATTAAATAGAAAAGGCACAATGCCGGCTTAAGTACAAGGAGACTGACTCTTCCAACTGTCTATGTTTCGAACCATTCCTGTGACACTAGTTATAGATTCCGATGCTTCACTTCAGGTTTACTGTATCCCTCCAACCTTCGTATTGTCGATGAAACATAGAAATTGCATCGGAATTAAATTCAAAAAGCACAATGCTGACTTAAGTACAAGAGGACTGACTCTTCTTACTGTCTATGTTTTGAACCATTCCTGTGACACTAGTTATAGATACCGATGCTTCACTTCAGGTTTACTGCATCCCTTGGACCTTCTTATTGACGACGAAACACAGAATGATCGTCGGAATTAAATAGGAAAGGCACAATGCCATCTTAAGTACAAGAAGACTGACCCTTCCTATTGTCTATGTTTTGAAACATTCCTGTGACACTAGTTATAGATTTCGATGCTTCCCTTCAGGTTTACTGTATCCCTCTGACCCTCTTATTGACGGTGAAACACAGAAATTGCATCGGAATTAAATAGAAAAGGCACAATGCCGACTTAAGTACAAGAAGACTGACTCTTCTCACTGTCTATGATTTGAACCATTCCTGTGACACTAGTTACAGATTCCAATGCTTCATTTCAGGGTTACTGTATCCCTTGGACCTTCTTATTGACGACGAAACACAGAATTTGCATCGGAATTAAATACAAAAGGCACAATGCCGACTTAAGTACAAGAAGACTGACTCTTCCTACTGTCTCTGTTTTGAACCATTCCTGTGACACTAGTTATAGATTCCGTTGCTTCACTTCAGGTTTTATGGTATCCCTCTGACCTTCTTATTGACGATGAAACACAGAAATTGTATCGGAATCCAATACAAAAGGAACAATGCCGACTTAAGTACAAGAAGACTGTCTCTTTTTTCTGACTATGTTGTGAACATTTCCTGTGAGACCAGTTTTAGATTCCGATGCTTCACTATATGTTTATTGTATCCCTTGGTCCATCTTATTGACGACGAAACACAGAAATTGCATCGGAATTAAATACAAAAGGCACAATACCCACTTAAGTACAGGAAGACTGTCTCCTCTTTCTGACTGTGTTGTGAACATTTCCTGTGAGACCTGTTTTAGATTCCGATGCTTCACTATATGTTAATTGTATCCCTTGGACCTTCTTATTGACGATGAAACACAGAAATTGCATCGCAATGAAATACAAAAGCACAATGCCGACTTAAGTACAAGAAGACTGACTCTACTTACTGTCTATGTTTAGAAACGTTCCTGTGACACTAGTTATAGATTCCGATGCTTCACTTCCGGTTTTCTGTATCCCTCTGACCTTCTTATTTACGATGAAACACAGAAATTGCATCGGAATTAAATACAAAAGGCACAATGCCGACTTAAGTACAAGAAGACTGACACTTCTTACTGTTTATGTTTTGAACCATTCCGGTGACACTAGTTATAGTTTCCGATGCTTCACTTCAGGTTCACTGTATCACTTGGACCTTCTTATTGACGACGAAACACAGAAATTACATCAAAATTACATAGAAAAGGCACAATTCCGACTTTAGTAAAAGAAGACTGACTCCTCTTACTTACTATGATTTGAACATTTCTTGTGAGACCAGTTTTAGATTTCGATGCTTCACTATGTGTTTACTGTATCCCTTGGACCTTCTTATTGACGATGAAACACAGAAATTGCATCGAAATTAAATACAACAGGCACAATGCCGATGTAAGTACAAGAAGACTGACTCTTCTTACTGTCTCTGTTTTAAACCACTCCTGTGACACTAGTTATAGATTCCGATGTTTCACTTCTGGTTTACTGTATACCTTGGACCTTCTTGTTGTCGATGAAACACAGAAATTGAATCGGAATTAAATACAAAAGGCACAATGCCGACTTAAGTACAAGAAGACTGACACTTCCTACTGACTATGTTTTTAAACCATTCCTGTGACACTAGTTATAGATTCCGATGGATCACTTCAGGTTTACTGTATCACTTGAACCTTCTTATTGACGATGAAACACACAAATTGCATCGGAATTAAATACAAAAGGCACAATGCCGACTTAAGTACAAGTAGACTGACTCTTCTTGCTGTGTATGTTTTGAACCATTCCTGTGACACTAGTTATATATTCCGATGCTTCACTTAAGGTTTACTGCAACCCTCTCACCTTCGTATTGACGACGAAACACAGGAACTGCATCGGAATTAAATTGAAAAGGCACAATGCCGACTTAAGTACAAGAAGACTGACTCTTCCTACTGTCTATGATTTGCACCATTCCTGTGACACTAGTTATAGATTCCGATGCTTCACTTCAGTTTTACTGTATCCCTCAGACCTTCTTATTGACGATGAAACACAGAAATGGCATCGGAATTAAATACAAAATGCACGATGTCGACTTAAGTACAAGACGACAGACTTTTCTTACTGTCTATGATTTGAACCTTTTCTGTGACACCAGTTATAAATTCCGATGCTTTACTTCAGGTTTACAGCATCCATCTGACCTTCTTCTTGATGATGAAACACAGAATTTACATCGGAATTAAATAGAAAAGGCACAATGCCGACTTACGTACAAGATGACTGACTCATCTTACTGTCTATTTTTTGAACCATTCCTGTGACACTATTTATAGATTCCGAAGCTTCACTTCAGGTTTACTGAATCCCTTGGACCTTCTCATTGAAGACGAAACACAGAAATTGCATCGGAATTAAATAGAAAAGGCACAATGCCGGCTTAAGTACAAGGAGACTGACTCTTCCAACTGTCTATGTTTCGAACCATTCCTGTGACACTAGTTATAGATTCCGATGCTTCACTTCAGGTTTACTGTATCCCTCTGACCTTCGTATTGTCGATGAAACATAGAAATTGCATCGGAATTAAATTCAAAAGGCACAATGCTGACTTAAGTACAAGAGGACTGACTCTTCTTACTGTCTATGTTTTGAACCATTCCTGTGACACTAGTTATAGATACCGATGCTTCACTTCAGGTTTACTGCATCCCTTGGACCTTCTTATTGACGACGAAACACAGAATGATCGTCGGAATTAAATAGGAAAGGCACAATGCCATCTTAAGTACAAGAAGACTGACCCTTCCTATTGTCTATGTTTTGAAACATTCCTGTGACACTAGTTATAGATTCCGATGCTTCCCTTCAGGTTTACTGTATCCCTCTGACCCTCTTATTGACGGTGAAACACAGAAATTGCATCGGAATTAAATAGAAAAGGCACAATGCCGACTTAAGTACAAGAAGACTGACTCTTCTCACTGTCTATGATTTGAACCATTCCTGTGACACTACTTACAGATTCCAATGCTTCATTTCAGGGTTACTGTATCCCTTGGACCATCTTATTGACGACGAAACACAGAATTTGCATCGGAATTAAATACAAAAGGCACAATGCCGACTTAAGTACAAGAAGACTGACTCTTCCTACTGTCTCTGTTTTGAACCATTCCTGTGACACTAGTTATAGATTCCGTTGCTTCACTTCAGGTTTTATGGTATCCCTCTGACCTTCTTATTGACGATGAAACACAGAAATTGTATCGGAATCCAATACAAAAGGAACAATGCCGACTTAAGTACAAGAAGACTGTCTCTTTTTTCTGACTATGTTGTGAACATTTCCTGTGAGACCAGTTTTAGATTCCGATGCTTCACTATATGTTTATTGTATCCCTTGGTCCATCTTATTGACGACGAAACACAGAAATTGCATCGGAATTAAATACAAAAGGCACAATACCCACTTAAGTACAGGAAGACTGTCTCCTCTTTCTGACTGTGTTGTGAACATTTCCTGTGAGACCAGTTTTAGATTCCGATGCTTCACTATATGTTAATTGTATCCCTTGGACCTTCTTATTGACGATGAAACACAGAAATTGCATCGCAATGAAATACAAAAGCACAATGCCGACTTAAGTACAAGAAGACTGACTCTACTTACTGTCTATGTTTAGAACCGTTCCTGTGACACTAGTTATAGATTCCGATGCTTCACTTCAGGTTTTCTGTATCCCTCTGACCTTCTTATTTACGATGAAACACAGAAATTGCATCGGAATTAAATACAAAAGGCACAATGCCGACTTAAGTACAAGAAGACTGACACTTCTTACTGTTTATGTTTTGAACCATTCCGGTGACACTAGTTATAGTTTCCGATGCTTCACTTCAGGTTCACTGTATCACTTGGACCTTCTTATTGACGACGAAACACAGAAATTACATCAAAATTACATAGAAAAGGCACAATGCCGACTTAAGTAAAAGAAGACTGACTCCTCTTACTTACTATGATTTGAACATTTCTTGTGAGACCAGTTTTAGATTTCGATGCTTCACTATGTGTTTACTGTATCCCTTGGACCTTCTTATTGACGATGAAACACAGAAATTGCATCGAAATTAAATACAACAGGCACAATGCCGATGTAAGTACAAGAAGACTGACTCTTCTTACTGTCTCTGTTTGAAACCACTCCTGTGACACTAGTTATAGATTCCGATGTTTCACTTCTGGTTTACTGTATACCTTGGACCTTCTTGTTGTCGATGAAGCACAGAAATTGAATCGGAATTAAATACAAAAGGCACAATGCCGACTTAAGTACAAGAAGACTGACACTTCCTACTGACTATGTTTTTAAACCATTCCTGTGACACTAGTTATAGATTCCGATGGATCACTTCAGGTTTACTGTATCCCTTGAACCTTCTTATTGACGATGAAACACACAAATTGCATCGGAATTAAATGCAAAAGGCACAACGCCGACTTAAGTACAAGTAGACTGACTCTTCTTGCTGTGTATGTTTTGAACCATTCCTGTGACACTAGTTATAGATTCCGATGCTTCACTTCAGGTTTACTGTATCCCGCAGACCTTCTTATTGACGATGAAACACAGAAATTGCATCGGAATTAAATACCAAATGCACGATGTCGACTTTAGTACAAGACGACAGACTTTTCTTACTGTCTATGTTTTGAAACTTTTCTGTGACACCAGTTATAGATACCGATGCTTCACTTCAGGTTTACTGCATCCCTTGGACCTTCTTATTGACGACGAAACACAGAATGATCGTCGGAATTAAATAGGAAAGGCACAATGCCGTCTTAAGTACAAGAAGACTGACCCTTCCTATTGTCTATGTTTTGAACCATTCCTGTGACACTAGTTATAGATTCCGATGCTTCCCTTCAGGTTTACTGTATCCCTCTGACCCTCTTATTGACGATGAAACACAGAAATTGCATCGGAATTAAATAGAAAAGGCACAATGCCGACTTAAGTACAAGAAGACTGACTCTTCTCACTGTCTATGATTTGAACCATTCCTGGGACCTAGTTACAGATTCCGATGCTTCACTTCAGGGTTACTGTATCCCTTGGACCTTCTTATTGACGACGAAACACAGAATTTGAATCGGAATTAAATACAAAAGGCACAATGCCGACTTAAGTACAAGAAGACTGACTCTTCCTACTGTCTCTGTTTTGAACCATTCCTGTGACACTAGTTATAGATTCCGATGCTTCACTTCAGGTTTACTATATCCTTCTGACTTTCTTATTGACGATGAAACACAGAAATTGCTTCGGAATTAAATACAAAATGCACAATGCGACTTAAGTACAAGAAGACTGTCTCTTCTTTCTGACTATGTTGTGAACATTTCCTGTGAGACCAGTTTTAGATTCCGATGCTTCATTATATGTTTATAGTATCCCTTGGACCTTCGTATTGACGATGAAACACAGAAATTGCATCGGAATTAAATACAAAAGGCACAATGTCGATTTAATTAAAGAAGACTGACTCTTCTTACTGTCTATGTTTAGAACCATTCCTGTGACACTAGTTATAGATTCCGATGCTTCACTTTAGGTTTACTGTATCCCTCTGACCTTCTTAATTACGATGAAACACAGAAATTGCATCGGAATTAAATACAAAAGGCACAATGCCGACTATAGTACAAGATAACTGACTCTTCCTATTGTCTATGTTTTGAACCATTCCTGTGACACTAGTTATACATTCCGATGCTTCACTTCAGGTTTACTGTATCCCTCTGACCTTCTTATTGACGATGGAACACAGAAATTGCATCGGAATTAAATACAAAAGGCACAACACCGACTTAAGTACAAGAAGACTGTCTCTTATTTCTACTATGTTGTGAACAATTCCTGTGAGACCATTTTTAGATTCCGATGCTTCACTATATGTTTATTCTATCCCTTGGACCTTCTTATTGACGATGAAAAACAGAAATTGCATCGGAATTAAATACAAAAGGCACAATGCCGACTTAAGTACAAGAAGACTGACTCTTCTTACTCTCTATGTTTTGAAAGATTCCGGTGACACTAGTTATAGTTTCCGATGATTCACTTCAGGTTTACTGTATCACTTGGACCTTCTTAGTGACGATGAAACACAGAAATTGCATCGGAATTAAATACAAAAGGCAGAATGCCGACTTAAGTACAAGAAGACTGACTCTTCTTACTGTCTATCTTTTTGAACAATACCTGTGGCACTAGTTATAGATTCCGATGCTTCACTTCAGGTTTACTGCATCCCTTGGCCCTTCTTATTGACGACGAAACACAGAAATTGCATCGGAAATAATAGGAAGGGCACAATGCCGACTTAAGTACAAGAAAACTGACCCTTCCTATTGTCTATGTTTTGGACCATTCCTGTGACACTAGTTATAGATTCCGATGCTTCACTTCAGGTTTACTGTATCCCTCTGACCCTCTAATTGACGACGAAACACAGAATTTGCATCGGAATTATATAGAAAAGGCACTATGCCGACTTAAGTACAAGAAGACTGACTCTTCCTACTGTCTCTGTTTTGGACCATTCCTGTGACACTAGTTATAGATTCCGATGCTTCACTTCAGGTTTACTGTATCCCTCTGACCTTCTTATTGACGATGAAACACAGAAATTGTATCGGAATCAAATACAAAAGGCACAATGCCGACTTAACTACAAGAAGACTGTCTCTTCTTTCTGACTATGTTGTGAACGTTTCCTGTGAGACCAGTTTTAGATTCCGATGCTTCATTATATGTTTATTGTATCCCTTGGCCCATCTTATTGACGACGAAACACAGAAATTGCATCGGAATTAAATACAAAAGGCACAATGCCGACTTAAGTACAAGAAGACTGACTCTTCTTACTCTCTATGTTTTGAAAGATTCCGGTGACACTAGTTATAGTTTCCGATGATTCACTTCAGGTTTACTGTATCACTTGGACCTTCTTATTGACGACGAAACACTGAAATTGCATCGGAATTAAATGGAAAAAGCACAATGGCGACTTAAGTACAAGAAGACTGACTCTTCTTACTGACTATGATTTGAACACTTCCTGCGAGACCAGTTTTAGATTGCGATGCTTTACTATGTGTTTACTGTATCCCTTAGACCTTCTTATTGACGATGAAACACAGAAATTGCTTCGAAATTAAATACGAAAGACACAATGCCGACTTAAGTACAGGAAGACTGTTTCTTCTCACTGTCTATGTTTTGAACCATTCCTGTGATACTAGTTATAGATTCCGGTGCCTCACTTCAGGTTTACTGTATCACTTGGACCTTCTTATTGACGATGAAACACAGAAATTGCATCGGAATCAAATACATAAGGCACAATGCCGACTTAAGTACAAGAAGACTGACTCTTCCTAAGGTCTATGTTT
This sequence comes from Schistocerca americana, assembly GCF_021461395.2. Lineage (NCBI taxonomy): Eukaryota > Metazoa > Arthropoda > Insecta > Orthoptera > Acrididae > Schistocerca > Schistocerca americana. The sequence continues at coordinate 2,405,543 of NW_025726247.1, forward strand.
TGAACCATTCCTGTGACCTTAGTTATAGATTCCGATGCATCACTAAAGGTTTACTGTATCCCTTGGACCTTCTTATTGACGATGAAACACAGAAATTGCATCGTATTAAATACAAAAGGCACACTGCCGACTTAAGTACAAGAAGACTGACACTTCCACCTGTCTATGTTTTGAACCATTCCTGTGGCACTAGTTATAGATTCCGATGCATCACTTCAGGTTCACTGTATCCCTTGGACCTTCTTATTGACGATGAAACACACAAATTGCATCGGAAATAAATAGAAAAGGCACAATGCCGACATAAGTACAGGAAGACTGACTCTTCTTGCTGTGTATGTTTTGAACCATTCCTGTGACACTAGTTATAGATTCCGATGCTTCATTTAAGGTTTACTGTATGCCTCTGACCTTCGTATTGACGACGAAACGCAGAAACTGCATCGGAATTAAAAAGAAAAGGCACAATGCCGACTTAAGTACAAGAAGACTGACTCTTCCTACTGTCTATGCTTTGCACCATTCCTGTGACACTAGTTATAGATTCCGATGCTTCACTTCAGGTTTATTGTATCCCTCAGAACTTCTTATTGACGATGAAACACAGAAATTGCATCGGAATTAAATACAAAAGCATAACGTCGACTTAAGTACAAGACGACAGACTCTTCTTACTGTCTATGTTTTGAACCTTTTCTGTGACTCTAGTTATAGATTCCGATGCTTCACTTCAGGTTTACTGCATCCCTCTGACCTTCTTCTTGATGATGAATCACAGAAATTGCATCGGAATGAAATAGAAAAGGCACAATGCCGACATAGGTACAAGTAGGCTGACTCTTCTTCCTGTCTATGTTTTGAACCACTCCTGTGACACTAGTTATAGATTCTGGTGCTTGACTTCAGTTTTACTGTAACCCTCTGACCTTCTTATCGACGATGAAACACAGAAATTGCATCGAAATTAAATACAAAAGGCACAATGTCGACTTAAGTACAAGACGACATTTTCTTCTTACTGTCTATGTTTTGAACCTTTTCTGTGACACTAGTTATAGATTCCGATGCTTCACTTCAGGTTTACTGCATCCCTCTGACCTTCTTCTTGATGATGAATCACAGAAATTGCATCGGAATTAAATAGAAAAGGCAAAATGCCGACTTAAGTACAAGAAGACTGACTCTTCTTACTGTCTATGATTTGAACCATTCCTGTGACACTAGTTATAGATTCCGATGGCTCACTTCAGGTGTACTGTATTCCTTGGACCTTCTTATTGACGATGAAACACAGAAATTGCATCGGGATTATATACAAAAGGCACAATGCCGACATAAGTACAAGTAGACTGACTCTTCTTACTGTCTATGCTTTGAACCATTCCTGTGACACTAGTTATAGATTCCGATGCCTCACTTCAGGTTTACTGTATCCCTCTGACCTTCTTATTTATGACGAAACACAGAAATTGCATTGGAAGTAAGTAGAAAAGGCACAATGCCGACTTAATTACATGAAGACTGACTCTTCCTACTGTCTATGTTTTGAACCATCCCTGTGACACTAGTTAGAGATTCCGATGCTTCACCTCAGGTTTACTGTACCCCTCTGACTTTCATATTGACGATGAAACACAGAAATTGCATCGGAATTAAATAGAATACGCACACTGCCGACTTAAGTACAAGAAGACTGACTCTTCTTACTAACTATGTCTTGAACCGCTCCTGTGACACTAGTTATAGATTCCGATGCTTCACTTCAGGTTTACTGTATCCCTCTGACATTCTTATTGATGATGAAACACAGAAATTGCATCTGCATTATATACAAAATACACAATGCCGACTTAAGTACTAGAAGACTGACTCATCTTACTGACTCTGATGTGAACATTTCCTGTGGGACCAGTTTTAGATTCCGATACTTCACTATATGATTACTGTATCCCTTGGACCTTCTTACTGACGATGAAACACAGAAATTGCATCGTAATTAAATAGAAAAGGCACAATGGCGACTTAAGTACAAGATGACAGACTCCTCCCACTGTCTATGTTTTAACCATTCCTGTGACACTAGTTATAGATTCCGATGCTTCACTTCAGGTTTACTGATTCCCTCTGACATTCTTATTGACGATGAAAAACAGAAACTGCATCGGAATTAATTACAAAAGGCACAATGCCAACTCAAATACAAGATCACTGGCCCTTCTTACTCTCTATATTTTGAACCATTCCTGAGAGACCTGTTTTAGATTCCGGAGCCTCACTTCAGGTTTACTATATCCCTTGGACCTTCTTATTGACGATGAAACACAGAAATTGCATTGGAATTAAATACAAAAGGCTCAATGTCGACTGAAGTACAAGAAGACTGATTCTTCCTACTGTCTATGTTTTGAACCATTCCTGTGACCCTAGTTATAGATTGCGATGCATCACTTCAGGTAACCTGTAGCCCTTGGACCTTCTTATTGACGTGAAACACAGAAATTGCATCGGAATTAAATACAAAAGGCATATTGCCGACTTAAGTACAAGAAGACTGACTCTTCTTGCTGTGTATGTTTTGAACCATTCCTGTGACACTAGTTATGGATTCCGATGCTTCACTTCAGGTTTACGGTATCCCTCTGACCTTCTTATTGATGACGAAACACAGAAATTGCATCGGAATTAAATAGAAAAGGCACAATGCCGACTTAAGTACAAGAAGACTGACTCTTCCTACTGTCTATGTTTTGAACCATTCCTGTGACCCGAGTTATAGATTCAGATGCATCACTTCAGGTTTACTGTATCCCTTGGACCTTCTTGTTGACGATGGAACACAGAAATTGCATCGTAATTAAATACAAAAGGCACAATGCCGACTTAAGTACAAGAAGACTGACACTTCCACCTGTCTATGTTTTGAACCATTTCTGTGGCACTAGTTATAGAGTCCGATGCATCACTTCAGGTTCACTGTATTCTTTGGACCTTCTTATTGACGACGAAACGCAGAAACTGCATCGGAATTAAATAGAAAAGGCACAATGCCGACTTAAGTACAAGAAGACTGACTCTTCCTACTGTCTATGCTTTGCACCATTCCTGTGACACTAGTTATTGATTCCGATGCTTCACTTCAGGTTTACTGTATCCCTCAGAATTTCTTATTGACGATGAAACACAGAAATTGCATCGGAATTCAATACAAAAGGCACAATGTCGACTTAAGTACAAGACGACAGACTCTTCTTACTGTCTATGTTTTGAACCTTTTCTGTGACACTAGTTATAGATTCCGATGCTTCACTTCAGGTTTACTGCATCCCTCTGACCTTCTTCTTGATGATGAATCACAGAAATTGCATCGGAATTAAATACAAAAGGCACAATGCCGACTGAAGTACAAGAAGACTGACTCTTCCTACTGTCTATGTTTTGAACCATCCCTCTGACACTAGTTAGAGATTCCGATGCTTCACTTAAGGTTTACTGTATCCCTCTGACCTTCTTATTGACGATGAAACACAGAAATTGCATCGGAATATAATACAAAAGGCACAATGCCGACTTAAGTACAAGATCACTGTCTCTTCCTTCTGACTATGTTGTGAACATTTCCTGTGTCACTAGTTATAGATTCCGATGCTTCACTTCAAGTTTACTGTATCCCTCTGACATTATTATTGATGATGAAACACAGAAATTGCATCTGAATTAAATACAAAATGCACAATGCCGACTTAAGTACATTAGACTGACTCATCTTACTGACTATGTTGTGAACATTTCCTGTGAGACCAGTTTAAGATTCCGATGCTTCACTATATGATTACTGTATCCCTTGGACATTCTTATTGACGATGAAACACAGAAATTGCATCGGAATTAAATAGATTATGCACAATGACCACTTAAGTACAAGAAGACAGACTCCTCCCACTGTCTACGTTTTAACCATTCCTGTGACACTAGTTATGGATTCCGATGCATCAATTCAGGTTTACTGAATACCTTGGACCTTCTTATTGACGATGAAACACAGAAATTGCTTCGGAAGTAACAACAAAACGCACAATGCCGACTTAAGTACAAGAAGACTGACTCTTCTTACTTACTATGATTTGAACACTCCCTGTGAGACCAGTTTTAGATTGCATTGCTTTACTATGTGGTTACTGTATACCTTAGTCCTTCTTATTGACGATGAAACACAGAAATTGCATGGAAAATAAATACGAAAGACACAATGCCGACTTAAGTACAGGAAGACTGACTCTACTTACTGTCTATGTTTTGAACCATTCCTGTGACACTAGTTATAGATACCGATGCCTCGCTTCAGGTTTACTGTATCCCTTGGACCTTCGTATTGACGATGAAACACAGAAATTGCATCGGAATTAAATACATAAGGCGCAATGCCGACTTAAGTACAAGAAGACTGACTCTTCCTACTGTCTATGTTTTGAACCATTCCTGTGACCCTAGTTATAGATTCCGATGCATCACTTCAGGTTTACTGTATACCTTGGACCTTCTTATTGACGATGAAACACAGAAATTGCATCGGAAGTAAATACAAAAGGCACAATGCCGACTTAAGTACAAGAAGACTGACACTTCATGCTGTGTGTGTTTTGAACCATTCCTGTGACACTAGTTATGGATTCCGATGCTTCACTTCAGGTTTACTGTATCCCTCTGACATTCCTGTTGATGATGAAAGACAGAAATTGCATCTGAATTAAATACAAAATGCACAATGCCGACTTAAGTACAAGAAGACTGACTCATCTTACTGACTATGTTGTGAACATTTCCTGTGAGACCAGTTTTAGATTCCGATACTTCACTATATGATTACTGTATCCCTTGGACCATCTTATTGACGATGAAACACAGAAATTGCATCGTATTTAAATAGAAAAGGCACAATGCCGACTTAAGTACAAGAAGACAGACTCCTCCCACTGTCTATGTTTTAACCATTCCTGTGACACTAGTTATAGATTCCGATGCTTCACTTCAGGTTTACTGATTCCCTCTGACCTTCTTATTGACGATGAAAAACAGAAACTGCATCGGAATTAATTACAAAAGGCACAGTGCCAACTCAAATACAAAATGACTGGCCCTTCTTACTCTCTATACTTTGAACCATTCCTGAGAGACCGGTTTTAGATTCCGGTGCTTCACTTCAGGCACAATGTCGACGGAAGTACAAGAAGACTGATTCTTCCTACTGTCTATGTTTTGAACCATTCCTGTGACCCTAGTTATAGATTCCGATGCATCACTTCAGGTTACCTGTATCCCTTGGACCTTCATATTGACGTGAAACATAGAAATTGCGTCGGAATTAAATACAAAAGGCACAATGCCGACTTAAGTACAAGAAGACTGACTCTTCTTGCTGTGTATGTTTTGAATCATTCTTGTGACACTAGTTATGGATTCCGATGCTTCACTTCAGGCTTACTGTATCCCTCTGACCTTCTTATTGATGACGAAACACAGAAATTGCATCGGAATGAAATAGAAAAGGCACAATGCCGACAAAAGTACAAGAAGACTGACTCTTCCTACTGTCTATGCTTTGAACCATTCCTGTGACACTAGTTATAGAATCCGATGCTTCACTTCAGGTTTACTGTATCCCTCTGGCCTTCTTATTGACGATGAAACACAGAAATAGCATCGGAATTAATTACAAAAGGCACAATGCCGACTTAAGTACAAGAAGACTGACTCTTCCTACTGTCCATGTTTTGAACCATCCCTGTGACACTAGTTAGAGATTCCGATGCTTCACTTCAGGTTTACTGTATCCCTCTGACCTTCTTATTGACGATGAAACACAGAAATTGCATCGGAATTAAATAGAATAGGCACAATGCCGACTTAAGTACAAGAAGACTGACTCTTCCTACTGTCTATGTTTTGAACCATTCCTGTGACACTAGTTATACATTCTGATGCTTCACTTCAGATTTACTGTATCTCTCTGACCTTCTTATTGACGATGAAACACAGAAATTGCATCGGAATTAAATAGAATAGGCACAATGCCGACTTAAGTACAAGAAGACTGACTCTTCTTACTAACTATGTTTTGAACCGCTGCTGTGACACTAGTTATAGATTCCGTTGCTTCACTTCAGGTTTACTGTATCCCTCTGACATTCTTATTGACGATGAAACACAGAAATTGCATCTGAATTAAATACAAAATGCACAATGCCGATTTAAGTACAAGAAGACTGACTCATTTTACTGACTATGTTGTGAACATTTCCTGTGAGACCAGTTTTAAATTCCGATGCTTCACTATATGATTACTGTATCCCTTGGACCTTCTTATTGACGATGTAACACTGAAACTGCATCCGAATTAAATAGAAAAGGCACAATGGCGACTTAAGTACAAGAAGATTGACTCTTCTTACTGACTATGATTTGAACACTTCCTGTGATACCAGTTTAAGATTGCGATGCTTCACTATGTGTTTACTGTATCCCTTGAACCTTCTTATTGACGATGAATTACAGAAATTGCATCGAAATTAAATACTAACGACACAATGCCGACTTAAGTACAAGAAGACTGACTCTTCTTGCTGTGTATGTTTTGAACCATTCCTGTGACACCAGTTATGGAATCCGATGCTTCACTTCAGGTTTACTGTATCCCTCTGACCTTCCTATTGAAGACGAAACACAGAAATTGCATCGGAATTAAATAGAAAAGGCACAATGCCGACTTAAGTACAAGAAGACTGACTCTTCCTACTGTCTATGCTTTGAACCATTCCTGTGACAATAATTATAGATTCCGATGCTTCACTTAAGGTTTACTGTATCCCTCTGACCTTCTTATTGACGATGAAACACAGAAATTGCATCGGAATTAAATACAAAAGGCACAATGTCGACTTAAGTACAAGACGACAGACTCTTCTTACTGTCTATGTTTTAACCTCTTCTGTGACACTAGTTACAGATTCCGATGTTTCACTTCAGGTTTACTGCATCCCTCTGACCTTCTTCTTGGTGATGAAACACAGAAATTGCATCGGAACTAAATAGAAAAGGCACAATGCCGGCTTAAGTACAAGAAGACTGACACTTCTTACTGTCTATGATTTGAACCATTCCTGTGACACTTGTTGCAGATTCCGATGCTTCACTTCAGGTGTACTGTATCCGTTGGACCTTCTTATTGACGATGAAACACAGAAATTGCATCGGGATTAAATACAAAAGGCACACTGAACACTTAAGTACAAAAAGACTGAATCTTCCCACTGTGTATGTTTTTGAACCATCCCTGTGACACTAGTTAGAGATTCCGATGCTTCACTTCAGGTTTACTGTATCCCTCAGACCTTCTTATTGACGATGAAACACAGAAATTGCACCGGAATTAAATAGAATAGGCACAATGCCGACTTAAGTACAAGAAGACTGACTCTTCTTACTAACTATGTTTTGAACCATTCCTGTGACACTAGTTATAGATTTCGATGCTTTACTTCAGGTTTACTGTTTCCCTTGGACCTTCTTATTGACGATGAAACACAGAAATTGCTTTGGAATTAAATACATAAGGCACAATGCCGACTTAAGTACAAGAAGAGTGACTCTTCCTACTGTCTATGTTTTGAACCATTCCTGTGACACTAGTTATACATTCTGATGCTTCACTTCAGGTTTACTGTATCCCTCTGACCTTCCTATTGAGGATGAAACACAAAAATTGTATCGGAATTAAATAGAAAAAGCACAATGCCGACTTAAGTACTAGAAGAATGACTCTTCCTACTGTCTATGTATTGAACCATTCTTCTGACACTAGTTATAGATTCCGATGCTTCACTTCAGGTTTACTGTATCCCTCTAACCTTCTTATTGACGATGAAACACAGAAATTGCATGGGAAATAAATACAAAAGGCACAATGCCGACTCAAATACAAGAAGTCTGACACTTCCAACTGTCTGTGTTTTGAACCTTTCCTGTGACCTTAGTTATACATTCCGATGCCTCACCTCAGGTTTACTGTATAACTCTGAGCTTCTTAATGACGATGAAACACAGATATTGCATCGGAATTAAATACAAAAGGCACAATGCCGACTTAAGTACAAGAGGACTGACTCTTCTTACTGTCTATGTTTTGAACCATTCCTGTGACACTAGTTATGGATTCCGATGGTTCACTTCAGGTTTACTGCATCCCATGACCCTTCTTATTGACGACGAAACACAGAAATTGCATCGGAATTAAATAGGAAAGGCACAATGCCGACTTAAGTACAAGAAGACTGACTCTTCTTACTGACTACGTTTTGAACCATTCCTGTGACACTAGTTATAGATTCCGATGCTTCACTTCAGGTGTACTGTATCCCTTGGACCATCTTATTGAAGATGAAACACAGAAATTGCATCGGGATTAAATACAAAAGGCACAATGCCGACTTAAGTACAAGAAGACTGACTCTTCTTACTGTCTATGTTTTGAACCATTCCTGTGAAACTAGTTATAAATTCCGATGCTTCACTTCAGGTTTACTGTATCCCTCCGACCTTCTTATTGACGATGAAGCACAGAAATTGCATCGGAATTAAATACAAAAGGCACAATGCCGACTCAAATATAAGATGACTGGCTCTTCTTACTCCCTATGTTTTGAACCTATCCTGTGAGACCGGTTTTAGATTCCGATGCTTCACTTCAGGTTTACTGTATCCCGTGGACCTTCTTATTGACGACGAAACACAGATATTGCATCGGAATTAAATAGAAAAGGCACAATGCCGACTTAAGTATAAGAAGACTGACACTTCTTACTGACTATGATTTGAACATTTCCTGTGAGACCAGTTTTAGATTCCGATGCTTCACTATATGTTTACTGTATCCCTTGGACTCTCTTATTGACGATGAAACACAGAAATTGCATCGGAATTAAATACAAAAGGCACAAGGCCGACTTAAATACAAGAAGATTGACTCTTCTTGCTGTGTGTGTTTTGAACTACTCCTGTGACACTAGTTATAGATTCCGATGCTTCACTTGTGGTTTACTGTATCCCTTGGACCTTCTTATGGACGACGAAACACAGAAATTGCATCGGAATTAAATAGAAAAGGCACAATGCCGACATAAGTACAAGAAGACTGACTCTTCCAACTGCCTATGTTTTGAACCATTCCTGTGATACTACTTATAGATTCCGATGCTTCACTTCAGGTTTACTGTATCCCTCTGAACTTCCTATTGACGATGAAACACAGAAATTGCATCGGAATTAAATACAAAACGCACAATGCCGACTCAAATACAAGATGACTGGCTCTACTTACTCTCTATGTTTTGAACCTTTCCTGTGATACCGGTTTTAGATTCCGATGCTTCACTATAAGTTTACTTTATCCCTTGGACCTTCTTATTGACGATGAAACACAGAAATTGCATCGGAATTAAATACAAAAGGCACAAGGCCGACATAAGTACAAGAAGACTAACTCATCTTACTGTCTATGTTTTGAGCAATTCCTGTGACACTAGTTATAGATTCCGATGCTTCACTTCAGGTTTACTGTATCCCTTGGACCATCTTATCGACGACGAAATACAGAACTAGCATCGGAATTAAATACAAAAGGCACAATGCAGGCTTAAGTACAAGAAGACTGACTCTTCGTACTGTCTATGTTTTGAACCATTCCTGTGACACTAGTTATAGATTCCGATGCTTCACTTCAGGTTTACTGTATCCCTTGGACCATCTTATCGACGACGAAACACAGAACTAGCATCGGAATTAAATACAAAAGGCACAGTGCCGACTTAAGTACAAGAAGACTGACTCCTCTTACTGCCTATGCTTTGAATCATTCCTGTGACACTAGTTATAGATTCCGATGCTTCACTTCAGGTTTACTGTATCCCTCTGACCATCTTATTGACGATGAAACACAGAAATTGCATCGGAATTAAATACAAAAGGCACAATGCCGAGTCTATTACAAGATGGCTCTCTCTTCTTACTCTCTATGCTTTGAACCTTTCCTGTGAGACCGGATTTAGATTCCGATGCTTCACTTCAGGTTTCCTGTATCCCTTGGACCTTCTTATCGACGATGAAACACAGAAATTGCATCGGAATGAAATACAAAGGGCACAATGCCGACTTAAGTACAAGAAGACTGACTCTTCTTACTGTCTATGATGTGAACCATTCCTGTGACACTAGTTATAGATTCCGATGCTTCACATCAGGTTTCCTGTATCCCTTGGACCTTCTTATCGACGATGAAACACAGAAATTGCATCGGAATGAAATACAAAGGGCACAATGCCGACTTAAGTACAAGAAGACTGACTCTTCTTACTGTCTATGATGTGAACCATTCCTGTGACACTAGTTATAGATTCCAATGCTTCACTTCAGGTTTACTGTATCCCTTGGACCTTGTTATTGACGGTGACACACAGAAATTGCATCGGACTTAAATACATAATGCACAATGCCGACTTAAGTACAAGAAGACTGACTCTTCTTACTGACTATGTTATGAACATTTCCTGTGAGACCAGTTTTAGATTCCGATGCTTCACTATATGTTTACTGTATCCCTTGGACCTTCTTATTAACGATGAAACACAGAAATTGCATCGGAATTAAATACAAAAGGCACAATGCCGACTTAAGTACAAGAAGACTGACACTTCATGCTGTGTGTGTTTTGAACCATTCCTGTGACACTAGTTATAGATTCCGATGCTTCACTTCAGGTTTACTGTATCCCTCTGATCTTCTAATTGACGACGAAACACAGAAATTGCATCGGAATTAAATAGAAAAGGCGCAATGGTGACTTAAGTACAAGAAGACAGACTCCTCCCACTGTCTATGTTTTAACCATTCCTGTGACACTAGTTATAGATTCCGATGCATCACTTCAGGTTTACTGTATCCCTTGGAGCTTCGTATTGACGATGAAACACAGAAATTGCATCGGAAGTAAATACAAAAGCCACAATGCCGACATAAGTACAAGAAGACTGACTCTTCTTGCTGTGTATGTTTTGAACCATTCCTGTGACACTAGTTATAGATTCCGATGCTTCACTTCAGGTTTACTGTATCCCTCTGATCTTCTTATTGACGACGAAACACAGAAATTGCATCGGAATTAAATAGAAAAGGCACAATGGTGACTTAAGTACAAGAAGACAGACTCCTCCCACTGTCTATGTTTTAACCATTCCTGTGACACTAGTTATAGATTCCGATGCATCACTTCAGGTTTACTGTATACCTTGGACCTTCTTATTGACGATGAAACACAGGAATTGCATCGGAAGTAAATACAAAAGGCACAATGCCGACTTAAGTACAAGAAGACTGACTCTTCTTACTTACTATGATTTGAACACTCCCTGTGAGACCAGTTTTAGATTGCGATGCTTTACTATGTGTTTACTGTATACCTTAGTCCTTCTTATTGCCGATGAAACACACAAATTGCATCGAAATTAAATACGAAAGACACAATGCCGACTTAAGTACAGGAAGACTGACTCTACTTACTGTCTATGTTTTGAACCATTCCTGTGACACTAGTTATATATTCCGATGCCTCACTTCAGGTTTACTGTATCCCTTGGACCTTCTTATTGACGATGAAACACAGAAATTGCATTGGAATTAAATACATAAGGCACAATGCCGACTTAAGTACAAGAAGACTGACTCTTCCTACTGTCTATGTTTTGAACCATTCCTGTGACCCTAGTTATAGGTTCCGATGCATCACTTCAGGTTTACTGTATACCTTGGACCTTCTTATTGACGATGAAACACAGAAATTGCATCGGAAGTAAATACAAAAGGCACAATGGCGACTTAAGTACAAGAAGACTGACACTTCATGCTGTGTGTGTTTTGAACCATTCCTGTGACACTAGTTATAGATTCCGATGCTTCACTTCTGGTTTACTGTATCCCTCTGACCTTCTTATTGATGACGAAACACAGAAATTGCATTGGAAGTAAATAGAAAAGGCACAATGCCGACTTAAGTACAAGAAGACTGACTCTTCCTACTGTCTATGCTTTGAACCATTCCTGTGACCCTAGTTACAGATTCCGATGCTTCACTTCAGGTTTACTGTATCCCTCTGACATTCCTGTTGATGATGAAAGACAGAAATTGCATCTGAATTAAATTCAAAATGCACAATGCCGACTTAAGTACAAGAAGACTGACTCATCTTACTGACTATGTTGTGAACATTTCCTGTGATACCAGTTTTAGATTCCGATACTTCACTATATGATTACTGTATCCCTTGGACCTTCTTATTGACGATGAAACACAGAAATTGCATCGTAATTAAATAGAAAAGGCACAATGCCGACTTAAGTACAAGAAGACAGACTCCTCCCACTGTCTATGTTTTAACCATACCTGTGACACTGGTTATAGATTCCGATGCTTCACTTCAGGTTTACTGTATCCCTCTGGCCTTCTTATTGACGATGAAACACAGAAATAGCATCGGAATTAATTACAAAAGGCACAATGCCGACTTAAGTACAAGAAGACTGACTCTTCCTACTGTCTATGATTTGAACCATCCCAGTGACACTAGTTAGAGATTCCGATGCTTCACTTCAGGTTTACTGTATCCCTCTGACCTTCTTATTGTCGATGAAACACAGAAATTGCATCCGAATTAAATAGAATAGGCACAATGCCGACTTAAGTACAAGAAGACTGACTCTTCCTACTGTCTATGTTTTGAACCATTCCTGTGACACTAGTTATACATTCTGATGCTTCACTTCAGGTTTACTGTATCTCTCTGACTTTCTTATTGACGATGAAACACAGAAATTGCATCGGAATTAAATAGAATAGGCACAATGCCGACTTAAGTACAAGAAGACTGACTCTTCTTACTAACTATGTTTTGAACCGCTCCTGTGACACTAGTTATAGATTCCGTTGCTTCACTTCTGGTTTACTGTATCCCTCTGACATTCTTATTGACGATGAAACACAGAAATTGCATCTGAATTAAATACAAAATGCACAATGCCGACTTAAGTACAAGAAGACTGACTCATTTTACTGACTATGTTGTGAACATTTCCTGTGAGACCAGTTTTAGATTCCGATGCTTCACTATATGATTACTGTATCCCTTGTACCTTCTTATTGACGATGTAACACTGAAACTGCATCCGAATTAAATAGAAAAGGCACAATGGCGACGTATGTACAAGTAGACTGACTCTTCTTACTGACTATGATTTGAACACTTCCTGTGATACCAGTTTAAGATTGCGATGCTTCACTATGTGTTTACTGTATCCCTTGAACCTTCTTATTGACGATGAATTACAGAAATTGCATCGAAATTAAATACTAATGACACAATGCCGACTTAAGTACAAGAAGACTGACTCTTCTTGCTGTGTATGTTTTGAACCATTCCTGTTACACTAGTTATGGATTCCGATGCTTCACTTCAGGTTTACTGTATCCCTCTGACCTTCCTATTGAAGACGAAACACAGAAATTGCATAGGAATTAAATAGAAAAGGCACAATGCCGACTTAAGTACAAGAATACTGACTTTTCCTACTGTCTATGCTTTGAACCATTCCTGTGACACTAGTTATAGATTCCGATGCTTCACTTCAGGTTTACTGTATCCCTCTGACCTTCTTATTGACGATGAAACACAGAAATTGCATCGGAATTAAATACAAAAGGCACAATGTCGACTTAAGTACAAGACGACAGACTCTTCTTACTGTCTATGTTTTAACCTTTTCTGTGACACTAGTTACAGGTTCCGATGTTTCACTTCAGGTTTACTGCATCCCTCTGACCTTCTTCTTGATGATGAAACACAGAAATTGCATCGGAACTAAATAGAAAAGGCACAATGCCGACTTAAGTACAAGAAGACTGACACTTCTTACTGTCTATGATTTGAACTATTCCTGTGACACTTGTTGCAGATTCCGATGCTTCACTTCAGGTGTACTGTATCCGTTGGACCTTCTTATTGACGTTGAAACACAGAAATTGCATCGGGATTAAATACAAAAGGCACACTGACGACTTAAGTACAAGAAGACTGACTCTTCCCACTGTGTATGTTTTGAACCATCGCTGTGACACTAGTTAGAGTTTCCGATGCTTCACTTCAGGTTTACTGTATCCCTCAGACCTTCTTATTGACGATGAAACACAGAAATTGCATCGGAATTAAATAGAATAGGCACAATGCCGACTTAAGTACAAGAAGACTGACTCTTCTTACTAACTATGTTTTGAACCATTCCTGTGACACTAGTTATAGATTCCGATGCTTTACTTCAGGTTTACTGTTTCCCTTGGACCTTCTTATTGACGATGAAACACAGAAATTGCTTTGGAATTAAATACATAAGGCACAATGCCGACTTAAGTACAAGAAGAGTGACTCTTCCTACTGTCTATGTTTTGAACCATTCCTGTGACACTAGTTATACATTCTGATGCTTCACTTCAGGTTTACTGTATCCCTCTGACCTTCTTATTGAGGATGAAACACAGAAATTGCATCCTAATTAAATAGAAAAAGCACAATGCCGACTTAAGTACTAGAAGAATGACTCTTCCTACTGTCTATGTATTGAACCATTCTTCTGACACTAGTTATAGATTCCGATGCTTCACTTCAGGTTTACTGTATCCCTCTAACCTTCTTATTGACGATGAAACACAGAAATTGCATGGGAAATAAATACAAAAGGCACAATGCCGACTCAAATACAAGAAGTCTGACTCTTCCAACTGTCTGTGTTTTGAACCTTTCCTGTGACCTTAGTTATACATTCCGATGCCTCACCTCAGGTTTACTGTATCCCTCTGAGCTTCTTATTGACGATGAAACACAGATATTGCATCGGAATTAAATAGAAAAAGCACAATGCCGACTTAAGTACTAGAAGAATGACTCTTCTTACTGACTATGTTTTGAACCATTCCTGTGACACTAGTTATACGTTCTGATGCTTCACTTCAGGTTTACTGTATCCCTCTGACCTTCTTATTGAGGATGAAACACAGAAATTGCATCGGAATTAAATAGAAAAAGCACAATGCCGACTTAAGTACTAGAAGAATGACTCTTCCTACTGTCTATGTGTTGAACCATTCTTCTGACACTAGTTATACATTCTGATGCTTCACTTCAGGTTTACTGTATCCCTCTGACCTTCTTATTGAGGATGAAACACAGAAATTGCATCGGAATTAAATAGAAAAAGCACAATGCCGACTTAAGTACTAGAAGAATGACTCTTCCTACTGTCTATGTATTGAACCATTCTTCTGACACTAGTTATAGATTCCGATGCTTCACTTCAGGTTTACTGTATCCCTCTAACCTTCTTATTGACGATGAAGCACAGAAATTGCATCGGAATTAAATACAAAAGGTACAATGCCGACTCAAATATAAGATGACTGGCTCTTCTTACTCCCTATGTTTTGAACCTATCCTGTGAGACCGGTTTTGATTCCGATGCTTCACTTCAGGTTTACTGTATCCCGTGGGCCTTCTTATTGACGACGAAACACAGATATTGCATCGGAATTAAGTAGAAAAGGCCCAATGCCGACTTAAGTACAAGAAGACTGACTCTTCCGTGTCTATGTTTTCAACCATTCCTGTGACACTAGGTATAGATTCCAATGCTTCACTTCAGGTTTGCTGTATCCCTTGGACATTCTTATTGACGACGAAACACAGAAATTCCATCGGAATTAAATAGAATAGACACAATGCCGACATAAGTACAAGAAGACTGACTCTTCCTACTGTCTATGTTTTGAACTATTCCTGTGATACTAGTTATAGATTCCGATGCTTCACTTCAGGTTTACTGTATCCCTCTGACACTCTTATTGACGATGAAACACAGAAATTGCGTCGGAATTAAATGGAAAAGGCACAATGCCGACTTAAGTGCAAGAAGACTGACTCTTCCTAGTGTCTATGTTTGAACCGTTCCTGTGACACTAGTTATAGATTCCGATGCTTCACTTGAGGTTTACTGTATCCCTCTGACATTTTTATTGTCGATGAAACACAGAAATTGCATCGGAAATAAATAGAAAATGCACAATGCCGTATTAAGCACAAGACGACTGACTCTTCTTACAGCCTATGTATTGAAAAATTCCTGTAACAATAGTTATAGATTCCGATGCTTCACTTCAAATTTACTGTTTCCCTCTGACCTTCTTATTGACGATGAAACACAGTAATTGCATCGGAATTAAATACAAAAGGCACAATTCCGACTTAAGTGCAAGAAGACTGACTCTTCTTACTGTCTATGTTTTGAATCATTCCTGTGACACTAGTTACAGATTCCGATGCTTCACATCAGGTTTCCTGTATCCCTTGGACCTTCTTATCGACGATGAAACACAGAAATTGCATCGGAATGAAATACAAAAGGCACAATGCCGACTTAAGTACAAGAAGACTGACTCTTCTTACTAACTATGATGTGAACCATTCCTGTGACACTAGTTATAGATTCCGATGCTTCACTTCAGGTTTACTGTATCCCTTGGACCTTGTTATTGACGATGACACACAGAAATTGCATCGGACTTAAATACATAATGCACAATGCCGACTTAAGTACAAGAAGACTGACTCTTCTTACTCTCTATGTTTTGAACCATTCCTGTGACACTAGTTATAGATTCCGATGCTTCACTTCAGGTATACTGTATCCCTTGGACCTTCTTATTGACGACGAAACACAGAAATTGCATCGGAATTAAATAGAAAAGCACAATGCCGACTTAAGTGCAAGAAGACTGACTCTTCCTAGTGTCTATGTTTGAACCGTTCCTGTGACACTAGTTATAGATTCCGATGCTTCACTCCAGGTTTACTGTATCCCTCTGACATTTTTATTGTCGATGAAACACAGAAATTGCATTGGAAATAAATAGAAAATGCACAATGCCGTATTAAGCACAAGACGACTGACTCTTCTTACAGCCTATGTATTGAAAAATTCCTGTAACAATAGTTATAGATTCCGATGCTTCACTTCAAATTTACTGTATCCCTCTGACCTTCTTATTGACGATGAAACACAGTAATTGCATCGGAATTAAATACAAAAGGCACAATTCCGACTTAAGTGCAAGAAGACTGACTCTTCTTACTGTCTATGTTTTGAATCATTCCTGTGACACTAGTTACAGATTGCGATGCTTCACATCAGGTTTCCTGTATCCCTTGGACCTTCTTATCGACGATGAAACACAGAAATTGCATCGGAATGAAAGACAAAAGGCACAATGCCGACTTAAATACAAGAAGACTGACTCTTCTTACTGTCTATGATGTGAACCATTCCTGTGACACTAGTTATAGATTCCGATGCTTCACTTCAGGTTTACTGTATCCCTTGGACCTTGTTATTGACGATGACACACAGAAATTGCATCGGACTTAAATACATAATGCACAATGCCGACTTAAGTACAAGAAGACTGACTATTCTTACTGACTATGTTATGAACATTTCCTGTGAGACCAGTTTTAGATTCCGATGCTTCACTACATGTTTACTGTATCCCTTGGACCTTCTGATTAACGATGAAACACAGAAATTGCATCGGAATCAAATACAAAAGGCACAATGCCGATTTAAGTACAAGAAGACTGACTCTTCCTACTGTCTATGTTTTAACCATTCCTGTGACACTAGTTATAGATTCCGATGCATCACTTCAGGTTTACTGTATCCCTTGGACCTTCGTATTGACGATGAAACACAGTAATTGCATCGGAATTAAATACAAAAGGCACAATGCCGACTTAAGGACAAGAAGACTGACTCTCCTTACTGTCTATGTTTTGAACCATTCCTGTGACACTAGTTACAGATTCCGAAGCTTTACTTCAGGTTTACTGTATCCTTTGGAACTTCTTATTGTCGATGAAACACAGAATTTGCATCGGAATTAAATACAAAAGGCACAATGCCGACTTAAGTACAAGAAGAGTGAGTCTTCCAACTGTCTATGTTTTGAACCATTCCTGTGATACTAGTTGTAGATTCCGATGCTGCACAACAGGTTTACTGTATCCCTCTGACACTCTTATTGACGATGAAACACAGAAATTGCATCGGAATTAAATACAAAAGGAACAATGCCGACTTAAGTACAAGAAGACTGAGTCTTCTTACTGATTAATGTTTTGAACCATTCCTGTGACACTAGTTATAGATTCCGATGCTTCAGTTGAGGTTTACTGTATCCCTCTGACCTTCTTATTGATGACGAAACACAGAAATTGCATCGGAATCCAATAGAAAAGGCGCAATGCCGACTAAAGTACAAGAAGACTGACTCTTCCTACTGTCTATGTTTTGAACCACTCCTGTGACTGTAGTTATAGATTCCGATGCTTCACTTCTGGTTTACTGTATCCCTCTGACATTCTTACTGACGATGAAACACAAAATTGCATCGGAATTAAATGCAAACGGCACAGTGCCGACTTAAGTACAAGAAGACTGACTCTTCTTACTGACTATGTTTTGTATATTTCCTGTGAGACCAGTTTTTGATTCCGATGCTTCACTATGCGTTTACTGTATCCCTTTGGACCTTCTTATTGACGATGAAACACAGAAAATGCATCGGAATTAAATACAAAAGGCACAATGCCGACTCACATACAAGATGACTGGCTCTTCTTACTCTCTATGTTTTGAACCTTTCCTGTGAGACCGGTTTTAGATTCCGAAGCTTCACTTCAGGTTTACTGTATCCCTTGGACCTTCTTATTGACGACGAAACACAGAAATTGCATCGGCATTAAATAGAAATGGCACAGTGCCGACTTAAGTACAAGAAGACTGACTCCTCTTACTGTATATGTTTTGAACCATACCTGTGACACTAGTTATAGATTAAGAGGCTTCACTTCAGGTTTACTGTGTCCTTTGGACCTTCTTATTGACGACGAAACAAAGAAATTGCAACGGAATCAGAAAGAAAAGGCACAATGCCGACATAAGTACAAGAAGACTGACTCTTCCTAGTGTCTATGTTTTGAACCATTCCTGTGACACAAGTTATAGATTCCGATGCATCACTTCAGGTTTACTGTATCCCTTGGACCTTCGTATTGACGATGAAACACAGAAATAGCATCGGAATTAAATAGAAAAGGCAAAATGCCGACTTAAGTACAAGAAGACTGACTCTTTCAACTGTCTATGTTTTGAAAAATTCCTGTAGCACTAGTTATAGATTCCGATGCTCCACTTCAGGTTTACTGTATCCCTTGGACCTTCTTATCGACGATGAAACACAGAAATAGCATCGGAATTAAATACAAAAGGCACAATGCCGACTTAAGTACAAGACGACTGACTCTTCTTACTGTCTATGTTTTGAACCATTCCTGAGACACTACTTATAGATTCCGATGCTTCACTTCAGGTTTACTGTATCCCTCTGACATTCTTATTGACGATGAAACACAGAAATTGCATCGGAATTAAATGCAAACGGCACAGTGCCGACTTAATTACAAGAAGACTGATTCTTCTTACTGACTATGTTTTGAACATTTCCTGTGAGACCAGTTTTAGATTCCGATGCTTCACTATACGTTTACTCTATCTCTTGGACCTTCTTATTGACGATGAAACACAGAAATTTCTTCGGAATTTAATACAAAAGGCACAAAGCCGACTTAAGTATAAGAAGACTGACTCTTCTTACTGACTATGATTTGAACCATTCCTGTGACATTAGTTATAGATTCCGATGCTTCACTTCAGGTTTACTGTATCCCTTGGACCTTGTTATTGACGATGAAACACAAAAATTGCATCGGAATTAAATACAAAAGGCACAATGCCAACTTGAGTACAAGAAGACTGACTCTTCTTACTCTCTATGTTTTGAACCATTCCTGTGACACCAGTTATAGATTCCGATGCTTCACTTCAGGTTTACTGTATCCCTGTGACCTTCTTATTGACGACGAAACACAGAAATATCATCGGAATTAAATAGAAAAGGCAAAATGCCGACTTAAGTACAAGAAGACTGACTCTTCTTACTGTCTATGATTTGAGCAATTCCTGTGACACTACTTATAGATTCCGATGCTTCACTTCAGTTTTACTGTATCCCTTGGACCTTCTTATCGACGATTAAACAGAAATAGCATCGGAATTTAATACAAAAGGCACAATGCCAACTTAAGTACAAGAAGACTGACTCTTCTTACTCTCTATGTTTTAAACCATTCCTGTGACACCAGTTATAGATTCCGATGCTTCACTTCAGGTTTACTGTATCCCTGTGACCTTCTTATTGACGACGAAACACAGAAATAGCATCGGAATTAAATAGAAAAGGCAAAATGCCGACTTAAGTACAAGAAGACTGACTCTTCCAACTGTCTATGTTATGAAAAATTCCTGTGGCACTAGTTATAGATTCCGATGCTCCACTTCAGGTTTACTGTATCCCTTGGACCTTCTTATCGACGATGAAACACAGAAATAGCATCGGAATTAAATACAAAAGGCACAATGCCGACTTAAGTACAAGACGACTGACTCTTCTTACTGTCTATGTTTTGAACCATTCCTGAGACACTACTTATAGATTCCGATGCTTCACTTCAGGTTTACTGTATCCCTCTGACATTCTTATTGACGATGAAACACAGAAATTGCATCGGAATTAAATGCAAACTGCACAGTGCCGACTTAATTACAAGAAGACTGATTCTTCTTACTGACTATGTTTTGAACATTTCCTGTGAGACCAGTTTTAGATTCCGATGCTTCACTATACGTTTACTCTATCCCTTGGACCTTCTTATTGACGATGAAACACAGAAATTGCATCGGGATTAAATACAAAAGGCACAATGCCGACTTAAGAACAAGAAGAGTGAGTCTTCGAACTGTCTATGTTTTGAACCATTCCTGTGATACTAGTTATAGATTCCGATGCTGCACAACAGGTTTACTGTATCCCTCTGACACTCTTATTGACGATGAAACACAGAAATTGCATCGGAATTAAATACAAAAGGCACAATGCCGACTTAGGTACAAGAAGACTGACTCTTCTTACTGTCTATGTTTTGAACCATTCCTGTGACACTAGTTATGGATTCCGAGGCTTCACTTCAGGTTTGCCGTATCCTTTGGACCTTCTTATTGACGACGAAACACAGAATTTGCATCTGAATTATATAAAAAAGGCACAATGCCGACTTAAGTACAAGAAGAATGACTCTTCTTACTGTCTATGATTTGAGCAATTCCTGTGACACTACTTATAGATTCCGATGCTTCACTTCAGGTTTACTGTATCCCTTGGACCTTCTTATCGACGATTAAACAGAAATAGCTTCGGAATTTAATACAAAAGGCACAATGCCAACTTAAGTACAAGAAGACTGACTCTTCGTACTCTCTATGTTTTAAACCATTCCTGTGACACCAGTTATAGATTCCGATGCTTCACTTCAGGTTTACTGTATCCCTGTGACCTTCTTATTGACGACGAAACACAGAAATAGCATCGGAATTAAATAGAAAAGGCAAAATGCCGACTTAAGTACAAGAAGACTGACTCTTCCAACTGTCTATGTTTTGAAAAATTCCTGTGGCACTAGTTATAGATTCCGATGCTCCACTTCAGGTTTACTGTATCCCTTGGACCTTCTTATCGACGATGAAACACAGAAATAGCATCGGAATTAAATACAAAAGGCACAATGCCGACTTAAGTACAAGACGACTGACTCTTCTTACTGTCTATGTTTTGAACCATTCCTGAGACACTACTTATAGATTCCGATGCTTCACTTCAGGTTTATTGTATCCCTCTGACATTCTTATTGACGATGAAACACAGAAATTGCATTAGAAATTAAATGCAAACGGCACAGTGCCGACTTAATTACAAGAAGACTGATTCTTCTTACTGACTATGTTTTGAACATTTCCTGTGAGACCAGTTTTAGATTCCGATGCTTCACTATACGTTTACTCTATCCCTTGGACCTTCTTATTGTCGATGAAACACAGAAATTGCTTCGGAATTTAATACAAAAGGCACAAAGCCGACTTAAGTATAAGAAGTCTGACTCTTCTTACTGACTATGTTTTGAACCATTCCTGTGACACCAGTTATAGATTCCGATGCTTCACTTCAGGTTTACTGTATCCCTGTGACCTTCTTATTGACGACGAAACACAGAAATATCATCGGAATTAAATAGAAAAGGCAAAATGCCGACTTAAGTACAAGAAGACTGACTCTTCTTACTGTCTATGATTTGAGCAATTCCTGTGACACTACTTATAGATTCCGATGCTTCACTTCAGGTTTACTGTATCCCTTGGACCTTCTTATCGACGATTAAACAGAAATAGCATCGGAATTTAATACAAAAGGCACAATGCCAACTTAAGTACAAGAAGACTGACTCTTCTTACTCTCTATGTTTTAAACCATTCCTGTGACACCAGTTATAGATTCCGATGCTTCACTTCAGGTTTACTGTATCCCTGTGACCTTCTTATTGACGACGAAACACAGAAATAGCATCGGAATTAAATAGAAAAGGCAAAATTCCGACTTAAGTACAAGAAGACTGACTCTTCCAACTGTCTATGTTTTGAAAAATTCCTGTGGCACTAGTTATAGATTCCGATGCTCCACTTCAGGTTTACTGTATCCCTTGGACCTTCTTATCGACGATGAAACACAGAAATAGCATCGGAATTAAATACAACAGGCACAATGCCGACTTAAGTACAAGACGACTGACTCTTCTTACTGTCTATGTTTTGAACCATTCCTGAGACACTACTTATAGATTCCGATGCTTCAATTCAGGTTCACTGTATCCCTCTGACATTCTTATTGACGATGAAACACAGAAATTGCATCGGAATTAAATGCAAACGGCACAGTGCCGACTTAATTACAAGAAGACTGATTCTTCTTACTGACTATGTTTTGAACATTTCCTGTGAGACCAGTTTTAGATTCCGATGCTTCACTATACGTTTACTCTATCCCTTGGACCTTCTTATTGACGATGAAACACAGAAATTGCATCGGGATTAAATACTAAAGGCACAATGCCGACTTAAGTACAAGAAGACTGACTCTTCTTACTGTCTATGTTTTGAACCATTCCTGTGAAACTAGTTATAAATTCCGATGCTTCACTTCAGGTTTACTGTATCCCTCCCACCTTCTTATTGACGATGAAGCACAGAAATTGCATCGGAATTAAATACAAAAGGCACAATGCCGACTCAAATATAAGATGACTGTGTCTTCTTACTCCCTATGCTTTGAACCTATCCTGTGAGACCGGTTTTAGATTCCGATGCTTCACTTCAGGTTTACTGTATCCCGTGGGCCTTCTTATTGACGACGAAACACAGATATTGCATCGGAATTATGTAGAAAAGGCACAATGCCGACTTAAGTATAAGAAGACTGACTCTTCTTACTGACTATGATTTGAACATTTCCTGTGAGACCAGTTTTAGATTCCGATGCTTCACTATATGTTTACTGTATCCCTTGGACTCTCTTATTGACGATGAAACACAGAAATCGCATCGGAATTAAATACAAAAGGCACAAGGCCGACTTAAGTACAAGAACATTGACTCTTCTTGCTGTGTGTGTTTTGAACCACTCCTGTGACACTAGTTATAGATTCCGATGCTTCACTTCTGGTTTACTGTATCCCTTGGACCTTCTTATGGACGACGAAACACAGAAATTGCATCGGAATTAAATAGAAAAGGCACAATGCCGACATAAGTACAAGAAGACTGACTCTTCCAACTGCCTATGTTTTGAACCATTCCTGTGATACTACTTACAGATTGCGATGCTTCACTTCAGGTTTACTGTATCCCTCTGAACTTCCTATTGACGATGAAACACAGAAATTGCATCGGAATTAAATACAAAACTCACAATGCCGACTCAAATACAAGATGACTGTCTCTACTTACTCTCTATGTTTTGAACCTTTCCTGTGAGACCGGTTTTAGATTCCGATGCTTCACTATAAGTTTACTGTATACCTTGGACCTTCTTATTGACGATGAAACACAGAAATTGCATCGGAATTAAATACAAAACGCACAAGGCCGACATAAGTACAAGAAGACTGACTCTTCTTACTGTCTATGTTTTGAGCAATTCCTGTGACACTAGTTATAGATTCCGATGCTTCACTTCAGGTTTACTTTATCCCTTGGACCATCTTATCGACGACAAAATACCGAACTAGCATCGGAATTAAATACAAAAGGCACAATGCAGACTTAAGTGCAAGAAGACTGACTCTTCTTACTGTCTATGTTTTGAACCATTCCTGTGACACTAGTTATAGATTCCGATGCTTCACTTCAGGTTTACTGTACCCCTTGGACCATCTTATCGACGACGAAACACAGAACTAGCATCGGAATTAAATACAAAAGGCACAATGCCGACTTAAGTACAGGAAGACTGACTCTTCTTACTGTCTATGTTTTGAACCATTCCAGTGACACTAGTTATAGATTCCGATGCTTCACTTCAGGTTTACTGTATCCCTCTGACCATCTTATTGACGATGAAACACAGAAATTGCATCGGAATTAAATACAAAAGGCACAATGCCGAGTCTATTACAAGATAGCTCTCTCTTCTTACTCTCTATGTTTTGAACCTTTCCTGTGAGACCGGTTTTAGATTCCGATGCTTCACTTCAGGTTTACTGCATCCCTTAAGCCTTCTTATTGACGACGAAACACAGAAATTGCATCGGAATTAAATACAAAAGGCCCAATGCCGACTTAAGTACAAGAAGACTGACTCTTCCGTGTCTATGTTTTCAACCATTCCTGTGACACTAGGTATAGATTCCAATGCTTCACTTCAGGTTTACTGTATCCCTTGGACATTCTTATTGACGACGAAACACAGAAATTCCATCGGAATTAAATAGAATAGACACAATGCCGACATAAGTACAAGAAGACTGACTCTTCCAACTGTCTATGTTTTGAACCATTCCTGTGATACTAGTTATAGATTCCGATGCTTCATTTCAGGTTTACTGTATCCCTCTGACACTCTTATTGACGATGAAACACAGAAAGTGCGTCGGAATTAAATGGAAAAGGCACAATGCCGACTTAAGTGCAAGAAGACTGACTCTTCCTAGTGTCTATGTTTGAACCGTTCCTGTGACACTAGTTATAGATTCCGATGCTTCACTCCAGGTTTACTGTATCCCTCTGACATTTTTATTGTCGATGAAACACAGAAATTGCATCGGAAATAAATAGAAAATGCACAATGCCGTATTAAGCACAAGACGACTGACTCTTCTTACAGCCTATGTATTGAAAAGTTCCTGTAACAATAGTTATAGATTCCGATGCTTCACTTCCAATTTACTGTATCCCTCTGACCTTCTTATTGAGGATGATACACAGAAATTGCATCGGAATTAAATACAAAAGGCACAATGCCGACTTAAGGACAAGAAGACTGACTCTTCTTACTGTCTATGTTTTGAACCATTCCTGTGACACTAGTTACAGATTCCGAAGCTTTACTTCAGGTTTACTGTATCCTTTGGAACTTCTTATTGTCGATGAAACACATAATTTGCATCGGAATTAAATACAAAAGGCACAATGCCGACTTAAGTGCAAGAAGACTGACTCATCTTATTGTCTATGTTTAGAACCATTCCTGTGGCACTTGTTATAGATTCCGATACTTCAGTTCAGGTTTCCTGTATCCCTTGAACCTTCTTATCGACGATGAAACACAGAAACTGCATCGGAATTAAATGCAAAAGGCACAATGCCGACTTAAGTACAAGAAGACTGACTCTTCTTACTGTCTATGTTTTGAACCATTCCTGTGACACTAGTTATAGATTACGATGCTTCACTTCAGATTTACTGTATCCCTAGGACCTTGTTATTGACGATGAAACACAGAAATTGCATCGGAATTAAATACAAAAGGCACAATGCCGACTTAAGTACAAGAAGAGTGACTCTTCCGACTGTCTATGTTTTGAACCATTCCTGTGACACTAGTTATGGATTCCGATGCTTCACTTCAGGTTTACTGTATCCCTTGGACCTTCTTATCAAAGATGAAACACAGAAATAGCATCGGAATTAAATACAAAAGGCACAATGCCGACTTAAGTACAAGAAGACTGACTATTCTTACTGTCTATGTTTTGAACCATTCCTGTGACACTAGTTACAGATTCCGAAGCTTTACTTCAGGTTTACTGTATCCTTTGGACCTTCTTATTGACGATGAAACACAGAATCTGCATCTGAGTCGTATAAAAAACTCACAATGCCGACTTAAGTACAAGAAGACTGACTCTTCTTGCCGTGTATGTTTTGAACCATTCCTGTGACTCTAGTTATAGATTCCGATGCTTCACTTCACGTTTACTGTATCCCTCTGACCTTCTTATTGAGGATGATACACAGAAATTGCATCGGAATTAAATACAAAAGGCACAATGCCGACTTAAGGACAAGAAGACTGACTCTTCTTACTGTCTATGTTTTGAACCATTCCTGTGACACTAGTTACAGATTCCGAAGCTTTACTTCAGGTTTACTGCATCCTTTGGAACTTCTTATGGTCGATGAAACACAGAATTTGCATCGGAATTAAATACAAAAGGCACAATGCCGACTTAAGTACAAGAAGACTGACTCATTTTATTGTCTATGTTTAGAACCATTCCTGTGGCACTTGTTATAGATTCCGATACTTCAGTTCAGGTTTCCTGTATCCCTTGAACCTTCTTATCGACGATGAAACACAGAAACTGCATCGGAATTAAATGCAAAAGGCACAATGCCGACTTAAGTACAAGAAGACTGACTCTTCTTACTGTCTATGTTTTGAACCATTCCTATGACACTAGTTATAGATTCCGATGCTTCACTTCAGGTTTACTGTATCCCTTGGGCCTTGTTATTGACGGTGAAACACAGAAATTGCATCGGACTGAAATACAAAATGCACAATGCCGACTTAAGTAGAAGAAGTCTAACTCTTCTTACTGACTATAATTTGAACATTTCCTGTGAGACCAGATTTAGATTCCGATGCTTCGCTATAAGTGTACTGTATCCCTTGGGCCTTGTTATTGACGGTGAAACACAGAAATTGCATCGGACTTAAATACAAAATGCACAGTGCCGACTTAAGTATAAGAAGTCTAACTCTTCTTACTGACTATAATTTGAACATTTCCTGTGAGACCAGTTTTAGATCCCGATGCTTCACTTCAGGTTTACTGTATCCCTTGGACCTCCTTATCGACGATGAAACACAGAAATAGCATCGGAATTAAATACAAAAGGCACAATGCCGACTTAAGTACAAGAAGACTGACTATTCTTACTGTCTATGTTTTGAACCATTCCTGTGATACTAGTTACAGATTCCGAAGCTTTACTTCAGGTTTACTGTATCCTTTGGACGTTCTTATAGACGATGAAACACAGAATTTGCATCGGAATTAAATACAAAAGGCACAATGCCGACTTAAGTACAAGAACAGTGAGTCTTCCAACTGTCTATGTTTTGAACCATTCCTGTGACACTAGTTATAGATTCCGATGCTTCACTTCAGGTTTACTGTATCCCTCTGACCCGCTTATTGACGATGAAACACATAAATTGCATCGGAATTAAATACAAAAGGCACAATGCCGACTTAAGTACAAGAAGACTGTCTCTTCTTACTGATTAATGTTTTGAACCATTCCTGTGGCACTAGTTATAGATTCCGATGCTTCACTTCAGGTTTACTGTATCCCTGTGACCTTCTTATTTACGACGAAACACAGAAATTGCATTGGAATTAAATAGAAAAGGCACAATGCCGATAAGTACAAGAAGACTGACTCTTCCAACTGTCTATGTTTTGAAAAATTCCTGTGACACTAGTTATAGATTCCGATGCTCCACTTCAGGTTTACTGTATCCCTTGGACCTTCTTATCGACGATGAAACACAGAAATAGCATCGGAATTAAATACAAAAGGCACAATGCCGACTTAAGTACAAGAAGACTGACTCTTCTTACTGTCTATGTTTTGAACCATTCCTGTGACACTAGTTACAGATTCCGAAGCTTTACTTCAGGTTTACTGTATCCTTTGGACCTTCTTATTGACGATGAAACACAGAATCTGCATCTGAGTCATATAAAAAACTCACAATGCCGACTTAAGTACAAGAAGAATGACTCATCTTAATGTCTATGTTTTCAGCAATTCCTGTGACACTAGTTATAGATTCCGATGCTCCTCTTCAGGTTTACTGTATCCCTCTGACACTCTTATTGACGATGAAACACAGAAATTGCATCGGAATTAAATGCAAACGGCACAGTGCCGACTTAAGTACAAGAAGACTGACTCTTCTTACTGACTATGTTGTGAACATTTCCAGTGAGACCAGTTTTAGATTTCAATGCTCCACTATACGTTTACTGTATCCCTTGGACCTTCTTATTGACGATGAAACACAGAAATTGCTTCGGAATTGAATACAAAAGGCACAATGCCGACTTAAGTACAAGAAGACTGACTCTTATTGCTGTGTATGCTTTGAACCATTACTGTGAAACTAGTTATAGATTCCGATGCTTCACTTCAGGATTACTGTATTCTTCTGACCTTCTTATTGACGACGAAACACAGAAATTGCATCGGAAACAAAAAGAAAAGGCACAATGCCGACATAAGTACAAGAAGACTGACTCTTCCTAGTGTCTATGTTTTGAACCGTTCCTGTGACACTAGTTATAGATTCCGATGCTTCACTTTGGGTTTACAGTATCCCTCTGACATTCTTAATGTCGATGAAACACAGAAATTGCATCGGAATTAGATAGAAAAGGCACAATGCCATATTAAGTACAAGAAGGCTGACTCTTCTTACAGTCTATGATTTTGAAAAATTCCTGTAACAATAGTTATAGATTCCGATGCTTCACTTCAGGTTTACTGTATCCCTTGGGCCTTGTTATTGACGGTGAAACCTAGAAATTGCATCGGACTTAAATACAAAATGCACAGTGCTGACTTAAGTATAAGAAGTCTAACTCTTCTTACTGACTATAATTTGAACATTTCCTGTGAGACCAGTTTTAGATCCCGATGCTTCACTTCAGGTTTACTGTATCCCTTGGACCTCCTTATCGACGATGAAACACAGAAATAGCATCGGAATTAAATACAAAAGGCACAATGCCGACTTAAGTACAAGAAGACTGACTATTCTTACTGTCTATGTTTTGAACCATTCCTGTGATACTAGTTACAGATTCCGAAGCTTTACTTCAGGTTTACTGTATCCTTTGGACGTTCTTATAGACGATGAAACACAGAATTTGCATCGGAATTAAATACAAAAGGCACAATGCCGACTTAAGTACAAGAACAGTGAGTCTTCCAACTGTCTATGTTTTGAACCATTCCTGTGACACTAGTTATAGATTCCGATGCTTCACTTCAGGTTTACTGTATCCCTGTGACCCGCTTATTGACGATGAAACACATAAATTGCATCGGAATTAAATACAAAAGGCACAATGCCGACTTAAGTACAAGAAGACTGTCTCTTCTTACTGATTAATGTTTTGAACCATTCCTGTGGCACTAGTTATAGATTCCGATGCTTCACTTCAGGTTTACTGTATCCCTGTGACCTTCTTATTTACGACGAAACACAGAAATTGCATTGGAATTAAATAGAAAAGGCACAATGCCGATAAGTACAAGAAGACTGACTCTTCCAACTGTCTATGTTTTGAAAAATTCCTGTGACACTAGTTATAGATTCCGATGCTCCACTTCAGGTTTACTGTATCCCTTGGACCTTCTTATCGACGATGAAACACAGAAATAGCATCGGAATTAAATACAAAAGGCACAATGCCGACTTAAGTACAAGAAGACTGACTCTTCTTACTGTCTATGTTTTGAACCATTCCTGTGACACTAGTTACAGATTCCGAAGCTTTACTTCAGGTTTACTGTATCCTTTGGACCTTCTTATTGACGATGAAACACAGAATCTGCATCTGAGTCATATAAAAAACTCACAATGCCGACTTAAGTACAAGAAGAATGACTCATCTTAATGTCTATGTTTTCAGCAATTCCTGTGACACTAGTTATAGATTCCGATGCTCCTC
The DNA here is from genome assembly GCF_021461395.2 of Schistocerca americana. Classification (NCBI taxonomy): domain Eukaryota; kingdom Metazoa; phylum Arthropoda; class Insecta; order Orthoptera; family Acrididae; genus Schistocerca; species Schistocerca americana. The sequence goes on from NW_025726247.1 coordinate 2,435,932, forward strand.
TTCAGGTTTACTGTATCCCTCTGACACTCTTATTGACGATGAAACACAGAAATTGCATCGGAATTAAATGCAAACGGCACAGTGCCGACTTAAGTACAAGAAGACTGACTCTTCTTACTGACTATGTTGTGAACATTTCCAGTGAGACCAGTTTTAGATTTCAATGCTCCACTATACGTTTACTGTATCCCTTGGACCTTCTTATTGACGATGAAACACAGAAATTGCTTCGGAATTGAATACAAAAGGCACAATGCCGACTTAAGTACAAGAAGACTGACTCTTATTGCTGTGTATGCTTTGAACCATTACTGTGAAACTAGTTATAGATTCCGATGCTTCACTTCAGGATTACTGTATTCTTCTGACCTTCTTATTGACGACGAAACACAGAAATTGCATCGGAAACAAAAAGAAAAGGCACAATGCCGACATAAGTACAAGAAGACTGACTCTTCCTAGTGTCTATGTTTTGAACCGTTCCTGTGACACTAGTTATAGATTCCGATGCTTCACTTTGGGTTTACAGTATCCCTCTGACATTCTTAATGTCGATGAAACACAGAAATTGCATCGGAATTAGATAGAAAAGGCACAATGCCATATTAAGTACAAGAAGGCTGACTCTTCTTACAGTCTATGATTTTGAAAAATTCCTGTAACAATAGTTATAGATTCCGATGCTTCACTTCAGGTTTACTGTATCCCTTGGGCCTTGTTATTGACGGTGAAACCTAGAAATTGCATCGGACTTAAATACAAAATGCACAGTGCCGACTTAAGTATAAGAAGTCTAACTCTTCTTACTGACTATAATTTGAACATTTCCTGTGAGACCAGTTTTAGATCCCGATGCTTCACTATAAGTCTACTGTATCCCTTGGACCTTCCTATTGACGATGAAACACAGAAATTGCATCGGAATTAAATACATACGGCACAAGGCCGACTTAAGTACAAGAAGACTGACTCTTCTTACTGTCTATGTTTTGAACCATTCCTGTGACACTAGTTATAGATTACGATGCTTCACTTCAGATTTACTGTATCCCTTGGACCTTGTTATTGACGACGAAACACAGAAATTGCATCAGAATTAAATACAAGTGGCACAATGCCGACTTAAGTACAAGAGGAGTGCCCTTTCCGACTGTCTATGTTTTGAACAATTCCTGTGACACTAGTTATAGATTCCGATGCTTCACTTCAGGTTTACTGTATCCCTTGGACCTTCTTATTGACGACGAAACACAGAAATTGCATCGGAATTAAATAGAAAAGGCACAATGCCGACTTAATTACAAGAAGACTGACTCTTCCTACTGTCTATGCTTTGAACCATTCCTGTGACTCTAGTTATAGATTTCGATGCTTCACTTCACGTTTACTGTATCCCTCTGACCATCTTATTGTGGATGAAACACAGATATTGCATCGGAATTAAATACAAAAGGCATAATGCCGACTTAAGTACAAGAAGACTGACTCTTCTTTCGGTCTAAGTTTTGAACCATTTCTGTGACACTAGTTACAGATTCCGAAGCTTTACTTCAGGTTTACTGTATCCTTTGGACGTTCTTATAGACGATGGAACACAGAATTTGCAACGGAATTAAATACAAAAGGCACAATGCCGACTTAAGTACAAGAAGAGTGAGTCTTCCAACTGTCTATGTTTTGAACCATTCCCGTGATACTAGTTATAGATTCCGAAGCTTCACTTCACGTTTACTGTATCCCTCTGACACTCTTATTGACGATGATACACAGAAATTGCATCGGAATTAAATACAAAAGGCACAATGCCGACTTAAGTACAAGAAGACTGACTCTTCTTACTGTCTATGTTTTGAACCGTTTCTGTGACACTAGTTACAGATTCCGAAGCTTTACTTCAGGTTTACTGTATCCTTTGGACCTTCTTATTGACGATGAAACACAGAATCTGCATCTGAGTCATATGAAAAAGTCACAATGCCGACTTAAGTACAAGAAGAATGACTCATCTTACTGTCTATGTTTTGAGCAATTCCTCTGACACTAGTTATAGTTTCCGATGCTCCACTTCAGGTTTACTGTATACCTCTGACACTCTTATTGACGATGAAACACAGAAATTGCATCGGAATTAAATGCAAACGGCACAGTGCCGACTTAAGTACAAGAAGACTGACTCTTCCGACTGTCTATGCTTTGAACCATTACTGTGAAACTAGTTATAGATTCCGATGCTTCACTTCGGGATTACTGTATCCCTCTGACCTTCTTATTGACGACAAAACACAGAAATAGCATCGGAATTATGTAGAAAAGGCACAAAGCCGACATAAGTATAAGAAGACTGACTCTTCTTACTGACTATGATTTGAACATTTCCTGTGAGACCAGTTTTAGATTCCGATGCTTCACTATATGTTTACTGTATCACTTGGACGTTCTTATTGACGATGAAACACAGAAATTGCTTCGGAATTGAATACAAAAGGCACAATGCCGACTTAAGTACAAGAAGACTGACTCTTATTGCTGTGTATGTTTTGAACTATTCCTGTGAAACTAGTTATAGATTCCGATGCTTCACTTTAGGTTTACTGTATCCCTTGGACCCTCTTATCGACGATGAAACACAGAATTTGCATCGGAATTAAATACAAAAGGCACAATGCCGACTTAAGTACAAGAAGACTGACTCATCTTATTGTCTATGTTTAGAACCATTCCTGTGGCACTTGTTATAGATTCCGATACTTCAGTTCAGATTTCCTGTATCCCTTGAACCTTCTTATCGACGATGAAACACAGAAACTGCATCGGAATTAAATGCAAAAGGCACAATGCCGACTTAAGTACAAGAAGACTGACTCTTCTTACTGTCTATGTTTTGAACCATTCCTATGACACTAGTTATAGATTCCGATGCTTCACTTCAGGTTTACTGTATCCCTTGGGCCTTGTTATTGACGGTGAAACACAGAAATTGCATCGGACTTAAATACAAAATGCACAATGCCGACTTAAGTATAAGAAGTCTAACTCTTCTTACTGACTATAATTTGAACATTTCCTGTGAGACCAGATTTAGATTCCGATGCTTCTCTATAAGTGTACTGTATCCCTTGGGCCTTGTTATTGACGGTGAAACACAGAAATTGCATCGGACTTAAATACAAAATGCACTGTGCCGACTTAAGTATAAGAAGTCTAACTCTTCTTACTGACTATAATTTGAACATTTCCTGTGAGACCAGTTTTAGATCCCGATGCTTCACTTCAGGTTTACTGTATCCCTTGGACCTCCTTATCGACGATGAAACACAGAAATAGCATCGGAATTAAATACAAAAGGCACAATGCCGACTTAAGTACAAGAACAGTGAGTCTTCCAACTGTCTATGTTTTGAACCATTCCTGTGACACTAGTTATAGATTCCGATGCTTCACTTCAGGTTTACTGTATCCCTCTGACCCGCTTATTGACGATGAAACACATAAATTGCATCGGAATTAAATACAAAAGGCACAATGCCGACTTAAGTACAAGAAGACTGTCTCATCTTACTGATTAATGTTTTGAACCATTCCTGTGGCACTAGTTATAGATTCCGATGCTTCACTTCAGGTTTACTGTATCCCTGTGACCTTCTTATTTACGACGAAACACAGAAATTGCATTGGAATTAAATAGAAAAGGCACAATGCCGACTTAAGTACAAGAAGACTGACTCCTCCAACTGTCTATGTTTTGAAAAATTCCTGTGACACTAGTTATAGATTCCGATGCTCCACTTCAGGTTTACTGTATCCCTTGGACCTTCTTATCGACGATCAAACACAGAAATAGCATCGGAATTAAATACAAAAGGCACAATGCCGACTTAAGTACAAGAAGACTGACTCTTCTTACTGTCTATGTTTTGAACCATTCCTGTGACACTAGTTACAGATTCCGAAGCTTTACTTCAGGTTTACTGTATCCTTTGGACCTTCTTATTGACGATGAAACACAGAATCTGCATCTGAGTCATATAAAAAACTCACAATGCCGACTTAAGTACAAGAAGAATGACTCATCTTAATGTCTATGTTTTCAGCAATTCCTGTGACACTAGTTATAGATTCCGATGCTCCTCTTCAGGTTTACTGTATCCCTCTGACACTCTTATTGACGATGAAACACAGAAATTGCATCGGAATTAAATGCAAACGGCACAGTGCCGACTTAAGTACAAGAAGACTGACTCTTCTTACTGACTATGTTGTGAACATTTCCAGTGAGACCAGTTTTAGATTTCAATGCTCCACTATACGTTTACTGTATCCCCTGGACCTTCTTATTGACGATGAAACACAGAAATTGCTTCGGAATTGAATACAAAAGGCACAATGCCGACTTAAGTACAAGAAGACTGACTCTTATTGCTGTGTATGCTTTGAACCATTACTGTGAAACTAGTTATAGATTCCGATGCTTCACTTCAGGATTACTGTATTCTTCTGACCTTCTTATTGACGACGAAACACAGAAATTGCATCGGAAACAAAAAGAAAAGGCACAATGCCGACATAAGTACAAGAAGACTGACGCTTCCTAGTGTCTATGTTTTGAACCGTTCCTGTGACTCTAGTTATAGATTCCGATGCTTCACTTTGGGTTTACAGTATCCCTCTGACATTCTTAATGTCGATGAAACACAGAAATTGCATCGGAATTAGATAGAAAAGGCACAATGCCATATTAAGTACAAGAAGACTGACTCTTCTTACAGTCTATGATTTTGAAAAATTCCTGTAACAACAGTTATAGATTCCGATGCTTCACTTCAGGTTTACTGTATCCCTTGGGCCTTGTTAGTGACGGTGAAACCTAGAAATTGCATCGGACGTAAATACAAAATGCACAGTGCCGACTTAAGTATAAGAAGTCTAACTCTTCTTACTGACTATAATTTGAACATTTCCTGTGAGACCAGTTTTAGATCCCGATGCTTCACTATAAGTCTACTGTATCCCTTGGACCTTCCTATTGACGATGAAACACAGAAATTGCACCGGAATTAAATACACACGGCACAAGGCCGACTTAAGTACAAGAAGACTGACTCTTCTTACTGTCTATGTTTTGAACCATTCCTGTGACACTAGTTATAGATTATGATGCTTCACTTCAGATTTACTGTATCCCTTGGACCTTGTTATTGACGATGAAACACAGAAATTGCATCAGAATTAAATACAAATGGCACAATGCCGACTTAAGTACAAGAAGAGTGCCCTTTCCGACTGTCTATGTTTTGAACAATTCCTGTGACACTAGTTATAGATTCCGATGCTTCACTTCAAGTTTACTGTATCCCTTGGACCTTCTTATTGACGACGAAACACAGAAATTGCATCGGAATTAAATAGAAAAGGCACAATGCCGACTTAATTACAAGAAGACTGACTCTTCCTACTGTCTATGCTTTGAACCATTCCTGTGACTCTAGTTATAGATTTCGATGCTTCACTTCACGTTTACTGTATCCCTCTGACCATCTTATTGTGGATGAAACACAGATATTGCATCGGAATTAAATACAAAAGGCATAATGCCGACTTAAGTACAAGAAGACTGACTCTTCTTTCGGTCTAAGTTTTGAACCATTCCTGTGACACTAGTTACAGATTCCGAAGCTTTACTTCAGGTTTACTGTATCCTTTGGACGTTCTTATAGACGATGGAACACAGAATTTGCATCGGAATTAAATACAAAAGGCACAATGCCGACTTAAGTACAAGAAGAGTGAGTCTTCCAACTGTCTATGTTTTGAACCATTCCCGTGATACTAGTTATAGATTCCGATGCTTCACTTCACGTTTACTGTATCCCTCTGACACTCTTATTGACGATGATACACAGAAATTGCATCGGAATTAAATACAAAAGGCACAATGCCGACTTAAGTACAAGAAGACTGACTCTTCTTACTGTCTATGTTTTGAACCGTTTCTGTGACACTAGTTACAGATTCCGAAGCTTTACTTCAGGTTTACTTTATCCTTTGGACCTTCTTATTGACGATGAAACACAGAATCTGCATCTGAGTCATATGAAAAAGTCACAATGCCGACTTAAGTACAAGAAGAATGACTCATCTTACTGTCTATGTTGTGAGCAATTCCTCTGACACTAGTTATAGATTCCGATGCTCCACTTCAGGTTTACTGTATCCCTCTGACACTCTTATTGACGATGAAACACAGAAATTGCATCGGAATTAAATGCAAACGGCACAGAGCCGACTTAAGTACAAGAAGACTGACTCTTCCGACTGTCTATGCTTTGAACCATTACTGTGAAACTAGTTATAGATTCCGATGCTTCACTTCGGGATTACTGTATCCCTCTGACCTTCTTATTGACGACAAAACACAGAAATTGCATCGGAATTATGTAGAAAAGGCACAAAGCCGACATAAGTATAAGAAGACTGACTCATCTTACTGACTATGATTTGAACATTTCCTGTGAGACCACTTTTAGATTCCGATGCTTCACTATATGTTTACTGTATCACTTGGACGTTCTTATTGACGATGAAACACAGAAATTGCTTCGGAATTGAATACAAAAGGCACAATGCCGACTTAAGTACAAGAAGACTGACTCTTATTGCTGTGTATGTTTTGAACTATTCCTGTGAAACTAGTTATAGATTCCGATGCTTCACTTTAGGTTTACTGTATCCCTTGGACCTTCTTATCGACGATGAAACACAGAAATAGCTTCGGAATTAAATACAAAAGGCACAATGCCGACTTAAGTACAAGAAGACTGACTCTTCTTACTCTCTATGTTTTGAACCATTCCTGTGACACTAGTTATAGATCCCGATGCTTCAGTTCAGGTATACTGTATCCCTTGGACCTTGTTATTGACGACGAAACACAGAAATTGCATCGGGATTAAATACAAAAATCACAATGCGGACTTAAGTACAAGAAGACTGACTCTTCCTACTGTCTATGTTTTAACCATTCCTGTGACACTAGTTATAGATTCCGATTCTTCACTTTAGGTTTACTGTATCCCTCTGACCTTCTTATTGACGATGAAACACAGATATTGCATCGGAAACAAAAAGAAAAGGCACAATGCCGACATAAGTACAAGAAGACTGACTCTTCCTAGTGTCTATGTTTTGAACCGTTCCTGTGACACTAGTTTTAGATTCCGATGCTTCACTTTGGGTTTACTGTAAACCTCTTACATCCTTAATGTCGATGAAACACAGAAATTGCATCGGAATTAGATAGAAAAGGCACAATGCCGTATTAAGTACAAGAAGACTGACTCTTCTTACAGTCTATGTTTTTGAAAAATTCCTGTAACAATAGTTATAGATTCCGATGCTTCACTTCAGGTTTACTGTATCCCTTGGGCCTTGTTATTGACGGTGAAACACAAAAATTGTATCGGACTTAAATACAAAATGCACAGTGCCGACTTAAGTATAAGAAGTCTAACTCTTCTTACAGACTATAATTTGAACATTTCCTGTGAGACCAGTTTTAGATCCCGATGCTTCACTATAAGTCTACTGTATCCCTTGTACCTTCCAATTGACGATGAAACACAGAAATTGCATCGGAATTAAGTACATACGGCACAAGGCCGACTTAAATACAAGAAGACTGACTCTTCTTTCGGTCTAAGATTTGAACCATTCCTGTGACACTAGTTACAGATTCCGAAGCTTTACTTCAGGTTTACTGTATCCTTTGGAGCTTCTTATTGACGAAGAAACACAGAATCTGCATCTGAGTCGTATGAAAAAGTCACAATGCCGACTTAAGTACAAGAAGAATGACTCATCTTACTGTCTATGTTTTGAGCAATTCCTGTGACACTAGTTATAGATTCCGATGCTCCACTTCAGGTTTACTGTATCCCTCTGACACTCTTATTGACGATGAAACACAGAAATTGCATCGGAATTAAATGCAAACGGCACAGTGCCGACTTAAGTACAAGAAGACTGACTCTTCTTACAGTCTATGTTTTGAAAAGTTCCTGTAACAGTAGTTATAGATTCCGATGCTTCACTTCAGGTTTACGGTATCCCTTGGGCCTTGTTATTGACGGTGAAACACAGAAATTCCATCGGACTTAAATACAAAATGCACAGTGCCGCTTTAAGTATAAGAAGTCTAACTCTTCTTACTGACTATAATTTGAACATTTCCTGTGAGACCAGTTTTAGATTCCGATGCTTCACTATAAGTGTACTGTATCCCTTGTACCTTCCTATTGACGATGAAACACAGAAATTGCATCGAAATTAAATATATACGGCACAAGGCCGACTTAAGTACAAGAAGACTGACTCTTCTTACTGTCTATGTTTTGAACCATTCCTGTGACACTAGTTATAGATTACGATGCTTCACTTCAGATTTACTGTATCCCTTGGACCTTGTTATTGACGATGAAACACAGAAATTGCATCGGACTTAAGTACAAAAGGCACAATGCCGACTTAAGTACAAGAAGACTGACTCTTATTGCTGTGTATGTTTTCAACCATTCCTGTGAAACTAGTTATAGATTCCGATGCTTCACTTGAGGATTACTGTATCCCTCTGACATTCTTAATGTCGATAAAACACAGAAATTGCATCGGAATTAAATAGAAAAGGCACAATGCCGACTTAATTACAAGAAGACTGACTCTTCCTACTGTCTATGCTATGAACCATTCCTGTGACTCTAGTTATAGATTTCGATGCTTCACTTCACGTTTACTGTATCCCTCTGACCTTCTTATTGAGGATGAAACACAGAAATTGCATCGGAATTAAATACAAAAGGCACAATGCCGACTTAAGTACAAGAAGACTGACTCTTCTTTCGGTCTAAGATTTGAACCATTCCTGTGAGACTAGTTACAGATTCCGAAGCTTTACTTCAGGTTTACTGTATCCTTTGGACGTTCTTATAGACGATGAAACACAGAATTTGCATCGGAATTAAATACAAAAGGCACAATGCCGACTTAAGTACAAGAAGAGTGAGTCTTCCAACTGTCTATGTTTTGAACCATTCCTGTGATACTAGTTATAGATTGCGATGCTTCACCTCAGGTTTACTGTATCCCTCCGACACTCTTATTGACGATGAAACACAGAAATTGCATCGGAATTAAATACAAAAGGCTCAATGCCGACTTAAGTACAAGAAGACTGACTCTACTTACTGATTAATGTTTTGAACCATTCCTGTGGCACTAGTTATAGATTCCGAAGCTAAACGTCAGGTTTACTGTATCCTTTGGACCCTCTTACTGACGATGAAACACAGAATCTGCATCTGAGTCATATAAAAAGCTCACAATGCCGACTTAAGTACAAGAAGAATGACTCATCTTACTGTCTATGTTTTGAGCAATTCCTGTGACACTAGTTAGAGATTACGTTGCTTCACTTCAGGTTTACTGTATCCCTTGGACCTTCTTATCGACGATGAAACAGAAACAGCATCGGGATTTAATACAAACGGCACAATGCCGACTTAAGTACAAGAAGGCTGACTCCTCTTACTCTCTATGTTTTGAACCATTCCTGTGACACTAGTTATAGATTCCGATGCTTCACTTCAGGTTTACTGTATCCCTGTGACCTTCTTATTTACGACGAAACACAGAAATTGCATTGGAATTAAATGCAAAAGGCAAAATGCCGACTTAAGTACAAGAAGACTGACTCTTCTTACTGACAATGTTGTGAACATTTCCAGTGAGACCAGTTTTAGATTCCAATGCTTCATTATACGTTTACTGTATCCCTTGGACCTTCTTATTGACGATGCAACACAGAAATTGCTTCGGAATTGAATACAAAAGGCACAATGCCGACTTAAGTACAAGAAGACTGACTCTTGTTGCTGTGTGTGTTTTGAACCATTCCCGTGAAACTAGTTATAGATTCCGATGCTTCACTTCAGGATTACTGTATCCCTCTGACCTTCTTATTGACGACGAAACACAGAAATTGCATCGGAATTATGTAGAAAAGGCACAAAGCCGACTTAAGTATAGGAAGACTGACTCTTCTTACTGACTATGATTTGAACATTTCCTGTGAGACCAGTTTTAGTTTCCGATGCTTCACTATATGTTTACTGTATCCCTTGGACCTTCTTATTGACGATGAAACACAGAAATTGCATCGGAATTATTTACAAAAGGCACAAGGCCGACTTAGGTACAAGAAGACTGACACTTCTTACTGTCTATGTTTTGAACCATTCCTGTGACACTAGTTATTGATTCCGATGCTTCACTTCAGGTTTACTGTATCCCTTGGACCTTGTTATTGTCGATGAAACAAAGAAATTGCGTCGGAATTAAATTGAAAAGGCACAATGCCGACATAAGTACAAGAAGACTGACTCTTCCGTCTGTCTATGTTTTGAACCATTCCTGTGACACTAGTTATAGATTCCGATGCATGACTTCAGGTTTACTGTATCCCTCTGACCTTCTTATTGACGATGAAACACAGAAATTGCATCGGAATTAAATACAAAGGGCACAATGCCGACTTAAGTACAAGAAGACTGACTCTTCTTACTGTCTATGTTTTGAACCTTTCCTGTGACACTAGTTAGAGATTCGGATGCTTCACTTCAGGTTTACTGTATCCCTTGGACCTTCATATTGACGACGAAACACAGAAATTGCTTAGGAATTAAATACAAATGCATAATGCCGACTTAAGCACAAAAAGACTGATTCTTCCGTGTCTATGTTTTCAACCATTCCTGTGACACTAGATATAGATTCCAATGCTTCACTTGAGGTTTACTGTATACCTTGGACCTTCGTATTGACGACGAAACACAGATATTGCGTCTGAATTAAATAGAAAAGGCACAATGCCGACTTAAGTACAAGAAGACTGACTCTTCCAACTGTCTATGTTTTGAACCATTCCTGTGATACTAGTTATAGATTCGGATGCTTCACTTCAAGTTTACTTTATCCCTCTGACACTCTTATTGACGATGAAACACAGAAATTGCATCGGAATTAAACACATAAGGCACAATGCCGACTTAAGTACAAGAAGACGGACTCTTCTTACTGTCTATGTTTTGAACCATTCCTGTGACACTAGTTATAGATTCCGAAGCTTCACTTCAGGTTTACTGTATCCTTTGCACCTTCTTATTGACAATGAAGCACAGAATTTGCATCGGAATTAAATACAAAAGGCACAATGTCGACTTAAGTACAAGAATACTGACTCTTCTTACTGTCTATGTTTTGAGCAATTCCTGTGACACTAGTTATAGATTCCGATGCTTCACTTCAGGTTTACTGTATCCCTTGGACCTTCTTATCGACGATGAAACACAGAAATAGCATCGGAATTAAATACAAAAGGCACAATGCCGACTTAAGTACAAGAAGACTGACTCTTCTTACTCTCTATGTTTTGAACCATTCCTGTGACACTAGTTATAGATTCCGATGCTTCAGTTCAGGTTTACTGTATCCGTTGGACCTTCTTATTGTTGACGAAGCACAGAAATTGCATCGGGATTAAATACAAAAGGCACAATTCGGACTTAAGTACAAGAATACTGACTCTTCCTACTGTCTATGTCTTAACCATTCCTGTGACAATAGTTATAGATTCCGATGCTTCACTTCAGGTTTACTGTATCCCTCTGACCTTCTTATTGACGATGAAACACAGAAATTGCATCGGAATTAAATACAAAAGGCTCAATGCCGACTCACATGCAAGATGACTGGCTCTTCTTACTCTCTATGTTTTGAACCTTTCCTGTGAGACCGGTTTTAGATTCCGATGCTGCACTTCAGGTTTAATGTATCCCTCTGACACTCTTACTGACGATGAAACACAGAAATTGCATCGGAATTAAATACAAAAGGCTCAGTGCCGACTTAAGTACAAGAGGACTGACGCTTCTTACTCTCGATGATTTGAACCATTCCTGTGACACTAGTTATAGATTCCGAAGTTTCACTTCAGGTTTACTGTGTCCTTTGGACCTTCTTATTGACGGTGAAACACAGAAATTGCATCGGATTCAAAAAGAAGAGGCACAATGCCGACAAAAGTACAAGAAGACTGACTCTTCCTAGTGTCTATGTTTTGAACCGTTCCTGTGACACTAGTTATAGATTCCGATGCTTCACTTCAGGTTTACTGTATCCCTCTGAGATTCTTATTGTCGATGAAACACAGAAATTGCATCGGAATTAGATAGAAAAGGCACAATGCCGTATTAAGTACAAGAAGACTGACTCTTCTTACAGTTTATGTTTTGAAAAATTCCTGTAACAATAGTTATAGATTCCGATGCTTCACTTCACGTTTACTGTATCCCTCTGACCTTCTTATTGAGGATGAAACACAGAAATTGCATCGGAATTAAATACAAAAGGCACAATGCCGACTTATGTACAAGAAGACCGACTCTTCTTACTGTCTATGATTTGAACCATTCCTGTGACACTAGTTACAGATTGCGAAGCTTTACTTCAGGTTTACTGTATCCTTTGGGCCTTCTTATTGATGATGAAACACAGAATTTGCATCGGAATTAAATACAAAAGGCACAATGCCGACTTACGTACAAGAAGAGTGAGTCTTCCAACTGTCTATGTTTTGATCCATTCCTGTGATACTAGTTATAGATTCCGATGCTTCACTACAGGTTTACTGTATCCCTCTGACACTCGTATTGACGATGAAACACAGAAATTGCATCGGAATTAAATACAAAAGGCACAATGCCGACTTAAGTACAAGAAGACTGACTCTTGTTACTGTCAATGTTTTGAACCATTCCTGTGACACTAGTTATAGATTCCGAAGCTTCACTTCAGGTTTTCTGTATCCTTTGGACCTTCTTATTGACGATGAAACACCGAATTTGCATCTGAATTACATAAAAAAGGCACAATGCAGATTTAAGTACAAGAAGAATGACTCTTCTTACTGTCTATGCTTTGAGCAATTCCTGTGACACTAGTTATAGATTACGTTGCTTCACTTCAGGTTTACTGTATCCCTTGGACCTTCTTATCGACGATGAAACAGAAATAGCATCGGAATTTAATACAAAAGGCTCAATGCCGAGTTAAGTACAAGAAGACTGACTCTTCTTACTCTCTATGCTTTGAACCATTCCTGTGACACTAGTTATAGATTCCGATGCTTCGCTTCAGGTTTACTGTATCCTTTGGACCTTCTTATTGACGATGAAACACAGAAATTGCTTCAGAATTAAATACCAAAGGCACAAAGCCGACTTAAGTATAACAAGACTGACTCTTCTTACTGACTATGATTTGAACATTTCCTGTGAGACCAGTTTTAGATGCCGATGCTTCACTATATGTTTACTGTATCCCTTGGACCTTCTTATTGTCGATGAAACACAGAAATTGCATCGGAATTAAATACAAAAGGCACAAGGCCGACTTAGGTACAAGAAGACTGACTCTTCTAGCTGTGTATGTTTTGAACCATTCCTGTGAAACTAGTTATACATTCCGATGCTTCACTTCAGGTTTACTGTATCCGTTGGACCTTGTTATTGACGATGAAACACAGAATTTGCATCTGAATTACATAAAAAAGGCACAATGCCGATTTAAGTACAAGAAGAATGACTCTTCTTACTGTCTATGTTTTAAGCAATTCCTGTGACACTAGTTATAGATTACGTTGCTTCACTTCAGGTTTATTGTATCCCTTGGACCTTCTTATCGACGATGAAACAGAAATAGCATCGGAATTTAATACAAAAGGCTCATTGCCGAGTTAAGTACAAGAAGACTGACTCTTCTTACTCTCTATGTTTTGAACCATTCCTGTGACACTAGTTATAGATTCCGATGCTTCCCTTCAGGTTTACTGTATCCCTCTGACCTTCTTATTGACGACGAAACACAGAAATTGCATCGGAATTATGTAGAAAAAAGCACAAAGCCGACTTAAGTATAACAAGACTGACTCTTCTTACTGACTATGATTTGAACATTTCCTGTGAGACCAGTTTTTTACTCCGATGCTTCATTATATGTTTACTGTATCCCTTGGACCTTCTTATTGACGATGAAACAGAGAAATTGCATCGGAAGTAAATACAAAATGCACAATGCCGACTTAAGTACAAGAAGACTGACTCTTATTGCTGTGTATATTTTGAACCATTCCTGTGAAACTAGTTATAGATTACGATGCTTCCCTTCAGGTTTACTGTATCCCTCTGACCTTCTTATTGACGACGAAACACAGAAATTGCATCGGAATTATGTAGAAAAAGGCACAAAGCCGACTTAAGTATAAGAAGACTGACTCTTCTTACTGACTATGATTTGAACATTTCCTGTGAGACCAGTTTTAGATGCCGATGCTTCACTATATGTTTACTGTATCCCTTGGACCTTCTTATTGTCGATGAAACACAGAAAGTGCATCGGAATTAAATACAAAAGGCACAAGGCCGACATAAGTACAAGAAGACTGACTCTTCTTACTGTCTATGTTTTGAACCATTCCTGTGACACTACTTATAGATTCCGATGCTTCACTTCGGGTTTACTGTATCCCTTGGACCTTGTTATTGACGATGAAACACAGAAATTGCATCGGAATTAAATAGAAAATGCACAATGCCGACTTCAGTACAAGAAGACTGACTCTTCCAACTGTCAATGATTTGAACCATTCCTGTAACACTAGTTATAGATTCCGATGCTTCACTTCAGGTTTACTGTATCCCTCTGCCACACTTATTGACTATGAAACACAGAAATTGCATCGGAATTAAATACAAAAGGCACAATGCCGACTTAAGTACAAGAAGACTGACTGTTCTTACTGTCTATGTTTTGAACCATTCCTGTGACACTAGTTATAGATTCCGAAGCTTCACCTCAGGTTAACTGAATCCTTTGGACCTTCTTATTGACGATGAAACACAAAATTTGCATCGGAATGAAATAAAAAAGGCACAATGCCGACCTAAGTACAAGAAGGCTGACTCTTCTTACTGTCTATGCTTTCAGCAATTCCTGTGACACTAGTAATAGATTCCGATGCTTCACTTCAGGTTTACAGTATCCCTTGGACCTTCTTATCGACGATGAAACACAGAAATAGCATCGGAATTAAATACAAAAGGCACAATGCCGATTTAAGTACAAGAAGACTGACTCTTCTTACTGTCTGTGTTTTGAACCATTCCTGTGACACTAGTTATAGATTCCGATGCTTCACTTCAGGTTTACTGTATCCCTTGGACCATCTTACTGACGACTAAACTCAGATATTGAATCAGGATTAAATACAAAAGGCACAATGCCGACTTAAGTACAAGAAGACTGCCCCTTCCTACTGTCTATGTTTTAACCATTCCTGAGACAGTAGTTATAGATTCCGATGCTTCACTACAGGTTTACTGTATCCCTCTGACCTTCTTATTGACGATGAAACACAGAAATTGCATCTGAATTAAATACAAATTGTACAATGCCGACTTAAGTAAAAGAAGACTGACTCTTCTTACTGTCTATGATTCGAACATTTCCTGTGAGACCAGTTTTAGATTCCGATGCTTCACTATGTGTTTACTGTATCCCTTGGACGTTCTTATTGACGACGAAACAAAGAAATTGCATCGGAATGAAATACAAAAGGCACAATGCTGACTTAAGTACAAGAAGACTGACTCTTCCTACTCTCTATGATTTGAACCATTCCTGTGACACTAGTTATAGATTCCGATGCTTCATTTCAGGTTTACTGTATCCCTTGGACCTTGTTATTGACGACGAAACACAGAAATTGCATCTGAATTAAATACAAATTGTACAATGCCGACATAAGTACAAGAAGACTGACTCTTCCGTGTTTATGTTTTCAACCATTCCTGTGGCACTAGATATTGATTCCGATGCTCCACTTCAGGTTTACTGTATCCCTTGGACCTTCTTATTGACGACGAAACACAGAAATTGCAACGGAATTAAATAGAAAAGGCACAATGCCGACTTAAGTACAAGAAGATTGACTCTTCCTACTCTCTATGTTTTAACCATTCCTGTGACACTAGTTATAGATTCCGATGCTTCACTTCACGTTTACTGTATCCCTCTGACCTTCTTATTGACGATGAAACACAGAAGTTGCATCGGAATTAAATACAAAATGCACAATGGCGACTCAAATACAAGAAGACTGGCTCTTCTTACATTCTATGTTTTGAAACTATCCTGTGAGACCGGTTTTAGATTCCGATGCTTCACTTCAGGTTCACTGTATCCCTTGGACCTTCTTATTGACGACGAAACACAGAAATTGCATCGGAATTAAATAGAAAAGGGACAATGCTGACTCAAGTACAAGAAGACTGACTCTTCCAACTGTCTATGTTTTGAACCATTCCTGTGACACTAGTTATAGATTCCGATGCTTCACTTCAGGTTTACTGTATCCCTCTGACACTCTTATTGACGATGAAACACAGAAATTGCATCGGAATTAAATACTAAAGGCACAATGCCGACTCAAATACAAGATGACTGGCTCTTCTTACTCTCTATGAACTTTTCCTGTGAGACGGGTTTTAGATTCCGATGCTTCACTTCAGGTTTACTGTATCCCTTGGACCTTCTTATTGACGACGAAACACAGAAATTGCATCGGAATTAAATAGAAAAGGCACAATGCAGACATAAGTACAAGAAGACTGACTCTTCTTACTGTCTATGATTCGAACATTTCCTGTGAGACCAGTTTTAGATTCCGATGCTTCACTATGTGTTTACTGTATCCCTTGGACGTTCTTATTGACGATGAAACACAGGAATTGCATCGGAATTAAATACAAAAAGCACAATGCCGACTTAAGTACAAGAAGACTGACTCTTCCTACTCTCTATGATTTGAACCATTCCTGTGACACTAGTTGTAGATTCCGATGCGTCATTTCAGGTTTACTGTATCCCTTGGACCTTGTTATTGACGATGAAACACAGTAATTGCATCGAAAGTAAATACAAAAGGCACAATGAAGACTCAAGTATATGATGACTGGCTCTTCTTACTCTCTATGTTTTGAATCTTTCCTGTGAGACCGGTTTTAGATTCCGATGCTTCACTTCAGGTTTACTGTATCCCGTGGACCTTCTTATTGACGACGAAACACAGAAATTGCATCTGAATTAAATACAAAATGTACAATGCCGACATAAGTACAAGAAGACTGACTCTTCCAACTGTCTATGTTTTAACCATTCCTGTGACACTAGTTATAGATTCCGATGCTTTACTTCAGGTTTACTGTATCCCTTGGACCTTCTTATTGACGACGAAACACAGAAATTGCATCTGAAATAAATACAAAATGTACAATGCCGACATAAGTACAAGAAGACTGACTCTTCCGTGTTTATGTTTTCAACCATTCCTGTGACACTAGATATTGATTCCGATGCTCCACTTCAGGTTTACTGTATCCCTTGGACCTTCTTACTGACGACGAAACACAGAAATTGCATCGGAATTAAATAGAAAAGGCACAATGCCGACTTAAGTACAAGAAGACTGACTCTTCTTACTGTCTATGTTTTGAACCATTCCTGTGACACTAGTTATAGATTCCGATGCTTCACTTCAGGTTTACTGTATCCCTCTGACTTTCTTATTGACGATGAAACTCAGAAATTGCATCGGAATTAAATACAAAAGGCAAAATGCCGACTTAAGTACAAGAAGACTGACTCTTCTTACTGTCTATGTTTTGAACCTATTCTGTGACACTAGTTATAGATTCCGATGCTTCACTTCAGGTTTACTGAATCCCTCTGCCACTCTTATTGACTATGAAAACAGAAATTACATCGGAATTAAATACAAAAATCACAATGCCGATTTAAGTACAAGAAGACTGACTCCTCTTACTGTCTATGTTTTGAACCATTCTGTGACACTAGTCATAGATTCCGAAGCTTCACTTCAGGTTTACTGTACCAGTTGGACCTTCTTATTGACGATGAAAAACAGGAGTTGCATCGGAATTAAATACAAAAGGCACAATGCCGACTCAAGTACAAGAAGACTGACTCCTCTTACTGACTATGATTTGAACATTTCCTGTGAGACCAGTTTTACATTCCGACGCTTCACTATATGTTTACTGTATCCCTTTGACCTTCTTGTTGACGATGAAACACAGATATCGCATCGGAATTAAATACAAAAGGCACAATGCCGACTTAAGTACAAGAAGACTGACTCTGTTTGCTGTGTATGTTTTGAACGAATCCTGTGATATTAGTTATAGATTCCGATGCTTCACTTAACGTTTACTGTATCCCTCTGACCTTCTTATTGACGATGAAACACAGAAATTGCTTCGGAATTAAATACAAAATGCACAATGCCGACTTAAGTACAAGAAGACTGTCTCTTCTTACTGACTATGTTGTGAACATTTCCTGTGAGACCACTTTTAGATTCCGATGCTTCACTATATGTTTTCTGTATCCCTTGGTCCTTCTTATTGACGATGAAACACAGAAATTGCATCGGTATTAAATACAAAAGGCACAATGCCGACTTAAGTACAAGAAGACTGATTCTTCTTACTGTCTATGTTTTGAACCATTCCTGTGACACTTGTTATAGATTCCGATGCTTCACTTCAGGTTTACTGTAGCCCTTGGACCTTGTTATTGACGATGAAACACAGAAATAGCATCGGAATTGAATAGAAAAGGCACAATGCCGACTTAAGTACAAGAAGACTGACTCTTCCGACTGTCTATGTTTTGAACCATTCCTGTGAGACTAGTTATAGATTCCGATGCTTCACTTAAGGTTTACTGTATCCCTTGGAACTTCTTATTGACGATGAAACACAGAGATTGCATCGGAATTACGTACAAAATGCACAATGCCGACTTAAGTAAAAGAAGACTGACTCTTCTTGCTGTGTATGTTTTGAACCATTCCTGTGAAACTAGTTATAGATTCCGATGCTTCACTTCAGGTTTACTGTATCCCTCTGACCTTCTTAATGACGACGAAACACAGAAATTGCATCGGAATTAAATAGAAAAAGCACAATGCCGACTTAAGTATAAGAAGACTGACTCTTCCTACTGTCTATGTTTTGAACCATTCCTGTGACTCTAGTTATAGATTCCGATGCTTCACTTCACGTTTACTGTATCCCTCTGACCTTCTTATTGACGATGAAACACAGAAATTGCATCGGAATTAAATACAAAAGGCACAATGCCGACTTAAGTACAAGAAGACTGACTCTTCTTACTGTCTATGTTTTGAACCTTTTCTGTGACACTAGTTATAGATTCCGATGCTTCACTTCAGGTTTACTGTATCCCTTGGACCTTCTTATTGACGACGAAACACAGAAATTGCATCGGAATTAAATACAAAAGTCACAATGCCGACATAAGGACAAGAAGACTGACTCTTCCGTGTTTATGTTTTCAACCATTCTTGTGACATTAGATATAGATTCCGATGCTCCACTTCAGGTTTACTGTATCCCTTGGACCTTTTTATTGACGACGAAACTCAGAAATTGCATCGGAATTAAATAGAAAAGGCACAATTCCGACTTAAGTACAAGTAGACTCACTCTTCCAACTGTCTATGTTTTGAACCATTCCTGTGATACTAGTTATAGTTTCCGATGCTTCACTTCAGGTTTACTGTATCCCTCTGACACTCTTATTGACGATGAAAAACAGAAATTGCATCGGAATTAAATACAAAAGCCACAATGCCAACTTAAGTACAAGAAGACTGACTCTTCTTACTGTCTAATTTTTGAAACATTATTGTGACACTAGATATAGATTCCGGAGATTCACTTCAGGTTTACTGTATCCTTTGGACCTTCTTATTGACGATGAGACACAGAATTTGCATCGGAATTAAATACAAAAGGCACAATGACGACTTAAGTACAAGAAGACTGATTCTTGTTACTGTCTATGTTTTGAGCAATTCCTGTGACACTAGTTATAGATTCCGATGCTTCACTTCAGGTTTACTGTATACCTTGGACCTTCTTATCTAAGATGAAACACAGAAATAGCATCAGAGTTAAATACAAAAGGCACAATGGCGACTTAAGTACAAGAAGACTGTCTCTTCTTACTGTCTATGTTTTGAACCATTCCTGTGACACTAGTTATAGATTCCGACGATTCACTTCAGGTTTACTGTATTCCTTGGACCTTCAAATTGACGACGAAACACAGAAATTGAATTAGGATGAGATA
Organism: Schistocerca americana; assembly: GCF_021461395.2. NCBI lineage: Eukaryota > Metazoa > Arthropoda > Insecta > Orthoptera > Acrididae > Schistocerca > Schistocerca americana. The sequence continues at coordinate 2,456,278 of NW_025726247.1, forward strand.
CAAAAGGCACAATACCGACTAAAGTACAAGAAGACTGATCCTTCCTACTGTCTATGTTTTAACCATTCCTGTGACACTAGTTATAGATTCCGATGCTTCACTTCCGGTTTACTGTATCCCTCTGACCTTCTTATTGACGATGAAACACAGAAATTGCATCGGAATTAAATACAAAAGGCACAATGCAGACTCAAATACAAAATGACAGGCTCTTCTTACTTTCTATGTTTAGAACCTTTCCTGTGAGACCGGTTTTTTGATTCCAATGCTTCACTACAGGTTTACTGTATCCCTTGGTCATTCTTATTGACGACGAAACACAGAAATTGCATCGGAATTAAATAGAAAAGGCACAATGCCGACATAAGTACAAGAAGACTGACTCTTCTTACTGACTATGATTTGAACATTTCCTGTGAGACCAGATTTAGATTCCGATGCTTCACTATATGTTTACTGTATCCCTTGGACCTTCTTGTTTACGATGAAACACAGAAATAGCATCGGAATTAAATACAAAAGGCACAATGCCGACTCATGTACAAGAGGACTGACTCTTCTAACTGTCTATAATTTGAACATTTCCTGTGACACTAGATATAGATTCCGATGCTTCACTTCAGGTTTACTGTATGCCTTTGACCTTCTTATTGAAGACGTAACACAGAAATTGCATCGGAATTAAATAGAAAAGGCACAATGCCGACTTAAGTAGAAGAAGACTGACTCATCCTACTGTCTATGTTTTGAACCATTTCTGTAACACTAGTTATTGATTCCGATGCTTTACTTCAGGTTTACTGTATCCCTCTGACATTCTTATTGGCGATGAAACACAGAAATTGCATCGGAATTAAATACAAACGGCACAATGCCGACTTAAGTACAAGAATACTGACTCTTCCAACTGTCTATGTTTTGAACCATTCCTGTGACACTAGTTATAGATTCCGATGCTTCACTTCAGGTTTACTGTATCCCTCTGACACTGTTATAGACGATGAAACACAGAAAATGCATCGGAATTAAATTCAAAAGGCACAATGCCGACTTAAGTACAAGAAGACTCACTCTTCTTACTGTCTATGTTTTGAACCATTCCTGTGACACTAGTTATAGATTCCGAAGCTTCACTTCAGGTTTACTGTATCTTTTGGACCTTCGTATTGACGATGAAACACAGAATTTGCATCGGAATTAAATACAAAAGGTACAATGCCGACTTAAGTACAAGAAGACAGACTCTTCCTACTGTCTATGTTTTGAGCAATTCCATTGACACTAGTTATAGATTCCGATGCTTCACTTCAGGTTTACTGTATCCTTTGGACCTTCTTATCGACGATGAAACACGGAAATAGCATCGCAATTAAATTCAAAAGGCACAATGCCGACTTAAGTACGAGAAGACTGACTCTTCTCACTGTCTATGATTTGAACCATTCCTGTGACACTAGTTATAGAATCCGATGCTTCACTTCAGGTTTACTGTATCCCTCTGACCTTCTTATTGACGATGAAACACAGAAATTGCATCGGAATTAAATAGAAGAGGCATAATGCCGACAGAAGTACAAGAAGACTGACTCTTCCTACTGTCTATGTTTTGAACCATTCCTGTTACTCTAGTTATAGATTCCGATGCTTCACTTCACGTTTACTGTATCCCTCTGACCTTCTTATTGACGATGAAACACAGAAATTGCATCGGAATTTAATACAAAAGGCACAATGCCGACTTAAGTACAAGAAGACTGACTCTTCTTACTGTCTATGTTTTGAACCTTTTCTGTGACACTAGTTATAGATTCCGATGCTTCACTTCAGGTTTACTGTATCCCTTGGACCTTCTTATTGACGACGAAACACAGAAATTGCATCGGAATTAAATACAAAAGTCACAATGCCGACATAAGTACAAGAAGACTGACTCTTCCGTGTTTATGTTTTCAACCATTCTTGTGACACTAGATATAGATTCCGATGCTCCACTTCAGGTTTACATTATCCCTTGGACCTTTTTATTGACGACGAAACTCAGAAATTGCATCGGAATTAAATAGAAAAGGCACAATTCCGACTTAAGTACAAGTAGACTCACTCTTCCAACTGGCTATGTTTTTAACCATTCCTGTGGTACTAGTTATAGTTTCCGATGCTTCACTTCAGGTTTACTGTATCCCTGTGACACTCTTATTGACGATGAAAAACAGAAATTGCATCGGAATTAAATACAAAAGCCACAATGCCAACTTAAGTACAAGAAGACTGACTCTTCTTACTGTCTAATTTTTGAACCATTAATGTGACACTAGTTATAGATTCCGAAGATTCACTTCAGGTTTACTGTATCCTTTGGACCTTCTTATCGACGATGAAACACAGAATTTCCATCGGAATTAAATACAAAAGGCACAATGACGACTTAAGTACAAGAAGACTGCCTCTTGTTACAGTCTATGTTTTGAGCAATTCCTGTGACACTAGTTATAGATTCCGATGCTTCACTTCAGGTTTACTGTATACCTTGGACCTTCTTATCTAAGATGAAACACAGAAATAGCATCAGAGTTAAATACAAAAGGCACAATGCCGACTTAAGTACAAGAAGACTGTCTCTTCTTACTGTCTATGTTTTGAACCATTCCTGTGACACTAGTTATAGATTCCGACGATTCACTTCAGGTTTACTGTATTCCTTGGACCTTCAAATTGACGACGAAACACAGAAATTGAATTAGGATGAGATACAAAAGGCACAATACCGACTAAAGTACAAGAAGACTGATCCTTCCTACTGTCTATGTTTTAACCATTCCTGTGACACTAGTTATAGATTCCGATGCTTCACTTCCGGTTTACTGTATCCCTCTGACCTTCTTATTGACGATGAAACACAGAAATTGCATCGGAATTAAATACAAAAGGCACAATGCAGACTCAAATACAAAATGACAGGCTCTTCTTACTTTCTATGTTTAGAACCCTTTCCTGTGAGACCGGTTTTTTGATTCCAATGCTTCACTACAGGTTTACTGTATCCCTTGGTCATTCTTATTGACGACGAAACACAGAAATTGCATCGGAATTAAATAGAAAAGGCACAATGCCGACATAAGTACAAGAAGACTGACTCTTCTTACTGACTATGATTTGAACATTTCCTGTGAGACCAGATTTAGATTCCGATGCTTCACTATATGTTTACTGTATCCCTTGGACCTTCTTGTTTACGATGAAACACAGAAATAGCATCGGAATTAAATACAAAAGGCACAATGCCGACTCATGTACAAGAGGACTGACTCTTCTAACTGTCTATAATTTGAACATTTCCTGTGACACTAGATATAGATTCCGATGCTTCACTTCAGGTTTACTGTATGCCTTTGACCTTCTTATTGAAGACGTAACACAGAAATTGCATCGGAATTAAATAGAAAAGGCACAATGCCGACTTAAGTAGAAGAAGACTGAGTCATCCTACTGTCTATGTTTTGAACCATTTCTGTAACACTAGTTATTGATTCCGATGCTTTACTTCAGGTTTACTGTATCCCTCTGACATTCGTATTGGCGATGAAACACAGAAATTGCATCGGAATTAAATACAAACGGCACAATGCCGACTTAAGTACAAGAATACTGACTCTTCCAACTGTCTATGTTTTGAACCATTCCTGTGACACTAGTTATAGATTCCGATGCTTCACTTCAGGTTTACTGTATCCCTCTGACACTGTTATAGACGATGAAACACAGAAAATGCATCGGAATTAAATTCAAAAGGCACAATGCCGACTTAAGTACAAGAAGACTCACTCTTCTTACTGTCTATGTTTTGAACCATTCCTGTGACACTAGTTATAGATTCCGAAGCTTCACTTCAGGTTTACTGTATCTTTTGGACCTTCGTATTGACGATGAAACACAGAATTTGCATCGGAATTAAATACAAAAGGTTCAATGCCGACTTAAGTACAAGAAGACTGACTCTTCCTACTGTCTATGTTTTGAGCAATTCCATTGACACTAGTTATAGATTCCGATGCTTCACTTCAGGTTTACTGTATCCTTTGGACCTTCTTATCGACGATGAAACACGGAAATAGCATCGCAATTAAATTCAAAAGGCACAATGCCGACTTAAGTACGAGAAGACTGACTCTTCTCACTGTCTATGATTTGAACCATTCCTGTGACACTAGTTATAGAATCCGATGCTTCACTTCAGGTTTACTGTATCGCTTGGACCTTCTTATTGACGACGAAACACGGAAATTGCATCGGAATAAAATAGAAAAGGCACAATGCCGACTTGAGTACAGGAAGACTGACTCTTCCTACTGTCATGTTTTGAACCATTCCTGTGACTCTAGTTATAGATTCCGATGCTTCACTTCAGGTTTACTGTATCCCTTGGACCTTCTTATTGACGATGAAACACAGAAAATGCATCGGAATTAAATAGTAAAGGCACAATGCCGACATAAGTACAAGAAGACTGACACTTCTTACTGACTATGATTTGAACTTTTCCTGTGAGACCAGTTATAGATTCCGATGCTTCACTATATGTTTACTGTATCCCTTCGACTTCTTGTTTACGATGAAACACAGAAATTGCATCGGAATTACATAAAAAGGCACAATGAAACCTTAAGTACAAGAAGACTGAATCTTCTTGCTGTGTATGTTTTGAACCATTCCTGTGACACTAGTTATGGATTCCGATGCTTCACTTCAGGTTTACTGTATTCCTCTGACCTTCTTATTAACGATGAAACACAGTAATGGCATCGGAATTAAATACAAAATGCACAATGCGGACTCATGTACAAGAAGACTGACTCTTCTTACTGTCTATGTTTTGAACCTTTCCTGTGACACTAGATACATATTCCGATGCTTCACTTCAGGTTTACTGTATCCCTTGGACCTTCTTATTGACGATGAAACACAAAAATTGCATCGGAATTAAATACAAACGGCACAGTGCCGACTTAAGTACAAGAAGACTGACTCTTCTTACTGACTATGTTGTGAACATTTCCTATGAGACCAGTTTTAGATTCCGATTCTTCACTATATGTTTACTATATCCCTTGGACCTTCTTGTTGATGATGAAACACAGAAAGTGCATCGGAATTAAATACAAAAGGCACAATGCCGACTTAAGTATAAGAAGACTGACTCTTCTTACTGACTATGATTTGAACATTTCCTGTGAGTCCAGTTTTAGTTTCCGATGCTTCACTATATATTTACTGTATCCCTTGGACCTTCTTATTGACGAAGAAACACAGAAATTGCATCGGAATTAAATACAAAAGGCACAATGCCGACTTAAGTACAAAAAGACTGACTCTTCTTACTGTCTATGTTTTGAACCATTTCTGTGACACTGGTTATAGATTACGATGCTTCTCTTCAGGTTTACTGTATCCCTTGGACCTTCTTATTGACGATGAAACACTGAAATTGCATCGGAATTAAATACAAAAGGCACAATGCCGACTTAAGTACAACAAGACTGACTCGTCTTGCTGTGTATGTTTTGAACCATTCCTGTAACACTAGTTATAGATTCCGATGCTTCACTTCAGGTTTACTGTATCCCTCTGACCTTCTTATTGACGACGAAACACGGAAATTGCATCGGAATAAAATAGAAAAGGCACAATGCCGACTTAAGTACAGGAAGACTGACTCTTCCTACTGTCATGTTTTGAACCATTCCTGTGACTCTAGTTATAGATTCCGATGCTTCACTTCAGGTTTACTGTATCCCTTGGACCTTCTTATTGACGATGAAACAGAAATTGCATCGGAATTAAATACAAAAGGCACAATGCCGACTTAAGTACAAGGAGACTGACTCTTCTTACTGTCTATGTTTTAAACCTTTTCTCAGATACTAGTTACAGATTGCGATGCTTCACTTCAGGTTTACTGTATCCTTTGGACCTTCTTATTGACGACGAAACAAAGAAATAGCATCGGAATTAAATAGAAAAATCACAATGCCGACTTAAGTACAAGAAGACTGACTCTTCCGTGTCTATGAATAGAACCATTCCTGTGACACTTGATATAGATTCCGTTGCTTCACTTCAGGTTTACTGTATCCCTTCGACCTTCTTATTGACGACTAAACACAGAAATTGCATCGGGATTAAATACAAAAGGCACAATGTCGACTTAAGTACAAGAATACTGACTCTTCCAACTGTCTATGTTTTGAACCATTCCTGTGACACTAGTTATAGATTCCGATGCTTCACTTCAGGTTTACTGTATCCTTTGGACCTTCGTATTGACTATGAAACACAGAATTTGCATCGGAATTAAATACAAAAGGTACAATGCCGACTTAAGTACAAGAAGACTGCCTCTTCCTACTGTCTATGTTTTGAGTAATTCCATTGACACTAGTTATAGATTCCGATGCTTCACTTCAGGTTTACTGTATCCTTTGGACCTTCTTATCGACGATGAAACACAGAAATAGCATCGCAATTAAATACAAAAGGCACAATGCCGACTTAAGTACGAGAAGACTGACTCTTCTCACTGTCTATGATTTGAACCATTCCTGTGACACTAGTTATAGATTCCGATGCTTCACTTCAGGTTTACTGTATCGCTTGGACCTTCTTATTGACGACGAAACACGGAAATTGCACCGGAATAAAATAGAAAAGGCACAATGCCGACTTAAGTACAGGAAGACTGACTCTTCCTACTGTCATGTTTTGAACCAATCCTGTGATCTAGTTATAGATTCCGATGCTTCACTTCAGGTTTACTGTATCCCTTGGACCTTCTTATTGACGATGAAACACAGAAATTGCATCGGAATTAAATATAAAAGGCACAATGCCGACTTAAGTACAAGAAGACTGACTCTTCTTACTGTCTATGTTTTGAACCTTTTCTCAGATACTAGTTACAGATTCCGATGCTTCACTTCAGGTTTACTGTATCCCTTGGACCTTCTTATTGACGACGAAACAAAGAAATAGCATCGGAATTAAATAGAAAAGGCACAATGCCGACTTAAGTACAAGAAGACTGACTCTTCCGTGTCTATGTATAGAGCCATTCCTGTGACACTTGATATAGATTCCGTTGCTTCACTTCAGGTTTACTGTATCCCTTGGACCTTCTTATTGACGACTAAACACAGAAATTGCATCGGGATTAAATACAAAAGGCACAATGTCGACTTAAGTACAAGAATACTGACTCTTCCAACTGTCTATGTTTTGAACCATTCCTGTGACACTAGTTATAGATTCCGATGCTTCACTTCAGGTTTACTGTATCCCTCTGACACTGTTATAGACGATGAAACACAGAAAATGCTTCGGAATTAAATACAAAAAGCACAATGCCGACTTAAGTACAAGAAAACTCACTCTTCTTACTGTCTATGTTTTGAACCATTCCTGTGACACTAGTTATAGATTCCGAAGCTTCACTTCAGGTTTACTGTATCCTTTGGACCTTCGTATTGACGATGAAACACAGAATTTGCATCGGAATTAAATACAAAAGGTACAATGCCGACTTAAGTATAAGAAGACTGACTCATCCTACTGTCTATGTTTTGAGCAATTCCATTGACACTAGTTATAGATTCCGATGCTTCACTTCAGGTTTACTGTATCCTTTGGACCTTCTTATCGACGATGAAACACGGAAATAGCATCGCAATTAAATTCAAAAGGCACAATGCCGACTTAAGTACGAGAAGACTGACTCTTCTCACTGTCTATGATTTGAACCATTCGTGTGACACTAGTTATAGATTCCGATGGTTCACTTCAGGTTTACTGTATCGCTTGGACCTTCTTATTGACGACGAAACACGGAAATTGCATCGGAATAAAATAAAAAAGGCACAATGCCGACTTAAGTACAGGGAGACTGACTCTTCCTACTGTCATGTTTTGAACCATTCCTGTGACTCTAGTTATAGATTCCGATGCTTCACTTCAGGTTTACTGTATCCCTTGGACCTTCTTATTGACGATGAAACACAGAAAATGCATCGGAATTAAATTGAAAAGGCACAATGCCGACATAAGTACAAGAAGACTGACTCTTCTTACTGACTATGATTTGAACTTTTCCTGTGAGACCAGTTTTAGATTCCGATGCTTCACTATATGTTTACTGTATCCTTCGACCTTCTTGTTGACGATGAAACACAGAAATTGCATCGGAATTACACAAAAAGGCACAATGAAACCTTAAGTACACGAAGACTGACTCTTCTTGCTGTGTATGTTTTGAACCATTCCTGTGACACTAGTTATGGATTCCGATGCTTCACTTCAGGTTTACTGTATTCCACTGACCTTCTTATTATCGATGAAACACAGTAATGGCATCGGAATTAAATACAAAATGCACAATGCGGACTCATGTACAAGAAGACTGACTCTTCTTACTGTCTATGTTTTGAACCTTTCCTGTGACACTAGATACAGATTCCGATGCTTCACTTCAGGTTTACTGTATCCCTTGGACCTTCTTATTGACGATGAAACACAAAAATTGCATCGGAATTAAATACAAACGGCACAGTGCCGACTTAAGTACAAGAAGACTGACTCTTCTTACTGACTATGTTGTGAACATTTCCTATGAGACCAGTTTTAGATTCCGATTCTTCACTATATGTTTACTATATCCCTTGGACCTTCTTGTTGATGATGAAACACAGAAAGTGCATCGGAATTAAATACAAAAGGCACAATGCCGACTTAAGTATAAGAAGACTGACTCCTCTTACTGACTATGATTTGAACATTTCCTGTGAGACCAGTTTTAGTTTCCGATGCTTCACTATATATTTACTGTGTCCCTTGGACCTTCTTATTGACGAAGAAACACAGAAATTGCATCGGAATTAAATACAAAAATCACAATGCCGACTTAAGTACAAGAAGACTGACTCTTCTTACTGTCTATGTTTCGAACCATTTCTGTGACACTAGTTATAGATTACGATGCTTCTCTTCAGGTTTACTGTATCCCTTGGACCTTCTTATTGACGATGAAACACTGAAATTGCATCGGAATTAAATACAAAAGGCACAATGCCGACTTAAGTACAACAAGACTGACTCGTCTTGCTGTGTATGTTTTGAACCATTCCTGAGACACTAGTTATAGTTACCGATGCTTCACTTCAGGTTTACTGTATCCCTCTGACTTCTTATTGACGACGAAACACGGAAGTTGCATCGGAATACAATAGAAAAGGCACAATGCCGACTTAAGTACAGGAAGACTGACTCTTCCTACTGTCATGTTTTGAACCTTTCCTGTGACTCTAGTTATAGATTCCGATGCTTCACTTCAGGTTTACTGTATCCCTTGGACCTTCTAATTGACGATGAAACACAGAAATTGCATCGGAATTAAATACAAAAGGCACAATGCCGACTTAAGTACAAGAGGACTGACTCTTCTTACTGTCTATGTTTTAAACCTTTTCTCAGATACTAGTTACAGATTCCGATGCTTCACTTCAGGTTTACTGTATCCTTTGGACCTTCTTATTGACGACGAAACAAAGAAATAGCATCGGAATTAAATAGAAAAGGCACAATGCCGACTTAAGTACAAGAAGACTGACTCTTCCGTGTCTATGTATAGAACCATTCCTGTGACACTTTATATAGATTCCGTTGCTTCACTTCAGGTTTACTGTATCCCTTGGACCTTCTTATTGACGACTAAACACAGAAATTGCATCGGGATTAAATACAAAAGGCACAATGCCGACTTAAGTACAAGAATACTGACTCTTCCAACTGTCTATGTTTTGAACCATTCCTGTGACACTAGTTATAGATTCCGATGCTTCACTTCAGGTTTACTGTATCCCTCTGACACTCTTATAGACGATGAAACACAGAAAATGCATCGGAATTAAATACAAAAGGCACAATGCCGACTGAAGTACAAGAAGACTCACTCTTCTTACAGTCTATGTTTTGAACCATTCCTGTGACACTAGTTATAGATTCCGAAGCTTCACTTCAGGTTTACTGTATCCCTAGGACCTTCGTATTGACGATGAAACACAGAATTTGCATCGGAATTAAATACAAAAGGTACAATGCCGACTGAAGTACAAGAAGACTGACTCATCCTACTGTCTATGTTTTGAGCAATTCCATTGACACTAGTTATGGATTCCGATGCTTCACTTCAGGTTTACTGTATCCTTTGGACCTTCTTATCGACGATGAAACACAGAAATAGCATCGCAATTAAATACAAAAGGCACAATGCTGACTTAAGTACGAGAACACTGACTCTTCTCACTGTCTATGATTTGAACCATTCCTGTGACACTAGTAATAGATTCCGATGCTTCACTTCAGGTTTACTGTATCGTTTGGACCTTCGTATTGACGAAGAAACACGGAAATTGCATCGGAATAAAATAGAAAAGGCACAATGCCGACTTAAGTACAGGATGACTGACTCTTCCTACTGTCATGTTTTGAACCATTCCTGTGACTCTAGTTATAGATTCCGATGCTTCACTTCAGGTTTACTGTATCCCTTGGACCTTCTTATTGACGATGAAACACAGAAAATGCATCGGAATTAAATAGAAAAGGCACAATGCCGACATAAGTACAAGAAGTCTGACTCTTCTTACTGACTATGATTTGAACTTTTCCTGTGAGACCAGTTTTAGATTCCGATGCTTCACTATATGTTTACTGTATCCCTTCGACCTTCTTGTTGACGATGAAACACAGAAATTGCATCGGAATTACACAAAAAGGCACAATGAAACCTTAAGTACACGAAGTCTGACTCTTCTTGCTGTGTATGTTTTGAACCATTCCTGTGACACTAGTTATGGATTCCGATGCTTCACTTCAGGTTTACTGTATTACTCTGACCTTCTTATTAACGATGAAACACAGTAATGGCATCGGAATTAAATACAAAATGCACAATGCGGACTCATGTACAAGAAGACTGACTCTTCTTACTGTCTATGTTTTGAACCTTTCCTGTGACACTAGATACAGATTCCGATGCTTCACTTCAGGTTTACTGTATCCCTTGGACCTTCTTATTGACGAAGAAACACAAAAATTGCATCGGAATTAAATACAAACGGCACAGTGCCGACTTAAGTACAAGAAGACTGACTCTTCTTACTGACTATGTTGAGAACATTTCCTATGAGACCAGTTTTAGATTCCGATTCTTCACTATATGTTTACTATATCCCTTGGACCTTCTTGTTGATGATGAAACACAGAGAGTGCATCGGAATTAAATATAAAAGGCACAATGCCGACTTAAGTATAAGAAGACTGACTCTTCTTACTGACTATGATTTGAACATTTCCTGTGAGACCAGTTTTAGTTTCCGATGCTTCACTATATATTTACTGTATCCCTTGGACCTTCTTATTGACGAAGAAACACAGAAATTGCATCATAATTAAATACAAAAGGCACAATGCCGACTTAAGTACAAGAAGACTGACTCTTCTTACTGCCTATGTTTCGAACCATTTCTGTGACACTAGTTATAGATTACGATGCTTCTCTTCAGGTTTACTGTATCCCCTGGACCTTCTTATTGACGATGAAACACTGAAATTGCATCGGAATTAAATACAAAAGGCACAATGCCGACTTAAGTACAACAAGGCTGACTCGTCTTGCTGTGTATGTTTTGAACCATTCCTGTGACACTAGTTATAGATTCCGATGCTTCACTTCAGGTTTAATGTATCCCTCTGACCTTATTGACGACGAAACACGGAAATTGCATCGGAATACAATAGAAAAGGCACAATGCCGACTTAAGTACAGGAAGACTGACTCTTCCTAATGTCATGTTTTGAACCATTCCTGTGACTCTAGTTATAGATTTCGATGCTTCACTTCAGGTTTACTGTATCCCTTGGACCTTCTTATTGACGATGAAACACAGAAATTGCATCGGAATTAAATACAAAAGGCACAATGCCGACTTAAGTACAAGAAGACTGACTCTTCTTACTGTCTATGTTTTAAACCTTTTCTCAGATACTAGTTACAGATTCCGATGCTTCACTTCAGGTTTACTGTATCCTTTGGACCTTCTTATTGACAACGAAACAAAGAAATAGCATCGGAATTAAATAGAAAAGGCACAATGCCGACTTAAGTACAAGAAGACTGACTCTTCCGTGTCTATGTATAGAACCATTCCTGTGACACTTGATATAGATTCCGTTTCTTCACTTCAGGTTTACTGTATCCCTTGGACCTTCTTATTGACGACTAAACACAGAAATTGCATCGGGATTAAATACAAAAGGCACAATGCCGACTTAAGTACAAGAATACTGACTCTCCCAACTGTCTATGTTTTGAACCATTCCTGTGACACTAGTTATAGATTCCGATGCTTCACTTCAGGTTTACTGTATCCCTCTGACACTCTTATAGACGATGAAACACAGAAAATGCATCGGAATTAAATACAAAAGGCACATTGCCGACTTAAGTACAAGAAGACTCATTCTTCTTACTGTCTATGTTTTGAACCATTCCTGTGACACTAGTTATAGATTCCGAAGCTTCACTTCAGGTTTACTGTATCCCTTGGACCTTCGTATTGACGATGAAACACAGAATTTGCATCGGAATTAAATACAAGAGGTACAATGCCGACTTAAGTACAAGAAGACTGACTCATCCTACTGTCTATGTTTTGAGCAATTCCATTGACACTAGTTATGGATTCCGATGCTTCACTTCAGGTTTACTGTATCCTTTGGACCTTCTTATCGACGATGAAACACAGAAATAGCATCGCAATTAAATACAAAAGGCACAATGCCGACTTAAGTACGAGAAGACTGACTCTTCACACTGTCTATGATTTGAACCATTCCTGTGACACTAGTTATAGATTCCGATGCTTCACTTCAGGTTTACTGTATCGCTTGGACCTTCGTATTGACGACGAAACACGGAAATTGCATCGGAATAAAATAGAAAAGGCACAATGCCGACTTAAGTACAGGATGACTGACTCTTCCTACTGTCATGATTTGAACCATTCCTGTGACTCTAGTTATAGATTCCGATGCTTCACTTCAGGTTTACTGTATCCCTTTTACCTTCTTATTAACGATGAAACACAGAAAATGCATCGGAATTAAATAGAAAAGGCACAATGCCGACATAAGTACAAGATGACTGACTCTTCTTACTGACTATGATTTGAACTTTTCCTGTGAGACCAGTTTTAGATTCCGATGCTTCACTATATGTTTACTGTATCCCTTCGACCTTCTTGTTGACGATGAAACACAGAAATTGCATCGGAATTACATAAAAAGGCACAATGAATCCTTAAGTACAAGAAGACTGACTCTTCTTGCTGTGTATGTTTTGAACCATTTCTGTGACACTAGTTATGGATTGCGATGCTTCACGTCAGGTTTACTGTATTCCTCTGACCTTCTTATTGACGATGAAACACAGTAATGGCATCGGAATTAAATACAAAATGCACAATGCGGACTCATGTACAAGAAGACTGACTCTTCTTACTGTCTATGTTTTGAACCTTTCCTGTAACACTAGATACAGATTCGGATGCTTCACTTCAGGTTTATTGTATCCCTTGGACCTTCTTATTGACGATGAAACACAAAAATTGCATCGGAATTAAATACAAACGGCACAGTGCCGACTTAAGTACAAGAAGACTGACTCTTCTTACTGACTATGTTGTGAACATTTCCTATGAGACCAGTTTTAGATTCCGATTCTTCACTATATGTTTACTATATCCCTTGGACCTTCTTGTTGATGATGAAACACAGAAAGTGCATCGGAATTAAATACAAAAGGCACAATGCCGACTTAAGTATAAGAAGGCTGACTCCTCTTACTGACTATGACTTGAACATTTCCTGTGAGACCAGTTTTAGAGTCCGATGCTTCACTATATGTTTACTGTATCCCTTGGACCTTCTTTTTGCCGATGAAACACAGAAATTGCATCGGAATTAAATAGAAAAGGCACAATGCCGACTTAAGTACAAGAAGACTGACTCTTCTTGCTGTGTATGATTTGAACCATTCCTGTGACACTATTTATAGATTCCGATGCTTCATATCAGGTTTACTGTATCCCTCTGACCTTCTTATTGACGATGAAACACAGTAATTGCATCGGAATTAAATACAAAAGGCACAATGCCGACTCATGTACAAGAAGACTGACTCTTCTTACTGTCTATGTTTTGAACCTTTCCTGAGACACTTGATATAGATTCCGTTGCTTCATTTCATATTTATTGTATCCCTCTTACCTTCTTATTGATGACGAAACACTGAAATAGCATCGGAATTAAATAGAAAATGCACAATGCCGACTTAAATACAAGAAGACTGACTCCTCCAACTGTCGATGTTTTTAACCATTCCTGTGGCACTAGTTAGAGATTCCGATGCTTCACATCAGGTTTACTGTATCCCTCTGACACTCTTATTGACGATGAAACACAGAAATTGCATCGGAATTAAATACAAAAGGCACAATGCCGACTTGAGTACAAGAAGACTCACTCTTCTTACTGTCTATGTTTTGAACCATTCCTGTGACACTAGTTATAGATTCCGAAGCTTCACTTCAGGTTTACTGTATCCTTTGGACCTACTTACTGACGATAAAACACAGAATTTGCATCGGAATTAAATGCAAAAGGTACAAAGCCGACTAAAGTACAAGAAGACTGACTCTTCCTACTGTCTATGATTTGAGCAATTCCATTGACACTAGTTATAGATTCCGATGCTTCACTTCAGGTTTACTGTATACTTTGGACCTTCTTATCGACGATGAAACACAGATATAGCATCGCAATTAAATACAAAAGGCACAATGCCGGCTTAAGTACAAGAACACTGACTCTACCTACTGTCTATGATTTAACCATTCCTGTGACACTAGTTATAGATTCCGATGCTTCACTTCAGGTTTACTGTTTCCCTCTGACCTTCTTATTGACGACGAAACACAGAAATTGCATCGGAATTAAATAGAAAAGGCACAATGCCGACATAAGTACAAGAAGACCGACTCTTCTTACTGACTATGATTTGAACATTTCCTGTGAGACCAGTTTTAGATTCCGATGCTTCACTATGAGTTTCCTGTATCCCTTAACCTTCTTGTTGACGATGAAACACAGAAAATGCATCGGAATTACATACAAAAGACACAATGCCGACTTAAGTACAAGAAGACTGACTCTTCTTGCTGTGTATGTTTTGAACCATACCTGTGACACTAGATATAGATTCCGATGCTTCACTTCAGGTTTATTGTATCCCTCTTACCTTAGTATTGACGATGAAACACAGAATTTGCATCGGAATTAAATACAAAAAAGTACAATGCCGACTAAAGTACAAGAAGGCTGACTCTTCCTAATGTCTATGTTTTGAGCAATTCCATTGACACTAGTTATAGATTCCGATGCTTCACTTCAGGAGTACTGTATCCTTTGGACCTTCTTATCGACGATGAAACACAGAAATAGCATCGGAATTAAATACAAAAGGCACAATGCGGACTTAAGTACAAGAAGACTGACTCTTCTTACTGTCTATGTTTTGAACCATTCCTGTGTCACTAGTTATAGATTCCGATGCTTCACTTGAGGTTTACCGTATCCCTTGGATCTTCTTTTGACGACGAAACACAGAAATTAAATCGGGATTAAATACAAAAGGCACACTGCCGACTTAAGTACGAGAAGACAGACTGTTCCTACTGTCTATGTATTAACCATTCCTGTGACACTAGTTATAGATTCCGATGCTTCACTTCAGGTTTACTGTATCCCTCTGACCTTCTTATTGACGATGAAACACAGAAATTGCATCGGAATTAAATACAAAAGGTACAATGCCGACTCAAGTACAAGATGACTGGCTCTTCTTACTCTCTATGCTTTGAACCTTTCCTGTGAGACCGGTTTTAGATTCCGGTGCTTCACTTCAGTATTACTGTATCCCTTGGACCTCCTATTGGCGACGAAACACAGAAATTGCATCGGAAGTAAATAGAATAGGCACAATGCCGACATTAGTACAAGAAGACTGACTCTTCTTACTGACTATGTTTTGAACATTTCCTGTGAGACCAGTTATAGATTCCGATGCTTCACTTCAGGTTTACTGTATCCCTTGGACCTTCTTGTTGACGATGAAACACAGAAATAGCATGGGAATTAAATAGAAATGGCACAATGCCGACCGAAGTACAAGAAGACTGACTCTTCTTGCTGTCTATATTTTGAACCATTCCTGTGACACTAGTTATAGATTCCGATGCTTCACTTCAAGTTTACTGTAACCCTCTGACCTTCTTATTGACGATGAAACACAGAAATTGCATCGGAATTAAATACAAACGGCACAGTGCCGACTTAAGTATTAGAAGACTGACTCTTCTAACTGACTATGATGTAAACATTTCCTGTGAGACCAGTTTTAGACTCCGATGCTTCACTAAATGTTTACTGTATCCCTTGGACCTTCTTATTGATGATGAAACACAGAAAGTGCATCGGAATTAAATACAAAAGGCACAATGCCGACTTAAGTACACGAAGACTGACTCTTCCTACTGTCTATGTTTTGAACCATTCCTGTGACACTAGTTATGGATTCCGATGCATCACTTCAGGTATACTGTATCCCTTGGACCTTCTTATTGACGATGAAACAAAGAAATAGCATCGGAATTAAATAGAAAAGGCACAATGCCGACTTAAGTACAAGAAGACTGACTCTTCCGTGTCTATGTTTAGAACCATTCCTGTGACACTTGATATAGATTCCGATGCTTCACTTTAGGTTTACTGTATCCCTTGGACCTTCTTATTGACGACGAAACACAGAAATTGCATCGGGATTAAATACAAAAGGCACAATGCCGACTTAAGTACATGAAGACTGACTCTTCCTACTTTCTATGTTTTAACCATTCCTGTGATACAAGTTATAGATTCCGATGCTTCACTTCTGATTTACTATATCCCTCTGACCATCTTATTGACGATGAAACACAGAAATTGCATCGGAATTAAATACAAAAGGCACAATGCTGACTCAAATACAGGATGACTGGCTCTTCTTACTCGTTATGTTTTGAACCTTTCCTGTGAGACCGGTCTTAGATTCCGATGCTTCACTTCAGGTTTACTGTATCCCTTGGACCTTCTTATTGACGAAGAAACAAAGAAATTGCATCGGAATTAAATACAAAAGGCACAATGCTGACTCAAATACAAGATGACTGGCTCTTCTTATTTGCTATGATTTGAACCTTTCCTGTGAGACCGGTTTTAGATTCCGATGCTTCACTTCAGGTTTACTGTATCCCTTAGACCTTCTTTTTGACGATGAAACACAGAAATTGCATCGGGATTAATTACAAAAGGCACAACACCGACTTAAGTACAAGAAGACTGACTCTTCCTACTGTCCATGTGTTAACCATTCCTGTGATACAAGTTATAGATTCCGATGCTTCACTTAAGGTTTAATATATCCCTCTGACCTTCTTATTGACGATGAAACAAAGAAATTGCATCGGAATTAAATACAAAAGGCAAGATGCTGACTCAAATACAAGATGACTGGCTCTTCTTACTTGCTATGTTTTGAACCTTTCCTGTAAGACCGGTTTTAGATTCCGATGCTTCACTTCAGGTTTACTGTATCCCTTGGACCTTCTTTTTGACGATGAAACACAGAAATTGCATCGGAATTGAATACAAAAGGCACAATGCCGACTTAAGTACAAGAAGACTGAGTCTTCTTGCTGTGTATGCTTTGAACCATTCCTGTGACACAATTTATAGATTCCGATGCTTCACATCAGGTTTACTGTATCCCTATGACCTTCTTATAGACGATAAAACACAGTAATTGCATCGGAATTAAATACAAAAGGCACAATGCCGACTCATGTACAAGAAGACTGACTCTTCTTACTGTCTATGTTTTGAACCTTCCTGTGACACTATATATAGATTCCGTTGCTTCACTTCAGGTTGATTGTATACCTCTTACCATCTTATTGACGACGAAACACTGAAATAGCATCGGAATTAAATAGAAAAGGCACAATGCCGACTTAAGTACAAGAAGACTGACTCTTCCAACTGTCTATGTTTTGAACCATTCCTGTGGCACTAGTTAAAGATTCCGATGCTTCACTTCAGGTTTCCTGTATCCCTGTGACACTCTTATTGACTATGAAACACAGAAATTGCATCCGAATTAAATACAAAAGGCACAATGCCGACATAAGTACAAGATGACTGACTCTTCTTACTGTCTATGTTTTGAACCATTCCTGTGACACTAGTTATAGATTCCGATGCTTCACTTCAGGTTTACTGTATCCCTTGGACGTTCTTATGGACGATAAAACACAGATATAGCATCGCAATTAAATACAAAAGGCACAATGCCGACTTAAGTACAAGAAGACTGACTCTTCTTACTGTCTATGATTTGAACCATTCCTGTGACACTAGTTATAGATTCCGATGCTTCACATCAGGTTTACTGTATCCCTTGGACCTTCTTATTGACGACGAAACACAGAAAATGAATCGGGATTAAATACAAAAGGCACTATGCCGACTAAAGTACATGAAGACTGACTCTTCCTACTGTCTATGTTTTAACCATTCCTGTGACACTAGTTATAGATTCCGATGCTTCACTTAAGAGTTTACTGTATCCCTCTGACCTTCTTGTTGACGATGAAACACTGAAATTGCATCGGAATTAAATACAAAAGGCACAATGCCGACTCAAATACAAGACGACTGGCTCTTCTTACTCTCTATGTTTTGAACCTTTCCTGTGAGACCGGTTTTAGATTCCGATGCTTCACTTCAGGATTACTGTATCCCTTGGACCTCCTTGTTGACGACGAAACACAAAAATTGCATCGGAATTAAATAGAAAAGGCACAATGCCGACATAAGTACAAGAAGACTGACGCTTCTTACTGACTATGATTTGAACATTTCCTGTGAGACCAGTTTTAGATTCCGATGCTTCACTATATGTTTACTGTATCCCTTGGACCTTCTTGTTGAAGATGAAACACAGAAATTGCATCGGAATTACATACAAAAGGCACAATGCCGACTTAAGTACAAGAAGTCTGACTCTTCTTGCCGTGTATGATTTGAACCACTCCTGTGACACTGGTTATAGATTCCAATGATTCCCTTCAGGTTTACTGTATCCCTCTGACATTCTTATTGACGATGAAACACAGAAATTGCATCGGAATTAAAAACAAACGGCTCAGTGCCGACTTAGGTACAAGAAGACTGACTCTTCTTACTGACTATTATGTGAACATTTCCTATGAGACCAGTTTTAGATTCCGATGCTTCACTATACGTTTACTATATCCCTTGGACCTTCTTATTGATGATGAAACTCAGAAAGTGCATCGGAATTAAATACAAAAGGCACAATGCCGACTTAAGTACAGGAAGACTGACTCTTCCTACTGTCTATGTTTTGAACCATTCCTGTGACTCTAGTTATAGACTCCGATGCTACACTTCAGGTTTACTGGATCCCTTGGACCCTGTTATTGACGATGAAACACAGAAATTGCATCATAATTAAATAGAAAAAGCACAATGCCGACTTAAGTACAGGAAGACTGACTCTTCCTACTGTCTATGTTTTGAACCATTCCTGTGACTCTAGTTATAGACTCCGATGCTACACTTCAGGTTTACTGTATCCCATGGACCTTCTTATTGACGATGAAACACAGAAATTGAATCGGAATTAAATACAAAAGGCACAATGCCGACTTAAGCACAAGAAGACTCACAGTTCTTACTGTCTATGTTTTGAACGTTTTCTGACACTAGTTACAGATTGCAATGCTTCACTTCAGGTTTACTGTATCCCTTGGACCTTCTTACTGACGACAAAACACAGAAATTGCATCGGAATTATATGGAAAAGGCACAATGCCGACTTAAGTACAAGAAGACTGACTCTTCCGTGTCTATGTTGAGAAACATTCCTGTGACACTTGATATAGATTCCGATGCTTCACTTCAGGTTTACTGTATCCCTTGGACCTTCTTATTGACGACGAAACACAGAAATTGAATCGGGATTAAATACAAAAGCTCAATGCCGACTTAAGCACAAGCAGACTCACTCTTCTCACTGTTTATGATTTAAACCATTCCTGTGACACTAGTTAGAGATTCCGAAGCTTCACTTCAGGTTTACTGTATCCCTCTGACCTTCTTATTGACGATGAAACACAGAAATTGCATCGGAATTAAATACAGATGGGGCAATGCCAACTTAAGTACAAGAAAACTGACTCTTCTTACTGTCTATGTTTTGAACCATTCCTGTGACACTAGTTATAAATTCCGATGCTTCGCTTCAGGTTTACTGTATCCCTCTGACACTCTTAATGACGTCGAAACACAGAAATTGCATCGGAAGTAAATACAAAAGGCACAATGCGGACTTAAGTACAAGAGGACTGACTCTTCCAAATGTCTATGTTTTGAACCATTCCTGTGACACTAGTTATAGATTCCGTTGCTTCACTTCAGGTTTACTGTATCCCTCTGACACTCTTATTGACGATGAAACACAGAAATTGCATCGGAATTAAATTCAAAAGGCACAATGCCGACTTAAGTACAAGAAAACTGACTGTTCTTACTGGCTATGCTTTGAACCTTTCCTGTGACACTAGTTATAGATTCCGAAGCTTCACATCAGGTTTACTGTATCCTTTGGACCTTCTTATTGACGATGAAACACAGAATTTGCATCGGAATTAAATACAAAAGGTACAATGCCGACTTAAGTACAAGAAGACTGACTCTTCTTACTGTCTATGTTTTGAGTAATTCCATTGACACTAGTTATAGATTCCGATGCTTCACGTCCGGTATACTGTATCCCTTGGACCTTCTTATCGACGATGAAACACAGAAATAGTATGGGAATTAAATACAAAAGGCACAATGCCGACTGAAGTACAAGAAGACTGACTCATCCTATTGTCTATGTATTAACCATTCCTGTGACACTAGTTATAGATTCCGATGCTTCACTTCAGGTTTACTGTATCCCTCTGACCTTCTTAATGACGATGAAAGACAGAAATTGCATCGGAATTAAGTACAAAAGGTACAATGCCGACTGAAATACAAGATGACTGGCTCTTCTTACTCTCTATGTTCTGAACCTTTCCTGTGAGACCGGTTTTAGATTCCGATGCTTCACTTCAGGATTACTGTATCCCTTGGACCTTCTTATTGACGACGAAACACAGAAATTGCATCGGAATTAAATACAAAAGGCACAATGCCGACTTCAGTACAAGAAGGATGACTCTTCTTGCTGTGTATGTTTTGAATCATTCCTGTGACACTAATTATAGATTCCGATGCTTCACTTCAGGTTTACTGTATCCCTCTGACCTTCTTATTGACGATCAAACGCAGTAATTGCATCGGAATTAAATACAAAATACACAATGCCGACTCATGTACAAGAAGATTGACTCTCCTTACTGACTATGATTTGAACATTTCCTGTGACACTAGATATAGATTCCGATGCTTCACTTCACGTTTACTGTATCCCTTGGACATTCTTAATGACGACGAAACACAGTAATTGCATCGGAATTAAATAGAAATGGCACAATGCCGACTTAAGTAGAAGAAGACTGACTCTTCCTAGTGTCTATGTTTTGAACCATTCCTGTGACACTAGTTATAGGTTCCGATGCTTCACTGCAGGTTTACTGTAACCATCTGACATTCTTATTGACGATCAAACACAGAAATTTCATCGGAATTAAATACAAACGGCGCAGTGCCGACTTAAGTACAAGAAAACTGACTCTTCTTACTGAATATGTTTTAACCATTCCAGTGACACTAGTTATAGATTGAAATGCATCACGTCAGGTTTAGTGTATCCTTTGGACCTTCTTATTGACGATGAAACACAGAAATTGCATCGGAATTAAATACAAAAGGCACAATGCCGACATAAGTACAAGAAGATTGACTCTTCTTACTGACTATGATTTGAACATTTCCTGTGAGACCAGTTTTAGATTCCGATGCTTCACTATATGTTTACAGTATCCCTTGGACCTTCTTTTTGATGATGAAACACAGAAATAGCATCGCAATTAAATACAAAAAGCACAATGCCGACTTAAGTACAAGAAGTCTGACTCTTCTTACTGTCTATGTTTTGAACCATTCCTGTGACACTAGTTATAGATTCCGATGCTTCACTTCAGGTTTACTGTATCCCTCTGACCTTCTTATTGGCGATGAAACACAGTAATTGCATCGGAAATAAATACAAAAGGCACAATGCCGACTCATGTACAAGAAGACTGACTCTTCTTACTGTCTATGTTTGAACCTTTCCTGTGACACTAGATATTGATTCCGATGCTTCACTTTAGGTTTAGTGTATCCCTTGGACCTCCTTATTGACGACGAAACACAGAAATTGCATCGGAATTAGATATAAAAGGCACAATGCCGACATAAGTACAAGAAGACTGACGCTTCTTACTGACTATGATTGAAAACATTTCCTGTGAGGCCAGTTTTAGATTCCGATGCTTCACTATATGTTTACTGTATCCCTTGGACCTTCTTGTTGAAGATGAAACACAGAAATTGCATCGGAATTACACACAAAAGGAACAATGCCGACTTAAGTACAAGAAGACTGACTCTTCTTGCTGTGTATCATTTGAACCATTCCTGTGACACTAGTTATAGATTCTGATGCTTCTCTTCAGGTTTACTGTATTCCTCTGACCTTATTATTGACGATGAAACACAGTAATTGCATCGGAATTAAATACAAAATGCACAATGCCGACTCATGTACAAGAAGACTGACTCTTCTTACTGTCTATGGTTTGAACCTTTCCTGTGACACTAGATACAGATTCCGATGCTTCACTTTAGGTTTACTGTATCCCTTGGACCTTGTTATTGACGACGAAACACAGAAATTGCATCGGAATTAAATAGAAAAGGCACAATGCCGACTTATGTACAAGAAGACTGACTCTTCCTACTGTCTATGTTTTGAACCATTCCTGTGACACTAGTTATAGATTCCAATGCTTCCCTTCAGGTTTACTGTATCCCTCTGACATTCTTATTGACGATGAAACACAGAAATTGCATCGGAATTAAAAACAAACGGGACAGTGCCGACGTAGGTACAAGAAGACTGACTCTTCCAAATGTCTATGTTTTGAACCATTCCTGTGACACTAGTTATAGATTCCGATGCTACACTTCAGGTATACTGTATCCCTCTGACACTCTTATTGACGATAAAACACAGAAATTGCATCGGAATTAAATACAAAAGGCACAATGCCGACTAAAGTACAAAAAGACTGACTCTTCCTACTGTCTATGTTTTGAACCATTCCTGTGACACTAGTTATAAATTCCGATGCTTCGCTTCAGGTTTACTGTATCTTTCTGACACTCTTAATGACGTCGAAACACAGAAATTGCATCGGAATTAAATACAAGAGGCACAATGCGGACTTAAGTACAAGAAGACTGACTCTTCCAAATGTCTATGTTTTGAACCATTCCTGTGACACTAGTTATAGATTCCGATGCTTCACTTCAGGTTTACTGTATCCCTCTGACACTCTTATTGACGATGAAACACAGAAATTGCATCGGAATTAAATACAAAAGGCACAATGCCGACTTAAGTACAAGAAAACTGACTCTTCTTACTGCCTATGTTTTGAACCTTTCCTGTGACACTAGTTATAGATTCCGAAGCTTCACATCAGGTTTACTGTATCCTTTGGACCTTCTTATTGACGATGAAACACAGAATTTGCATCGGAATTAAATACAAAAGGTACAATGCCGACTTAAGTACAAGAAGACTGACTCTCCTTACTGTCTATGTTTTGAGCAATTCCATTGACACTAGTTATAGATTCCGATGCTTCACGTCCGGTATACTGTATCCCTTGGACCTTCTTATCGACGATGAAACACAGAAATAGTATCGGAATTAAATACAAAAGGCACTATGCCGACTTAAGTACAAGTAGACTGACTCATCCTATTGTCTATGTATTAACGATTCCTGTGACACTAGTTATAGATTCCGATGCTTCACCTTAGGTTTACTGTATCCCTCTGACCTTCTTATTGACGATGAAGGACAGAAATTGTATCGGAATTAAGTACAAAAGGTACAATGCCTACTCAAATACAAGATGACTGGCTCTTCTTACTCTCTATGTTTTGAACTTTTCCTGTGAGACCGGTTTTAGATTCCGATGCTTCACTTCAGGATTACTGTATCCCTTGGACCTCCTTGTTGACGACGAAACACAGAAATTGCATAGGAATTAAATACAAAAGGCACAATGCCGACTTCAGTACAAGAAGACTGACTCTTCTTGCTGTGTATGTTTTGAACCATTCCTGTGACACTAGTTATAGATTCCGATGCTTCACTTCAGGTTTACTGTATCCCTCTGACCTTCTTATTGACGATGAAACGCAGTAATTGCATCGGAATTAAATACAAAATGCACAATGCCGACTCATGTACAAGAAGACTGACTCTTCTTACTGTCTATGTTTTGAACCTTTCCTGGGACAATAGATATAGATTCCGATGCTTCACTTCACGTTTACTGTATCCCTTGGACATTCTTAATGACGACGAAACACAGTAATTGCATCGGAATTAAATAGAAATGGCACAATGCCGACTTAAGTACAAGAAGACTGACTCTTCCTACTGTCTATATTTTGAACCATTCCTGTGACACTAGTTATAGTTTCCGATGCTTCACTTCAGGTTTACTGTAACCATCTGACATTCTTATTGACGATCAAACACAGAAATTTCATCGGAATTAAATACTAACGGCACAGTGCCGACTTAAGTACAAGAAGACTGATTCTTCTTACTGACTATGTTTTAACCATTCCAGTGACACTAGTTATAGATTCCGATACTTCACGTCAGGTTTACTGTATCCCTCCGACCTTCTTATTGACGATGAAACACCGTAATTACATCGGAAATAAATACAAAAGGCACAATGCCGACTCATGTACAAGAAGACTGACTCTTCTTACTGTCTATGTTTGAACCTTTCCTGTGACACTAGATATTGATTGCGATGCTTCCCTTTAGGTTTAGTGTATCCTATGGACCTTCTTATTGACGACGAAACACAGAAATTGCATCGGTATTAAATAGAAAAGGCACAATGCCGACTTATGAACAAGAGGACTGACTCTTCCCACTTTCTATGCTTTGAGCCATTCCTGTGACACTAGTTATAGATTCCGATGCTTCACTTCAGGATTTACTGTATGCCTTGGGCCTCCTTATTGACGACGAAACACAGAAATTGCATCGGAATTAAATACAAAAGGCACAATGCCGACTTAAGTACAAGGAGACTGACTCTTCTTGCTGTGTATGTTTTGAACCATTCCTGTGACACTAGTTACAAATTCTGATGTTTCACTTCAGGTTTACTGTATCCCTCTGACCTTCTTATTGACGATGAAACGCAGTAATTGCATCGGAATTAAATACAAAATGCACAATGCCGACTCATGTACTAGAAGACTGACTCTTCTTACTGTCTATGTTTTGAACCTTTCCTGTGACACTAGATATAGATTCCGGTGCTTCACTTAGGTTTACTGTATCCCTTGGACATTCTTAATGACGACGAAACACAGTAATTGCATCGGAATTAAATAGAAATGGCACAATGTCGACTTAAGTACAAGAAGACTGACTCTTCCTACTGTCTATGATTTGAACCATTCCTGTGACACTAGTTATAGATTCCGATGCTTCACTTCAGGTTTACTGTAACCATCTGACATTCTTATTGACGATCAAACTTAGAAATTTCATCGGAATTAAATACAAACGGCACAGTGCCGACTTAAGTACAAGAAGACTGACTCTTCTTACTGACTATGTTTTAACCATTCCAGTGACACTAGTTATAGATTCCGATGCTTCACTTCAGGTTTACTGTTTCCCTCTGACATTCTTATTGACGATGAAACACAGAAATTGCATCGGAATTAAATACAAAAGGCACAATGCCGACATAAGTACAAGAAGATTAACTCTTCTTACTGACTATGATTTGAACATTCTCTGTGAGACCAGTTTTATATTCCGATGCTTCACTATATGTTTACTGTATCCCTTGGACCTTCTTATTGATGATGAAACACAGAAAGTGCATCGGAATTAAATACAAAAGGCACAATGCCGACTTAAGTATAAGAAGAGTGACTCTTCTTACTGACTATGATTTGAACATTTCCTGTGAGACCAGTTTTAGATTCCGATGCTTCACTATATGTTTACTGTATCCCTTGGACCTTCTTATTGATGATGAAACACAGAAAGTGCATCGGAATTAAATACAAAAGGCACAATGCCGACTTAAGTACAAGAAGACTGACTCTTCTTGCTGTGTATGTTTTGAACCATTCCTGCGACACTAGTTATAGATTCCGATGCTTGACTTCAGGTTTACTGTATCCCTCTGACCTTCTTATTGACGATGAAACACAGTATTTGGATCGGAATTAAATACAAAAGGCACAATGCCGACTCATGTACAAGAAGACTGACTCTTCTTACTGTCTATGTTTTGAAGCTTTCTTGTGACACTAGATATTGATTCCGATGCTTCACTTTAGGTTTAGTGTATCCCTTGGACCTCCTTATTGACGACGAAACACAGAAATTGCGTCGGAATTAAATAGAAAAGGCACAATGACGACATAAGTACAAGAAGACTGACTCTTCTTACTGACTATGATTTGAACATTTCCTGTGAGACCAGTTTTAGATTCCGATGCTTCACTATATGTTTACTGTATCCCTTGGACCTACTTGTTGCCGATGAAACACAGAAATTGCATCGGAATTACATACAAAAGGAACAATGCCGACTTAAGTACAAGAAGACTGACTCTTCTTGCTGTGTATGTTTTGAACCTTTCCTGTGACACTAGTTATAGATTCCGTTGCTACACTTCAGGTTTACTGTATTCATCTGACCATCTTATTGACGATGAAACACAGTAATTGCATCGGAATTAAATACAAAATGCACAATGCCGACTCATGTACGCGAAGACTGACTCTTCTTACTGTCTATGTTTAGAACCTTTCCTGTGACACTAGATATAGATTCCGATGCTTCACTTCAGGTTTACTGTATCCCTCTGACATTCTTGTTGACGACGAAACACAGAGATTGCATCGGAATTAAATACAAACGGCACAGTGCCGACTTAAGTACAAGAAGACTGACTCTTCTTACTGACTATGTTGTGAACATTTCCTGTGAGACCAGTTTTAGATTCCGATGCTTCACTATAAGTTTACTGTATCCCTTGGACCTTCTTATTGATGATGAATCACAGAAAGTGCATCGGAGTTAAATAGAGAAGGCACAATGCCGACATAAGTACAAGAAGACTGACTCTTCCGTGTCTATGTATAGAACCATTCCTGTGACACTTGATATAGATTCCGATGCTTCACTTCAGGTTTACTGTATCCCTAGGACCTTCTTATTGACGACGAAACACAGAAATTGCATCGGAATTAAATAGAAGAGGCACAATGCCGACTTAAGTAAAAGAAGACTGACTCGTCCGTGACTATGTTCTGAGCCACTCCTGTGACACTAGTTATAGATTCCGATGCTACACTTCAGGTTTACTGTATCCCTCTGTCACTCTTATTGACGATGAAACACACAAATTGCATCGGAATTAAATACAAAAGGCACAATGCCGACTTAAGTACAAGAAGACTGACTCTTCGTACTGTCTATGTTTTGAACCATTGCTGTGACACTAGTTATAGTTTCCGATGCTTCACTTCAGGTTTACTGTATCCCTCTGACACTCTTATTGACGATGAAACACAGAAATTGCATCGGAATGAAATACAAAAGGCACAATGCCGACTTAAGTACAAGAAGACTGACTCTTCCAAATGACTATGCTATGAACCATTCCTGTGGCACTAGTTATAGATTACGATGCTTCATTTCAGGTTTACTGTATCCCTCTGACACTCCTATTGACGATGAAACACAGAAATTGCATCGTAATTAAATACAAAAGGCGCAATGCCGACTTAAGTACAAGAAGACTGACTCTTCTTACTGTCTATGTTTTGAACCATTCCTGTAACACTAGTTATGGATTCCGATGCTTCACTTCAGGTTTACTGTATCCCTTGGACCTTCTTATTGACGACGAAACACAGAAATTGAATCGGGATTAAATACATAAGGCACAATGCCGATTTAAGTACAAGAAGACTGACTCTTCGTACTGTCTATGTATTAACCATTCCTGTGACACTAGTTATAGATTCCGATGCTTCACTTCAGGTTTGCTGTATCCCTCTGAACTTCTTATTGACGATGAAACACAGAAATTGCATCGGAGGTAAATACAAAAGGTTCAATGCCGACTCAAATACTAGATGACTGGCTCTTCTTACTCTCTATGTATTGAACCTTTCCTGTGAGACCGGTTTTAGATTCCGATGTTTCACTTCAGGATTACCGTATCCCTTGGACCTCCATTTTGACGACGAAACACAGAAATTGCATCGGAAGTAATCTGAAAAGGCACAATGCCGACAAAAGTACAAAAAGACAGACTCTTCTTGCTGTGTATCCTTTGAACCATTCCTGTGACACTAGTTATAGATTCCGATGCTTCACTTCAGGTTTACTGTATCCCTCTGACCTTCTTATAGACGATGAAACACAGTAATTGCATCGGAATTAAATACAAAATGCACAATGGGGACCCAAGTACAAGAAGACTGACTCGTCTTACGGTCTATGTTTTGAACTTTTCCTGTGACACTAGATATAGATTCCGATGCTTCACTTCAGGTTTGCTGTATCCCTTGGACATTCTTATTGACGTCGAAACACAGAAATTGCATCGGAATTAAATACAAAAGCACAATGCCGACTTAAGTACAAGAAGACTGACTCTTCCTACTGTCTATGTTTTGAACCATTCCTGTGACTCTAGTTATAGATTCCGATGCTTCACTTCAGGTTTACTGTATCTCTTGGACCTTCTTATTAACGATGAAACACAGAAATTGCATCGGAATTAAATACAAAAGGCACAATGCCGACTTAGGTACAGGATGACTGACTCTTCTTACTGTCTATCTTTTGACCCTTTTCTCTGATACTAGTTACAGATTCCGATGCATAACTTCAGGTATACTGTATCCCTTGGACCTTCTTATTGACGACGAAACACAGAAATTGCTTCGGAATTAAATAGAAAAGCACAATGCTGACTTAAGTACAAGAAGATTGACTATTCCGTGTCCATGTTTAGGACCATTCCTGTGACACTTGATATAGATTCCGATGCTTCACTTCAGGTTTACTGTATCCCTTGGACCTTCTTATTGACGACGAAACACAGAAATTGCATCGGAATTACATACAAAAGGCACAATGCCGACTTAAGTACAAGAAGACTCTCTCTTCTAGCTGTGTATGTTTTGAACCATTCCTGTGACACTAGTTATAGATTCCGATGCTTCACTTCAGGTTTACTGTATCCCTCTGACCTTCTTATTGACGATAAAACACAGTAATTGCATCGGAATTATATACAAAATGCACAATGCCGACTCATGTACAAGAAGACTTACTCTTCTCACTGTCTATGTTTTGAACCTTCGTGTGACACTAGATATAGATTCCGATGCTTCACTTCAGGTTTACTGTATCCCTTGGACATTCTTAATGACGACGAAACACAATAATTGCATCGGAATTAAATAGAAGAGGCACAATGCCGACTTAAGTACAAGAAGACTGACTCTTCCTACTGTCTATGCATTGTATCATTCCTGTGACACTAGTTATAGATTCCGATGCTTCACTTCAGATTTAGTGTAACCCTCTGACATTCATATTGACGATGAAACACAGAAAATGCATCGGAATTAAATACAAACGGCACAGTGCCGACTTAAGTACGAGAAGACTGACTCTTCTTACTGACTATGTTGTAAACATTTCCTGTGAGACCGGTTTTAGATTCCGATGCTTCACTATATGTTAACTGTATCCCTTGGACCTTCTTATAGATGATGAAACACAGAAAGTGCATCGGAATTAAATACAAAAGGCACAATGACGACTTAAGTATAAGAAGACTGACTCTTCTTACCGACTATGATTTGAACATTTCCTGTGAGACCAGTATTAGATTCCGATGCTTCACTATAAGTTTACTGTATCCCTTGGACCTTCTTATTGACGATGAAACACAGAAATTGCATCGGAATTAAATACAATAGGCACAATGCCGACTTAAGTACAAGAAGACTGACTCTTCTTACTGTCTATGTTTGAACCAATTCTGTGACACTAGTTATGGATTGCGATGCTGCACTTCAGGTTTACCGTATCCCTAAGACCTTGTTATTGGCGATGAAACTCAGAAATTGCGTCGCAATTAAATACAAAAATCACAATGCCGACTTAAGTGCAAGACGACTGACTCTTCCAACTGTCCATGTTTGAACCATTCCTGTGACACTAATTATGGATACTGATGCATCACTTCAGGTTTACTGTATCCCTTGGACCTTCTTATTGACGATGAAACACAGAAATTGCATCGGAATTAAATACAAAAGGCACAATGCCGACTTAAGTACAACAAGATTGACTCTTCTTGCTGTGTATGTTTTGAACCAATCCTGGGACGCTAGTTAAAGATTCCGATGCTTCACTTCAGGTTTACTGTATCCCTTGGACCTTCTTATTCACGATTAAACACAGAAATTGCATCGGAAGTAAATACAAAAGGCACAATGCCGACTTAAGTACAAGAAGACTGACTCTTCTTGCTGTGTATGTTTTGAACCATTCCTGTGACACTAGTTATAGATTCCGATGCTTCACTTCAGGTTTACTATATCCCTCTGACCTTCTTATTGACGACGAAACACAGAAATTGCATCGGAATTAAATAGAAAAGGCATAATGCCCACTTAAGTACATTAAGACTGACTCTTCCTACTGTCTATGTATTGAACCATTCCTGTGACTCTAATTATAGATTCCCATGCTTCACTTCAGGTTTACAGTATCCCTTGGACCTTCTTATTAACGATGAAACACAAAAATTGCATCGGAATTAAATACAAAAAGCACAATGCCGACTTAAGTACAAGATGACTGAGTCTTCTTACTGTCTATCTTTTGAACCTTTTCTCTGATACTAGTTACAGATTCCGATGCTTAACTTCAGGAATACTGTATCCCTTGGACCTTCTTATTGACGACGAAACACAGAAATTGCATCGGAATTAAATAGAAAAGCACAATGCCGACCTAAGTACAAGAAGATTGACTCTTCCGTGTCTATGTTTAGGACCATTCCTGTGACACTTGATATAGATTCCGATGCTTCACTTCAGGTTTACTGTATCCCTTGGACCTTCTTATTGACGACGAAACACAGAAATTGCATCGGGATTAACTACAAAAGGCACAATGCCGACTTAAGTACAAGAAGACTGACTCTTCCAACTGTCTATGTTTTAACCATTCCTGTGACACTAGTTATGGATTCCGATGCTTCACGTCAGGTTTACTGTATCCCTCTGACCTTCTTATTGACGATTAAACACAGAAATTGAATCGGAATTAAAAACAAAAGGCACAATGCTGACTCGAATACAAGATGACCGGCTCTACTTACTCTCTATGTTTTGAACCTTTCCTGTGAGACCGGATTTGGATTCCGATGCTTTGCTTTAGGTTTACTGTATCCCTTGGACCTTCTTATTGACGACGAAACACAGAAATTGCATCGGAATTAAATAGAAAAGGCACAATGCCGACATAAGTACAAGAAGACTGACTCTTCTTACTGACTATGATTTGAACATTTCCTGTGAGACCAGTTTTAGATTCCGATGCTTCACTATATGTTTACTCTATACCTTGGACCTTCTTCTTGACGATGAAACACAGTAATTGCATCGGAATTAAATATAAAAGGCACAATGCCGACTTAAGTACAAGAAGACTGTCTCTTCTAGCTGTGTATGTTTTGAACCATTCCTGTGACACTAGTTATAGATTCCGATGCTTCACTTCAGGTTTACTGTATCCCTCTGACCTTCTTATTGACGATGAAACACAGTAATTGCATCGGAATTAAATACAAAATGCACAATGCCGACTCATGTACAAGAAGACTGACTCTTCCTACTGTCTATGCATTGAACCATTCCTGTGACACTAGTTATAGATTCCGATGCTTCACTTCAGGTTTAGTGTAACCCTCTGACATTCTTATTGACGATGAAACACAGAAAATGCATCGGAATTAAATACAAACGGCACAGTGCCGACTTAAGTACGAGAAGACTGACTCTTCTTACTGACTATGTTGTAAACATTTCCTGTGAGACCGGTTTTAGATTCCGATGCTTCACTATATGTTTACTGTATCCCTTGGACCTTTTTATTGACGATGAAACACAGAAATTGCATCGGAATGAAATACAAAAGGCACAATGCCGACTTAAGTACAAGAAGACTGACTCTTCTTACTGTCTATGTATTAACCATTCCTGTGACACTAGTTATAGATTCCGATGCTTCACTTCAGGTTTGCTGTATCCCTCTGAACTTCTTATTGACGATGAAACACAGAAATTGCATCGGAGGTAAATACAAAAGGTTCAATGCCAACTCAAATACTAGATGACTGGCTCTTCTTACTCTCTATGTTTTGAACCTTTCCTGTGAGACCAGTTTTAGATTCCGATGTTTCACTTCAGGATTACAGTATCCCTTGGACCTCCATTTTGACGACGAAACACAGAAATTGCATCGGAAGTAATCTGAAAACGCACAATGCCGACATAAGTACAAAAAGACAGACTCTTCTTGCTGTGTATCCTTTGAACCATTCCTGTGACACTAGTTATAGATTCCGATGCTTCACTTCAGGTTTACTGTATCCCTCTGACCTTCTTATAGACGATGAAACACAGTAATTGCATCGGAATTAAATACAAAATGCACAATGGGGACCCAAGTACAACAAGACTGACTCGTCTTACTGTCTATGTTTTGAACTTTTCCTGTGACACTAGATATAGATTCCGATGCTTCACTTCAGGTTTGCTGTATCCCATGGACATTCTTATTGACGACGAAACACAGAAATTGCATCGGAATTAAATACAAAAGCACAATGCCGACTTAAGTACAAGAAGACTGACTCTTCCTACTGTCTATGTTTTGAACCATTCCTGTGACTCTAGTTATAGATTCCGATGCTTCACTTCAGGTTTACTGTATCTCTTGGACCTTCTTATTAACGATAAAACACAGAAATTGCATCGGAATTAAATACAAAAGGCACAATGCCGACTTAGGTACAGGATGACTGACTCTTCTTACTGTCTATCTTTTGACCCTTTTCTCTGATACTAGTTACAGATTCCGATGCATAACTTCAGGTATACTGTATCCCTTGGACCTTCTTATTGACGACGAAACACAGAAATTGCATCGGGATTAAATACAAAAGGCACAATGCCGACTTAAGTACAAGAAGACTGACTCTTCCAACTGTCTATGTTTTAACCATTCCTGTGACACTAGTTATGGATTCCGATGCTTCACTTCAGGTTTACTGTATCCCTCTGACCTACTTATGGACGATGAAACACAGAAATTGCATCGCAATTAAATAGAAAAAGCACAATGCCGACATAAGTACAAGAAGACTGACTCTTTTTACTGACTATGATTTGAACATTTCCTGTGAGACCAGTTTTAGATTCCAATGCTTCACTTTATGTTTACTCTATCCCTTGGACCTTCTTGTTGACGATGAAACACAGAAATTGCATCGGAATTAAATACAAAAGGCACAATGCCGACTTAAGTACAAGAAGACTGTCTCTTCTAGCTGTGTATGTTTTGAACAATTCCTGTGACACTAGTTATAGATTCCGATGCTTCACTTCAGGTTTACTGTATCCCTCTGACCTTCTTATTGACGATAAAACACAGTAATTGCATCGGAATTATATACAAAATGCACAATGCCGACTCATGTACAAGAAGACTTACTCTACTCACTGTCTATGTTTTGAACCTTCGTGTGACACTAGATATAGATTCCGATGCTTCACTTCAGGTTTACTGTATCCCTTGGACATTCGTAATGACGACGAAACACAATAATTGCATCGGAATTAAATAGAAAAGGCACAATGCCGACTTAAGTACAAGAAGACTGACTCTTCCTACTGTCTATGCATTGAATCATTCCTGTGACACTAGTTATAGATTCCGATGCTTCACTTCAGGTTTAGTGTAACCCTCTGACATTCATATTGACGATGAAACACAGAAAATGCATCGGAATTAAATACAAACGGCACAGTGCCGACTTAAGTACGAGAAGACTGACTCTTCTTACTGACTATGTTGTAAACATTTCCTGTGAGACTGGTTTTAGATTCCGATGCTTCACTATATGTTAACTGTATCCCTTGGACCTTCTTATTGATGATGAAACACAGAAAGTGCATCGGAATTAAATACAGAAGGCACAATGACGACTTGAGTATAAAAAGACTGACTCTTCTTACCGACTATGATTTGAACATTTCCTGTGAGACCAGTATTAGATTCCGATGCTTCACTATAAGTTTACTGTATCCCTTGGACCTTCTTATTGACGATGAAACACAGAAATAGCATCGGAATTAAATACAATAGGCACAATGCCGACTTAAGTACAAGAAGACTGACTCTTCTTACTGTCTATGTTTGAACCAATTCTGTGACACTAGTTATAGATTCCGATGCTGCACTTCAGGTTTACCGTATCCCTAAGACCTTGTTATTGACGATGAAACACAGAAATTGCATCGCAATTAAATACAAAAATCACAATGCCGACTTAAGTACAAGACGACTGACTCTTCCAACTGTCTATGTTTTGAACCATTCCTGTGACACTAATTATGGATACTGATGCATCACTTCAGGTTTACTGTATCCCTTGGACCTTCGTATTGACGATGAAACACAGGAATTGCATCGGAATTAAATACAAAAGGCACAATGCCGACTTAAGTACAACAAGATTGACTCTTCTTGCTGTGTATGTTTTGAACCAATCCTGGGACGCTAGTTAAAGATTCCGATGCTTCACTTCAGGTTAACTGTATCCCTTGGACCTTCTTATTCACGATGAAACACAGAAATTGCATCGGAATTAAATACAAAAGGCACAATGCCGACTTAAGTACAAGAAGACTGACACTTCTTACTGTCTATGTTTTGAACATTTCCTGTGAGACATGTTTTAGAACCCGATGTTTCAGTATAGGTTTACTGTATCCCTTGGACCTTTTTATTGACGAAGAAACACAGAAACTGCATCGGAATTAAATACAAAAGTTACAATGCCGACTTAAGTACAAGAAGACTGACACTTCCTACTGTCTATGTATTGAACCATTCCTGTGACTCTAGTTATAGATTCCGATGCTTCACTTCAGGTTTACTGTATCCCTTGGACCTACTTATTAACGATGAAACACAGAAATTGCATCGGAATTAAATACAAAAGGCACAATGCCGACTTAAGTACAAGATGACTGAGTCTTCTTACTGTCTATCTTTTGAACCTTTTCTCTGATACTAGTTACAGATTCCGATGCTTAACTTCAGGTATACTGTATCCCTTGGACCTTCTTATTGACGACGAAACACAGAAATTGCATCGGAATTAAATAGAAAAGCACAACGCCGACTTAAGTACAAGAAGATTGACTCTTCCGTGTCTATGTTTTAACCATTCCTGTGACACTTGTTATGGATTCCGATGCTTCACGTCAGGTTTACTGTATCCCTCTGACCTTCTTATTGACGATTAAACACAGAAATTGAATCGGAATTAAAAACAAAAGGCACAATGCTGACTCGAATACAAGATGACCGGCTCTTCTTACTCTCTATGTTTTGAACCTTTCCTGTGAGACCGGATTTAGATTCCGATGCTTCGCTTTAGGTTTACTGTATCCCTTGGACCTTCTTATTGACGACGAAACACAGAAATTGCATCGGAATTAAATAGAAAAGGCACAATGCCGACATAAGTACAAGAAGACTGACTCTTCTTACTGACTATGATTTGAACATTTCCTGTGAGACCAGTTTTAGATTCCGATGCTTCACTATATGTTTACTCTATCCCTTGGACCTTCTTCTTGACGATGAAACACAGTAATTGCATCGGAATTAAATATAAAAGGCACAATGCCGACTTAAGTACAAGAAGACTGTCTCTTCTAGCTGTGTATGTTTTGAACCATTCCTGTGACACTAGTTATAGATTCCGATGCTTCACTTCAGGTTTACTGTATCCCTCTGACCTTCTTATTGACGATGAAACACAGTAATTGCATCGGAATTAAATACAAAATGCACAATGCAGACTCATGTACAAGAAGACTGACTCTTCCTACTGTCTATGCATTGAACCATTCCTGTGACACTAGTTATAGATTGTGATGCTTCACTTCAGGTTTAGTGTAACCCTCTGACATTCTTATTGACGATGAAACACAGAAAATGCATCGGAATTAAATACAAACGGCACAGTGCTGACTTAAGTACGAGAAGACTGACTCTTCTTACTGACTATGTTGTAAACATTTCCTGTGAGACCGGTTTTAGATTCCGATGCTTCACTATATGTTTACTGTATCCCTTGGACCTTTTTATTGACGATGAAACACAGAAATTGCATCGGAATTAAATACAAAAGACACAATGCTGACTTAAGTACAAGAAGACTGACTCTTCTTACTGTCTATGATTTGAACCTTTTCTCTGATACTAGTTACAGATTCCGATGCTTAACTTCAGGTTTACTGTATCCCTTGGACCTTCTTATTGACGACGAAACACAGAAATTGCATCGGAATTAAATAGAAAAGGCACATACCGACTTACTTACAAGAAGACGGACTCTTCCTTCTGTCTATGGTTTAACCATTCCTGTGACACTAGTTATAGATTCCGATGCTTCATTTCAGGTTTACTGTATCCCTCTGACCTTCTTATAGACGATGAAACACAGAAATTGCATCGGAGATAAATACAAAAGGCACAATGCTGACTCAAATACAAGATGAGTGGCTCTTCTTACTCTCTATGTATTGAACCTTTCCTGTGGGACCGCTTTTAGATTCCGATGCTTCACTTCAGGTTTACTGTTTCCCTTGGACCTTCTTATTGACGATGAAACACAGAAATTGCATCGGAATTAAATACAATAGGCACAATGCCGACTTAAGTACAAGAAGACTGACTCTTCTTACTGTCTATGTTTGAACCAATTCTGTGACACTAGTTATGGATTCCGATGCTGCACTTCAGGTTTACCGTATCCCTTGGACCTTGTTATTGACGATGAAACACAGAAATTTCACCGGAATTAAATACAAAAATCACAATGCCGACTAAAGTACAAGGTGGCTGACTCTTCCAACTGTCTATGTTTTGAACCATTCCTGTGACACTAGTTATGGATACCGATGCATCGCTTCAGGTTTACTGTATCCCTTGCACCTTCTTATTGACGATGAAACGCAGAAATTGCATCGGAATTAAATACAAAAGGCACAATGCCGACTTAAGTACAACAAGATTGACTCTTCTTGCTGTGTATGTTTTGAACAAACCCTGGGACGCTAGTTAAAGATTACGATGCTTCACTTCAGGTTTACTGTATCCCTTGGACCTTCTCATTATCGACGAGACACAGAAATTGCATTGGGATGAAATATAAAAGGCACATACCGACTTACTTACAAGAAGACTGACTCTTCCTTCTGTCTATGGTTTAACCATTCCTGTGACAGTAGTTATAGATTCCGATGCTTCACTTCAGGTTTACTGTATCCCTCTGACCTTCTTATAGACGATGAAACACAGAAATTGCATCGGAATTAAATACAAAAGCACAATGCTGACTCAAATACAAGATGACTGGCTCTTCTTACTCTCTATGTTTTGAACCTTTCCTGTGAGACCGGTTTTAGATTCCGATGCTTCACTTCAGGTTTACTGTATCCCTTGGACCTTCTTATTGACGACGAAACACAGAAATTGCATCGGAATTAAATTGAAAAGGCACAATGCCGACATAAGTACAAGAAGACTGACTCTTCTTACTGACTATGATTTGAACATTTCCTGTGAGACCAGTTTTAGATTCCGATCCTTCACTATTTGTTTCCTGTATCCCTTGGACCTTCTTTTTGACGATGAAACACAGAAATTACATCGGAAATAAATACTAAAGGCACAGTGCCGACTCAAATACAAGATGACTGGCTCTTCTTACTCTCTATGTTTTGAACCTTTCCTGTGAGACCGGTTTTAGATTCCGATGCTTCACTTCAGGATTACTGTATCCCTTGGACCTCCTTATTGACGACGAAACACAGAAATTGCATCGGAATTAAATAGAAAAGGCACAATGCCGACATAAGTACAAGAAGTCTGACTCTTCTTACTGACTATGATTTGAACATTTCCTGTGAGACCAGTTTTAGATTCCGTTGCTTCACTTTATGTTTACTGTATCCCTTGGTCCTTCTTGTTGACGATGAAACACAGAAACTGCATCGGAATTACATACAAAAGGCACAATGCCGACTTAAGTACAAGAAGACTGACTCTTCTTGCTGTGTATGTTTTGAACCATTCCTGTGACACTAGTTATAGATTCCGATGCTTCACTTCATGTTTACTGTATCCCTCTGACATTCGTATTGACGATGAAACACAGAAATTGCATCGGAATTAAATACAAACGGCACAGTGCCGACTTGAGTACAAGAAGACTGATGCTTCTTACGGACTATGTTGTGAACATTTCCTGTGAGACCAGTTTAAGATTCCGATGCTTCACTATATGTTTACTGTATCCCTTGCACCTTCTTATTGGCGAAGAAACACAGAAAATGCATCGGAATTAAATACAAAAGGCTCAATGCCGACTTAAGTACAAGAAGACTGACTCTTCTTACTGTCTATGTTTTGAACCATTACTGTGACACTAGATATAGATTCCGATGCTTCACTTCAGGTTTATTGTATCCCTCTTACCTTCATATTGTCGACGAAACACAGAAATAGCATCGGAATTAAATAGAAAAAGCGCAATACCAACTTAAGTACAAGAAGACTGAATCTACTTACTGTCTATGTTTTGAGCAATTCCTGTGACACTAGTTATAGATTCCGATGCCTCACTTCAGGTTTACTGTATCCCTCTGACATTCTTATTGACGATTAAACACAGAAATTGAATCGGAATTAGAAACAAAAGGCACAATGCTGACTCGAATACAAGATGACCGGCTCTTCTTACTATCTATGTTTTGAACCTTTCCTGTGAGACCGGATTTAGATTCCGATGCTTCGCTTTAGGTTTACTGTATCCCTTGGACCTTCTTATTGACGACGAAACACAGAAATTGCATCGGAATTAAATAGAAAAGGCATAATGCCGACATAAGTACAAGAAGACTGACTCTTCTTACTGACTATGATTTGAACATTTCCTGTGAGACCAGTTTTAGATTCCGATGCTTCACTATATGTTTACTCTATCCCTTGGACCTTCTTCTTGACGATGAAACACAGTAATTGCATCGGAATTAAATATAAAAGGCACAATGCCGACTTAAGTACAAGAAGACTGTCTCTTCTAGCTGTGTATGTTTTGAACCATTCCTGTGACACTAGTTATAGATTCCGATGCTTCACTTCAGGTTTACTGTATCCCTCTGACCTTCTTATTGACGATGAAACACAGTAATTGTATCGGAATTAAATACAAAATGCACAATGCCGACTCATGTACAAGAAGACTGACTCTTCCTACTGTCTATGCATTGAACCATTCCTATGACACTAGTTATAGATTCCGATGCTTCACTTCAGGTTTAGTGTAACCCTCTGACATTCTTATTGACGATGAAACACAGAAAATGCATCGGAATTAAATACAAACGGCACAGTGCCGACTTAAGTACGAGAAGACTGACTCTTCTTACTGACTATGTTGTAAACATTTCCTGTGAGACCGGTTTTAGATTCCGATGCTTCACTATATGTTTACTGTATCCCTTGGACCTTTTTATTGACGATGAAACACAGAAATTGCATCGGAATTAAATACAAAAGGCACAATGCCGACTTAAGTACAAGAAGACTGACTCTTCTTACTGTCTATGTTTTGAACCTTTTCTCTGATACTAGTTACAGATTCCGATGCTTAACTTCAGGTTTACTGTATCGCTTGGACCTTCTTATTGACGACGAAACACAGAAATTGCATCGGAATTAAATAGAAAAGTCACATACCGACTTACTTACAAGAAGACGGACTCTTCCTTCTGTCTGTGGTTTAACCATTCCTGTGACACTAGTTATAGATTCCGATGCTTCACTTCAGGTTTACTGTATCCCTCTGAACTTCTTATAGACGATGAAACACAGAAATTGCATCGGAGATAAATACAAAAGGCACAATGCTGACTCAAATACAAGATGAGTGGCTCTTCTTACTCTCTATGTTTTGAACCTTTCCTGTGGGACCGCTTTTAGATTCCGATGCTTCACTTCAGGTTTACTGTATCCCTTGGACCTTCTTATTGACGACGAAACACAGAAATTGCATCGGAATTAAATACAAAATGCACAATGCCGACATAAGTACAAGAAGACTGACTCTTTGTACTGTCTATGTTTTGAACCATTGCTGTGACACTAGTTATAGATTCCGATGCTTCACTTCAGGTTTACTGTATCCCTCTGACACTCCTATTGACGATGAAACACGGAAATTGCATCGGAATGAAATACAAAAGGCACAATGCCGACTTAAGTATATGAAGACTGACTCTTCCAAATGTCTATGTTATGAACCATTCCTGTGACACTAGTTATAGATTACGATGATTCACTTCAGGTTTACTGTATCCCTCTGACTCTCCTATTGACGATGAAACACAGAAATTCCATCGTAATTAAATACAAAAGGCGCAATGCCGACTTAAGTACAAGAAGACTGACTCTTCTTACTGTCTATGTTTTGAACCATTCCTGTGACACTAGTTATAGATTCCGAAGCTTCACTTCAGGTTTAATGTATCCCTTGGACCTTCTTATCAACGATGAAACACAGAAATAGCATCGGAATCAAATACAAAAGGCACAATGCCGACTTAAGTATAAGAAGACTGACTCTTCTTACTGCCTATGTTATGAACCATTCCTGTGACACTAGTTATAGATTCCGATGCTTCACTTGAGGTTTACTGTATCCCTTGGACCTTCTTATTGACGACGAAACACAGAAATTGAATCGGGATTAAATACATAAGGTACAATGTCGACTTAAGTACAAGAAGACTGACTCTTCGTACTGTCTATGTATTAACCATTCCTGTGACACTAGTTATAGATTCCGATGCTTCACTTCAGGTTTACTGTATCCCTCTGACCTTCTTATTGACGATGAAACACAGAAATTGCATCGGAGGTAAATACAAAAGGTTGAATGCCGACTCAAATACTAGATGACTGGCTCTTTTTACTCTCTTTGTTTTGAACCTTTCCTGTGAGACCGGTTTTAGATTCCGATGTTTCACTTCAGGATTACTGTATCCCTTGGACCTCCATATTGACGACGAAACACAGAAATTGCATCGGAAGTAATCAGAAAAGGCACAATGCCGACATAAGTACAAGAAGACAGACTCTTCTTGCTGTGTATGTTTTGAACCATTCCTGTGACACTAGTTATAGATTCAGATGCTTCACTTCAGGTTTACTGTATCCCTCTGACCTTCTTATAGACGATGTAACACAGTAATTGCATCGGAATTAAATACAAAATGCACAATGGGGACTCATGTACAAGAAGACTGACTCGTCTTACTGTCTATGTTTGAACTTTTCCTGTGACACTAGATATAGATTCCGATGCTTCACTTCAGGTTTACTGTATCCCTTGGACATTCTTATTGACAACGAAACACAGAAATTGCATCGGAATTAAATAGAAAAGGCACAATGCCGACTTAAGTACAAGAAGACTGACTCTTCCTAATGTCTATGTTTTGAACCATTCCCGTGACACTACTTATAGATTCCGATGTCTCACTTCAGGGTTACTGTATCCCTTGGACCTTCTTATTGACGATGAAACACAGGAATAGCATCGGATTTAAATACAAACGGCACAATGCCGACTTTAGTACAAGAAGACTGACTCATCTTACTGTCTATGCTTTGAACATTTCCTGTGAGACAAGTTTTAGATTCCGATGTTTCACTATATGTTTACTGTATCCCTTGGACCTTTTTATTGACGAAGAAACACAGAAATTGCATCGGAATTAAATACAAAAGGCACAAT
Organism: Schistocerca americana; assembly: GCF_021461395.2. Lineage (NCBI taxonomy): Eukaryota > Metazoa > Arthropoda > Insecta > Orthoptera > Acrididae > Schistocerca > Schistocerca americana. Next base: position 2,499,034 of record NW_025726247.1, read on the forward strand.
GCCGACTTAAGTACAAGAAGACTGACTTTTCTTACTCCCTATGTTTTGAACCATTTCTTTGACTCTAGTTATAGATTCCGATGCTTCACATCAGGTTTACTGTATCCCTTGGACCTTGTTATTGACGATGAAACACAGAAATTGCATCGGAATTAGATACAAAAGGCACAATGCCGACTTAAGTACAAGAAGACTGACTCTTCCTACTGTCTATGGTTTGAACCATTCCTGTGACACTAGTTATGGATTCCGATGCATCACTTCAGGTTTACTGTATCCCTCTGACCTTCTTATTGACGATGAAACACAGAAATTGCATCGGAGGTAAATACAAAAGGTTCAATGCCGACTCAAATACTAGATGACTGGCTCTTTTTACTCTCTTTGTTTTGAACCTTTCCTGTGAGACCGGTTTTAGGTTCCGATGTTTCACTTCAGGATTACTGTATCCCTTGGACCTCCATATTGACGACGAAACACAGAAATTGCATCGGAATTAAATACAAAAGGCACAATGACGACTTAAGTACAAGATGACTGACTCTTCTTACTGTCTATCTTTTGAACCTTTTCTCTGATACTAGTTACAGATTCCGATGCTTAAGTTTAGGTATACTGTATCCCTTGGACCTTCTTATTGACGACGATACACAGAAATTGCATCGGAATTAAATAGAAAAGCAAAATGCCGACTTAAGTACAAGAAGACTGACTCTTCCTACTGTCTATGCATTGAACCATTCCTGTGACACTAGTTATAGATTCCGATGCTTCACTTCAGGTTTAGTGTAACCCTCTGACATTGTTATTGACGATGAAACACAGAAAATGCATCGGAATTAAATACAAACGGCACAGTGCCGACTTAAGTACGAGAAGACTGACTCTTCTTACTGACTATGTTGTAAACATTTCCTGTGAGACCGGTTTTAGATTCCGATGCTTCACTATATGTTTACTGTATCCCTTGGACCTTCTTATTGATGTTGAAACACAGAAAGTGCATCGGAATTAAATACAAAAGGCACAACGCCGACATAAGTATAAGAAGACTGACTCTTCTTACTGACTACGATTTGAACATTTCCTGTGAGACCAGTTTTAGATTCCGATGTTTCACTATAAGTTTACTGTATCCCTTGGAAGTTCTTATTGACGATGAAACACAGAAATTGCATCGGAATTAAATACAATAGGCACAATGCCGACTTAAGTACAAGAAGACTGACTCTTCTTACTGTCTATGTTTGAACCAATTCTGTGACACTAGTTACAGATTCCGATGCTGCACTTCAGGTTTACCGGATCCCTTGGACCTTGTTATTGACGATGAAACACAGAAATTGCATCGGAATTAAATACAAAAATCACAATGCCGACTTCAGTACAAGACGACTGGTTCTTCCAACTGTCTACGTTTTGACCATTCCTGTGATACTAGTTATGGATACCGATGCATCACTTCAGGTTTACTGTATCGCTTGGACCTTCTTATTGACGATGAGACACAGAAATTGCATCGGAATTAAATACAAAAGGCACAATGCCGACTTAAGTACAACAAGATTGACTCTTCTTGCTGTGTATGTTTTGAACCAATCCTGGGACGCTAGTTAAAGATTCCGATGCTTCACTTCAGGTTTACTGTATCCCTTGGACCTTCTTATTGACGATGAAACACAGAAATTGCATCGGAATTAAATACAATAGGCACAATGCCGGCTTAAGTACAAGAAGACTGACTCTTCTTACTGTCTATGTTTGAACCAATTCTGTGACACTAGTTATAGATTCCGATGCTGCACTTCAGGTTTACCGTATCCCTTGGACCTTGTTATTGACGATGAAACACAGAAATTTCATCGGAATTAAATACAAAAATCACAATGCCGACTAAAGTACAAGGCGGCTGACTCTTCCAACTGTCTATGTTTTGAACCATTCCTGTGACACTAGTTATGGATACCGATGCATCACTTCAGGTTTACTGTATCCCTTGGACCTTCTCATTATCGACGAGACACAGAAATTGCATTGGGATGAAATATAAAAGGCACATACCGACTTACTTACAAGAAGACTGACTCTTCCTTCTGTCTATGGTTTAACCATTCCTGTGACAGTAGTTATAGATTCCGATGCTTCACTTCAGGTTTACTGTATCCCTCTGACCTTCTTATAGACGATGAAACACAGAAATTGCATCGGAATTAAATACAAAAGCACAATGGTGATTCAAATACAAGATGACTGGCTCTTCTTACTCTCTATGTTTTGAAACTTTCCTGTGTGACCGGTTTTAGATTCCGATGCTTCACTTCAGGTTTACTGTATCCCTTGGACCTTCTTATTGACGACGAAACACAGAAATTGCATCGGAATTAAATTGAAAAAGCACAATGCCGACATAAGTACAAGAAGACTGACTCTTCTTACTGACTGTGATTTGAACATTTTCTGTGAGACCAGTTTTAGATTCCTATCCTTCACTATTTGTTTCCTGTATCCCTTGGACCTTCTTTTTGACGATGAAACACAGAAATTACATCGGAATTAAATACTAAAGGCACAGTGCCGACTCAAATACAAGATGACTGGCTCTTCTTACTCTCTATGTTTTGAACCTTTCCTGTGAGACCGGTTTTAGATTCCGATGCTTCATTTCAGGATTACTGTATCCCTTGGACCTCCTTATTGACGACGAAACACAGAAATTGCATCGGAATTAAATAGAAAAGGCACAATGCCGACATAAGTACAAGAAGTCTGACTCTTCTTACTGACTATGATTTGAACATTTCCTGTGAGACCAGTTTTAGATTCCGTTGCTTCACTTTATGTTTACTGTATCCCTTGGTCCTTCTTGTTGACGATGAAACACAGAAACTGCATCGGAATTACATACAAAAGGCACAATGCCGATTTAAGTACAAGAAGACTGACTCTTCTTGCTGTGTATGTTTTGAACCATTCCTGTGACACTAGTTATAGATTCCGATGCTTCACTTCATGTTTACTGTATCCCTCTGACTTTCGTATTGACGATGAAACACAGAAATTGCATCGGAATTAAATACAAACGGCACAGTGCCGACTTAAGTACAAGAAGACTGATGCTTCTTACGGACTATGTTGTGAACATTTCCTGTGAGACCAGTTTAAGATTCCGATGCTTCACTATATGTTTACTGTATCCCTTGCACCTTCTTATTGGCGAAGAAACACAGAAAATGCATCGGAATTAAATACAAAAGGCTCAATGCCGACTTAAGTACAAGAAGACTGACTCTTCTTACTGTCTATGTTTTGAACCATTACTGTGACACTAGATATAGATTCCGATGCTTCACTTCAGGTTTATTGTATCCCTCTTACCTTCTTATTGTCGACGAAACACAGAAATAGCATCGGAATTAACTAGAAAAAGCACAATGCCAACTTAAGTACAAGAAGACTGAATCTACTTACTGTCTATGTTTTGAGCAATTCCTGTGACACTAGTTATAGATTCCGATGCTTCACTTCAGGTTTACTGTATCCCTCTGACACTCTTATTGACGATGAAACACAGAAATTGCATCGGAATTAAATACATAAGGCACAATGCGAATTAAGTACAAGAAGACTCACTCTTCTTACTGTCTATGCTTTAAACGATTCCTGTGACACTAGTTATAGATTCCGAAGCTTCACTTCAGGTTTACTGTATCCTTTGGACCTTCTTATTGACGATGAAACACAGAAGTTGCATCGGAAATAAATACAAAAGGCACAATGCCCACTTAAGTACAAGAAGACTGACTCTACTTATTGTCTATGTTTTGAGCAATTCCTGTGACACTAGTTATAGATTCCGACGCTTTACTTCAGGTTTACTGTATCCCTTGGACCTTCTTATCGACGATGAAACACACAAATAGCATCGGAATTAAATACAAAAGGCACAAGGCCGTCTTAAGTACAAGAAGGCTGACTCTTCTTACTGTCTATGTTTTGAACCATTCCTGTGACACTACTTATAGATTCCGATGCTTGACTTCAGGTTTACTGTATGGTTTGGACCTTCTTATTAACGACGAAACACAGAATTTGAATCGGGATTAAATACAAAAGGCACAATGCCGACTTAAGTACAAGAAGACTGACTCTTCCTACTGTCTATGTTTTAACTATTCCTGTGACACTAGTTATAGATTCCGATGCTTCACTTCAGGTTAACTGTATCCCTCTGACCTTCTTATTGACGATGAACCACAGAAATAGCATCGGAATTAAATACAAAAGGCACAATGCCGACTCAAATACAAGATGACTGGCTCTTCTTACTCACTATGTTTTGAACCTTTCCTGTGAGACCGGTTTTAGATTCCGATGCTTCACTTCAGGATTACTGTATCCCTTGGACCTTCCTATTGTCGATGAAACACAGAAATTGCATCGGAATTAAATAGAAAAGGCACAATGCCGACTTAAGTACAAGAAGATTGACTCATCTTACTGACTATGATTTGAACATTTCCTGTGAGACCAGTTTTTCATTTGGATGCTTCACTATTTTTTTACTGTATCCCTTGGACCTTCTTGTTGACGATGAAACACAGAAATTGCATCGGAATTAAATACAAAAGGCACAATGCCGACTTAAGTACATGTAGACTGACTCTTCTTGCTGTGTATGTTTTGAACCATTCCTGTGACACTAGTTATAGATTCCGATGCTTCACTTCAGGTTTACTGTATCCCTCTGTCATTCTTATTGACGATGAAACACAGTTATTGCATCGGAATTAAATAAAAAATGCACAATGCCGACTCATGTACAAGAAGACTGACTCTTCCTACTGTCTATGTTTTGAACCTTTCCTGTGACACTAGATATAGATTCCGATGCTTCACTTCAGGTTTATTGTATCCCTCTTACCTTCTTATTGACGACGAACCACAGAAATAGCATCGGAATTAAATATAAAAGGCATAATGCCGACTTAAGTACAAGGAAACTGACTCTTCCAACTGTCTACGATTTGAACCATTCCTGTGACACTAGTTATAGATACCGATGCTTCACTTTAGGTTTTCTGTATCCCTCTGACACTCTTATTGAGGATGAAACACAGAAATTGCATCGGAATTAAATACATAAGGCACAATGCCGACTTAAGTACAAGAAGGCTCTCTCTTCTTACTGTCTATGTTTTAAACCATTCCTGTGACACTAGTTTCAGATTCCGAAGCTTCATTTCAGGTTTACTGTATCCTTTGGACAATCTTATCGACGACGAAACACAGAAATAGCATCGGAATTAAATACAAAAGACACAAGGCCGACTTAAGTACAAGAAGACTGAATCTTCCTACTGTCTATGTTTTGAACCATTCCTGTGACACTAGTTATAGATTCCGATGCTTCACTACAGGTTTACTGTATCCCTCTGACATTCTTATTGACGATGAAACACAGAAATTGCATTGGAATTAAATACAGACGGCACAATGCCGACTTAAGTACAAGAAGACCGACTCTTCTTACTGACTATGTTTTTAACATTCCCTGTGAGACCAGTTTTAGGTTTAGATGCTTCACTATATGTTTACTGTTTCCCTTGGACATTCTTATTGACGATGAAACACAGAAATTGCAACGGAATTAAATTCAAAAGGCACAATGCCGACTTAAGTACAAGAAGACAGAATCTACTTACTGTCTATGATTTGAACAATTCCTGTGACACTAGTTATACATTCCGATGCTTCACTTCAGGTTTACTGTATCCCTTGGACCTTCTTATCGACGACGAAACACAGAAATAGCATCGGAATTAAATACAAAAGGCACAAGGCCGACTTAAGTACAAGAAGACTGAATCTTCCTACTGTCTATGTTTTGAACCATTCCTGTGACACTAGTTATAGATTCCGATGCTTCACTTCAGGATTACTGTATCCCTCTGACATTCTTATTGACGATGAAACACAGAAATTGCATTGGAATTAAATACAGATGGCACAATGCCGACTTAAGTACAAGAAGACCGACTCTTCTTACTGACTATGTTTTTAACATTCCCTGTGAGACCAGTTTTAGGTTTTGATGCTTCACTATATGTTTACTGTTTCCCTTGGACCTTCTTATTGACGATGAAACACAGAAATTGCAACGGAATTAAATTCAAAAGGCACAATGCCGACTTAAGTAAAGAAGACTGACTCTTCCTACTGTATAAGATTTGAACCATTCCTGAGACACTAGTTATAGATTCCGATGCTTCACTTCAGGTTTACTGTATCCCTCTGACATTCTTATTGACGATGAAACACAGATATTGCATCGGATTTAAATAGAAAAGGCACAAGGCCGACTTAAGTACATGTAGACTAAATCTTCTTACTGTCTATATTTTGAACCATTCCTGTGACACTAGTTATAGATTCCGATGCTTCACTTCAGGTTCACTGTATCCCCTGGACCCTCTTATTGACGTCGAAACACAGAAATTGCATTGGAATTAGATAGAAAAGGCACAATGCCGGCTTAAGTACAAGAAGACTGGCTCTTCTTACTGACTATGTTTTGAACATTTCCTGTGAGACCCGTTTTAGGTTCCGATGCTTCACTATATGTTTACTGTATCCCTTGGACATTCTTATTGCTGACGAAACACAGAAATTGCATCGGAATTAAATAGAAAAGGCACAATGCCGACTTAAGTTCAAGAAGACTAACTCTTCCTACTCTCTATGTTTTGAACCATTCCTGTGTCACTAGTTATAGATTCCGGTGCTTCACTTCAGGTTTACTGTATCCCTTGGTCCTTCTTATTGACGACGAAACACAGAAATTGCAACGGAATTAAATAGAAAAGTCACAATGCCAACTTAAGTACAAGAAGACTTACTCTTCTTACTGACTTTGTTTTGAACATTTCCTGTGAGACCAGTTTTAGATTCCGATGCTTCACTGTATGTTTACTGTATCCCGCTGATCTTCGTATTGACGACGAAACACAGAAATTGCATCGGAATTAAATACAAAAGGCACAAGGCCGACTTATGTACAAGAAGACTGAATCGTCCTACTGTCTATGTTTTGAACCATTCCTGTGACACTAGTTATAGATTCCGATGCTTCACTTCAGGTTTACTGTATCCCTCTGACATTCTTATTGACGATGAAACACAGAAATTGCATTGGAATTAAATACAAACGGCACAATGCCGACTTAAGTACAAGAAGACCGACTCTTCTTACTGACTATGTTTTGAACATTCCCTGTGAGACCAGTTTTAGATTTAGATGCTTCACTATATGTTTACTGTTTTCCTTGGACCTTCTTATTGACGATGAAACACAGAAATTGCATCGGAATTAAATACAAAAGGCACAATGCCGACTTGAGTACAAGAAGACTGACTCTTCTTACTGCCTATGTTTTGAACCATTCCTGTGACACTAGGTATAGATTTCGATGCTTCACTTCAGGTTTACTGTATCCCACTGACCTTCTTATTGGCGACGAAACACAGAAATTGTAACGGAATTAAATAGAAAAGGCGCAATGCCGAATTAAGTACAATAAGACTGACTCTTCCTACTGTCTATGTTTTGAACCATTCCTGTGACACTAGTTGTAAATTCCGATGCTACACTTCAGGTTTACTATATCCCTCTGAACTTCTTATTGACGATGAAACACAGAAATTGCATCCGAATCAAATACAAATGGCACAATGCCGGCTTAAGTAAAGAAGACTGACTCTTCCTACCGTATATGATTTGAACCATTCCTGACACACTAGTTATAGATTCCGATGCTTCACTTCAGGTTTACTGTATCCCTCTCACATTCTTATTGACGATGAAACACAGATATTGCATCGGAATTAAATAGAAAAGGCACAATGCCGACTTAAGTACAAGTAGACTAAATCTTCTCACTGTCTATAATATGAACCATTCCTGTGACACTAGTTATAGATTCCGATGCTTCACTTCAGGTTTACTGTATCCCTCTGACATTCTTATTGACGATGAAACACAGATATTGCATCGGAATTAAATAGAAAAGGCACAATGCCAACTTAAGTACAAGAAGACTGACTCTTCTTACTGACTTTGTTTTGAACATTTCCTGTGAGACCCGTTTTAGGTTCCAGTGCTTCACTATATGTTTACTGTATCCCTGGGACCTCCTTATTGACGACGAAACACAGAAATTGCATCGGATTTAAATAGAAGAGGCACAATGCCGACTTAAGTTCAAGAAGACTGACTCTTCCTTCTGCTATGGTTTGAAAGATTCCATTGACACTAGTTATAGATTCCGCCGCTCCACTTCAGGTTTACAGTATCCATTGGACCTTCTTAATGACGATGAAACACAGAAATTGCATCGGAATTAAATAGAAAAGACACAATGCCGACTTAAGTACAAGAAGACTGACCTTCCTACTCTCTATGTTTTGAAACATTCCTGTGACACTAGTTAAAGATTCCGATGCATCACTTTAGGTTTACTGTATCCCTTGGACCTTCTCAAGGCGATGAAACACAGAAATTGCATCGGAATTAGATACAAAAGGCACAATGCCGACTTAAGTACAAGAAGACTGACTCTGCTTGCTGTGTTTGGTTTGAACCATTCCTGTGACACTAATTATAGATTCCGATGCTTCACTTCATGTTTACTGTATCCCGCTGACCTTCGTATTGACGACGAGACACAGAAATTGCATCGGAATTAAATAGAAAATGCACAATGCCGACTTAAGTACAAGAAGACTGACTCTTCGTACTGTCTGTTTTGAATCATTCCTGTGACTTTAGTTATAGATTCCGATGCTTCACTTCAGGTTTACTGTATCCCTTGGACCTTCTCATTGACGACGAAACACAGATATTGCATCGGAATTAAATAGAAAACTCAAAATGCCGACTTATGTACAAGAAGACTGATTCTTCCGTGGCTAAGTTTTGAACCATTCCTGTGACACTAGATATAGATTCCGATGCTTCACTACAGGTTTACTGTATCCCTTGGTCCTTCTTATTGAGACGAAACACAGAAATTGCATCGGGATTAAATACAAAATGCACAATGCCGACTTAAGTACAAGAAGACTGACTCTTCCTACTGTCTTTGTTTTAACCATTCCTGTGACACTGGTTATAGATTCCGATGCTTCACTTCAGGTTTACTGTATCCCTCTGACCTTCTTATTGACGATGAAACACAGTAATTGCATCGGAATTAAATACAAAATGCACAATGCCGACTCATGTACAAGAAGACTGACTCTTCTTGCTGTGTATGTTTTGAACCTTTCCTGTGACACTAGTTATAGATTCCGATGCTTCACTTCAATTTTACTGTATCCCTCTGACCTCCTTATTGACGATGAAACACAGTAATTGCATCGGAATTAAATACAAAATGCACAATGCCGACTCATGTACAAGAAGACTGACTCTTCTTGCTGTGTATGTTTTGAACCATTCCTGTGACACTAGTTATAGATTCCGATGCTTCACTTCAGGTTTACTGTATCCCTCTGACGTTCTTGATGACGACGAAACACTGAAATTGCATTACAATTAAATAGAAAAAGCACAATGCCAACTTAAGTACAAAAAGACTGAATCTTCCTACTGTCTATGTTTTGAACCATTCCTGTGACACTAGCTATAGATTCCGATGCTTCACTTCACATTTACTGTGTCCCTCTGACATTCTTATTGACGATGAAACACAGAAATTGCATCGGAATTAAGTACAAACGGCACAATGCCGACTTAAGTACAAGAAGACTGACTCTTCTTACTGTCTATGTTTTGAACTTTTCCTGTTACACTAGTTATAGATTCCGATGCTTCAAATCAGTTTTTCTGCCTTTCTTGGACCCTCTTATTTACGACGAAACACAGAAATTGCATCGGATTTAAATAGAAAATGCACAATGCCGACTTAAGTACAAGTAGACTAAATCTTCTTACTGTCTATATTTTGAACCATTCCTGTGACACTGTTTATAGATTCCGATGCTTCACTGTATGTTTACTGTATCCCTTGGACCTTCTTATTGATGACGAAACACAGAAATTGCATCGGATTTAAATAGAATAGGCACAATGCCGACATAAGTTCAAGAAGACTGACTCTTCCTTCTGCTATGTTTTGAAAGATTCCTTTGACACTAGTTATAGATTCCGATGGTTCACTTCAGGTTTACAGTATCCCTTGGACCTTCTTAATGACGATGAAACACAGAAATTGCATCGGAATTAATTAGAAAAAGCACAATGCCGACTTAAGTACAAGAAGACTGACTCTCCTTACTGTTTATGTTTTGAACCTTTCCTGTGACACTAGTTATAGATTCCGATGCTTCACTTTAGGTTTACTGTATCCCTCTGACCTTCTTATTGACGATGAAGCACAGTAATTGCATCGGAATTAAATACAAATGGCACAATGCCTACTCATGTCCAAAAAGACTGACTCTTCTTACTGTCTATATTCTGAACCTTTCCTGTGACACTAGATATAGATTCCGATGCTTCACTTCAGGTTTTGCTGTATCCCTCTGACCTTCTTATTGACGACGAAACACAGAAATTGCATTAGAATTAAATAGAAAAGGCACAATGCCGACTTAAGTACAAGAAGACTGAATCTTCCTACTGTCTATGTTTTGAACCATTCCTGTGACACTAGTTATAGATTCCGATGCTTCACTTCAGGTTTACTGTATCCCTCTGACATTCTTATTGACGATGAAACACAGAAATTGCATAGGAATTAAACGGCACAATGCCGACTTAAGTACAAGAAGACTGACTCTTCCTCCTGTCTATGTTTTAACCATTCCTGCGACACTAGTTATAGACTCCTATGCTTCACTTCAGGTTTAGTGTATCCCTGTGACCTTCGTATTGACGATTAAACACAGAAATTGCATCGGAATTAAATACAAAAGGCACAATGCCGACTCAAATACAAGATGACTGGCTCTTCTTACTCTCTATGATTTGAGCCTTTCCTGTGAGACCGGTTTTAGATTCCGTCGCTTCACTTCAGGTTTACTGTATCCCATGGACCTTGTTATTGACAACGATACACAGAAATTGCATCGGAATTTAATGGAAAAGGCACAATGCCGAATTAAAAACAATAAGACTGACTCTTCCTACTGTCTATGTTTTGAACCATTCTTGTGACACTAGTTATAAATTCCGATGCTACACTTCAGGTTTACTGTATCCCTCTGACCTTCTTATTGACGATGAAACACAGAAATTGCGTCCGAATTAAATACAAAAGGCACAATGCCAACTTAAGTACAAGAATACTGACTCTTCTTACTGTCTATGTTTTGAACTTTTCCTGTGTCACTAGTTATAGATTCCGATGCTTCAATTCAGTTTTACTGCTTTTCTTGGACTTTCTTATTGACGACGAAACACAGAAATTGCATCGGAATTAAATATAAAATGCACAATGCCGACTTAAGTAAAGATGACTGACTCTTCCTACTGTATATGATTTGAACCATTCCTGAGACACTAGTTATAGATTCCGATGCTTCACTTCAGGTTTACTGTATCCCTCTGACATTCTTATTGACAATGAAACACAGATATTGCATCGGAATTAAATAGAAAAGGCACAATGCCGACTTAAGTTCAAGAAGACAAACTCTTCCAACTCTCTATGTTTTGAACCATTCCTGTGACACTAGTTATAGATTCAAATGCTTCACTTCAGGTTTACTGTATCCCTTGGTCCTTCTTATTGACGATGAAACACAGAAATTGCATCGGAATTAAATAGAAAAGGCGCAATGCCAACTTAAGTACAAGAAGACTGACTCTTCTTACTGACTATGTTTTGAACATTTCCTGTGAGACCAGTTTTAGATTCCGATGCTTCACTGTATGTTTACTGTATCCCTTGGTCCTTCTTGTTGACGATGAAACACAGAAACTGCATCGGAATTACATACAAAAGGCACAATGCCGATTTAAGTACAAGAAGACTGACTCTTCTTGCTGTGTATGTTTTGAACCATTCCTGTGACACTAGTTATAGATTCAGATGCTTCACTTCATGTTTACTGTATCCCTCTGACATTCGTATTGACGATGAAACACAGAAATTGCATCGGAATTAAATACAAACGACACAGTGCCGACTTAAGTACAAGAAGACTGATGCTTCTTACGGACTATGTTGTGAACATTTCCTGTGAGACCAGTTTAAGATTCCGATGCTTCACTATATGTTTACTGTATCCCTTGCACCTTCTTATTGGCGAAGAAACACAGAAAATGCATCGGAATTAAATACAAAAGGCTCAATGCCGACTTAAGTACAAGAAGACTGACTCTTCTTACTGTCTATGTTTTGAACCATTACTGTGACACTAGATATAGATTGCGATGCTTCACTTCAGGTTTATTGTATCCCTCTTACCTTCTTATTGTCGACGAAACACAGAAATAGCATCGGAATTAAATAGAAAAAGCACAATGCCAACTTAAGTACAAGAAGACTGAATCTACTTACTGTCTATGTTTTGAGCAATTCCTGTGACACTAGTTATAGATTCCGATGCTTCACTTCAGGTTTACTGTATCCCTCTGACACTCTTATTGACGATGAAACACAGAAATTGCATCGGAATTAAATACATAAGGCACAATGCCGACTTAAGTACAAGAAGACTCACTCTTCTTACTGTCTATGCTTTAAACGATTCCTGTGACACTAGTTATAGATTCCGAAGCTTCACTTCAGGTTTACTGTATCCTTTGGACCTTCTTATTGACGATGAAACACAGAAGTTGCATCGGAAATAAATACAAAAGGCACAATGCCCACTTAAGTACAAGAAGACTGACTCTACTTATTGTCTATGTTTTGAGCAATTCCTGTGACACTAGTTATAGATTCCGACGCTTTACTTCAGGTTTACTGTATCCCTTGGACCTTCTTATCGACGACGAAACACAGAAATAGCATCGGAATTAAATACAAAAGGCACAAGGCCGACTTAAGTACAAGAAGACTGAATCTTCCTACTGTCTATGTTTTGAACCATTCCTGTGACACTAGTTATAGATTCCGATGCTTCACTTCAGGTTTACTGTATCCCTCTGACATTCTTATTGACGATGAAACACAGAAATAGCATTGGAATTAAATACAGACGGCACAATGCCGACTTAAGTACAAGAAGACCGACTCTTCTTACTGACTATGTTTTTAACATTCCCTGTGAGACCAGTTTTAGGTTTAGATGCTTCACTATATGTTTACTGTTTCCCTTGGACCTTCTTATTGACGATGAAACACAGAAATTGCAACGGAATTAAATTCAAAAGGCACAATGCCGACTTAAGTAAAGAAGACTGACTCTTCCTACTGTATAAGATTTGAACCATTCCTGAGACACTAGTTATAGATTCCGATGCTTCACTTCAGGTTTACTGTATCCCTCTGACATTCTTATTGACGATGAAACACAGATATTGCATCGGATATAAATAGAAAAGGCACAAGGCCGACTTAAGTACATGTAGACTAAATCTTCTTACTGTCTATATTTTGAACCATTCCTGTGACACTAGTTATAGATTCCGATGCTTCACTTCAGGTTCACTGTATCCCCTGGACCCTCTTATTAACGTCGAAACACAGAAATTGCATTGGAATTAGATAGAAAAGGCACAATGCCGGCTTAAGTACAAGAAGACTGGCTCTTCTTACTGACTATGTTTTGAACATTTCCTGTGAGACCCGTTTTAGGTTCCGATGCTTCACTATATGTTCACTGTATCCCTTGGACATTCTTATTGCCGACGAAACACAGAAATTGCATCGGAATTAAATAGAAAAGGCACAATGCCGACTTAAGTTCAAGAAGACTAACTCTTCCTACTCTCTATGTTTTGAACCATTCCTGTGTCACTAGTTATAGATTCCGGTGCTTCACTTCAGGTTTACTGTATCCCTTGGTCCTTCTTATTGACGACGAAACACAGAAATTGCAACGGAATTAAATAGAAAAGTCACAATGCCAACTTAAGTACAAGAAGACTTACTCTTCTTACTGACTTTGTTTTGAACATTTCCTGTGAGACCAGTTTTAGATTCCGATGCTTCACTGTATGTTTACTGTATCCCGCTGATCTTCGTATTGACGACGAAACACAGAAATTGCATCGGAATTAAATACAAAAGGCACAAGGCCGACTTAAGTACAAGAAGACTGAATCTTCCTACTGTCTATGTTTTGAACCATTCCTGTGACACTAGTTATAGATTCCGATGCTTCACTTCAGGTTTACTGTATCCCTCTGACATTGTTATTGACGATGAAACACAGAAATTGCATTGGAATTAAATACAAACGGCACAATGCCGACTTAAGTACAAGAAGACCGACTCTTCTTACTGACTATGTTTTGAACATTCCCTGTGAGACCAGTTTTAGATTTAGATGCTTCACTATATGTTTACTGTTTCCCTTGGACCTTCTTATTGTCGATGAAACACAGAAATTGCATCGGAATTAAATACAAAAGGCACAATGCCGACTTAAGTACAAGAAGACTGACTCTTCTTACTGCCTATGTTTTGAACCATTCCTGTGACACTAGGTATAGATTTCGATGCTTCACTTCAGGTTTACTGTATCCCACTGACCTTCTTATTGGCGACGAAACACAGAAATTGTAACGGAATTAAATAGAAAAGGCGCAATGCCGAATTAAGTACAATAAGACTGACTCTTCCTACTGTCTATGTTTTGAACCATTCCTGTGACACTAGTTGTAAATTCCGATGCTACACTTCAGGTTTACTATATCCCTCTGAACTTCTTATTGACGATGAAACACAGAAATTGCATCCGAATCAAATACAAATGGCACAATGCCGGCTTAAGTAAAGAAGACTGACTCTTCCTACCGTATATGATTTGAACCATTCCTGACACACTAGTTATAGATTCCGATGCTTCACTTCAGGTTTACTGTATCCCTCTGACATTCTTATTGACGATGAAACACAGATATTGCATCGGATTTAAATAGAAAAGGCACAAGGCCGACTTAAGTACATGTAGACTAAATCTTCTTACTGTCTATATTTTGAACCATTCCTGTGACACTAGTTATAGATTCCGATGCTTCACATCAGGTTCACTGTATCCCCTGGACCCTCTTATTGACGTCGAAACACAGAAATTGCATTGGAATTAGATAGAAAAGGCACAATGCCGGCTTAAGTACAAGAAGACTGGCTCTTCTTACTGACTATGTTTTGAACATTTCCTGTGAGACCCGTTTTAGGTTCCGATGCTTCACTATATGTTTACTGTATCCCTTGGACATTCTTATTGCCGACGAAACACAGAAATTGCATCGGAATTAAATAGAAAAGGCACAATGCCGACTTAAGTTCAAGAAGACTAACTCTTCCTACTCTCTATGTTTTGAACCATTCCTGTGTCACTAGTTATAGATTCCGGTGCTTCACTTCAGGTTTACTGTATCCCTTGGTCCTTCTTATTGACGACGAAACACAGAAATTGCAACAGAATTAAATAGAAAAGTCACAATGCCAACTTAAGTACAAGAAGACTTACTCTTCTTACTGACTTTGTTTTGAACATTTCCTGTGAGACCAGTTTTAGATTCCGATGCTTCACTGTATGTTTACTGTATCCCGCTGATCTTCGTATTGACGACGAAACACAGAAATTGCATCGGAATTAAATACAAAAGGCACAAGGCCGACTTAAGTACAAGAAGACTGAATCTTCCTACTGTCTATGTTTTGAACCATTCCTGTGACACTAGTTATAGATTCCGATGCTTCACTTCAGGTTTACTGTATCCCTCTGACATTCTTATTTACGATGAAACACAGAAATTGCATTGGAATTAAATACAAACGGCACAATGCCGACTTAAGTACAAGAAGACCGACTCTTCTTACTGACTATGTTTTGAACATTCCCTGTGAGACCAGTTTTAGATTTAGATGCTTCACTATATGTTTACTGTTTCCCTTGGACCTTCTTATTGACGATGAAACACAGAAATTGCATCGGAATTAAATACAAAAGGCACAATGCCGACTTAAGTACAAGAAGACTGACTCTTCTTACTGCCTATGTTTTGAACCATTCCTGTGACACTAGGTATAGATTTCGATGCTTCACTTCAGGTTTACTGTATCCCACTGACCTTCTTATTGGCGACGAAACACAGAAATTGTAACGGAATTAAATAGAAAAGGCGCAATGCCGAATTAAGTACAATAAGACTGACTCTTCCTACTGTCTATGTTTTGAACCATTCCTGTGACACTAGTTGTAAATTCCGATGCTACACTTCAGGTTTACTATATCCCTCTGAACTTCTTATTGACGATGAAACACAGAAATTGCATCCGAATCAAATACAAATGGCACAATGCCGGCTTAAGTAAAGAAGACTGACTCTTCCTACCGTATATGATTTGAACCATTCCTGACACACTAGTTATAGATTCCGATGCTTCACTTCAGGTTTACTGTATCCCTCTGACATTCTTATTGACGATGAAACACAGATATTGCATCGGAATTAAATAGAAAAGGCACAATGCCGACTTAAGTACAAGTAGACTAAATCTTCTTACTGTCTATAATATGAACCATTCCTGTGACACTAGTTATAGATTCCGATGCTTCACTTCAGGTTTACTGTATCCCTCTGACATTCTTATTGACGATGAAACACAGATATTGCATCGGAATTAAATAGAAAAGGCACAATGCCAACTTAAGTACAAGAAGACTGACTCTTCTTACTGACTTTGTTTTGAACATTTCCTGTGAGACCCGTTTTAGGTTCCAGTGCTTCACTATATGTTTACTGTATCCCTGGGACCTCCTTATTGACGACGAAACACAGAAATTGCATCGGATTTAAATAGAAGAGGCACAATGCCGACTTAAGTTCAAGAAGACTGACTCTTCCTTCTGCTATGGTTTGAAAGATTCCATTGACACTAGTTATAGATTCCGACGCTCCACTTCAGGTTTACAGTATCCCTTGGACCTTCTTAGTGACGATGAAACACAGAAATTGCATCGGAATTAAATAGAAAAGACACAATGCCGACTTAAGTACAAGAAGACTGACCTTCCTACTCTCTATGTTTTGAAACATTCCTGTGACACTAGTTAAAGATTCCGATGCATCACTTTAGGTTTACTGTATCCCTTGGACCTTCTCAAGGCGATGAAACACAGAAATTGCATCGGAATTAGATACAAAAGGCACAATGCCGACTTAAGTACAAGAAGACTGACTCTGCTTGCTGTGTTTGGTTTGAACCATTCCTGTGACACTAATTATAGATTCCGATGCTTCACTTCAGGTTTACTGTATCCCGCTGACCTTCGTATTGACGACGAGACACAGAAATTGCATCGGAATTAAATAGAAAATGCACAATGCCGACTTAAGTACAAGAAGACTGACTCTTCGTACTGTCTGTTTTGAATCATTCCTGTGACTTTAGTTATAGATTCCGATGCTTCACTTCAGGTTTACTGTATCCCTTGGACCTTCTCATTGACGACGAAACACAGATATTGCATCGGAATTAAATAGAAAACTAAAATGCCGACTTATGTACAAGAAGACTGACTCTTCCGTGGCTAAGTTTTGAACCATTCCTGTGACACTAGATATAGATTCCGATGCTTCACTACAGGTTTACTGTATCCCTTGGTCCTTCTTATTGAGACGAAACACAGAAATTGCATCGGGAATAAATACAAAATGCACAATGCCGACTTAAGTACAAGAAGACTGACTCTTCCTACTGTCTTTGTTTTAACCATTCCTGTGACACTGGTTATAGATTCCGATGCTTCACTTCAGGTTTACTGTATCCCTCTGACCTTCTTATTGACGATGAAACACAGTAATTGCATCGGAATTAAATACAAAATGCACAATGCCGACTCATGTACAAGAAGACTGACTCTTCTTGCTGTGTATGTTTTGAACCATTCCTGTGACACTAGTTATAGATTCCGATGCTTCACTTCACATTTACTGTGTCCCTCTGACATTCTTATTGACGATGAAACACAGAAATTGCATCGGAATTAAGTACAAACGGCACAATGCCGACTTAAGTACAAGAAGACCGACTCTTCTTACTGACTATGTTATGAACACTCCCTGTGAGACCAGTTTTAGATTCCGATGCTTCACTATTTGTTTACTGTTTCCCTTGGACCTTCTTATTGACGATGAAACGCAGAAACAGCATCGGAATTAAATACAAAAGGCACAATGCCGACTTAAGTACAAGAAGACTGACTCTTCTTACTGCCTATGTTTTGAACCATTCCTGTGACAATAGTTACAGATTTCGATGCTTCACTTCAGGTTTACTGTATCCCTCTGACCTTCATATTGACGACGAAACACAGAAATTGTAACGGAATGAAATAGAAAAGGCACAATGCCGAATGAAGTACAATAAGACTGACTCTTCCTACTGTCTATGTTTTGAACCATTCCTGTGACACTAGTTGTAAATTCCAATGCTACACTTCAGGTTTACTATATCCCTCTGACCTTCTTATTGACGATGAAAAACAGAAATTGCATCCGAATTAAATACAAAAGGCACAATGCCGACTTAAGTACAAGAAGACTGACTCTTCTTACTGTCTATGTTTTGAACTTTTCCTGTTACACTAGTTATAGATTCCGATGCTTCAAATCAGTTTTTCTGCCTTTCTTGGACCTTCTTATTTACGACGAAACACAGAAATTGCATCGGATTTAAATAGAAAATGCACAATGCCGACTTAAGTACAAGTAGACTAAATCTTCTTACTGTCTATATTTTGAACCATTCCTGTGACACTGTTTATAGATTCCGATGCTTCACTGTATGTTTACTGTATCCCTTGGACCTTCTTATTGATGACGAAACACAGAAATTGCATCGGATTTAAATAGAATAGGCACAATGCCGACATAAGTTCAAGAAGACTGACTCTTCCTTCTGCTATGTTTTGAAAGATTCCTTTGACACTAGTTATAGATTCCGATGCTTCACTTTAGGTTTACAGTATCCCTTGGACCTTCTTAATGACGATGAAACACAGAAATTGCATCGGAATTAATTAGAAAAAGCACAATGCCGACTTAAGTACAAGAAGACTGACTCTCCTTACTGTTTATGTTTTGAACCTTTCCTGTGACACTAGTTATAGATTCCGATGCTTCACTTTAGGTTTACTGTATCCCTCTGACCTTCTTATTGACGATGAAGCACAGTAATTGCATCGGAATTAAATGCAAATGGCACAATGCCTACTCATGTCCAAAAAGACTGACTCTTCTTACTGTCTATATTCTGAACCTTTCCTGTGACACTAGATATAGATTCCGATGCTTCACTTCAGGTTTTGCTGTATCCCTCTGACCTTCTTATTGACGACGAAACACAGAAATTGCATTAGAATTAAGTAGAAAAGGCACAATGCCGACTTAAGTACAAGAAGACTGAATCTTCCTACTGTCTATGTTTTGAACCATTCCTGTGACACTAGTTATAGATTCCGATGCTTCACTTCAGGTTTACTGTATCCCTCTGACATTCTTATTGACGATGAAACACAGAAATTGCATAGGAATTAAACGGCACAATGCCGACTTAAGTACAAGAAGACTGACTCTTCCTACTGTCTATGTTTTAACCATTCCTGCGACACTAGTTATAGACTCCTATGCTTCACTTCAGGTTTAGTGTATCCCTGTGACCTTCGTATTGACGATTAAACACAGAAATTGCATCGGAATTAAATACAAAAGGCACAATGCCGACTCAAATACAAGACGACTGGCTCTTCTTACTCTCTATGATTTGAGCCTTTCCTGTGAGACCGGTTTTAGATTCCGTCGCTTCACTTCAGGTTTACTGTATCCCATGGACCTTGTTATTGACAACGATACACAGAAATTGGATCGGAATTCAATGGAAAAGGCACAATGCCGAATTAAAAACAATAAGACTGACTCTTCCTACTGTCTATGTTTTGAACCATTCTTGTGACACTAGTTATTAATTCCGATGCTACACTTCAGGTTTACTGTATCCCTCTGACCTTCTTATTGACGATGAAACACAGAAATTGCGTCCGAATTAAATACAAAAGGCACAATGCCAACTTAAGTACAAGAATACTGATTCTTCTTACTGTCTATGTTTTGAACTTTTCCTGTGTCACTAGTTATAGATTCCGATGCTTCAATTCAGTTTTACTGCTTTTCTTGGACTTTCTTATTGACGACGAAACACAGAAATTGCATCGGAATTAAATATAAAATGCACAATGCCGACTTAAGTAAAGATGACTGACTCTTCCTACTGTATATGTTTTGAACCATTCCTGAGACACTAGTTATAGATTCCGATGCTTCACTTCAGGTTTACTGTATCCCTCTGACATTCTTATTGACAATGAAACACAGATATTGCATCGGAATTAAATAGAAAAGGCACAATGCCGACTTAAGTTCAAGAAGACAAACTCTTCCAACTCTCTATGTTTTGAACCATTCCTGTGACACTAGTTATAGATTCAAATGCTTCACTTCAGGTTTACTGTATCCCTTGGTCCTTCTTATTGACGATGAAACACAGAAATTGCATCGGAATTAAATAGAAAAGGCGCAATGCCAACTTAAGTACAAGAAGACTGACTCTTCTTACTGACTATGTTTTGAACATTTCCTGTGAGACCAGTTTTAGATTCCGATGCTTCACTGTATGTTTACTGTATCCCTTGGACCTTCTTATTGACGACGAAACGCAGAAATTGCATCGGATTTAAATAGAAGAGGCACAATGCCGACTTAAGTTCAAGAAGACTAACTCTTCTTACTGACTATGTTTTGAACCTTTCCTGTGACACTAGTTATAGATTCCGATGCTTCCCTTCAGGTTTACTGTAACCCTAGGACCTTCTTATTGACGATGAAACACAGAAATTACATCGGAATTAAATGGAAAAGGCACAATGCCGACTTAAGTACAAGTAGACTAAATCTTCTTTCTGTCTATAGTTTGAACCATTCCTGTGACACTAGTTATAGATTTCGATGCTTCACTTCAGGTTCACTGTATCCCCTGGACCTTCTTATTGACGTCGAAACACAGAAACTGCATCAGAATCACATAGAAAAGGCACAATGCCGACTTACGTACAATAAGACTGACTCTTCTTACTGACTATGTTTTGATCATTTCCTGTGAGACCCGTTTTAGGTTCCGATGCTTCACTATATGTTTACTGTACCCCTTGGACCTTCTTGTTGACGACGAAACACAGACGTTGCATCGGAATTAAATAGAAAAGTCACAATGCCGACTTAAGTTCAAGAAGACAAACTCTTCCTACTCCCTACGTTTTGAAAAATTCCTGTGACACTAGTTATAGATTCCGATGCTTCACTTCAGGTTTACTGTATCCCTTGGTCCTTCTTATTGACGACGAAACACAGAAATTGCATCGGAATTAAATAGAAAATTCACAATGCCAACTTAAGCACAAGACGACTGACTCCTCTTACTGACTATGATTTTAACCTTTCCTGTGAGACCGGTTTCAGATTCCGATGCATCACTTCAGGTTTACTGTATCCCATGGAGCTTCTTACTGACGTCGAAACAAAGAAATTGCATCGGAATTAAATAGAAAATTCACAATGCCGAGTTAAGTACAAGAAGACTGACTCTTCTTACTCTCTATGTTTTGAACCATTCCTGTGTCACTAGTTATAGATTCCGGTGCATCACTTCAGGTTTTCTGTATCCCTCTGACCGTCTTATTGACGAAGAAAGACAGAAATTGCATCGGAATTAAATAGAAAAGGCACAATGCCGACTTAAGTACAAGAAACCTAACTCTTCTTACTGTCTATGTTTTGAACCTTTCCTGTGGGACCAGTTTTAGTTTCCTGTGCTTCATTTCAGTTTTACTGTATCCCTTGGACCTTCCAAATTGACGATGAAACACAGAAATTGCATCGGAATTAAATACAAAAGGCACAATGCCGACTTAAGTACAAGAAGACTGACTCTTCTTACTGACTATCTTTTGAACACTTCCTGTGAGACCAGTTTTAGATTCCGATGCTTCACTATATGTTTACCGTATCCCTTGGACCTTCTTATTGACGATGAAACACAGAAATTGCATCGGAATTAAATACAAAAGGCACAATGCCGACTTATGCACAACAAGACTGACTCTTCAAACTGACTATCTTTTGAACACTTCCTGTGAGACCAGTTTTAGATTCTGATGCTTCATTATATGTTTACTGTATCCCTTGGAGCTTCTTATTGACGATGAAACACAGATATTGCATCGGAATTAAATACAAAACGCACAATGCCGACTTAAGTACAAGAAGACTGAGACTTCTTACTGATTATGTTTTGAACATTTTCTGTGAGACCAGTTTTAGATTCCGATGCTTCACTATATGTTTACTGTATCCCTTGGACCTTCTTATTGACGATGAAACACAGAATTTGCTTCAGAATTAAATACATAAGGCACAATGCCGACTTAAGTACATGAAGACTGACTCCTCCTACTGACTATGATTTGAACATTTCCTGTGAGACCAGTTTTAGATTCCGATGCTTCACTATATGTTTACTGTATCCCTTGACCCTTCTTGTTGACGATGAAACACAGAAATTGCATCGGAATTAAATACAAAAGGCACAATGCCGACTTAAGTACAAAAAGACTGACTCTTCTTGCTGTGTATGTTTTGAACAATTCCTGTGACACTAGTTATAGATTCCGATGCTTCACTTCAGGTTTACTGTATCCCTCTGACCTTATTTACGATGGAGCGAAGTAATTGCATTGAATTAAATACAAATGGCACAATATCAACTCATGTCCAAGAAGACTGACTCGTCTTAGTGTCTATGTTATGAACCTTTCCTGTGACACCAGATATAGATTCCGATGTTTCACTTCAGTTCTTACTGTATCCCTCTGACCTTCTTATTGACGATGAAACACGGAGATTGCATCGGAATTAAATACAAAAGGCACAATGCCGACTCAAATACAAGATGACTGACTCTTCTCATTCTCTATGCTTTGAACCCTTCCTGTGAGACCGGTTTTAGATTCCGATGCTTCACTTCAGGTTTACTCTCTCCTTTGTACCTTCTTATTGACGACGAAACACAGAAATTGCATCGGAATTAAATACAAAAGGCACAATGCCGACTTAAGTACAAGAAGACTGACTCTTCCTAATGTCTATGTTTTAACCATTCCTGTGACACTAGTTATATACTCCGATGCTTCACTTCAGGTTTACTGTATCCCTGTGACCTTCGTATTGACGATGAAACACAGAAATTGCATCGGAATTAAATACAAAAGGCACAATGCCGACTCAAATACAAGATGACTCTCTCTTCTTACTCTCTATGTTTTGTGCATTACCTCTGAGTCCGGTTTTAGGTTCCGTTGCTTCACTTCAGGTTTACTGTATCCCTTGGACCTTCTTGTTGACGACGAAACACAGAAATTGCATCGGAATTAAATAGAAAAGGCACATTGCCGACTTAAGTACAAGATGACTGACTCTTCTTACTGACTATGTTTTGAACATTTCCTGTGAGACCAGTTTTAGATTCCGATGCTTCACTATATCTTTACTGTATCCCTTGGACCTTTTTATTGACGATGAAACACAGAAATTGCATCGGAATTAAATACAAAAGGCACAATGCCGACTTAAGTAAAAGAAATCGAACTCTTCTTACAGTCTGTGTTTTGAACCATTCCTGTGACATTAGTTATGGATTCCGACGCTTCAGGTTTACTGTATCGCTCTGACCTTCTTATTGACGAAACACAGAAATTGCATCGGAATTAAATACAAATGGCACAATGCCGAATTAAGTACAAGAAAACTGACTCTTCTTACTGTCTATGTTTTGAACCATTCCTGTGACACTAGTTATGGATTCCGATGCTTCACTTCAGGTTTACTGAATCTCTCTGACCCTCTTAATGACGATGAAACACAGAAATTGCTACGGAATTAAATACAAAGGGCACAATTCCGACTGAAGTACAAGAAGACTGACTCTTCTTACTGTCTATGTTTTGAACGATTCCTTTGACACTAATTACAGATTCCGATGCTTCACTTCAGGTTTACTGTATCCCTCTGACCTTCTAATTGACGACGAGACACAGAAATTGCATCGGAATTAAATAGAAAAGGAACAATGCCGACTTAAGTACAAGAAGACTGACTCTTCCTACTGCCTATGTTTTGAACCATTCCTGTGACTCTAGTTATAGATTCCGATGCTTCACTTAAGGTTCACTGTATCCCTTGGACCTTCTTATTGACGATGAAACACAGAAATTGCATCGGAATTAAATAGAAAAGGCAAAATGCCGACTTAAGTACAAGAAGACTGACTCTTCCGTATCTATGTTTTAAACCATTCCTCTGACACTAGATATAGATTCCGATACTTCACTCCAGGATTACTGTATCCCTTGGACCTTATTATTGACGATGAAACACAGAAATTGCATCGGGATTAAATACAAAAGGCACAATGCCGACTTAAGTACAAAACGACTGACTCTTCCTACTGTCTATGTTTTAGCCATTCCTGTGACACTAGTTATAGATTCCGATGAGTCGCTTCAGGTTTACAGTATCCCTCTGACGTTCTTATTGACGATGAAACACAGAAATTTCATCGGAATTAAATACAAATCGCACAAAGCCGACTCAAATACATGATGACTGACTCTTCTTACTCTCTATGTTTTGAACCTTTCCTGTGTGACCGGTTTTAGATTCCGATGCTTCACTTCAGATTTACTGTATCCCTTGGACCTTCTTATTGACGATGAAACACAGAAATTGCATCGGAATTAAATAGAAAAGGCACAATGCCGACTTAAGTACAAGAAGGCTGACTCTTCTTACTGACTATGATTTGAACATTTCCTGTGAGACCAGTTTTAGATTCCGATGATTCACTATATGTTTACTGTATTCCTTGGGCCTTCTTGTTGACGATGAAACACAGAAATTGCATCGGAATTAAATACAAAAGGCACAATGCCGACTTAAGTACAAAAAGACTGACTCTTCTTGCTGTGTATGCTTTGAACCATTCCTGTGACACTAGTTATAGATTCCGATGCTTCACTTCAGGTCTACTGTATCCCTCTGACCTTCTTATTGACGATGAAGCACAGTAATTCCATCGGAATTAAATACAAATGGCACAATATCGACTCATGTAGAAGAAGACTGACTCTTCTTAGTGTCCATGTTATGAACCTTTCCTGTGACGCTAGATATAGATTCCGATGCTTCACTTCAGGTCTTACTGTATCCCTCTGACCTTCTTAATGACGATGAAACACAGAGATTGCATCGGAATTAAATACAAGGCACAATGCAGACTCATATACAAGTTGACTGACTCTTCTTATTCTCTATGTTTTGAACCTTTCCTGTGAGACGGGTTTTAGATTCCGATGCTTCACTTCAGGTTTACTTTCTCCCTTGTACCTTGTTATTGACGACGAAACACAGAAATAGCATCGGAATTAAATAGAAAATGCACAATGCCGACATAAGTACAAGAAGACTGACTCTTCTTACTGACTGTGATTTGAACATTTCCTGTGAGACCAGTTTTAGATTCCGATGCTTCACTATATGTTTACTGTATCCCTTGGACCTTCTTGTTGACGATGAAACACAGAAATTGCATCGGAATTAAATACAAAATGCACAATGCCGACTTAAGTACAAGAAGACTGACTCTTCTTGCTGTGTATGATTTGAACCATTCCTGTGACACTAGTAATAGATTCCGATGCTTCACTTCAAGTTTACTGAATCCCTCTGACCTTCTTATTGACGATGAAGCACAGTAATTGCATCGGAATTAAATACAAATGGCACAATGCCGACTCATGTCCAAGAAGACTGACTCTTATTGCTGTCTATGTTTTGAACCTTTCCTGTGACACTAGATATAGATTAAGATGCTTCACTTCAGGTTTACTGTATCCCTCTGACCTTCTTATTGACGACGAAACACAGAAATTGCATTTGAATTAAATGGAAAAATCACAATGCCGACTTAAGTACAAGAAGACTGAATCTTCCTACTGTCTATGTTTTGAACCATTCCTGTGACACTAGTTATAGATACCGATGCTTCACTACAGGTTTACTGTATCCCTCTGACTTTCTTTTTGACGATGAAATACAGAAATTGCAATGGAATTAAAAACATACGGCACAATGGGGACTTAAGTACAAGAAGACTGACTCTTCTTACTGACTGTGTTGTGAACACTTCCTGTGAGACCAGTTCTAGATTCCGAAGCTTCACTATATGTTTACTGTATCCCTTGGACCTTCTTATTGACGATGAAACACAGAATTTGCATCGGAATTAAATACAAAAGGCACAATGCCGACTTAAGTACAAGTAGACTGACTCTTCCTACTGTCTATGTTTTAACCATTCCTGTGACACTAGTTATAGACTCCGATGCTTCACTTCACGTTTACTGTATCCCTGTGACCTTCTTATTGACGATGAAGCACAGAAATTGCATCGGAAGTAAATACAAAAGGCACAATGCCGACTCAAATACAAGATGACTCTCTCTTCTTACTCTCTATGTTATGAGCCTTTCCTGTGAGACCGGTTTTAGGTTCCGTTGCTCCACTTCAGATTTACTGTATCCCTTGGACCTTCTTGTTGACGACGAAAGACAGAAATTGCATCGGAATTAAATAGAAAAGGCACATTGCCGACTTAAGTACAAGATGACTGGCCCTTCTTACTGATTATGCTTTGAACATTTCCTGTGAGACCAGTTTTAGATTCCGATGATTCACTATATGTTTACTGTATCCCTTGGACCTTCGTATTGACGATAAAACACAGAAATTGCATCGGAATTAAATAAAAAAGGCACAATGCCGATTTAAGTACAAGAAGACTGACTCTTCTTACTGCCTATGTTTTGAACCATTCCTGTGACACTAGTTATAGATTTCGATGCTTCACTACGGGTTTACTGTATCCCTCTGACCCTTTAATGGCGACGAAACACAGAAATTGCATTGGAATTAAATAGAAAAGGCACAATGCAAATTAAGTACAATAAGACTGACTCTTCCTACTGTCTATGTTTTAAACCATTCCTGTGACACTAGTTATAAATTCCGATGCTACACTTCAGGTTTGCTGTATCCCGCTGACCTTCTTATTGACGATGAAACACAGATATTGCATCGGAATAAAATACAAAAGGCACAATGCCGACTTAAGTACAAGAAAACTGACTCTTCTTACTGTCTATGTTTTGAACTTTTCCTGTGACACTAGCTATAGATTCCGAAGCTTCAATTCACATTTACTGCATCCCTTGGACCTTCTTATTGACGACGATACACAGAAATTGCATCACAATTAAATATAAAAGGCACAATGCCGACTTAAGTAAAGAAGACTGACTCTTCCTACTGTATATGTTTTGAACCATTCCTGAGACATTAGTTATAGATTCCGATGCTTCACTTCAGGTTCACTGTATCCCTCTGACATTCTTATTGACGTTGAATCACAGAAGTTGCATCGGAAATAAATAGTAAAGGCACAATGCCGACTTAAGTACAAGAAGACTGACTCTTCTTAGTGTCTATATTTTGAACCATTCCTGTGACACTAGTTATAGATTCCGATGCTTCACTTCAGGTATACTGTATCCCCTGGACTTTCTTATTGACGTCGAAACACAGAAATTGCGTCGGAATTAAATAGAAGAGGCCCAATGCCGAGTTAAGTACAAGAAGACTGACTCTTCTTACTGACTATGTTTTGAACATTTCCTGTGAGACCCGTTTTAGGTTCCCATACTTCACTATATTTTTACTGTATCCCTTGGACCTTCTTATTGACGACGAAACACAGAAATTGCATCGGAATTAAATAGAAAATCACAATGCCGACTTCAGTTCAAGAAGACTAACTCTTCCTATTCTCTTTGTTTTGAACCCTTCCTGTGACACTAGTTATAGATTCCGATGCTTCACTTCAGGTTTACTGTATCCCTTGGTCCTTCTTATTGACGACGAAACACAGAAATTGCATTGGAATTAAATAGAAAAGGCACAATGCCAACGTAAGTACAAGAAGACTTACTCTTCTTACTGACTATGTTTTGAACATTTCCTGTGAGACCAGTTTTAGATTCCGATGCTTCACTGTATGTTTACTGTATCCCTTGGAGCTTCTTATAGACGACGAAACACAGAAATTGCATCGGAATTAAATAGAAAAAGCACATGCCGACTTAAGTACATAAAGACTGACTCATCTTACAGACTGTGTTTTGAACCATTCCTGTGACACTAGTTATAGATTCCGATGCTTCACTTTAGGTTTACTGTATTTCTCTGAACTTCTTATTGACGATGTAACGCAGAAATTGCATCGGAATTAAATACAAATGGCACAATGGCGACCTAAGTACAAGAAGACTGACTCTTCTTACTGTCTATGATTTGAACCTTTCCTGTGACACTAGTTATATATTCCTATGTTTCACTTCAGGTTTGCTGTATACCTTGGACCTTCTTATTGACGACGAAACACAGAAATTGCATTGGAATTAAATAGAAAAGGCACAATGCCAACGTAAGTACAAGAAGACTTACTCTTCTTACTGACTATGTTTTGAACATTTCCTGTGAGACCAGTTTTAGATTCCGATGCTTCACTGTATGTTTACTGTATACCTTGGACCTTCTTATTGACGACGAAACACAGAAATTGCATCGGAATTAAGTAGAAAAGGCACAATGCCGACTTAAGTACCAGAAGACTGCCTCTTCTTACAGTCTATGTTTTGAACCTTTCCTGTGACACTAGTTATGGTTTCCGATGCTTCACTTCAGGTTTACTGTATCCCTGGGACCTTCTTATTGACAACGAAACACAGAAATTGCATCGGAATTAAATAGAAAATGCACAATGTCGACTTAAGTACAAGAAGAATGACTCTTCCTACTGTCTATGTTTTGAACTATTCCTGTGACACTAGTTATAGATTCCGATGCTTCACTTCAGGTTTACTGTATCCCTCTGACATTCTTATTGACGATGAAATACAGAAATTGCATCGGAATTAAGTAGAAAAGGCACAATGCCGACTTAAGTACAAGAAGACTGCCTCTTCTTACTGTCTATGGTTTGAACCTTTCTGTGACACTAGTTATGGATTCCGATGCTTCACTTCAGGTTTACTGTATCCCTGGGACCTTCTTATTGACAACGAAACACAGAAATTGCATCGGAATTAAATAGAAAATGCACAATGACGACTTAAGTACAAGAAGAATGACTCTTCCTACTGTCTATGTTTTGAACTATTCCTGTGACACTAGTTATAGATTCCGATGCTTCACTTCAGGTTTACTGTATCCCTCTGACATTCTTATTGACGATGAAATACAGAAATTGCATAGGAATTAAATAGAAAAGGCATAATGCCGACTTAAGTACAAAAAGACTGACTCTTCTTACTGTCTATGATTTGAACCATTCCTGTGACACTAGTTATCGATTCCGATGCTTGACTTCAGGTTTACTGTATCTCCTGGACCTTCGTATTGACGAGGAAACACAGAAATTGCATCGGAATTAAATAGAAAAGGCACAATACCGACTTAAGTACAAGAAGACTGACTCTTCTTACTGAATCTCTTTTGAACCTTTCCTGTCAGACCGGTTTTAGATTCCGATGCTTCAGGTTTACTGTATCCCTTGGACCTTCATATTGACGACGATACCCAGAATTTGCATCGGAATTAAATAGAAAAGGCACAATAATGACATAAGAACAAAAAGACTGACTCTTCTTACTGACTATGATTTGAACATGTCCGGTGAGACCAGTTTTAGATTCCGATGCTTCACTATATGTTTACTGTATGCCGTGGACCTTCTTGTTGACGATGAAACACAGAAATTGCATCGGAATTAAATACAAAAGGCACAATGCCGACTTAAGTACAAGAAGACTTACTCTTCTTGCTGTATATGTTTTGAACCACTCCTGTGACACTAGTTATAGATTCCGATGCTTCACTTCAGGTTTACTGTATCCCTCTGCCTTATTATTGACGATGAAGCACAGTAATTGCATCGGAATGAAATACAAATGGCAGAATGCCGACTCATGTCCAAGAAGACTGACTCTTCTTACTGTCTATGCTTTGAACCTTTCCTGTGACACTAGATATAGATTGCGATGCTTCACTTCAGGTTTACTGTATCCCCTGGACCTTCTTATTGACGTCGAAACACAGAAATTGCATCGGAATTAAATAGAAAAGGCACAATGCTGACTTAAGTACAAGAAAACTAACTCTTCTTACTGTCTATGTTTTGAACCTTTCCTGTGAGACCAGTTTTAGATTCCGATGCTTCACTTCAGTTTTACTGTATCCCTTGGACCTTCTTATTGACGACGAAACACAGAAATTGCATCGGATTCAAATAGAAGAGGCACAATGCCGACTTAAGTTCAAGAAGACTGACTCTCCCTTCTGTCTATGATTTGAACCATTCCTTTGACACTAGTTATAGATTCCGATGCTTCACTTCAGGTTTACTGTATCCCTTGGACCTTCTTATTGACGATGAAACACAGAAATTGCATCGGAATTAAGTAGAAAAGGCACAATGCCGACTGAAGTACAATAAGACTGACTCTTCTTACTGTCTATGTCTTGATCCTTTCCTGTGACACAAGTTATAGATTCCGATACTTCACTTCATATTTACTGTATCCCTTGGACCTTCTTATTGACGACGAAACACAGAAATTGCATCGGAATTAAATAGAAAAGGCATAATGCCGACTTCAGTACAAGAAGACTGACTCTTCCTACTGTCTATGTTTTGAACCATTCCTGTGACACTAGTTATAGATTCCGATGCTTCACTTCAGGTTTACTGTATCCCTCTGACAATCTTATTGACGATGAAACACAGAAATTGCATCGGAACTAAAAAGAAAAGGCACAATGCCGACTTATGTACAAAAAGACTGACTCTTCTTACTGTCTATATTTTGAACCATTCCTGTGACACTAGTTGTCGATTCCGATGCTTGACTTCAGGTTTACTGTATCCCCTGGACCTTCTTATTGACGAGGAAACACATAAATTGCAACGGAAATAAATAGAAAAGCCACAATGCCGACTTAAGTACAAGAAGACTGACTCTTCTTACTGACTATGTTTTGAACCTTTCCTGTGAGACCGGTTTTAAATGCCGATGCTTCACTTCAGGTTTACTGTAGCCCATTGACCTTCTTATTGACGTCGAAACAAAGAAATTGCATCGGAATTAAATAGAAAAGCCACAATGCCGACTTTAGTCCAAGAAAACTGACTCTTCTTACTGTCTATGTTTTGAACCATTCCTGTGACACTAGTTATAGATTCCGATGCTTCACTTCAGGTTTTCTGTATCCCTCTGACCTTCTTATTGACGATGAAAGACAGAAATTGCATCGGAATTAAATAGAAAAGGCACAATGCCGACTCAAGTACAAGTAGACTATCTCTTCTTACTGTCTATGTTATGAAGGTTTCCTGTGAGACCGGTTTCAGATTCCGATGCCGCACTTTAGGTTTACTGTATCCCCTGGACCTGCTTACTGACGACGAAACACAGAAATTGAATCAGAATTAAATAGTAAAGGGACAATGCTGACTTAAGTACAAGAAAACTAACTCTTCTTACTGTCTATGTTTTGAACCTTTCCTGTGAGACTAGTTTTCGATTCCGATGCTTCACTTCAGTTTTACTGTATCCCTTGGACCTTCCATATTGACGATGAAGCACAGAAATTGCATCGGAATTAAATACAAAAGGCACAATGCCGACTTTAGTACAAGAACACTGACTCTTCTTACTGACTATGTATTGAACTTTTCCTGTGAGACCAGTTTTAGTTTCTGATGCCTCACTATATGTTTACTGTATCCCCTGGACCTTCTTATTGACGTGGAAACACAGAAATTGCATCGGAATTAAATAGAAAAGGCACAATGCCGACTTAAGTACAAGAAGACTAACTCTTCCTACTCTCTATGTTTTGAACCATTCCTGTGACACTAGTTATAGATTCCGATGCTTCACTTCATGTTTACTGTATCCCTTGGACCTTCTTATTGACGACGAAACACAGAAATTGCATCGGAATTAAATAGAAAAAGCACAATGCCGACTTAAGTACAAGAAGACTGAATCATTTTACAGACTGTGTATTGATCCATTCCTGTGACACTAGTTATAGGTTCCGATGCATCACTTTAGGTTTACTATATCCTTCTGACCTTCTTATTGACGATGTAACACTGAAATTGCATCGGAATTAAATACTATAGGCACAATGGCGACTTATGTACAAGAAGACTGACTCTTCTTACTGACTATGTTTTGAACATTTCCTGTGAGACCAGTTTACATTCCGATGCTTCACTGTATGTTTACTGTATCCCTTGGACCTTCTTATAGACGGCGAAATACAGAAATTGCATCGGAATTAAATAGAAAAGGCACAATGCCGACTTAAGTTCAAGAAGACTGACTCTTCCTACTGTCTATGCTTTGAACCATTCCTGTGACACTAGTTATAGATTGCGATGCTTCACTTCAGGTTTACTGTATCCCTCTGACATTCTTATTCACGATGAAACACAGAAATTGCATTGGAATTAAATAGAAATGGCACAATGCCGACTTAAGTACAATCAGACTGACTCTTCTTACTGTCTATATATTGAACCATTCTTGTGACACTAGTTATCGACTTCGATGCTTTACTTCAGGTTTACTGTATCCCCTGGACTTCTTATTGACGAGGAAACACAGAAATTGCATCGGAATTAAATAGAAATGGCACAATGCCGACTTAAGTACAAGAAAACTGACTCTTCTTACTGTCTATGTTTTGAACCATTCCCGTTACACTAGTTATGGATTTCGATGCTTCACTTAAGGTTTACTGTTTCCCTCTCACCATCTTATTGACGATGAAACACAGAAATTGCAACAAAATTAAATACAAAAGGCACAATGTTGACTTAAGTACAAGAAATCTAACTCTTCTTAGAGTCTGTGATTTGAACCATTCCTGTGACATTAGTTATCGATTCCGATCCTTCACTTCAGGTTTACTGTATCGCTCTGACCTTCTTATTGACGACGAAACACAGAAATTGCGTCGGAATTAAATACAAAAAGAACAATGCCGAACTAAGTACGAGAAAACTGACTCTTCGTACTGTCTATGTTTTGAACCATTCCTGTGACACTACTTATAGATTCCGATGCTACCCTTCGGGTTTACTGTATCTCTCTGCCCTTCTCATTGACGATGAAACAAAGAAATTGCATCGGAAGTAAATAGAATAGGCACAATGCCGACATAAGTACAAGAAAACTGACTCTTCTTACTGCTATGTTGTGAACCATTCCTGTGACACTAGTTATAGATTCCGATGCTTCACTTCAGTTTTTATGTATCCCTCTGACGTTCTTATTGACGATGAAAGACAGAAATTGCATCGGAATTAAATACAAATGGCACAATGCTGACTCAAGCACAAGTAGACTGGCTCATCTTACTGTCTATGTTATGAGGCTTTCCTGTGAGACCGGTTTCAGATTCCGATGCTTCACTTCAGGTTTACTGTATCCCTTGGACCTTCTTATCAACGATGAAACACAGAAATTGCATCGGAATTAACTACAAAAGGCACAATGCCGACTTAAGTACAAGAAGACTGACTCTTCTTACTGACTATCTTTTGAACATTTCCTGTGAGACAAGTTTTAGATTCCGATGCTTCACTATATGTTTACTGTGTCCCTTGGACCTTCTTATTGACGATGAAACACAGAAATTGCATTAGAATTAAATACAAAAGGCACAAAGCCGATTTAAGTACATGAGGACTGACTCTTCCTACTGACTATGATTTCAACATTTCCTGTGAGACCAGTTTTAGATTCCGATGCTTCACTATATGTTTACTGTATGCCTTGGACCTTCTTGTCGACGGTGAAATACAGAAAATTCATCGGAATTAAATAGAAAAGGCACAATGCCGACTTAAGTACAAGAAAACTGACTCCTCTTACTGTCTATGATTTTAACCATTCCTGTGACACTAGTTATAGGTTCCGATGCTTCACTTCAGGTTTACTGTATCCCTCTGACCTTCTTATTGACGATGAAACACAGAAATTGCATCGGAAATAAATACAAAAAGCAGAATGCCGACTTAAGTACAAGAAATCTAACTCTTCATACTGTCTGTGTTTCGAACCATTCCTGTGACATTAGTAACCGATTCCGATGCTTCACTTCAGGTTTACTGTATCGCTCTGACTTTCGTATTGACGGTGAAACACAGAAATTGCATCGCAACGAAATACAAAAAGCACAATGCCGAATTAAGTACAAGAAAACTGACTCCTCTTACTGTCTATGTTTTGAACCATTCCTGTGACACTAGTTATAGATTCCGATGCTTAGCTTCAGGTTTACTGTATCTCTCTGACCTTCGTATTGACGATGAAACACAGAAATGGCATCGGAATTAAATACAAAAGGCACAATGCCGACTTAAGTACAAGAAGACTGACCCTTCTTACTGACTATGTTTTGAACCATTCCTGTGACACTAGTTATAGGTTCCGATGCTTCACTTCAGGTTTACTGTATCCCTCTGACCTTCTTATTGACGATGAAACACAGAAATTGCATCGGAGTTAAATACAAAAGGCACAATGCCATTTCAAGTACAAGAAGACTGGCTCTCCCTACTGTCTATGTTTTGAACCATTCCTTTGACACTAGTTATAGATTCCGATGCTTCACTTCCGGTTTACTGTATGCCTCTGACCTTCTTATTGACGATGAAACACAGAAATTCCATAGGTATTAAACACATAGGCACAATGCCGACTCAAGTACAAGAAGACTGGCACTTCTTACTGTCTATGTTTAGAAAGATTCCTGTGACACCAGTTATAGATTCCGATGCTTCACTTCAGGTTTACTGTATATCTCTGACCTTCTTATTGACGGTGAAACACAGAAACTGCATCGGAAGTAAATAGAAAAGGCACAATGCCGACTTAAGTACAAGGAAACTGACTCTTCTTACTGTCTATGTTTTGAACCATTCCTTTGACACTAGTTATAGATTCCGATGCTTCACTTCAGGTTTACTGTATCCCTCTGACCTTCTTATTGACGATGAAACACAGAAATTGCATTGGAATTAACTACAAAAGGCACAATGCCGACTTAAGTACAAGAAGACTGACTCTTCTTACTGACTATCTTTTAAACATTTCCTGTGAGACCAGTTTTAGATTCCGATGCTTCACTATATGTTTACTGTATCCCTTGGACCTTCTTATTGACGATGAAACACAGAAATTGCATCGGAATTAAATACAAAACGCACAATGCCGACTTGAGTACAAGAAGACTGACTCTTCTTACTGACTATGTTTTGAACATTTCCTTTGTGAGACTAATTTTAGATTCCGATGCTTCACTATATGTTTACTGTATCCCTTGGACCTTCAAATTGACGATGCAACACAGAAATTGCATTAGAATTAAATACAAAAGCACAAAGCCGACTTAAGTTCATGAGGAATGACTCTTCGTACTGACTATGATTTCAACATTTCCTGTGAGACCAGTTTTAGATTCCGATGTTTCACTATTTTTGTCTGTATGCCTTGGACATTCTTATCGACGATGAAATACAGAAAATTCATCGGAATTAAATAGAAAAGGCACAATGCCGACTTAAGTACAAGAAAACTGACTCTTCTTACTGTCTATGTTTTGAACCATTCCTGTGACACTAGTTATAGATTCCGATGCTTAGCTTCAGGTTTACTGTATCTCTCTGACCTTCTTATTGACGATGAAACACAGAAATGGCATCGGAATTAAATACAAAAGGCACAATGCCGACTTAAGTACAAGAAGACTGACTCTTCTTACTGACTATGTTTTGAACCATTCCTGTGACACTAGTTATAGATTCCGATGCTTCACTTCAGGTTTACTGTATCCCTCTGACCTTCTTATTGACGATGAAACACAGAAATTGCATCGGAGATAAATACAAAATGCACAATGCCATTTCAAGTACAAGAAGACTGGCTCTTCCTACTGTCTATGTTTTGAACCATTCCTTTGACACTAGTTATAGATTCCGATGCTTCACTTCAGGTTTACTGTATCCCTCTGACCTTCTTATTGACGATGAAACACAGAAATTCCATAGGTATTAATCACATAGGCACAATGCCGACTCAAGTACAAGAAGACTGGCTCTTGTTACTGTCTATGTTTAGAAAGATTCCTGTGACACTAGTTATAGATTCCGATGCTTCACTTCAGGTTTACTGTATCTCACTGACCGTCGTATTGACGATGAAACACAGAAATTGCATCGGAATTAAATACAAAAGGCACAATGCCGACTCAAGTACAAGAAGACTGGCTCTTCTTACTGTCTATGTTTAGAAAGATTCCTGTGACACTAGTTATAGATTCCGATGATTCACTTCAGGTTTACTGTATCTCTCTGACCTTCTTATTGACGATGAAACACAGAAATTGTATCGGAATCAAGTACAAAAGCACAATACCGAATTAAGTACAAGAGAACTGCTCTTTCTACTGTCTATGTTTAGAACCATT
The DNA here is from genome assembly GCF_021461395.2 of Schistocerca americana. Taxonomy (NCBI): domain Eukaryota; kingdom Metazoa; phylum Arthropoda; class Insecta; order Orthoptera; family Acrididae; genus Schistocerca; species Schistocerca americana. Next base: position 2,535,986 of record NW_025726247.1, read on the forward strand.
CCTGTGACACTAGTTATAGATTCCGATGCTTCACTTCAGGTTTTCTGTAACCCTCTGACCTTCTTATTGACCATGAAACACAGAATTTGCTTCGGAATTAAATACAAAATGCTCAATGCCGACTTAAGTACAAGAAGACTGACTCTTCCTACTGTCTATGTTTAAAACCATTCCTGTGACACTAGTTATAGATTCCGATGCTTCACTTCAGGTATACTGTAATTCTCTGACCTTCGTATTGACGATGAAACACAGAAACTGAATCGTAATTAAATACAAAAGGCACAATGCCGACTCAAGTAGAAGAAGACTGGCTCTTCTTACTGTCTATGTTTTGAACAATTCCTGTGAGACCGGTTTTAGATTCCGATGCTTCACTTCAGGTTTACTGTATCCCTTGGCCCTTCTTATTGACGACGAAACACAGAATTTGTATCGGAATTAAATACAAAAGGCACAATGCCGACTTAAGTACAAGAAGACTGACTCTCCTTACTGACTATCGTTTGAACATTTCCTGTGAGACCAGTTTTAGATTCCGATGCTTCACTATATGTTTACTGTATCCCTTGGACCTTCTTATTGACGATGAAACACAGAAATTGCATCGGAATTAAATACAAAACGCACAATGCCGATTTAAGTACAAGGAAACTGACTCTTCTTACTGTCTACGATTTGAACCATTCCTGTGACACTAGTTATAGATTCCGATGCTTCACTTCAGGGTTACTGTATCCCTTGGACCTTCTTATTGACGATGAAACACAGAAATTGCATCGGAATTAAATACAAAACGCACAATGCCGACTTGAGTACAAGAAGACTGACTCTTCTTACTGACTATGTTTTGAACATTTCCTTTGTGAGACTAATTTTAGATTCCGATGCTTCACTATATGTTTACTGTATCCCTTGGACCTTCTTATTGACGATGAAACACAGAAATTGCATTAGAATTAAATACAAAAGCACAAAGCCGACTTAAGTACATGAGGAATGACTCTTCCTACTGACTATGATTTCAACATTTCCTGTGAGACCAGTTTTAGATTCCGATGTTTCACTATATGTTTACTGTATGCCTTGGACATTCTTATCGACGATGAAATACAGAAAATTCATCGGAATTAAATAGAAAAGGCACAATGCCGACTTAAGTACAAGAAAACTGACTCTTCTTACTGTCTATGATTTTAACCATTCCTGTGACACTAGTTACACATTACGATGTTTTACTTCAGGTTTACTGTATCTCTCTGACCTTCGTATTGACGATGAAACACAGAAATTGCATCGGAATTAAATGCAAAAGGCAAAATGCCGACTTTAGTACGAGAAAACTGACTCTTCTCACTGTCTTTGTTTTGAACCATTCCTGTGACACTAGTTATGGATTTCGATGCTTCACTTCAGGTTTACTGTATCCTTCTGACCTTCTTATTGACGATGAAACACAGATATTGCATCGGAAATAAATACAAAAAGCACAATGCCGACTTAAGTACAAGAAATCTAACTCTTCATACTGTCTGTGTTTTGAACCATTCCTGTGACATTAGTTACCGATTCCGATGCTTCACGTCAGGTTTACTGTATCGCTCTGACCTTCTTATTGACGGTGAAACACAGAAATTGCATCGCAATGAAATACAAAAGGCACAATACCGAATTAAGTACAAGAAAACTGACTCTTCTTACTGTCTATGTTTTGAACCATTCCTGTGACACTAGTTATAGATTCCGATGCTTAGCTTCAGGTTTACTGTATTTCTCTGACCTTCTTATTGACGATGAAACACAGAAATGGCATCGGAATTAAATACAAAAGGCACAATGCCGACTTAAGTACAAGAAGACTGACTCTTCTTACTGACTATGTTTTGAACCATTCCTGTGACACTAGTTATAGATTCCGATGCTTCACGTCAGGTTTACTGTATCCCTCTGACCTTCTTATTGACGATGAAACACAGAAATTGCATCGGAGTTAAATACAAAAGGCACAATGCCATTTCAAGTACAAGAAGACTGGCTCTTCCTACTGTCTATGTTTTGAACCATTCCTTTGACACTAGTTATAGATTCCGATGCTTCACTTTAGGTTTACTGTATCCCTCTGACCTTCTTATTGACGATGAAACACAGAAATTAAATAGGTATTAATCACATAGGCACAATGCCGACTCAAGTACAAGAAGACTGGCTCTTCTTACTGTCTATGTTTAGAAAGATTCCTTTGACACTAGTTATAGATTCCGATGCTTCACTTCAGGTTTACTGTATCTATCTGACCGTCGTATTGACGATGAAACACAGAAATTGCATCATAATTAAATACAAAAGGCACAATGCCGACTTAAGTACAAGAAGACTGACTCTTCTTACTGACTATCTTTTGAACATTTCCTGTGAGACCAGTTTTAGATTCCGATGCTTCACTATATGTTTACTGTATGCCTTGGACCTTCTTATCGACGATGAAATACAGAAAATTCATCGGAATTAAATAGAAAAGGCACAATGCCGCCTTAGGTACAAGAAAACTGACTCGTCTTACTGTCTATGATTTTAACCATTCCTGTGACACTAGTTACACATTACGATGTTTTACTTCAGGTTTACTGTATCTCTCTGACCTTCGTATTGACGATGAAACACAGAAATTGCATCGGAATTAATTACAAAAGGCACAATGCCGACTCAAGTAGAAGAAGACTGGTTCTTCTTACTGTCTGTGATTTGAAACATACCTGTGAGACCGGTTTTAGATTCCGATGCTTCACTTCAGGTTTACTGCATCCCTTGGACCTTCTTATTGGCGACGAAACACAGAAATTGCATCGGAATTAAATAGAAAAGGCACAATGCCGACCTAAGTACAAGAAAACTGACTCTTCTTACTGTCTATGTTTTGAACCATTCCTGTGACACTAGTTATTCATTACGATGTCTCATTTAAGGTTTACTGTATCCCTCTGACCTTCTTATTCACGATGAAACACAGAAATTGCATCGGAAATAAATACAAAAAGCACAATGCCGACTTAAGTACAAGAAATCAAACTCTTCATACTGTCTGTGTTTTGAACCATTCCTGTGACATTAGTTACCGATTCCGATGCTTCACTTCAGGTTTACTGTATCGCTCTGACCTTCATAATGACGGTGAAACACAGAAATTGCATCGCAATGAAATACAAAACACACAATGCCGAATTAAGTACAAGAAAACTGACTCTTCTTACTGTCTATGTTTTGAACCATTCCTGTGACACTAGTATTAGATTCCGATGCTTCACTTCAGGTTTACTGTATCTCTCTGACCTTCTTATTGACGATGAAACACAGAAATGGCATCGGAATTAAATACAAAAGGCACAATGCCGACTTAAGTACAAGAAGACTGACTCTTCTTACTGACTATGTTTTGAACCATTCCTGTGACACTAGTTATAGATTCCGATGCTTCACTTCAGGTTTACTGTATCCCTCTGACCTTCTTATTGACGATGAAACACAGAAATTGCATCGGAGTTAAATACAAAAGGCACAATGCCATTTCAAGTACAAAAAGACTGGCTCTTCCTACTGTCAATGATTTGAACCTTTCCTTTGACACTAGTTATAGATTCCGATGCTTCACTTCAGGTTTACTGTATCCCTCTGACCTTCTTATTGACGATGAAACACAGAAATTCCATAGGTATTAAACATATAGGCTCAATGCCGACTCAAGTACAAATAGACTGGCTCTTCTTACTGGCTATGTTTAGAAAGATTCCTGTGACACTAGTTATAGATTACGATGCTTCACTTCAGGTTTACTGTATCTCCCTGACCTTCTTATTGACGATGAAACACAGAAACTGCATCGGAAGTAAATAGAAAATTCACAATGCCGACTTAAGTACAAGAAAACTGACTCTTCTTACTGTCTATGCTTTGAAGCATTCCCATTACACTAGTTATAGATTCAGATGATTCACTTCAGGTTTACTGTATCTCTCTGACCTTCTTATTGACGATGAAACACAGAAATTGCATGGGAATCAAATACAAAAGCACAATACCGAATTAAGTACAAGAGAACTACTCTTTCTACTGTCTATGTTTAGAACCATTCATGTGACACTAGTTATAGATTCCGATGCTTCACTTCAGGTTTACTGTAACCCTCTGACCTTCTTATTGACCATGAAACACAGAATTTGCTTCGGAATTTAAAAAAAAAATCTCAATGCCGACTTAAGTACAAGAAGACTGACTCTTCCTACTGTCTATGTTTAAAACCATTCCAGTGACACTAGTTATAGATTCCGATGCTTCACTTCAGGTATACTGTATCTCTCTGAAATTCGTATTGACGATGAAACACAGAAATTGCATCGGAATTAAATACAAAAGGCACAGTGCCGACTCAAGTAGAAGAAGACTGGCTCTTCTTACTGTCTATGTTTTGAACAATTCCTGTGGGACCGGTTTTAGATTCCGATGCTTCACTTTAGGTTTACTGTATCCCTTGGCCCTTCTTTTGACGACGAAACACAGAATTTGTATCGGAATTAAATACAAAAGGCACAATGCCGACTTAAGTACAAGAAGACTGACTCTTCTTACTGACTATCCTTTGAACATTTCCTGTGAGACCAGTTTTAGATTCCGATGCTTCACAATATGTTTACTGTATCCCTTGGACCTTCTTATTGACGATGAAACACAGAAATGGCATCGGAATTAAATACAAAACGCACAATGCCGACTTGAGTACAAGAAGACTGACTCTTCTTACTGACTATGTTTTGAACCATTCCTGTGACACTAGTTATGGATTTCGATGCTTCTCTTCAGGTTTACTGTATTTCTCTGACCTTCTTATTGACAATGAAACACAGAAATTGCATCGGAAATAATTACAAAAAGCACAATGCCGACTTAAGTACAAGAAATCTAACTCTTCACACTGTCTGTGTTTTGAACCATTCCTGTGACATTAGTTATCGATTCCGATGCTTCACTTCAGGTTTGCTGTATCGCTCTGACCTTATTGACGATGAAACACAGAAATTGCATCGCAATGAAATACAAAAGGCACAATGCCGAATTAAGTACAAGATAACTGACTCTTCTTACTGTCTATGTTTTGAACCTTTCCTGTGACACTAGTTATAGATTCCGATACTTCACATCAGGTTTACTGTATCTCTCTGACCTTCTTATTGACGATGTAACACAGAAATGGCATCGGAATGAAATACAAAAGGCACAATGTCGACTTAAGTACAAGAAGAGTGACTCTTCCTACTGACTATGTTTTGAACCATTCCTGTGACACTAGTTATAGATTCCGATGCTTCACTTCAGGTTTACTGTATCACTCTGACCTTCTTATTGACGATGAAAAACAGAACTTGCATCGGAAATAAATACAAAAAGCACAATGCCGACTTAAGTACAAGAAATCTAACTCTTCATACTGTCTGTGTTTTGAACCATTCCTGTGACATTAGTAACCGATTCCGATGCTTCACTTCAGGTTTACTGTATCGCTCTAAACTTCTTATTGACGGTGAAACACAGAAATTGCATCGCAATGAAATACAAAAGGCACAATGCCGAATTAAATACAAGAAAACTGACTCCTCTTACTGTCTATGTTTTGAACCATTCTTGTGACACTAGTTATAGATTCCGATGCTTAGCTTCAGGTTTACTGTATCTCTCTGACCTTCTTATTGACGATGAAACACAGAAATGGCATCATAATTAAATACAAAAGGCACAATGCTGACTTAAGTACAAGAAGACTGACTCTTCTTACTGACTATGTTTTGAACCATTCCTGTGACACTAGTTATAGGTTCCGATGCTTCACTTCAGGTTTACTGTTTCCCTCTGACCTTCTTACTGACGATGAAACACAGAAATTGCATCGGAGTTAAATACAAAAGGCACAATGCCATTTCAAGTACAAGAAGCCTGGCTCTCCCTACTGTCTATGTTTTGAACCATTCCTTTGACACTAGTTATAGATTCCGATGCTTCACTTCAGGTTTACTGTATGCCTCTGACCTTCTTATTGACGATGAAACACAGAAATTCCATAGGTATTAAACACATAAGCACAATGCCGACTCAAGTACAAGAAGACTGGCACTTCTTACTGTCTATGTTTAGAAAGATTCCTGTGACACCAGTTATAGATTCCGATGCTTCACTTCAGGTTTACTGTATCTCTCTGACCTTCTTATTGACGATGAAACACAGAAACTGCATCGGAAGTAAATAGAAAAGGCACAATGCCGACTTAAGTACAAGGAAACTGACTCTTCTTACTGTCTATGCTTTGAAGCATTCCCATGACACTTGTTATAGATTCCGATTATTCACTTCAGGTTTACTGTATCTCTCTGACCTTCTTATTGACGATGAAACACAGAAATTGCATCGGAATCAAATACAAAAGCACAATACCGAATTAAGTACAAGAGAACTACTCTTTCTACTGTCTATGTTTAGAACCATTCCTGTGACACTAGTTATAGATTCCGATGCTTCACTTCAGGTTTACTGTAACCCTCTGACCTTCTTATTGACCATGAAACACAGAATTTGCTTCGGAATTTAATACAAAAATCTCAATGCCGACTTAAGTACAAGAAGACTGACTCTTCCCACTGTCTATGTTTAAAACCATTCCAGTGACACTAGTTATAGATTCCGATGCTTCACTTCAGGTATACTGTATCTCTCTGAAATTCGTATTGACGATGAAACACAGAAATTGCATCGGAATTAAATACAAAAGGCACAATGCCGACTCAAGTAGAAGAAGACTGGCTCTTCTTACTGTCTATGTTTTTAACAATTCCTGTGAGACCGGTTTTAGATCCCGATGCTTCTCTTCAGGTTTACTGTATCCCTTGGCCCTTCTTTTGACGACGAAACACAGAATGTGTATCGGAATTGAATACAAAAGGCACAATGCCGACTTAAGTACAAGAAGACTGACTCTTCTTACTGACTATCTTTTGAACATTTCCTGTGAGACCAGTTTTAGATTTCGATGCTTCACTATATGTTTACTGTATCCCTTGGACCTTCTTATTGACGATGAAACACAGAAATGGCAACGGAATTAAATACAAAACGCACAATGCCGACTTGAGTACAAGAAGACTGACTCTTCTTACTGACTATGTTTTGAACCATTCCTGTGACACTAGTTACACATTACGATGTTTTACTTCAGGTTTACTGTATCTCTCTGACCTTCGTATTGACGATGAAACACAGAAATTGCATCGGAAATAAACACAAAAAGCAAAATGCCGACTTCAGTACAAGAAATCTAACTCTTCGTACTGTCTGTGTTTTGAACCATTCCTGTGACATTAGTTACCGATTCCGATGCTTCACTTCAGGTTTACTGTATCGCTCTGACCTTCTTATTGACGGTGAAACACAGAAATGGCATCGGAATTAAGTACAAAAGGCACAATGCCGACTTAAGTACAAGAAGACTGACTCTTCTTACTGACTATGTTTTGAACCATTCCTGTGACACTAGTTATAGATTCCGATGTTTCACTTCAGGTTTACTGTATCCCTCTGACCTTCTTATTGACGATAAAACACAGAAATTGCATCGGAGTTAAATACAAAAGGCACAATGCCATTTCATGTATAAGAAGACTGGCTCTTCCTACTGTCTATGTTTTGAACCATTCCTTTGACACTAGTTATAGATTCCGATGCTTCACTTCGGGTTTACTGTATCCCTCTGACCTTCTTATTGATGATGAAACACAGAAATTCCATAGGTATTAATCACATAGGCACAATGCCGACTCAAGTACAAGAAGACTGGCTCTTCTTACTGTCTATGTTTAGAAAGATTCCTGTGACACTAGTTATAGATTCCGATGATTCACTTCAGGTTCACTGTATCTCTCTGACCTTCTTATTGACGATGAAACACAGAAATTGCATCGGAATCAAATACAAAAGCACAATACCGAATTAAGTACGAGAGAACTGCTCTTTCTACTGTCAATGTTTAGAACCATTCCTGTGACACTAGTTATAGATTCCGATGCTTCACTTCAGGTTTACTGTAACCCTCTGACCTTCTTATTGACCATGAAACACAGAATTTGCTTCGGAATTAAATACAAAAGGCTCAATGCCGACTTAAGTACAAGAAGACTGACTCTTCCTACTGTCTATGTTTAAAACCATTCCTGTGACACTAGTTATAGATTCCGATGCTTCACTTCAGGTATACTGTATCTCTCTGACCTTCGTATTGACGATGAAACACAGAAATTGCATCGGAATTAAATACAAAAGGCACAATGCCGACTCAAGTAGAAGAAGACTGGCTCTTCTTACTGTCTATGTTTTGAACAATTCCTGTGAGACCGGTTTTAGATTCCGATGCTTTACTTCAGGTTTACTGTATCCCTTGGCCCTTCTTATTGACGACGAAACACAGAATTTGTATCGGAATATAATACAAAAGGCACAATGCCGACTGAAGTACAAGAAGACTGAATCTTCTTACTGACTATCTTTTGAACATTTCCTGTGAGACCAGTTTTAGATTCCGATGCTTCACTATATGTTTACTGTATCCCTTGGACCTTCTTATTGACGATGAAACACAGAAATTGCATCGGAATTAAATACAAAACGCACAATGCCGATTTAAGTACAAGAAAACTGACTCTTCTTACTGTCTACGATTTGAACCATTCCTGTGACACTAGTTATAGATTCCGATGCTTCACTTCAGGGTTACTGTATCCCTTGGACCTTCTTATTGACGATGAAACACAGAAATTGCATCGGAATTAAATACAAAACGCACAATGCCGACTTGAGTACAAGAAGACTGACTCTTCTTACTGACTATGTTTTGACATTTCCTTTGTGAGACTAATTTTAGATTCCGATGCTTCACTATATGTTTACTGTATCCCTTGGACCTTCTTATTGACGATGAAACACAGAAATTGCATTAGAATTAAATACAAAAGCACAAAGCCGACTTAAGTACATGAGGAATGACTCTTCCTACTGACTATGATATCAACATTTCCTGTGAGACCAGTTTTAGATTCCGATGTTTCACTATATGTTTACTGTATGCCTTGGACATTCTAATCGACGATGAAATACAGAAAATTCATCGGAATTAAATAGAAAAGGCACAATGCCGACTTAAGTACAAGAAAACTGACTCTTCTTACTGTCTATGATTTTAACCATTCCTGTGACACTAGTTACACATTACGATGTTTTACTTCAGGTTTACTGTATCTCTCTGACCTTCGTATTGACGATGAAACACAGAAATTGCATCGGAATTAAATACAAAAGGCAAAATGCCGACTTTAGTACGAGAAAACTGACTCTTCTCACTGTCTTTGTTTGAACCATTCCTGTGACACTAGTTATGGATTTCGATGCTTCACTTCAGGTTTACTGTATCCTTCTGACCTTCTTATTGACGATGAAACACAGAAATTGCATCGGAAATAAATACAAAAAGCACAATGCCGACTTAAGTACAAGAAATCAAACTCTTCATACTGTCTGTGTTTTGAACCATTCCTGTGACATTAGTTACCAATTCCGATGCTTCACTTGAGGTTTACTGTATCGCTCTGACCTTCTTATTGACGGTGAAACACAGACATTACATCGCAATGAAATACAAAAGGCACAATACCGAATTAGGTACAAGAAAACTGACTCTTCTTACTGTCTATGTTTTGAACCATTCCTGTGACACTAGTTATAGATTCCGATGCTTAGCTTCAGGTTTACTGTATCTCTCTGACCTTCTTATTGACGATGAAACACAGAAATGGCATCGGAATTAAATACAAAAGGCACAATGCCGACTTAAGTACAAGAAGACTGACTCTTCTTACTGACTATGTTTTGAACCATTCCTGTGACACTAGTTATAGATTCCGATGCTTCACTTCAGGTTTACTGTATCCCTCTGACCTTCTTATTGACGATGAAACACAGAAATTGCATCGGAGTTAAATACAAAAGGCACAATGCCATTTCAAGTACAAGAAGACTGGCTCTTCCTACTGTCTATGTTTTGAACCATTCCTTTGACACTAGTTATAGATTCCGATGCTTCACTTCAGGTTTACTGTATCCCTCTGACCTTCTTATTGACGATGAAACACAGAAATTCCATAGGTATTAATCACATAGGCACAATGCCGACTCAAGTACAAGAAGACTGGCTCTTCTTACTGTCTATGTTTAGAAAGATTCCTGTGACACTAGTTATAGATTCCGATGCTTCACTTCAGGTTTACTGTATCTCTCTGACCGTCGTATTGACGATGAAACACAGAAATTGCATCGGAATTAAATACAAAAGGCACAATGCCGACTCAAGTACAAGAAGACTGGCTCTTCTTACTGTCTATGTTTAGAAAGATTCCTGTGACACTAGTTATAGATTCCGATGATTCACTTCAGGTTTACTGTATCTCTCTGACCTTCTTATTGACGATGAAACACAGAAATTGCATCGGAATCAAATACAAAAGAACAATACCGAATTAAGTACAAGAGAACTGCTCTTTCTACTGTCTATGTTTAGAACCATTCCTGTGACACTAGTTATAGATTCCGATGCTTCACTTCAGGTTTACTGTAACCCTCTGACCTTCTTATTGACCATGAAACACAGAATTGGCTTCGGAATTAAATACAAAAGGCTCAATGCCGACTTAAGTACAAGAAGACTGACTCTTCCTACTGTCTATGTTTAAAACCATTCCTGTGACACTAGTTATAGATTCCGATGCTTCACTTCAGGTATACTGTATCTCTCTGACCTTCGTATTGACGATGAAACACAGAAATTGCATCGGAATTAAATACAAAAGGCACAATGCCGACTGAAGTAGAAGAAGACTGGCTCTTCTTACTGTCTATGTTTTGAACAATTCCTGTGAGACCGGTTTTAGATTCCGATGCTTCACTTCAGGTTTACTGTATCCCTTGGCAATTCTTATTGACGACGAAACACAGAATTTGTATCGGAATTAAATACAAAAGGCACAATGCCGACTTAAGTACAAGAAGACTGACTCTTCTTACTGACTATCTTTTGAACATTTCCTGTGAGACCAGTTTTTGATTCCGATGCTTCACTATATGTTTACTGTATCCCTTGGACCTTCTTATTGACGATGAAACACAGAAATTGCATCGGAATTAAATACAAAACGCACAATGCCGACTTAAGTACAAGAAGACTGACTCTTCTTACTGACTATGTTTTGAACATTTCCTTTGTGAGACTAATATTCCATTCCGATGCTTCACTATACGTTTACTGTATCCCTTGGACCTTCTTATTGACGATGAAACACAGAAATTGCATTAGAATTAAATACAAAAGGCACAAAGCCGACTTAAGTACATGAGGACTGACTCTTCCTACTGACTATGATTTCAACATTTCCTGTGAGACCAGTTTTAGATTCCGATGCTTCACTATATGTTTACTGTATGCCTTGGACCTTCTTATCGACGATGAAATACAGAAAATTCATCGGAATTAAATAGAAAAGGCACAATGCCGCCTTAGGTACAAGAAAACTGACTCGTCTTACTGTCTATGATTTTAACCATTCCTGTGACACTAGTTACGCATTACGATGTTTTACTTCAGGTTTACTGTATCTCTCTGACCTTCGTATTGACGGTGAAACACAGAAATTGCATCGGAATTAATTACAAAAGGCACAATGCCGACTCAAGTAGAAGAAGACTGGTTCTTCTTACTGTCTATGATTTGAAACATACCTGTGAGACCGGTTTTAGATTCCGATGCTTCACTTCAGGTTTACTGCATCCCTTGGACCTTCTTATTGGCGACGAAACACAGAAATTGCATCGGAATTAAATAGAAAAGGCACAATGCCGACCTAAGTACAAGAAAACTGACTCTTCTTACTGTCTATGTTTTGAACCATTCCTGTGACACTAGTTACACATTACGATGTCTCATTTCAGGTTTACTGTATCCCTCTGACCTTCTTATTGACGATGAAACACAGAAATTGCATCGGAATTAAATACAAAAGGCAAAATGCCGACTTTAGTACGAGAAAACTGACTCTTCTCACTGTCTTTGTTTTGAACCATTCCTGTGACACTAGTTATGGATTTCGATGCTTCACTTCAGGTTTACTGTATCCTTCTGACCTTCTTATTGACGATGAAACACAGAAATTGCATCGGAAATAAATACAAAAAGCACAATGCCGTTTTAAGTACAAGAAATCTAACTCTTCATACTGTCTGTGTTTTGAACCATTCCTGTGACATTAGTTACCGATTCCGATGCTTCAATTCAGGTTTACTGTATCGCTCTGACCTTCATATTGACGGTGAAACACAGAAATTGCATCGCAATGAAATACAAAAGGCACAATGCCGAATTAAGTACAAGAAAACTGACTCTTCTTACTGTCTATGCTTTGAACCATTCCTGTGACACTAGTATTAGATTCCGATGCTTCACTTCAGGTTTACTGTATCTCTCTGACCTTCTTATTGACGATGAAATACAGAAATGGCATCGGAATTAAATACAAAAGGCACAATGCCGACTTAAGTACAAGAAGACTGACTCTTCTTACTGACTATGTTTTGAACCATTCCTGTGACAGTAGTTATAGATTCCGATGCTTCACTTCAGTTTTACTGTATCCCTCTGACCTTCTTATTGACGATGAAACACAGAAATTGCATCGGAGTTAAATACAAAAGGCACAATGCCATTTCAAGTACAAGAAGACTGGCTCTTCCAACTGTCTATGCTTTGAACCATTCCTTTGACACTAGTTATAGATTCCGATGCTTCACTTCAGGTTTACTGTATCCCTCTGACCTTCTTATTGAAGATGAAACACAGAAATTCTATAGGTATTAAACATATAGGCACAATGCCGACTCAAGTACAAAAAAACTGGCTCTTCTTACTGGCTATGTTTAGAAAGATTCCTGTGACACTAGTTATAGATTACGATGCTTCACTTCAGGTTTACTGTATCTCTCTGACCTTCTTATTGACGATGAAACACAGAAACTGCATCGGAAGTAAATAGAAAATTCACAATGCCGACTTAAGTACAAGAAAACTGACTCTTCTTACTGTCTATGCTTTGAAGCATTCCCATTACACTAGTTATAGATTCAGATGATTCACTTCAGGTTTACTGTATCTCTCTGACCTTCTTATTGACGATGAAACACAGAAATTGCATGGGAATCAAATACATAAGCACAAGACCGAATTAAGTACAAGAGAACTACTCTTTCTACTGTCTATGTTTAGAACCATTCATGTGACACTAGTTATAGATTCCGATGCTTCACTTCAGGTTTACTGTAACCCTCTGACCTTCTTATTGACCATGAAACACAGAATTTGCTTCGGAATTAAATACAAAAGGCTCAATGCCGACTTAAGTACAAGAAGACTGACTCTTCCCACTGTCTATGTTTAAAACCATTCCTGTGACACTAGTTATAGATTCCGATGCTTCACTTCAGGTATACTGTATCTCTCTGACCTTCGTATTGACGATGAAACACAGAAATTGCATCGGAATTAAATACAAAGGCACAATGCCGACTCAAGTAGAAGAACACTGGCTCTTCTTACTGTCTATGTTTTGAACAATTCCTGTGAGACCGGTTTTAGATTCCGATGCTTCACTTCAGGTTTACTGTATCCCTTGGCCCTTCTTATTGACGACGAAACACAGAAATTGCATCGGAATTAAATAGAAAAAGCACAATGCCGACCTAAGTACAAGAAAACTGACTCTTCTTACTGCCTATGTTTTGAACCATTCCTGTGACACTAGTTACACATTACGATGCTTCACTTCAGGTTTACTGTATCTCTCTGACCTTATTGACGATGAAACACAGAAATTGCATCGCAATGAAATACAAAAGGCTCAATGCCGAATTAAGTACAAGATAACTGACTCTTCTTACTGTCTATGTTTTGAACCTTTCCTGTGACACTAGTTATAGATTCCGATGCTTCACATCAGGTTTACTGTATCTCTCTGACCTTCTTATTGACGATGTAACACAGAAATGGCATCGGAATTAAATACAAAAGGCACAATGTCGACTTAAGTACAAGAAGACTGACTCTTCTTACTGACTATGTTTTGAACCATTCCTGTGACACTAGTTATAGATTCCGATGCTTCACTTCAGGTTTACTGTATCACTCTGACCTTCTTATTGACGATGAAACACAGAAATTGCATCGGAATCAAATACAAAAGGCACAATGCCATTTCAAGTACAAGAAGACTGGCTCTTCCTACTGTCTATGTTTTGAACCATTCCTTTGACACTAGTTATAGATTCCGATGCTTCACTTCAGGTTTACTGTATCCCTCTGATCTTCTTATTGACGATGAAACAAAGAAATTGCATAGGTATTAAATACATAGGCACAATGCCGACTCAAGTACAAGAAGACCGGCTCTTCTTACTGTCTATGTTTTGAACAATTCCTGTGGCGCTAGTTATAGTTTCCGATGCTTCACTTCAGGTTTACTGTATCTCTCCGACCTTCTTATTGACGATGAAATACAGAAATTGCTTCGGAATTAAATAGAAAAGGCACAATGCCGACTTAAGTACAAGAAAACTGACTCTTCTTACTGTCTATGTTTGAAGCATTCCCATGACACTAGTTATAGATTCCGATGATTCACTTCAGGTTTACTGTATCTCTCTGACCTTCTTATTGACGATGAAACACAGAAATTGCATCGGAATCAAATACAAAAGCACAATACCGACTCAAGTAGAAGAAGACTGGCTCTTCTTACTGTCTATGTTTTGAAACGTTCCTGTGAGATCGGTTTTAGATTCCGATGCTTCTCTTCAGGTTTACTGTATTTCTCTGACCTTCTTGTTGACGATGAAACACTGAAATTGCATCGGAATTAAATACAAAAAGCACAATGCCGACTTAAGTACAAGAAATCTAACTCTTCATACTGTCTGTGTTTTGAACCATTCCTGTGACATTAGTTATCGATTCCGATGCTTTACTTCAGGTTTACTGTATCGCTCTGATCTTCTTATTGACGACGAAACACAGAAATTGCATCGCAATTAAATACAAAAGGCACAATGCCGAATTAAGTACAAGAAAACTGACTCTTCTTACTGTCTATGCTTTGAACCATTCCTGTGACACTAGTTATAGATTCCGATGCTTCACTTCAGGTTTACTGTAACCCTCCGACCTTCTTATTGACGATGAAACACAGAAATTGCATCGGAATTAAATACAAAAGGCACAATGCCGACTCAAGTACAAGAAGACTGGCTCTTCTTACTGTCTATGTTTTGTACCATTCCTGTGACACTTGTTATAGATTCCGATGCTTCACTTCAGGTTAACTGTATCCCTCCGACCGTCTTATTGACGATGAAACACAGAAATTGCATCGAAATTAAATAGAAAAGGAACAATGCCGACTTAAGTACAAGAGAACTGACTCTTCTTACTGTCTATGTTTTGAACCATTCCCGTGACACTAGTTACAGATTCCGATGCTTCACTTCAGATTTACTGTATCCCTCTGACCTTGTTATTGACGATGAAACACAGATATTGCATCGGAATTAAATACAAAAGGCACAATGCCCAATTAAGTACAAGAAAACTGACTCTTCTTACTGCCAATGATTTGAACCATTCCTGTGTTACTAGTTATAGATTCCGATGCTTCACTTCAGGTTTACTGTATCCCTCTGACCTTCTTATTGTCGATGAAACACAGAAATTGAATCAGAATTAAATAGAAAAGGCACAATGCCAACTTACGTACAAGAAAACTAACTCCTCTTACTGTCTATGTTTTCAACCTTTCCTGTGAGACCAGTTTTAGATTCCGATGCTTCACTTCCGGTTTACTGTATCCCTTTGGACCTTCTTATTGACGATGAAACACAGAAATTGCATCGGAATGAAATACAAAAGTCACAGTGCCGACTTAAGTACAAGAAGACTGACTCTTCTTACTGACTATGTTTTGAACATTTCCTGTGAGACCAATTTTAGATTCTGATGCTTCACTATATGTTTACTGTATCCCTTGGACCTTCTTATTGACGATGAAACACAGAAATAGCATAGGAATTAAATACAAAAGGCACAACGCCGACTTATGTACTACAAGACCGACTCATCTTACTGACTATCTTTCAACATTTCCTGAGAGACCAGTTTTAGATTTCGATGCTTCACTATATGTTTACTGTATCCCTTGGACCTTCATATTGACGATGGAACACAGAAAATGCATCGGATGTAAATAGAAAAGGCACAATGCGGACTTAAGTACAAGAAAACTGAATCTTCTTACTGCGTATGTTCTGAACCATTCCTGTGCCACAAGTTATAGATTACGGTGCTTCACTTCAGGTATACTATATCTCTCTGACCGTCTTATTGACGATGAAACACAGAAATTGCATCGGAATTAAATAGAAAATTAACAATGCCGACTTAAGTACAAGAGAACTGACTCTTCTTACTGCCAATGTTTTGAACCATTCCTGTGTTACTAGTTACAGATTCTGATGCTTCACTTCAGGTTTACTGTAACCCTCTGACCTTCTTATTGACGATGAAACACAGAAATTGCATCGGAATTAAATACAAAAGGCACAATGCCGACTCAAGTACAAGAAGACTGGTTCTTCTTACTAGCTATGTTTTGCAACTTTCCTGTGAGACCGGTTTTAGATTCCGAAGCTTCACTTCAGGTTTACTGTATCCCTTGGATCTTCTTATTGCCGACGAAACACAGAAATTGCATCGGAATTAAATAGAAAAAGCACAATGCCGACTTAAGTACAAGAAAACTGACTCTTCTTACTGTCTATGATCTGAACCATTCCTGTGTCACTAGTTACACATTCCGATTCCTCACTTCATGTGTACTGTATCGCTCTGACCTTCTTATTGACGATGAAACACAGAAATTGCATCGGAATTAAATACAAAAGGCAAAATGCCGACTTATGTACGAGAAAACTGACGCTTCTCACTGTCTTTGTTTTGAACCATTCCTGTGACACTAGTTATGGATTTCGATGCTTCTCTTCAGGTTTAACTTATTTCTCTGACCTTCTTATTGACGATGAAACACAGAAATTGCATCGGAATTAAATACAAAAAGCACAATGCCGACTTAAGTACACGAAATCTAACTCTTCATACTGTCTGTGTTTTGAACCATTCCTGTGACATTAGTTATCGATCCCGATGCTTCACTTCAGGTTTTTTGTTTCTCTCTGACCTTCTTATTGATGATGAAACACAGAAATGGCATCGGAATGAAATACAAAAGGCACAATGCCGACTTAAGTACAAGAAGAGTGACTCTTCTTACTGACTATGTTTTGAACCATTCCTGTGACACTAGTTATAGATTCCGATGCTTCACTTCAGGTTTACTGTATCCCTCTGACCTTCTTATTGACGATGAAACACAGAAAT
This sequence comes from Schistocerca americana, assembly GCF_021461395.2. Taxonomy (NCBI): domain Eukaryota; kingdom Metazoa; phylum Arthropoda; class Insecta; order Orthoptera; family Acrididae; genus Schistocerca; species Schistocerca americana. Next base: position 2,553,591 of record NW_025726247.1, read on the forward strand.
TGCATCGGAAATAAATACAAAAGGCACAATGAAGACTCAAGTACAAGAAGACTGGCGCTTCCTACTGTCTATGTTTTGAACCATTCCTTTGACACTAGTTATAGATTCCGATGCTTCACTTCAGGCTTACAGTATCCCTCAGACCTTCTTATTGACGATGAAACACAGAAATTGCATACGTATTAAATACATAGGCACAATGCCGACTCAAGTACAAGAAAACTGACTCTTCTTACTGTCTATGTTTGGAAGCATTCTCGTGACACTAGTTATAGATTCCGATGATTCACTTCAGGTTTACTGTATCCCTCTGACTTTCTTATTGACGATGAAACACAGAAATTGCATCGGAATCAAATACAAAAGCACAATGCCGAATTAAGTACAAGAGAACTACTCTTCCTACTGTCTATGTTTTGAACCATTTCTCTGACACTAGTTATGGATTCCGATGCTTCACTTCAGGTTTACAGTGTCCCTCAGACCTTCTTATTGACGATGAAACACAGAAATTGCATCGGAATTAAATACAAAGCCACAATGCTGACTTAAGTACAAGAAAACTCACTCTTCTTACTGTCTATGTTTTGGACCATTCATGTGACACTAGTTATAGATTCCGATGCATCACTTCAGGTTTACTGTATCCCTCTGCCCTTCTTATTGACGATGAAACACAGAAATTGCATCGGAGTTAAATGCAAAAGGCACAATGCCGACTTAAGTACAAGAAAACTGACTCTTCTGACTGTCTATGTTTTGAACCATTATGTGACACTAGTTATAGATTTCGATACTTCACTTTAGGATTACTGTATCCCTCTAACCTTCTTATTGACGATGAAACACAGAAATTGCATCGGAGTTAAATACAATAGGCACAATGCCAACTTAAGTACGAGGAAACTGACTCTTCTTACTGTCTACGATTTGAACCATTCCTGTGACATTAGTTATAGATTCCGATGCTTCACTTCAGGGTTACTGTATCCCTCTGACCTTCTTATTGACGATGAAACACAGAAATTGAATCAGAATTAAATAGAAAAGGCACAATGCTGACTTAAGTACAATAAATCTAACTCTTTTTACTGTCTATGTTTTGAAACTTTCCTGTGAGACCAGTTTTAGGGTCCGATGCTTCACTTCTGGTTTACTGTATCCCTTGGACCTTCTTATTGACGATGAAACACAGAAATTGCATCGGAATTAAATACAAAAGGCACAATGCCGACTTAAGTACAAGAAGACTGACTCTCCTTACTGACTATGTTTTGAACATTTCCTGTTGTACCAGTTTTAGATTCTGATGCCTCACTATATGATTACTGTATGCCTTGGAATTTCTTACTGACGATTAAACACAGAAATTGCATCGGAATTAAATACAAATAGCACAATGCCTACTTAAGTACAAGAAGACTGACTCTTCTTACTGCCTATAATTTGAACATTTCCTGTGAGACCAGCTTTAGATTCCGATGCTTCACTATTTGTTTACTGTATCCCTTGGACCTTCTTATTGACGATGAAACACAGAAATTGCATCAGAATTATATAAAAAAGGCACAATGCTGACTTAAGTACAAGAAGACTGATTATTCCTACTGACTATGATTTCAACATTTCCTGTGAGACCAGTTTTATATTCCGATACTTCACTATATGTTTACTGTATCCCCTGGACCATCTTATTGACGATGGAACACAGAAATTGCATCGGAAATAAATAGAAAATCCACAATGCGGACATAAGTACAAGAAAACTGTCTCTTCGTACTGCGTATGTTTTGAACCATTCCTGTGACACTAGTTATAGATTCCGATGCTTCACTTCAGGTATACTATATCTCTCTGACCTTCTTATTGACGATGAAACACAGAAATTGCATCGGAATTAAAGACAAAAGGCACAATGCCGCTTAAGTACAAGAAGACTGGCTCTTCTTACTGTCTATGATTTGAAACTTTCCCGTGAGACAGGTTTTAGATTCCGATGCCTCACTTCAGGTTTACTGTATCCCTTGGATCTTCTTATTGACGACGAAACACAGAAATTGCCTCGGAATTAAATAGAAAAGGCACAATGCCGACTTAAGTACAAGAAAACTGACTTTTCTTACTGTCTATGTTTTGAACCATTCCTGTGACACAAGTTACACATTCCGATGCTTCACGTGAGGTTTACTGTAGCCCTCTGACCTTCGTATTGACGATGAAACTCAGAAATTGCAGCGGAATTAAATATAAAAGGCAAAATGCCGACTTAAGGACAAGAAATCTGACTCTTCGTACTGTCTTTGTTTTGAACTATTCCTGTGACACTAGTTATAGATTCCGATGCTTCACTTCAGGATTACTGTATCCCTCTGACCGTCTTATTGACGATGAAACACAGAAATTGCATCGGAATTAATTACATAGGCACTATGCCTACTCAAGTACAAGAAGACTGGCTCTATTTACTGTCTATGTTTTGAACCATTCCTGTGACACTAGTTATAGATTCCGATGCTTCTCTTCAGTTTTACTGTATCCCTCTGACCTTCTTATTGACGATGAAACACAGAAATTGCATCAGAATTAAAAAGAAAAGACACAATGCCGACTTAAGTACAAGAGAACTGACTCTTCTTACTGTCTATGTCTTGAAGCATTCCCGTGACACTAGTTATAGATTCCGATGCTTCACTTCAGGTTTACTGTATCCCTCTGACCTTCGTATTGACGATGAAACACAGAAATTGCATCGGAATTAAATACAAAAGGCACAATGCTGACTTAAGTACAAGCAGACTGACTCTTCTTACTGTCTATGTTTTGAACTATTCCTGAGGCACTAGTTATAGGTTCCGATGCTTCACTTCAGCTTTACTGTATCCCTCTGACCTTCTTATTGACGATGAAACCCAGAAAATGCATCGGAATTAAATACACAAGGCACAATGCCGACTTAAGTACAAGAAAACTGACTCTTCTGACTGTCTATGTTTTGCACCATTATGTGACACTAGTTATAGTTTCCGATGTTTCACTTCAGGTTTACTGTATCCCTCTGACCTTCTTATTGACGATGAAACACAGAAATTGCATCGGAGTTAAATAAAAAAGGCACAATGCCAACTTAAGTACAAGAAAACTGACTCCTCTTACTGTCTAAGTTTTGAACCATTCCTGTGACACTAGTTATAGATTCCGATGCTTCACTTCAGATTCACTGTATCCCTCTGACCTTCTTATTGACGATGAAACACAGAAATTGAATCAGAATTAAATAGATAAGGCACAATGCTGACTTAAGTACTACAAAACTAACTTATCCTACTCTCTATGTTTTGAACCTATCCTGTGAGACCAGTTTTAGGGTCCAATGCTTCACTTCAGGTTTACTGTATCCCTTGGACCTTCTTATTGACGATGAAACACAGAAATTGCATCGGAATTAAATACAAAAGGCACAATGCCGACTTAAGTACAAGAAGACTGACTCTCCTTACTGTCTATGTTTTGAACATTTCCTGTGAGACTAGTTTTAGTTTCTGATGCTTCACTATATGTTTACTGTATCCCTTGTACCTTCGTATAGACGTTGAAACACAGAAATTGCATCGGAATTAAGTACAAAAGGCACAACGCCGACTTATGTACAAGAAGACTGACTCTTCTGACTGACTATCTTTTAAACATTTCCTGTTGTACCAGTTTTAGATTCCGATGCCTCACTATATGTTTACTGTATCCCTTGGACCTTCTTACTGACGATTTAACACAGAAATTGCCTCGGAATTATATACAAAAAGCACAATGCCTACTCAAGTAGAAGAAGACTGACTCTTCTTACTGTCTATGTTTTGAACCATTCATGTGACACTAGTTATAGATTATTATGCATCACTTCAGGTTTACTGTATCCCTCTGACCTTCTTATTGCCGATGAAACACAGAAATTGCATCGGAGTTAAATGCAAAAGGCACAATGCCGACATAAGTATAGGAAAACTGACTCTTCTGTCTGTCTATGTTTTGAACCATTATGTGACACTAGTTATAGATTCCGATGCTTCACTTTAAGATTACTGTATCCCTCTGACCTTCTTATTGACGATGAAGCACAGAAATTGCATCGTAGTTAAATACAAAAGGCACAATGCCAACTTAAGTACAAGAAAACTGACTCTTCTTACTGTCTATGATTTGAACCATTCCTGTGACACTAGATATAGATTCCGACGCTTCACTTCAGGTTCACTGTATCCCTCTGACCTTCTTATTGACGATGAATCACTGAAGTTCCATCGGAATTAAATAAAAAGGCACAATGCCGATTTAAGTACAAGGAAACTGACTCTTTTTACTGTCTACGATTTGAACCATTCCTGTGACACTAGTTATAGATTCCGATGCTTCACTTCAGGGTTACTGTATCCCTCTGACCTTCTTATTGACGATGAAACACAGAAATTGAATCAGAATTAAATAGAAAAGGCACAATGCTGACTTAAGTACAAGAAATCTAACTCTTCTTACTGTCTATGTTTTGAACCTTTCCTGTGAGACCAGTTTTAGGGTCCGATGCTTCACTTCAGGTTTACTGTATCCCTTGGACCTTCTTATTGACGATGAAACATAGAAATTGCATCGGAATTAAATACAAAAGGCACAATGCCGACTTAAGTACAAGAAGACTGACTCTCCTTACTGACTATGTTTTGAACATTTCTTGTTGTACCAGTTTTAGATTCCGATGCCTCACTATATGTTTAATGTATCCCTTGGCCCTTCTTACTGACGATTAAACACAGAAATTACATCGGAATTATATACAAAAAGCACAATGCCTACTTAAGTACAAGAAGACTGACTCTTCCTACTGCCTATCTTTTGAACATTTCCTGTGAGACCAGTTTTAGATTCCGATGCTTCACTATTTGTTTACTGTATCCCTTGGACCTTCTTATTGACGATGAAACACAGAAATTGCATCAGAATTATATAAAAAAGGCACAATGCTGACTTAAGTACAGGAAGACAGATTATTCCTACTGACTATGATTTCAACATTTCCTGTGAGACCAGTTTTATATTCCGATGCTTCACTATATGTTTACTGTATCCCCTGGACCATCTTATTGACGATGGAACACAGAAATTGCATCGGAAATAAATAGAAAATTCACAATGCGAACATAAGTACAAGAAAACTGACTCTTCGTACTGCGTATGTTTTGAACCATTCCTGTGACACTAGTTATAGATTCCGATGCTTCACTTCAGGTATACTATATCTCTCTGACCTTCTTATTGACGATGAAACACAGAAGTTGCATCGGAATTAAAGACAAAAAGCACAATGCCGACTCAAGTACAAGAAGAGTGGCTCTTCTTACTGTCTATGTTTTGAAATTTTCCTGTGAGACCGGTTTTAGATTCCGATGCCTCACTTGAGGTTTACTGTATCCCTTAGATCTTCTTATTGACGACGAAACACAGATATTGCATCGGAATTAAATAGAAAAGGCACAATGCCGACTTAAGTACAAGAAAACTGACTCTTCTTACTGTCTATGTTTTGAACCATTCCTGTGACACTAGTTACACATTCCGATGCTTCACGTGAGGTTTACTGTATCCCTCTGACCTTCGTATTGACGATGAAACACAGAAATTGCAGCGGAATTAAATATAAAAGGCAAAATGCCGACTTAAGGACAAGAAGTCTGACTCTTCTTACTGTCTTTGTTTTGAACTATTCCTGTGGCACAATTTATAAATTCCGATGCTTCACTTCAGGATAACTGTATCCCTCTGACAGTCTTATTGACGATGAAACACAGAAATTGCAACGGAATTAATTACATAGGCACTATGCCTACTCAAGTACAAGAAGACTGGCTCTTCTTACTGTCTATGTTTTGAACCATTCCTGTGACACTAGTTATAGATTCCGATGCTTCTCTTCAGGTTTACTGTATCCCTCTGACCTTCTTATTGACGATGAAACACAGAAATTGCATTAGAATTAAATAGAAAAGACACAATGCCGACATAAGTACATGAGAACTGACTCTTCTTACTGTCTATGTTTTGAAGCATTCCCGTGACACTAGTTATAGATTCCGATGCTTCACTTCAGGTTTACTGTATCCCTCTGACCTTCTTATTGACGACGAAACACAGAAATTGCATCGGAATTAAATACAAAAGCAGAATGCCGACTTAAGTACAAGAGAACTGACTCTTCCTACTGTCTATGTTTTGAACCATTCCTGTGACACTAGTAATAGATTCCGATACTACACTTCAGGTTTACTGTATCCCTAAGACCTACTTATTGAAGATGAAACACAGAAATTGCATCGGAATTAAATACAAAATGCTCAATGCCGACTTAAATACAAGAAGACTGTCTCATTTTACTCTCTATGTTTTGAACCATTCCTGTGACACTAGTTATAGATTCCGATGCTTCACTTCAGCTTTACTGTATCCCTCTGTCCTTCTTATTGACGATGAAACCCAGAAATTGCATCGGAATTAAATGCACAAGGCACAATGCCGACTTAAGTACAAGAAAACTGACTCTTCTGACTGTCTATGTTTTGAACCATTATGTGACACTAGTTATAGATACCGATGTTTCACTTCAGGTTTACTGTATCCCTCTGACCTTCTTATTGACGATGAAACACAGAAATTGCATCGGAGTTAATTAAAAAAGGCACAATGCCAAATTAAGTACAAGAAAACTGACTCTACTTACTGTCTAAGTTTTGAACCATTCCTGTGACACAAGTTATAGATTCCGATGCTTCACTTCAGATACACTGTATCCCTCTGACCTTCTTATTGACGATGAAATACAGAAATTGAATCAGAATTAAATAGAAAAGGCACAATGCTGACTTAAGTACTTGAAAACTAACTTATCCTACTCTCTATGCTTTGAACCTTTCCTGTGAGACCAGTTTTAGGGTCCGATGCTTCACTTCAGGTTTACTGTATTCCTTGGACCTTCTTATTGACGATGAAACACAGAAATTGCATCGAAATTAAATACAAAAGGCACAATGCCGACTTAAGTACAAGAAGACTGACTCTCCTTACTGTCTATGCTTTGAACATTTCCTGTGAGACTAGTTTTAGATTCTGATGCTTCACTATATGTTTACTGTATCCCTTGGACCTTCTTATTGACGATGAAAAACAGAAATTGCATCGGAATTAAATACAAAAGGCACAACGCCGACTTAAGTACAAGAAGACTGACTCTTCTTACTGACTATCTTTTAAACATTTCCTGTTGTACCAGTTTTAGATTCCGATGCCTCACTATATGTTTACTGTATCCCTTGGACCTTCTTAGTGACGATTAAACACAGAAATTGCATCGGAATTATATACAAAAGGCACAATGCCTACTTAAGTACAAGAAGACTGACTCTTCTTACTGACTGACTTTTGAACATTTCCTGTGAGACCAGTTTTAGATTCCGATACTTCACTATATGTTTACTGTATCCCTTGGACCTTCTTATTGACGATGGAACACAGAAATTGCATGGGAAATAAATAGAAAAGGCACAATGCGGAATTAAGTACAAGAAAACTGACTCTTCGTACTGCGTATGTTGTGAACCATTCCTGTGACACTAGTTATAGATTCCGATGCTTCACTTCAGGTATACTATATCTCTCTGACCTTCTTATTGACGATGAAACACAGAAATTGGATCGGAATTGAATACAAAAGGCACAATGCCGACTCAAGTACAAGAAGACTGGCTCTTCTTACTGTCTATGATTTGAAACTTTCCTGTGAGACCAGTTTTAGATTCCGATGCTTCACTTCAGCTTTACTGTATCCCTTGGATCTTCTTTTTGACGACGAATCACAGAAATTGCATCGGAATTCAATAGAATAGGCAAAATGCCGACATAAGTACAAGAAAACTGACTCTTCTTACTGTCTATGTTTTGAACCATTCCTGTGACACTAGTTACACATTCCGATGCTTCACTTCAGATTTACTGTATCCCTCTGACCTTCTTATTGACGGTGAAACACAGAAATTGCAGCGGAATTATATACAAAAGGCAAAATGCCGACTTAAGTACAAGAAATCCGACTCTTCTTACTGTCTTTGTTTTGAACCATTCCTGTAACACTAGTTATCGATTCCGATGCTTCACTTCAGGTTTACTGTATCGCTCTGACCTTCTTCTTGACGATGAAACACAGAAATTGCATCGGAATTAAATACAATAGGCACAATGCCGAATTAAGTACAAGAAAACTGACTCTTCTTACAGTCTATGTTTGAACCAATCCTGTGACACTAGTTATGGATTCCGATGCTTCACGTCAGGTTTACTGCATCTCTCTGACCTTCCTATTGACGATGAAACACAGAAATTGCATCGGAATTAAATACAAAAGGCACAATGCCGACTCAAGTACAAGAAGACTGACTCTTCTTACTGTCTATGTTTTGAACCATTCATGTGGCATTAGTTATACATTCCGATGCTTCACTTCAGGTTTACTGTATCCCTCTGACGTTCTTCTTGACGATGAAACACAGAAATTGCATCGGAATGTAATACAAAATGCACAATGCCGACTTAAGTACAAGAAGACTGACTCTTCTTACTGACTATGTTTGAACCATTTGTGTGACACTAGTTATAGATTCCGATGCTTCACTTCAGGTTTACTGTATCCCTCTGACCTTCTTATTGACGATGAAACACAGAAATTGCATCGAAAATAAATAGGAAAGGCACAATGCGGACTTAAGTACAAGAAAACTGATTCTTCGTACTGCGTATGTTTTGAACTATTCCTGTGACACTAGTTATAGATTCCGATGCTTCACTTCAGCTTTACTGTATCCCTCCGACCTTCGCATTGACGATGAAACACAGAAATTGCATCGGAATTAAATACAAGAAGGCACAATGCCGAATCAAGGACAAGAAGACTGGCTCTTCCTACTGTCTATGATTTGAACCATTCCTGTGACACTAGTTATAGATCCCGATGCTTCACTTCAGGTTTACTGTATCCCTCTGGCCGTCTTATTGACGATGAAACACAGAAATTGCATCGGAATTAAATACATAGGCACAATGCCGACTCAAGTACAAGAAAACTTGCTCTTCTTACTGTCTAAGTTTTGAACCATTCCTGTGACACTAGTTATAGATTCCGATGCTTCACTTCAGGTTTACTGTATCCTTCTGATCTTCTTATTGACGATGAAACACAGAAATTGCATCGGAATGAAATACAAAAGGCACAATGCTTACTTAAGTACAAGATAACTGACTCTTCTTACTGTCTTTGTTTTGAACCCCTCATGTGACACTAGTTATAGATTCCGATGCTTCACTTCAGGTTTACTGTATCCCTCTGACCTTCGTATTGACGATGAAACACAGAAATTGCATCGGAATTAAATACAAAATGCACAATGCCGACTTAAGAACAAGAAAACTGACTCTTCTTAATTTCTATGTTTTGAACCATTCCTGTGACACTAGTTATAGATTCAGACGCTTCACTTCAGGTTCACTGTTTCCCTCTGACCTTCTTATTGACGGTGAAACACTGAAATTCCATCGAAATTAAATACAAAAGGCACAGTGCCGACTTAAGTACAATAAAACTAACTCTTCTTACTGTCTATGATTTGAACCATTCCTGTGACACTAGTTATAGATTCCGATGCTTCACTTCAGGTTTACTGTATCCCTCTGATCTGCTTATTGACGATGAAACACAGAAATTGCATCGGAATGAAATACAAAAGGCACAATGCTGACTTAAGTACAAGATAACTGACTCTTCTTACTGTCTATGTTTTGAACCCCTCATGTGACACTAGTTATAGATTCCGATGCTTCACTTCAGGTTTACTGTATCCCTCTGACCTTCGTATTGACGATGAAACACAGAAATTGCATCGGAATTAAATACAAAATGCACAATGCCGACTTAAGAACAAGAAAACTGACTCTTCGTAATTTCTATGTTTTGAACCATTCCTGTGACACTAGTTATAGATTCAGACGCTTCACTTCAGGTTCACTGTTTCCCTCTGACCTTCTTATTGACGGTGAAACACTGAAATTCCATCGAAATTAAATACAAAAGGCACATTGCCGACATAAGTACAATAAAACTAACTCTTCTTACTGTCTATGATTTGAACCATTCCTGTGACACTAGTTACAGATTCCGATGCTTCACTTCAGGTTTACTGTATGCCTCCGACCATCTTATTGACGATGAAACACAGAATTTCCATCGGAATTAAATACAAAAGGCACAATGCCGACTTAAGTATAAGAAAGCTGACCCTTCTTACTGTCTATGTTTTGAACCATTCCTGTGACACTAGTTATAGATTCCGATGCTTCACTTCAGGTTTACTGTATCCCTCTGACCTTCTTATTGACGATGAAACACAGAAATTGCATCGAAAATAAATAGGAAAGGCACAATGCGGACTTAAGTACAAGAAAACTGACTCTTCGTACTGCGTATGTTTTGAACCATTCCTGTGGCACTAGCTATAGATTCCGATGCTTCACTTCAGGGATACTATATCTCTCTCACCTTCTTATTGACGATGAAACACAGAAATTGCATCGATATTAAATACAAAAGGCACAATGCCGACTCAAGTACAAGAAGACTGGCTCTTCTTACTGTCTATGTTTTGAAACTTTCCTGTAAGACAGGTTTTAGATTCCGATGCTTCACTTCAGGTTTACTGTATCCCTTGGATCATCTTATTGACGACGAAACACAGAAATTGCATCGGAATGAAATAGAATAGGCACAATGCCGACTTAAGTACAAGAAAACTGACTCTTCTTAGTGTCTATGATTTGAACCACTCCAGTGACACTAGTTACACATTCCGATGCATCAGTTCAGGTTTACTGTATCCCTCTGACCATCTTATTGACGATGAAACACAGAAATTGCAGCGAAATTAAATGCAAAAGGCAAGATGCCGACTTAAGTACAAGAAATCCGACTCTTCTTACTGTCTTTGTTTTGAACCATTCCTGTGACACTAGTTATAGATTTCGATGCTTCACTTCAGGTTCACTGTATCCCTCTGACCTTCTTATTAACAATGAAACACAGAAATTGCATCGGAATTAAATACAAAAGGCACAAAGCCGACTTAAGTAAAAGAAATCTGACTCATCTTACTGTCCATGTTTTGAACCATTCCTGTGACACTAGTTATCGATTCCGACGCTTCACTTCAGGTTTACTGTATCGCTCTGACCTTCTTCTTGACGATGAAACACAGAAATTGCATCGGAATTAAATACAAAAGGCACACTGCCGAATTAAGTACAAGAAAACTGACTCTTCTTACTGTCTATTTGGACCAATCCTGTGACACTAGTTATAGATTCCGATGCTTCACTTCAAGTTTACTGCATCCCTCTGACCTTCTTATTGACGATGAAACACAGAAATTGCATCGGAATTAAATACAAAAGGCACAATGCCGACTTAAGTACAAGAAGAGTGACTCTTCTTACTGTCTACGTTTTGAACATTTCCTGTGACACTAGTTATAGATCCCGATGCTTCACTTCAGGTTTACTGTATCCCTCTGACCTTCTTATTGAAGATGAAACACAGAAATTGCATCGGAATTAAATACAAAAGGCACAATGCCGACTTAAGTACAAGAAGACTGACTCTTCATACTGTCTATGTTTTGTACTATTCCTGTGACACTAGTTATAGATTCCGATGCTTCACTTCAGCTTTACTGTATCCCTCCGACCTTCGTATTGACGATGAAACACAGAAATTGCATCGGAATCAAATACAAGAAGGCACAATGCCGAATCAAGAACAAGAAGACTGGCTCTTCCTACTGTCTATGTTTTGAACCATTCCTGTGACACTAGTTATAGATCCCGATGCTTCACTTCAGGTTTACTGTATCCCTCTGGCCGTCTTATTGACGATGAAACACAGAAATTGCATCGGAATTAAATACATAGGCACAATGCCGACTCAAGTACAAGAAAACTGGCTCTTCTTACTGTCTATGTTTTGAACCATTCCTGTGACACTAGTTATAGATTCCGATGCTTCACTTCAGGTTTACTGTATCCCTCTGACCTTCTTATTGATGATGAAACACACAAATTGCATCGGAATGAAATACAAAAGGCACAATGCTGATTTAAGTACAAGATAACTGACTCTTCTTACTGTCTATGTTTTGAACCCCTCATGCGACACTAGTTATAGATTCCGATGCTTCACTTCAGGTTCACTGTTTCCCTCTGACCTTCTTATTGACGGTGAAACACTGAAATTCCATCGAAATTAAATACAAAAGGCACAGTGCCGACTTAAGTACAATAAAACTAACTCTTCTTACTGTCTATGATTTGAACCATCCCTGTGACACTAGTAATAGATTCCGATGCTTCACTTCAGGTTTACTGTATGCCTCCGACCTTCTTATTGACAATGAAACACAGAATTTCCATCGGAATTAAATACAAAAGGCACAATGCCGACTTAAGTACAAGAAAGCTGACCCTTCTTACTGTCTATGTTTTGAACCATTCCTGTGACACTACTTATTGATTCCGATGGTTCACCTCAGGTTTACTGTATCCCTCCGACCTTCTTATTGACGATAAAACACAGAAATTGCATCGGAATTAAATACAATAGGCACAATGCTGATTTAAATACAAGAAAACTGACTCTTCATACTGTCTATGTTTTGAACCATTCATGTGACACTAATTATACATTCCGATGCTTCACTTCAGGTTTACTGTATCCCTCTGACCTTCTTATGGACGATGAAACACAGAATTTGCATCGGAGTTAAATAAAAAAGGCACAATGCCAACTTAAGGACAAGAAAACTGACTCTTCTTACTGTCCATGTTTTGAACCATTCCTGTGACACTAGTTATAGATTCCGATGCTTCACTTCAAGTGTACTGTATCCCTCTGACCTTCCTATTGACGATGAAACACAGAAATTGCATCGGAATTAAATACAAATGGCACAATGCCGACTTAGGTACAAGAAAACTGACTCTTCTTACGGTCTATGTTTTGAACCATTCCTGTGACACTAGATATAGATTCCGATGCTTCACTTCAGGTTCACTGTATCCCTCTGACCTTCTTATTGACGAAGAAACACTGAAATTGCATCGGAATTAAATACAAAAGGCACAGAGCCGACTTAAGTACAAGAAAACTGACTCTTCTTACTGTCTATGTTTTGAACCATTCCTGTGACACTAGTTATAGATTCCGATGCTTCACTTCAGGTTTACTGTATCCCTCTGACCTTCTTATTGACGATGAAACACAGAAATTGCATCGGAATTAAATACAAAAGGCACAATGCCAACTTAAGTACAAGATAACAGACTCTTCTTACTGTCTATCTTTTGAACCATTCATGTGACACTCGTTATAGATTCCGATGCTTTTCATCAGGTTTACTGTATCCCTCTGACTTTCATATTGACGATGAAACACAGAAATTGCTTCGAAATTAAATACAAAATGCACAATGCCGACTTAAGAACAAGTTAACTGTCTCTTCTTCCTGTCTATGTTTTGAACCATTCCTGGGACAATAGTTATAGATTCCGATTCTTCACTTCAGTTTTACTGTACCCCTCTGACCATCTTATTGACGATGAAACACAGAAATTGCATCGGAATTAAATATAAAAGGCACAATGCCGACTTAAGTACAAGAAAAACTGACTCTTCTTACTGTCTATGTTTTCTACCATTCCTGTGACACTAGTTATAGATTCCGATGCTTCACTTCAGCTTTACTGTATCCCTCTGACCTTCTTATTCACGATGAAACACACAAGTTGCATCGGCATTGAAAACAAAAGCCACAATGCCGACTTAAGTACAAGAAAACTTACTCTTCTTACTGTCTATGTTTTGAACCATTCCTGTGACACTAGTTATAGATTCCGATGCTTCACTTCAGGTGTTCTGTATCCCTCTGACCTTCTTATTGACGATGAAACACAGAAATTGTATGGCAATTAAATAGAAAAGGCACAATGCCGCCTTAAGTAGAAGAAAACTGACTCTTCTTACTGTCTATGTTTTGAACCATTCCTGTGACACCAGTTATAGATTCCGATGCTTCACTTCAGGTTTACTGTATCCCTCTGACCTTCTTATTGACGATGAAACACAGAAATTGCATCGGAATTAAATACGAAAGGCACAATGCCGACTTAAGTACAAGAAAACTGACTCTTCTTACTGTCTATGCTTAGAACCATTCCTGTGACACTAGTTATAGATTCCGATGCTTCACTTCAGGTTCACTGTATCCCTCTGACCTTCTTATTGACGATGAAACCCTGAAATTGCATCGGAATTAAATACAAAAGGCACAAAGCCGACATAGGTATAAGAAAACTGACTCTTCTTACTGTCTATGTTTTGAACAATTCCTGAGACACTAGTTATAGATTCCGATGCTTCAGTTCAGGTTTACTGTATGCCTCTGACCTTCTTATTGACGATGAAACACAGAAATTGCATCGGAATTAAATACAAAAGGCACAATGCCGACTTAAGTACAAGAAAACAGACTCTTCTTACTGTCTATATTTTGAACCATTCCTGTGACACTAGTTATAGATTCCGATGCTTCACTTCAGGTTTACTGTATCCCTCTGACCTTCTTATTGACGATGAAACACAGACATTGCATCGGAATTAAATACGAAAGGAACAATGCCGACTTAAGTACAAGAAAACTGACCCTTCTTACTGTCTATGCTTTGAAACATTCCTGTAACACTAGTTATAAATTTCCGATGCTTCACTTCAGGTTTACCGTATCCCTCCGACCTTCTTATTGACGATGAAACACAGAAATTGCATAGGGTTAAATACAAAAGGCACAATGCCGACTTAAGTACAAGAAAACTGTTCCTCTTACTGCCTATGTTTTGAAGCATTCCTGTGACACTAGTTATAGAATGCGATGCTTGACTTCAGGTTCACTAAATCCCTCTGACCTTCTTATTGACGGTGAAATACTGAAATTGCATCGGAATTAAATACAAGAGGCACAATGCCGACTTAAGTACAAGTAAACTGACTCTTCCTACTGTCTATGTATTGAACCATTCCTGTGACACTAGTTATAGATTCCGATGCTTCACTTCAAGTTTACTGTATGCCTCTGACCTTCTTATTGACGATGAAACACAGAAATTGCATCGGAATTAAAACCAAATGGCACAATGCCGACTTAAGTGCAAGAAAACTTACTCTTCATACTGTCTATGTTTTGAACGATTCCTGTGACACTAATTATAGATTCCGATGCTTAACTTCAGGGATATTGCATCCCTATGACCTTCTTATTGACGATGAAACACACAAATTGCATCGGAATTAAATACAAAAGGTAGAATGCCGACTTAAGTACAAGAAAACTGACTCTTCTCACTGTCTATATTTTGAACCATTCATGTAACACTCGTTATAGATTACGATGCTTTACTTCAGGTTTACTGTATCCCTCTGACCTTCTTCTTGACGATGAAACACAGAAATTGCTTCGGAATTAAATACAAAAGCCACAATGCCGACTTAAGTACAAGATAATTGACACTTCTTACTGTCTGTGTTTTGAACCATTCCTGTGACACTAGTTAAAAATTCCGATGCTTCACTTCATTTTTACTGTATACCTCTGACCTTCTTATTGACGATGAAACACAGCAATTGCATCTGAATGAAATATAAAATGTACAGTGCCGACTTAAGTGCAAGAAAACTGCCTCTTCTTACTGTCAATGTTTTGAACGATTCATGTGACACTAGTTATAGATTCCGATGCTTCACTGCAGGTTTACTGTATCGCTCTGACCTTCTAATTGACGATGAAACACAGAAATTGCATCGGATTAAATACAAAAGGCACAATGCCGACTTAAGCAAAAGAAAACTGATCTTCTTACTGTCTATGTTTTGAATCATTCCTGTGACACTAGTTATAGAATCCGATGTTTCACTTCAGGTTCACTATATCCCTCTGACCTTCTTGTTGTCGACGAAACACTGAATTTGCATCGGCATTAAATAGAAAAGGCACAATGCCGACTTAAGTACAAGAAAACTGACTCTTCTTACTGTCTATGTTTTGACCCATTCCTGAGACACTAGTTATAGATTCCGATGCTTCACTTCAGGTTTACTGTATCCCTGTGACCTTATTATTGACGATGAAACACAGAAATTGCATCGGAATTAAATACAAAAGCACAATGCCGACATAAGTACAAGAAAACTGACTCTTCTTACTGTCTATGTTTTGAACAATACATGTGACACTAGTTATAGACTCCGATGCTTCACTTCAGGTTTACTGTATACCTCTCACCTTCTTATTGCCGATGAAACACAGAATTTCGTCGGAATTAAATACAAAAGGCACAATGTCAACTTTAGTACAAGAAAACTGACTCTTCTGACTGTCTATGTTTTGAACCATTCATGTGACGCTAGTTATAGATTCCGATGCTTCACTGCAGGTTTACTGTATCCCTCTGACCTTCTTATTGACGATGAAACACAGAAATTGCATCGGATTAAATACAAAAGGTACAATGCCGACTTAAGTACAAGAAAACTGATCCTCTTACTGTCTATGTTTTGAACCATTCCTGTGACACTAGTTATAGAATCCGATGCTTTACTTCAGGTTCACTAAATCCCTCTGACCTCCTTATTGACGATGAAATACTGAAATTGCAACGGACTTAAATACAAGAGGCACAATGCCGACTTAAGTACAAGTAAACTGACTCTTCTTACAGTCTATGTTTTGAACCATTCCTGTGACACTAGTTATAGATTCCGATGCTTCACTTCAGGTTTACTGTATGCCTCTGCCCTCCTTATTGACGATGAAATACTGAAATTGCAACGGACTTAAATACAAGAGGCACAATGCCGACTTAAGTACAAGAAAACTTACTCTTCATACTGTCTATGTTTTGAACCATTCCTGTGACACTAATTATGGATTCCGATGCTTCACTTCACGTTTGTTGTATCCCTCTGACCTTCTTATTGACGATGAAACACAGAAATTGCATCGGAATTAAATACAAAACGTACAATGCCGACTTAAGTACAAGAAAACTGACTCTTCTTACTGTCTATGTTTTGAACCATTCCTGTGACACTAGTTATAGATTCCGATGCTTCACTTCAGGTTTACTGTATGCCTAAGACCTTCTTATTGACGATGAAACACAGAAATTGCATCGGAATTATATACAAAAGGCACAACGCCGACTTAGGTACAAGATAATTGACACTTCTTACTGTCTGTGTTTTGAACCATTCCTGTGGCACTAGTTAAAAATTCCGATGCTTCACTTCATTTTTACTGTATCCCTCTGACCTTCTTATTGACGATGAAACACAGCAATTGCATCGAAATGAAATATAAAAGGCACAATGCCGACTTAAGTGCAAGAAAACTGACTCTTCTTACTGTCTATGTTTTGAACCATTCCTGTGACACTAGTTATAGATACCGATGCTTCACTTCAGGTTTACTGTATGCCTCAGACCTTCTTATTGACGATGAAACACAGAAATTGCATCGGAATTAAATACAAAAGGCACAACGCCGACTTAAGTACAAGAAAACTGACTCTTCTTACTGTCTATGTTTTGAAGCATTCCTGTGACACTAGTTATAGATTCCGATGCTTCACTTCATGTTTACTGTATCCCTCTGACCCTCTTATTCACGATGAAAGACAGAAATTGCATCGGAATTTAATACAAAGGGCACAACGCCGACTTATGTACAAGAAAACTGACTCTTCTTACTGTCTATGTTTTGAACCATTCCTGTGACACTAGTTATAGATTCCGATGCTTCACTTCAGGTTCACTGTATCCCTCTGACCTTCTTATTGTCGATGAAACACAGAAACTGCATCGGAAATAAATACAAAAGGCACAATGCGGACTTAAGTACAAGAAACCTGACTCTTCTTACTGTCTGTGTTTTGAACCATTCATGTGACACTAGTTATGGATTCCGATGCTTTACTCCAGGTTTACTGTATCCCTCTGACATTCTTATTGACGATGAAACACAGAGATTGCATCGGAGTAAAATACAAATGGCACAATGCCGACTTAAGTACAAGAAAACTGACTCTTCTTACAGTCTATGTTTTGAACCATTCGTGTGACACTAGTTATAGATTCCGATGCTTCACTTCAGGTTTACTGTATCCCTCTGACTTTCTTATTGACGATGAAACACGGAAATTGCATCGGAATTAAATACAAAAGGCACAATGCCGTCTTAAGTACAAGAAAACTGACTCTTCTTACTGTCTATGTTTTGAACCATTCCTGTGACACTAGTTAAAGATTCCGATGCTTCACTTCAGGTTTACTGTATGCCTCAGACCTTCTTATTGACGATGAAACACAGAAATTGCATCGGAATTAAATACAAAAGGCACAACGCCGACTTAAGTACAAGAAAACTGACTCTTCTTACTGTCTATGTTTTGAAGCATTCCTGTGACACTAGTTATAGATTCCGATGCTTCACTTCATGTTTACTGTATCCCTCTGACCCTCGTATTCACGATGAAACACAGAAATTGCATCGGAATTTGATACAAAGGGCACAACGCCGACTTAAGTACAAGAAAACTGCCTCTTCTTACTGTCTATGTTTTGAACCATTCCTGTGACACTAGTTATAGATTCCGTTGCTTCACTTCAGGTTCACTCTATCCCTCTGACCTTCTTATTGACGATGAAACACAGAAATTGCATCGGAATTAAATACAAAAGGCACAATGCGGACTTAAGTACAAGAAACCTGACTCTTCTTACTGTCTACGCTTTGAACCATTCATGTGACACTAGTTATGGATTCCGATGCTTTACTCCAGGTTTACTGTATCCCTCTGACATTCTTATTGACGATGAAACACAGAGATTGCATCGGAGTAAAATACAAATGGCACAATGCCGACTTAAGTACAAGAAAACTGACCTTTCTTACAGTCTATGTTTTGAACCATTCCTGTGACACTAGTTATAGATTCCGATGCTTCACTTCAGGTTTACTGTATAACTCTGACCTTCTTATTGACGATGAGACACAGAAATTGGATCGGAATTAAATACAAAAGGCACAATGCCGACTTAAGTACAAGAAAACTGACTCCTCTTACTGACTATGTTTTGAACCATTCCTGTGACAGTAGTTATAGATTCCGATTCCTCACATCAGGTTTACTGTATCCCTCTGACCTTCTTATTGACGATGAACACAGAAATTGCATCGGAATTAAATACCAGAGGCACAATGCCGACTTAAGTACAAGAAAACTGATTCTTCTTACTATCTAAGTTTTGAACCATTCCTGTGACACTAGTTATAGATTCCGATGCTTCACTTAAGGGTTTACTGTATCCCTCTGACCTTGTTATTGATGATGAAACACAGAAATTGCATCGGAATTAAATACAAAAGGCACAATGCCGACTTAAGTACAAGAAAACTGACTCTTCTTACTGTCCATGTTTGAACCATTCCTGTGACACTAGTTATAGATTCCGATGCTTCCCTTCAGGTTTACTGTATCCCTCAGACCTTCTTATTGACGATGAAACACAGAAATTGCATCGGAATTAAATACAAATGGCACAACGCAGACTTAAGTACAAGAAAACTGACTCTTCTTACTGTCTATGTTTTGAACCATTTCTGCGACACTAGTTATATATTCCAATGCTTCACTTCATGTTTACTGTATCCCTCTGACCCTCTTGTTCACGATAAAACACAGAAATTGCATTGGAATTTAATACAAAAGGCACAGTGCCGACTTAAGTACGAGAAAACTGACTCTTCTTACTGTCTATGTTTTCAACCATTCCTGTGACACTAGATATAGATTCCGATGCTTCACTTTAGGTTTACTGTATCCCTCTGACCTTCTTATTGACGATGAAACACAGAAAATGCATCGGAATTAAATACAAACGCACAATGCAGACTTCAGTACAAGAAAACTGACTCCTCTTACTGTCTATGTTTTGAACCATTCCTGTGACACTAGTTATAGATTCCGATGCTTCACTTCAGGTTTACTGTATCCCTCTGACCTTCTTATTGACGATGAACACAGAAATTGCATCGGAATTAAATACAAAAGGCACAATGCCGACATAAGTACAAGAAAACTGACTCTTCTTACTGTCTAAGTTATGAACCATTCCTGTGACACTAGTTATAGATTCCGATGCTTCACTTCAGGTTTACTGTATCCCTCTGACCTTTTATTGACGATGAAACACAGAAATTGCATCGGAATTAAATACAAAAGGCACAATGCCGACTTAAGTACAAGAAAACTGACTCTTCTTACTGTCTATGTTTTGAAGCATTCCTGTGACACTAGTTATAGATTCCGATGCTTCACTTCATGTTTAGTGTATCCCTCTGACCCTCTTATTCACGATGAAAGACAGAAATTGCATCGGAATTTAATACAAAGGGCACAACGCCGACTTATGTACAAGAAAACTGACTCTTCTTTCTGTCTATGTTTTGAACCATTCCTGTGACACTAGTTATAGATTCCGATGCTTCACTTCAGGTTCACTGTATCCCTCTGACCTTCTTATTGTCGATGAAACACAGAAATTGCATCGGAATTAAATACAAAATGCACAATGCGGACTTAGGTACAAGAAACCTGACTCTTCTTACTGTCTATGTTTTGAACCATTCATGTGACACTAGTTATGGATTCCGATGCTTTACTTCAGGGTTACTGTATCCCTCTGACATTCTTATTGACGATGAAACACAGAGATTGCATCGGAGTGAAATACAAATGGCACAATGCCGACTTAAGTACAAGAAAACTGACTCTTCTTACAGTCTATGTTTTGAACCATTCGTGTGACACTAGTTATAGATTCCGATGCTTCACTTCAGGTTTACTGTATCCCTCTGACTTTCTTATTGACGATGAAACACGGAAATTGCATCGGAATTAAATACAAAAGGCACAATGCCGTCTTAAGTTCAAGAAAACTGACTCTTCTTACTGTCTATGTTTTGAACCATTCCTGTGACACTAGTTATAGATTCCGATGCTTCACTTCAGGTTTACTGTATGCCTCAGACCTTCTTATTACCGATGAAACACGGAAATTGCATCGGAATTAAATACAAAAGGCACAATGCAGACTTAAGTACAAGAAAACTGACTCTTCTTACTGTCTATGTTTTGAAGCATTCCTGTGACACTAGTTATAGATTCCGATGCTTCACTTCATGTTTACTGTATCCCTCTGACCCTCTTAATCACGATGAAAGACAGAAATTGCATCGGAATTTAATACAAAGGGCACAACGCCGACTTATGTACAAGAAAACTGACTCTTCTTACTGTCTATGTTTTGAACCATTCCTGTGACACTAGTTATAGATTCAGATGCTTCACTTCAGGTTCACTGTATCCCTCTGACCTTCTTATTGTCGATGAAACACAGAAATTGCATCGGAATTAAATACAAAAGGCACAATGCGGACTTAAGTACAAGAAACCTGACTCTTCTTACTGTCTATGTTTTGAACCATTCATGTGACACTAGTTATGGATTCCGATGCTTTACTTCAGGTTTACTGTATCCCTCTGACATTCTTATTGACGATGAAACACAGAGATTGCATCGGAGTGAAATACAAATGGCACAATGCCGACTTAAGTACAAGAAAACTGACTCTTCTTACAGTCTATGTTTTGAACCATTCGTGTGACACTAGTTATAAATTCCGATGTGTCACTTCAGGTTTACCGTATCCCTCCGACCTTCTTATTGACGATGAAACACAGAAATTACATCGGATTAAATACAAAAGGCACAATGCCGACTTAAGTACAAGAAAACTGATCCTCTTACTGTCTATGTTTTGAACCATTCCTGTGACACTAGCTATAGATTCCGATGCTTCACTTCAGGTTCACTGTATCCCTCTGACCTTCTTATTGACGATGAAACACTGAAATTGCATCGGAATTAAATACAAAAGGCACAATGCCGTCTTAAGTACAAGAAAACTGACTCTTCTTACTGTCTATGTTTTGAAGCATTCCTGTGACACTAGTTATAGATTCCGATGCTTCACTTCATGTTTACTGTATCCCTCTGACCCTCTTATTCACGATGAAAGACAGAAATTGCATCGGAATTTAATACAAAGGGCACAACGCCGACTTATGTACAAGAAAACTGACTCTTCTTACTGTCTATGTTTTGAACCATTCCTGTGACACTAGTTATAGATTCCGATGCTTCACTTCAGGTTTACTGTATGCCTCTGACCTCCTTATTGACGATGAAATACTGAAATTGCAACGGACTTAAATACAAGAGGCACAATGCCGACTTAAGTACAAGAAAACTTACTCTTCATACTGTCTATGTTTTGAACCATTCCTGTGACACTAATTATAGATTCAGATGCTTCACTTCACGTTTATTGTGTCCCTCTGACCTTCTTATTGACGATGAAACACAGAAATTGCATCGGAATTAAATACAAAAGGTACAATGCCGACTTAAGTGCAAGAAAACTGACTCTTCTTATTGTCTATATTTTGAACCATTCATGTGACACTCGTTATAGATTACGATGCTTTACTTCAGGTTTACTGCATCCCTCTGACCCTCTTCTTGACGATGAAACACAGAAATTGCTTCGGTATTAAATACAAAGGGCACAATGCCGACTTAGGTACAAGATAGTTGACACTTCTTACTGTCTGTGTTTTGAACCATTCCTGTGGCACTAGTTAAAAATTCCGATGCTTCACTTCATTTTTACTGTATCCCTCTGACCTTCTTATTGACGATGAAACACAGCAATTGCATCGAAATGAAATATAAAAGGCACAATGCCGACATAAGTGCAAGAAAACTGACTCTTCTTAATGTCTATGCTTTGAACCATTCCTGTGAGACTAGGTATAGATTCCGATGGTTCACTTCAGGTTTACAGTATCCCTCTGACTTTCTTATTGACGATGAAACACAGAAAATGCATCGGAATTAAATACAAAAGGCACAATGCCGACTTAAGTACAAGAAACCTTACTCTTCTTACTGTCTATGTTTTGAACCATTCCTGTGACACTAGCTATAGATTCCGATGCTTCACTTCAGGTTCACTGTATCCCTCTGACCTTCTTATTGACGATGAAACACTGAAATTGCATCGGAATTATATACAAAAGGCACAATGCCGTCTTAAGTACAAGAAAACTGACTCTTCTTACTGTCTATGTTTTGAACCATTCCTGTGACACTAGTTATAGATTCCGATGCTTCACTTCAGGTTTGCTGTATGCCTCAGACCTTCTTATTGACGATGAAACACAGAAATTGCATCGGAATTAAATACAAAAGGCACAACGCCGACATAAGTACAAGAAAACTGACTCTTCTTACTGTCTATGTTTTGAAGCATTCCTGTGACACTAGTTATAGATTCCGATGCTTCACTTCATGTTTACTGTATCCCTCTGACCCTCTTATTCACGATGAAAGACAGAAATTGCATCGGAATTTAATACAAAGGGCACAACGCCGACTTATGTACAAGAAAACTGACTCTTCTTACTGTCTATGTTTTGAACCATTCCTGTGACGCTAGTTATAGATTCCGATGCTTCACTTCAGGTTCACTGTATCCCTCTGACCTTCTTATTGTCGATGAAACACAGAAATTGCATCGGAATTAAATACAAAAGGCACAATGCGGACTTAAGTACAAGAAACCTGACTCTTCTTACTGTCTGTGTTTTGAACCATTCATGTGACACTAGTTATGGATTCCGATGCTTTACTCCAGGTTTACTGTATCCCTCTGACATTCTTATTGACGATGAAACACAGAGATTGCATCGGAGTAAAATACAAATGGCACAATGCCGACTTAAGTACAAGAAAACTGACTCTTCTTACAGTCTATGTTTTGAACCATTCGTGTGACACTAGTTATAGATTCCGATGCTTCCCTTCAGGTTTACTGTATCCCTCAGACCTTCTTATTGACGATGAAACACAGAAATTGCATCGGAATTAAATACAAAAGGCACAACGCAGACTTAAGTACAAGAAAACTGACTCTTCTTACTGTCTATGTTTTGAACCATTTCTGCGACACTAGTTATATATTCCATTGCTTCACTTCATGTTTACTGTATCCCTCTGACCCTCTTATTCACGATAAAACACAGAAATTGCATCCGAATTTAATACAAAAGGCACAGTGCCGACTTAAGTACGAGAAAACTGACTCTTCTTACTGTCTATGTTTTCAACCATTCCTGTGACACTAGGTATAGATTCCGATGCTTCACTTTAGGTTTACTGTATCCCTCTGACCTTCTTATTGACGATGAAACACAGAAAATGCATCGGAATTAAATACAAACGCACAATGCAGACTTCAGTACAAGAAAACTGACTCCTCTTACTGTCTATGTTTTGAACCATTCCTGTGACACTAGTTATAGATTCCGATGCTTCACTTCAGGTTTACTGTATCCCTCTGACCTTCTTATTGACGATGAACACAGAAATTGCATCGGAATTAAATACAAAAGGCACAATGCCGACATAAATACAAGAAAACTGACTCTTCTTACTGTCTAAGTTATGAACCATTCCTGTGACACTAGTTATAGATTCCGATGCTACACTTCATGTTTACTGTATCCCTCTGACCCTCGTATTCACGATGAAACACAGAAATTGCATCGGAATTTAATAAAAAAGGCACAATGCCGACTTAAGTACAAGAAAACTGACTCTTCTTGCTGTCTATGTTATCAACCATTCATGTGACACTAGTTATGGATTCCGATGCTTTACTCCAGGTTTACTGTATCCCTCTGACCTTCTTATTGACGATGAAACACAGAAATGGCATCGGAATTAAATACAAAAGGCATAATGCCGACTTAAGTACAAGAAAACTGATTCTTCTTACTGTCTATGTTTTGAACCATTACTGTGACAGTAGTCATAGATTCCGATGCTACACGTCAGGTTTACTGTATCCCTCTGACCTTCTTATTGACGATGAAACACAGAAATTGCTTCGGAATTAAATACAAAAGGCTCAATGCCGACTTAAGTACAAGAAAACTGACTCTTCTTACTGTCTATGCTTTGAACCATTCCTGTGACACTAGGAATAGATTCCGATGCTTCACTTCAGGTTTACTGTATCCCTCTGACCTTCTTATTGACGATGAAACACAGAAATTGCATCGGAATTAAATACAAAAGGCACAATGCCGACTTAAGTACAAGAAAACTGACTCTTCTTACTGTCTATGTTTTGAACCATTCCTGTGACAGTAGTCATAGATTCCGATGCTACACTTCAGGTTTACTGTATCCCTCTGACCTTCTTATTGACGATGAAACACAGAAATTGCTTCGGAAATAAATACAAATGGCACAATGCCGACTTAAGTACAAGAAAACTGACTCTTCTTACCGTCTAGGCTTGAACCATTCCTGTGACACTAGTTATAGATTCCGATGCTTCACTTCAGGTTTACTGTATCCCCCTGACCTTCTTATTGACGATGAAACACAGACATTGCATCGGAATTAAATACAAAAGGCACAATGCCGACTTTAGTTCAAGAAAACTGACTCTTCTTACTGTCTATGTTTTGAACCATTCCTGTGACACTAGTTATAGATTCTGCTGCTTCACTTCAGGTTTACTGTATCCTTCTGACCTTCTTATTGACGATGAAGCACAGAGATTGCATCGGAGTAAAATACAAATGATACAATGCCGACTTAAGTAGAAGAAAACTGACTCTTCTTACTGTCTATGTTTTGAACCATTCCTGTGACACTAGTTATGGATTCCGATGCTTCACTTCAGGTTCACTGTATCCCTCTGACCTTCTTATTGACGATCAAACACTATAATTGCATCGGAACTAAATACAAAAGGCACAATGCCGACTTAAGTACAAGAAAACTGACTCTTCTTAGTGTCTATGGTTTAAACCATTCCTGTGACACTAGTTATAGATTCCGATGCTTCACTTCAGGTGTACTGTATCCCTCTGACCTTCTTATTGACGACGAAACATAGAAATTGCATCGGAATGAAATTGAAAAGGAACAATGCCGACTTAGGTACAAGAAAACTGACTCTTCTTACTGTCTTTGTTTTGAACCATTGCTGTGGCACTAGTTATAGATTCCGATGCTTCACTTCTGGTTCACTGATTCCCTCTGACGTTCTTATTGACGATGAAACACAGAAATTGCATTGGAATTAAATACAAAAGGCACAACGCCGACTTAAGTACTAGAAAACTGACTCTTCTTACAGTGTATGATTTGAACCATTCCTGTGACACTAGTTTAAGATTCCAATGCTTCACTTCAGGTGTACTGTATCCCTCTGACCTTCTTATTGACGACGAAACATAGAAATTGCATCGGAATGAAATAGAAAAGGAACAATGCCGACTTAGGTACAGGAAAACTGACTCTTCTTACTGTCTTTGCTTTGAACCATTGCTGTGACACTAGTTATAGATTCCGATGCTTCACTTCAGGTTTACTGTATCCCTCTGACCTTCTTATTGACGATGAAACACAGAAATTGCATCGGAATTAAATACAAAAGGCACAATTCCGACTTAAGTACAAGAAATCTGACTCTTCTTACTGTCTATGTTTTCAACCATTCCTGTGACACTAGATATAGATTCCGATGCTTCACTTCAGGTTTTCTATATCCCTCTGACCTTCTTATTGACGATGAAACGCAGAAATCGCATCGGAATTAAATACAAAAAGCACAATGCCGACTTAAGTACAAGAAAACTGACTCTTCTTACTGTCTATGTTTTGAACCATTCCTGTGACACTAGTTATAGATTCCGATGCTTCACTTCCGGTTTACTGTATAACTCTGACCTTCTTATTGACGATGAAACACAGATATTGCATCGGAATTAAATACAAAAGGCACAATGCCGACTTAAGTACAAGAAAACTGACTCTTCTTACTGTCTATGTTTTGAACCATTTATGTGACAGTAGTCATAGATTCCGATGCTACACTTCAGGTTTACTGTATCCCTCTGACCTTCTTATTGACGATGAAACACAGAAATAGCTTCGGAATTAAATACAAAAGGCACAATGCCGACATAAGTACAAGAAAACTGACTCTTCTTACTGTCTACGCTTGAACCATTCCTGTGACACTAGTTATAGATTCCGATGCTTCACTTCAGGTTTACTGTATCCCTCTGACCTTCTTATTGACGATGAAACACAGAAATTGCATCGGAATTAAATACAAAAGGCGCAATGCATACTTTAGTACAAGAAAACTGACTCTTCTTACTGTCTATGTTTTGAACCATTCCTGTGACACTAGTTATAGATTCTGCTGCTTCACTTCAGGTTTACTGTATCCCACTGACCTTCTTATTGACGATGAAACACAGAGATTGCATCGGAGTAAAATACAAATGGCACAATGCCGACTTAAGTAGAAGAAAACTGACTCTTCTTACTGTCTATGTTTTGAACCATTCCTGTGACACTAGTTATAGATTCCGATGCATCACTTCAGGTTCACTGTATCCCTCTGACCTTCTTATTGACGATCAAACACTATAATTGCATCGGAATTAAATACAAAAGGCACAATGCCGACTTAAGTACAAGAAACCTGACTCTTCTTAGTGTCTATGATTTAAACCATTCCTGTGACACTAGTTATAGATTCCAATGCTTCACTTCAGGTTCACTGATTCCATCTGACGTTCTTATTGACGATGAAACACAGAAATTGCATCGGAATTAAATGAAAAAGGCACAATGCCGACTTATGTACAAGAAAACTGACTCATCTTACTGTCTATGTTTGCACCATTCATGTGACACTAGTTATAGATTCCGATGCGTCACTTCAGGTTTACTGTATCCCTCTGACCTTCTTATTGACGATGAAACACAGAAATTGCATCGGAATTAAATACAAAAGGCACAATGCCGACTTAAGTACAAGAAAACTGACTCTTCTTACTGTCTATTATTGATCAATTCCTGTGACACTAGTTATTGATTCCGATGCTTCACTTCAGGTTTACTGTATCCCTCTGACCTTCTTACTGACGATGATTCCCAGAAATTTCATCGGAATTAAATACAAAAGGCGCAATGTCGACATAAGTACAAGAAAACTGACTCTTCTTACTGTCTATGATTTGAACCATTTCTGTGACACTAGTTATAGATTCTGCTGCTTCACTTCAGTTTTACTGTATCCCTCTGACCTTCTTATTGACGATGAAACACAGAAAGTGCAACGGAATTAAATACAAAAGGCTCAATGCCGACTTAAGTACAAGAAAACTGACTCTTCTTACTGTCTATGCTTTGAACCATTCCTGTGACACTAGGAATAGATTCCGATGCTTCACTTCAGAATTACTGTATCCGTCTGACCTTCTTATTGACGATGAAACACAGAAATGGCATCGGAATTAAATACAAAAGGCACAATGCCGACTTAAGTACAAGAAAACTGATTCTTCTTACTGTCTATGTTTTGAACCATTCCTGTGACAGTAGTCGTAGATTCCGATGCTACACTTCAGGTTTACTGTATCCCTCTGACCTTCTTATTGACGTTGAAACACAGAAATTGCTTCGGAATTAAATAGAAAAGGCTCAATGCCGACTTAAGTACAAGAAAACTGACTCTTCTTACTGTCTATGCTTTGAACCATTCCTGTGACACTAGGAATAGATTCCGATGCTTCACTTCAGGTTTACTGTATCCCTCTGACCTTCTTATTGACGATGAAACACAGAAATAGCATCGGAATTAAATACAAAAGGCACAATGCCGACTTAAGTACAAGAAAACTGACTCTTCTTACTGGCTATGTTTTGAACCATTCCTGTGACAGTAGTCATAGATTCCGATGCTACACTTCAGGTTTACTGTATCCCTCTGACCTTCTGATTGACGATGAAACACAGAAATTGCTTCGGAATTAAATACAAAAGGCACAATGCCGACTTAAGTACAAGAAAACTGACTCTTCTTACTGTCTACGCTTGAACCATTCCTGTGACACTAGTTATAGATTCCGATGCTTCACTTCAGGTTTACTGTATCCCTCTGACCTTCTTATTGACGATGAAACACAGAAATTGCATCGGAATTAAATACAAAAGGCACATTGCCGACTTTAGTTCAAGAAAACTGACTCTTCTTACTGTCTATGTTTTGAACCATTCCTGTGACACTAGTTATAGATTCTGCTGCTTCACTTCAGGTTTACTGTATCCGTCTGACCTTCTTATTGACGATGAAGCACAGAGATTGCATCGGAGTAAAATACAAATGGCACAATGCCGACTTAAGTAGAAGAAAACTGACTCTTCTTACTGTCTATGTTTTGAACCATTCCTGTGACACTAGTTATGGATTCCGATGCTTCCCTTCAGGTTCACTGTATCCCTCTGACCTTCTTATTGACGATCAAACACTATAATTGCATCGGAACTAAATACAAAAGGCACAATGCCGACTTAAGTACAAGAAAACTGACTCTTCTTAGTGTCTATGGTTTAAACCATTCCTGTGACACTAGTTACAGATTCCGATGCTTCACTTCAGGTGTACTGTATCCCTCTGACCTTCTTATTGACGACGAAACATAGAAATTGCATCGGAATGAAATAGAAAAGGAACAATGCCGACTTAGGTACAAGAAAACTGACTCTTCTTACTGTCTTTGTTTTGAACCATTGCTGTGACACTAGTTATAGATTCCGATGCTTCACTTCAGGTTCACTGATTCCCTCTGACGTTCTTATTGACGATGAAACACAGAAATTGCATTGGAATTAAATACAAAAGGCACAACGCCGAGTTAAGTACTAGAAAACTGACTCTTCTTACAGTGTATGATTTGAACCATTCCTGTGACACTAGTTTAAGATTCCAATGCTTCACTTCAGGTGTACTGTATCCCTCTGACCTTCTTATTGACGACGAAACATAGAAATTGCATCGGAATGAAATAGAAAAGGAACAATGCCGACTTAGGTACAAGAAAACTGACTCTTCTTACTGTCTTTGTTTTGAACCATTGCTGTGACACTAGTTATAGATTCCGATGCTTCACTTCAGGTTTACTGTATCCCTCTGACCTTCTTATTGACGATGAAACACAGAAATTGCATCGGAATTAAATACAAATGGCACAATTCCGAAATAAGTACAAGAAATCTGACTCTTCTTACTGTCTATGTTTTCAACCATTCCTGTGACACTAGATATAGATTCCGATGCTTCACTTCAGGTTTTCTATATCCCTCTGACCTTCTTATTGACGATGAAACACAGAAATTGCATCGGAATTAAATACAAAAGGCACAATGCCGACTTAAGTACAAGAAAACTGACTCTTCTTACTGTCTATTATTGATCAATTCCTGTGACACTAGTTATTGATTCCGATGCTTCACTTTAGGTTTACTGTATCCCTCTGACCTTCTTACTGACGATGATTCACAGAAATTTCATCGGAATTAAATACAAAAGGCGCAATGTCGACATAAGTACAAGAAAACTGACTCTTCTTACTGTCTATGATTTGAACCATTCCTGTGACACTAGTTATAGATTCTGCTGCTTCACTTCAGTTTTACTGTATCCCTCTGACCTTCTTATTGACGATGAAACACAGAAAGTGCAACGGAATTAAATACAAAAGGCTCAATGCCGACTTAAGTACAAGAAAAGTGACTCTTCTTACTGTCTATGCTTCGAACCATTCCTGTGACACTAGGAATAGATTCCGATGCTTCACTTCAGGTTTACTGTATCCGTCTGACCTTCTTATTGACGATGAAACACAGAAATGGCATCGGAATTAAATACAAAAGGCACAATGCCGACTTAAGTACAAGAAAACTGATTCTTCTTACTGTCTATGTTTTGAACCATTCCTGTGACAGTAGTCATAGATTCCGATGCTACACTTCAGGTTTACTGTATCCCTCTGACCTTCTTATTGACGATGAAACACAGAAATTGCTTCGGAATTAAATAGAAAAGGCTCAATGCCGACTTAAGTACAAGAAAACTGACTCTTCTTACTGTCTATGCTTTGAACCATTCCTGTGACACTAGGAATAGATTCCGATGCTTCACTTCAGGTTTACTGTATCCCTCTGACCTTCTTATTGACGATGAAACACAGAAATTGCATCGGAATTAAATACAAAAGGCACAATGCCGACTTAAGTACAAGAAAACTGACTCTTCTTACTGGCTATGTTTTGAACCATTCCTGTGACAGTAGTCATAGATTCCGATGCTACACTTCAGGTTTACTGTATCCCTCTGACCTTCTGATTGACGATGAAACACAGAAATTGCTTCGGAATTAAATACAAAAGGCACAATGCCGACTTAAGTACAAGAAAACTGACTCTTCTTACTGTCTACGCTTGAACCATTCCTGTGACACTAGTTATAGATTCCGATGCTTCACTTCAGGTTTACTGTATCCCTCTGACCTTCTTATTGACGATGAAACACAGAAATTGCATCGGAATTAAATACAAAAGGCACAATGCCGACTTTAGTTCAAGAAAACTGACTTTTCTTACTGTCTATGTTTTGAACCATTCCTGTGACACTAGTTATAGGTTCTGCTGCTTCACTTCAGGTTTACTGTATCCGTCTGACCTTCTTATTGACGATGAAGCACAGAGATTGCATCGGAGTAAAATACAAATGGCACAATGCCGACTTAAGTAGAAGAAAACTGACTCTTCTTACTGTCTATGTTTTGAACCATTCCTGTGACACTAGTTATGGATTCCGATGCTTCACTTCAGGTTCACTGTATCCCTCTGACCTTCTTATTGACGATCAAACACTATAATTGCATCGGAACTAAATACAAAAGGCACAATGCCGACTTAAGTACAAGAAAACTGACTCTTCTTAGTGTCTATGGTTTAAACCATTCCTGTGACACTAGTTATAGATTCCGATGCTTCACTTCAGGCGTACTGTATCCCTCTGACCTTCTTATTGACGACGAAACATAGAAATTGCATCGGAATGAAATAGAAAAGGAACAATGCCGACTTAGGTACAAGAAAACTGACTCTTCTTACTGTCTTTGTTTTGAACCATTGCTGTGACACTAGTTATAGATTCCGATGCTTCACTTCAGGTTCACTGATTCCCTCTGACGTTCTTATTGACGATGAAACACAGAAATTGCATTGGAATTAAATACAAAAGGCACAACGCCGAGTTAAGTACTAGAAAACTGACTCTTCTTACAGTGTATGATTTGAACCATTCCTGTGACACTAGTTTAAGATTCCAATGCTTCACTTCAGGTGTACTGTATCCCTCTGACCTTCTTATTGACGACGAAACATAGAAATTGCATCGGAATGAAATAGAAAAGGAACAATGCCGACTTAGGTACAAGAAAACTGACTCTTCTTACTGTCTTTGTTTTGAACCATTGCTGTGACACTAGTTATAGATTCCGCTGCTTCACTTCAGGTTTACTGTATCCCTCTGACCTTCTTATTGACGATGAAACACAGAAATTGCATCGGAATTAAATACAAAAGGCACAATTCCGAATTAAGTACAAGAAATCTGACTCTTCTTACTGTCTATGTTTTCAACCATTCCTGTGACACTAGATATAGATTCCGATGCTTCACTTCAGGTTTTCTATATCCCTCTGACCTTCTTATTGACGGTGAAACGCAGAAATCGCATCGGAATTAAATACAAAAAGCACAATGCCGACTTAAGTACAAGAAAACTGACTCTTCTTACTGTCTATGTTTTGAACCATTCCTGTGACACTAGTTATAGATTCCGATGCTTCACTTCCGGTTTACTGTATAACTCTGACCTTCTTATTGACGATGAAACACAGATATTGCATCGGAATAAAATACAAAAGGCACAATGCCGACTTAAGTACAAGAAAACTGACTCTTCTTACTGTCTATGTTTTGAACCATTCCTGTGACAGTAGTCATAGATTCCGATGCTACACTTCAGGTTTACTGTATCCCTCTGACCTTCTTATTGACGATGAAACACAGAAATAGCTTCGGAATTAAATACAAAAGGCACAATGCCGACATAAGTACAAGAAAACTGACTCTTCTTACGGTCTACGCTTGAACCATTCCTGTGACACTAGTTATAGATTCCGATGCTTCACTTCAGGTTTACTGTATCCCTCTGACCTTCTTATTGACGATGAAACACAGAAATTGCATCGGAATTAAATACAAAAGGCGCAATGCATACTTTAGTACAAGAAACTGACTCTTCTTACTGTCTATGTTTTGAACCATTCCTGTGACACTAGTTATAGATTCTGCTGCTTCACTTCAGGTTTACTGTATCCCTCTGACCTTCTTATTGACGACGAAACATAGAAATTGCATCGGAATGAAATAGAAAAGGAACAATGCCGACATAGGTACAAGAAAACTGACTCTTCTTACTGTCTTTGTTTTGAACCATTCCTGTGACACTAGTTATAGATTCCGATGCTTCACTTCAGGTTCACTGTATCCCTCTGACCTTCTTATTGACGATCAAACACTATAATTGCATCGGAATTAAATACAAAAGGCACAATGCCGACTTAAGTACAAGAAACCTGACTCTTCTTAGTGTCTATGATTTAAACCATTTCTGTGACACTAGTTATAGATTCCAATGCTTCACTTCAGGTTCACTGATTCCCTCTGACGTTCTTATTGACGATGAAACACAGAAATTGCATTGGAATTAAATACAAAAGGCACAACGCCGACTTAAGTACAAGAAAACTGACTCTTCTTACTGTGTATGATTTGAACCATTCCTGTGACACGAGTTTAAGATTCCAATGCTTCACTTCAGGTATACTGTATCCCTCTGACCTTCTTATTGACGATGAAACATAGAAATTGCATCGGAATGAAATAGAAAAGGAACAATGCCGACATAGGTACAAGAAACTGACTCTTCTTACTGTCTTTGTTTTGAACCATTGCTGTGACACTAGTAATAGATTCCGATGCTTCACTTCAGGTTTACTGTATCCCTCTGACCTTCTTATTGACGATGAAACACAGAAATTGCATCGGAATTAAATACAAAAGGCACAATTCCGACTGAAGTACAAGAAATCTGACTCTTCTTACTGTCTATGTTTTCAACCATTCCTGTGACACTAGATATAGATTCCGAAGATTCACTTCAGGTTTTCTATATCCGTCTGACCTTCTTATTGACGATGAAACGCAGAAATCGCATCGGAATTAAATACAAAAAGCACAATGCCGACTTAAGTACAAGAAAACTGACTCTTGTTACTGTCAATGTTTTGAACCATTCCTGTGACACTAGTTATAGATTCCGATGCTTCACTTCAGGTTTACTGTATCCATCAGACCATCTTATTGACGATGAAACACAGAAATTGCATCGGAATTAAATGAAAAAGGCACAATGCCGACTTATGTACAAGAAAACTGACTCTTCTTACTGTCTATGTTTGCACCATTCATGTGACACTAGTTATAGATTCCGATGCGTCACTTCAGGTTTACTGTATCCCTCTGACCTTCTTATTGACGATGAAACACAGAAATTGCATCGGAATTAAATACAAAAGGCACAATGCCGACTTAAGTACAAGAAAACTGACTCTTCTTACTGTCTATTATTGATCAATTCCTGTGACACTAGTTATTGATTCCGATGCTTCACTTCAGGTTTACTGTATCCCTCTGACCTTCTTACTGACGATGATTCACCGAAATTTCATCGGAATTAAATACAAAAGGCGCAATGTCGACATAAGTACAAGAAAACTGACTCTTCTTACTGTCTATGATTTGAACCATTCCTGTGACACTAGTTATAGATTCTGCTGCTTCACTTCAGTTTTACTGTATCCCTCTGACCTTCTTATTGACGATGAAACACAGAAAGTGCATCGGAATTAAATACAAAAGGCTCAATGCCGACTTAAGTACAAGAAAACTGACTCTTCTTACTGTCTATGCTTTGAACCATTCCTGTGACACTAGGAATAGATTCCGATGCTTCACTTCAGGTTTACTGTATCCCTCTGACCTTCTTATTGACGATGAAACACAGAAATGGCATCGGAATTAAATACAAAAGGCACAATGCCGACTTAAGTACAAGAAAACTGATTCTTCTTACTGTCTATGTTTTGAACCATTCCTGTGACAGTAGTCATAGATTCCGACGCTACACTTCAGGTTTACTGTATCCCTCTGACCTTCTTATTGACGATGAAACACAGAAATTGCTTCGGAATTAAATAGAAAAGGCTCAATGCCGACTTAAGTACAAGAAAACTGACTCTTCTTACTGTCTATGCTTTGAACCATTCCTGTGACACTAGGAATAGATTCCGATGCTTCACATCAGGTTTACTGTATGCCTCTGACCTTCTTATTGACGATGAAACACAGAAATTGCATCGGAATTAAATACAAAAGGCACAATGCCGACTTAAGTACAAGAAAACTGACTCTTCTTACTGGCTATGTTTTGAACCATTCCTGTGACAGTAGTCATAGATTCCGATGCTACACTTCAGGTTTACTGTATCCCTCTGACCTTCTGAATGACGATGAAACACAGAAATTGCTTCGGAATTAAATACAAAAGGCACAATGCCGACTTAAGTACAAGAAAACTGACTCTTCTTACTGTCTACGCTTGAACCATTCCTGTGACACTAGTTATAGATTCCGATGCTTCACTTCAGGTTTACTGTATCCCTCTGACCTTCTTATTGACGATGAAGCACAGAGATTGCATCGGAGTAAAATACAAATGGCACAATGCCGACTTAAGTAGAAGAAAACTGACTCTTCTTACTGTCTATGTTTTGAACCATTCCTGTGACACTAGTTATGGATTCCGATGCTTCACTTCAGGTTCACTGTATCCCTCAGACCTTCTTATTGACGATCAAACACTATAATTGCATCGGAACTAAATACAAAAGGCACAATGCCGACTTAAGTACAAGAAAACTGACTCTTCTTAGTGTCTATGGTTTAAACCATTCCTGTGACACTAGTTATAGATTCCGATGCTTCACTTCAGGTGTACTGTATCCCTCTGACCTTCTTATTGACGACGAAACATAGAAATTGCATCGGAATGAAATAGAAAAGGAACAATGCCGACTTAGGTACAAGAAAACTGACTCTTCTTACTGTCTTTGTTTTGAACCATTGCTGTGACACTAGTTATAGATTCCGATGCTTCACTTCAGGTTCACTGATTCCCTCTGACGTTCTTATTGACGATGAAACACAGAAATTGCATTGGAATTAAATACAAAAGGCACAACGCCGAGTTAAGTACTAGAAAACTGACTCTTCTTACAGTGTATGATTTGAACCATTCCTGTGACACTAGTTTAAGATTCCAATGCTTCACTTCAGGTGTACTGTATCCCTCTGACCTTCTTATTGACGACGAAACATAGAAATTGCATCGGAATGAAATAGAAAAGGAACAATGCCGACTTAGGTACAAGAAAACTGACTCTTCTTACTGTCTTTGTTTTGAACCATTGCTGTGACACTAGTTATAGATTCCGATGCTTCACTTCAGGTTTACTGTATCCCTCTGACCTTCTTATTGACGATGAAACACAGAAATTGCATCGGAATTAAATACAAAAGGCACAATTCCGAATTAAGTACAAGAAATCTGACTCTTCTTACTGTCTATGTTTTCAACCATTCCTGTGACACTAGATATAGATTCCGATGCTTCACTTCAGGTTTTCTATATCCCTCTGACCTTCTTATTGACGATGAAACGCAGAAATCGCATCGGAATTAAATACAAAAAGCACAATGCCGACTTAAGTACAAGAAAACTGACTCTTCTTACTGTCTATGTTTTGAACCATTCCTGTGACACTAGTTACAGATTCCGATGCGTCACTTCAGGTTTACTGTATCCCTCTGACCTTCTTATTGACGATGAAACACAGAAATTGCATCGGAATTAAATACAAAAGGCACAATGCCGACTTAAGTACAAGAAAACTGACTCTTCTTACTGTCTATTATTGATCAATTCCTGTGACACTAGTTATTGATTCCGATGCTTCACTTCAGGTTTACTGTATCCCTCTGACCTTCTTACTGACGATGATTCACCGAAATTTCTTCGGAATTAAATACAAAAGGCGCAATGTCGACATAAGTACAAGAAAACTGACTCTTCTTACTGTCTATGATTTGAACCATTCCTGTGACACTAGTTATAGATTCTGCTGCTTCACTTCAGTTTTACTGTATCCCTCTGACCTTCTTATTGACGATGAAACACAGAAAGTGCATCGGAATTAAATACAAAAGGCTCAATGCCGACTTAAGTACAAGAAAACTGACTCTTCTTACTGTCTATGCTTTGAACCATTCCTGTGACACTAGGAATAGATTCCGATGCTTCACTTCAGTTTTACTGTATCCCTCTGACCTTCTTATTGACGATGAAACACAGAAATGGCATCGGAATTAAATACAAAAGGCACAATGCCGACTTAAGTACAAGAAAACTGATTCTTCTTACTGTCTATGTTTTGAACCATTCCTGTGACAGTAGTCATAGATTCCGACGCTACACTTCAGGTTTACTGTATCCCTCTGACCTTCTTATTGACGATGAAACACAGAAATTGCTTCGGAATTAAATAGAAAAGGCTCAATGCCGACTTAAGTACAAGAAAACTGACTCTTCTTACTGTCTATGCTTTGAACCATTCCTGTGACACTAGGAATAGATTCCGATGCTTCACATCAGGTTTACTGTATGCCTCTGACCTTCTTATTGACGATGAAACACAGAAATTGCATCGGAATTAAATACAAAAGGCACAATGCCGACTTAAGTACAAGAAAACTGACTCTTCTTACTGGCTATGTTTTGAACCATTCCTGTGACAGTAGTCATAGATTCCGATGCTACACTTCAGGTTTACTGTATCCCTCTGACCTTCTGATTGACGATGAAACACAGAAATTGCTTCGGAATTAAATACAAAAGGCACAATGCCGACTTAAGTACAAGAAAACTGACTCTTCTTACTGTCTACGCTTGAACCATTCCTGTGACACTAGTTATAGATTCCGATGCTTCACTTCAGGTTTACTGTATCCCTCTGACCTTCTTATTGACGATGAAACACAGAAATTGCATCGGAATTAAATACAAAAGGCACAATGCCGACTTTAGTTCAAGAAAACTGACTCTTCTTACTGTCTATGTTTTGAACCATTCCTGTGACACTAGTTATAGATTCTGCTGCTTCACTTCAGGTTTACTGGATCCCTCTGACCTTCTTATTGACGATGAAGCACAGAGATTGCATTGGAGTAAAATACAAATGGCACAATGCCGACTTAAGTAGAAGAAAACTGACTCTTCTTACTGTCTATGTTTTGAACCATTCCTGTGACACTAGTTATGGATTCCGATGCTTCACTTCAGGTTCACTGTATCCCTCAGACCTTCTTATTGACGATCAAACACTATAATTGCATCGGAACTAAATACAAAAGGCACAATGCCGACTTAAGTACAAGAAAACTGACTCTTCTTAGTGTCTATGGTTTAAACCATTCCTGTGACACTAGTTATAGATTCCGATGCTTCACTTCAGGTGTACTGTATCCCTCTGACCTTCTTATTGACGACGAAACATAGAAATTGCATCGGAATGAAATAGAAAAGGAACAATGCCGACTTAGGTACAAGAAAACTGACTCTTCTTACTGTCTTTGTTTTGAACCATTGCTGTGACACTAGTTATAGATTCCGATGCTTCACTTCAGGTTCACTGATTCCCTCCGACGTTCTTATTGACGATGAAACACAGAAATTGCATTGGAATTAAATACAAAAGGCACAACGCCGACTTAAGTACTAGAAAACTGACTCTTCTTACAGTGTATGATTTGAACCATTCCTGTGACACTAGTTTAAGATTCCAATGCTTCACTTCAGGTGTACTGTATCCCTCTGACCTTCTTATTGACGACGAAACATAGAAATTGCATCAGAATGAAATAGAAAAGGAACAATGCCGACTTAGGTACAAGAAAACTGACTCTTCTTACTGTCTTTGTTTTGAACCATTGCTGTGACACTAGTTATAGATTCCGATGCTTCACTTCAGGTTTACTGTATCCCTCTGACCTTCTTATTGACGATGAAACACAGAAATTGCATCGGAATTAAATACAAAAGGCACAATTCCGACTTAAGTACAAGAAATCTGACTCTTCTTACTGTCTATGTTTTCAACCATTCCTGTGACACTAGATATAGATTCCGATGCTTCACTTCAGGTTTTCTATATCCCTCTGACCTTCTTATTGACGATGAAACGCAGAAATCGCATCGGAATTAAATACAAAAAGCACAATGCCGACTTAAGTACAAGAAAACTGACTCTTCTTACTGTCTATGTTTTGAACCATTCCTGTGACACTAGTTATAGATTCCGATGCTTCACTTCCGGTTTACTGTATAACTCTGACCTTCTTATTGACGATGAAACACAGATATTGCATCGGAATTAAATACAAAAGGCACAATGCCGACTTAAGTACAAGAAAACTGACTCTTCTTACTGTCTATGTTTTGAACCATTCCTGTGACAGTAGTCATAGATTCCGATGCTACACTTCAGGTTTACTGTATCCCACTGACCTTCTTATTGACGATGAAACACAGAAATAGCTTCGGAATTAAATACAAAAGGCACAATGCCGACATAAGTACAAGAAAACTGACTCTTCTTACTGTCTACGCTTGAACCATTCCTGTGACACTAGTTATAGATTCCGATGCTTCACTTTAGGTTTACTGTATCCCTCTGACCTTCTTATTGACGATGAAACACAGAAATTGCATCGGAATTAAATACAAAAGGCGCAATGCATACTTTAGTACAAGAAACTGACTCTTCTTACTGTCTATGTTTTGAACCATTCCTGTGACACTAGTTATAGATTCTGCTGCTTCACTTCAGGTTTACTGTATCCTCTGACCTTCTTATTGACGATGAAACACAGAGATTGCATCGGAGTAAAATACAAATGGCACAATGCCGACTTAAGTAGGAGAAAACTGACTCTTCTTACTGTCTATGTTTTGAACCATTCCTGTGACACTAGTTATAGATTCCGATGCTTCACTTCAGGTCCACTGTATCCCTCTGACCTTCTTATTGACGATCAAACACTATAATTGCATCGGAATTAAATACAAAAGGCACAATGCCGACTTAAGTACAAGAAACCTGACTCTTCTTAGTGTCTATGATTTAAACCATTCCTGTGACACTAGTTATAGATTCCAATGCTTCACTTCAGGTTCACTGATTCCCTCTGACGTTCTTATTGACGATGAAACACAGAAATTGCATTGGAATTAAATACAAAAGGCACAACGCCGACTTAAGTACAAGGAAACTGACTCTTCTTACTGTGTATGATTTGAACCATTCCTGTGACACTAGTTTAAGATTCCAATGCTTCACTTCAGGTATACTGTATCCCTCTGACCTTCTTATTGACGATGAAACATAGAAATTGCATCGGAATGAAATAGAAAAGGAACAATGACGACTTAGGTACAAGAAACTGACTCTTCTTACTGTCTTTGTTTTGAACCATTGCTGTGACACTAGTAATAGATTCCGATGCTTCACTTCAGGTTTACTGTATCCCTCTGACCTTCTTATTGACGATGAAACACAGAAATTGCATCGGAATTAAATACAAAAGGCACAATTCCGACTTAAGTACAAGAAATCTGACTCTTCTTACTGTCTATGTTTTCAACCATTCCTGTGACACTAGATATAGATTCCGAAGATTCACTTCAGGTTTTCTATATCCGTCTGACCTTCTTATTGACGATGAAACGCAGAAATCGCATCGGAATTAAACACAAAAAGCACAATGCCGACTTAAGTACAAGAAAACTGACTCTTGATACTGTCTATGTTTTGAACCATTCCTGTGACACTAGTTATAGATTCCGATGCTTCACTTCAGGTTTACTGTATCCATCAGACCATCTTATTGACGATGAAACACAGAAATTGCATCGGAATTAAATGAAAAAGGCACAATGCCGACTTATGTACAAGAAAACTGACTCTTCTTACTGTCTATGTTTGCACCATTCATGTGACACTAGTTATAGATTCCGATGCGTCACTTCAGGTTTACTGTATCCCTCTGACCTTCTTATTGACGATGAAACACAGAAAATGCATCGGAATTAAATACAAAAGGCACAATGCCGACTTAAGTACAAGAAAACTGACTCTCCTTACTGTCTATTATTGATCAATTCCTGTGACACTAGTTATTGATTCCGATGCTTCACTTCAGGTTTACTGTATCCCTCTGACCTTCTTACTGACGATGATTCACAGAAATTTCATCGGAATTAAATACAAAAGGCGCAATGTCGACATAAGTACAAGAAAACTGACTCCCCTTACTGTCTATGTTTTGAACCATTCCTGTGACACTAGTTATAGATTCCGATATTTCACTTCAGCTTTACTGTATCCCTCTGGCCTTCGTATTGACGATGAAACACTGAAATTGCATCGGAATTAAATGCAAAAGCCACAACGCCGACTTAAGTACAAGAAAACTTACCCTTCTTACTGTCTATGTTTTGAACCATTCCTGTGACACTAGTTATAGATTCCGATGCTTCACTTCAGGTATACTGTATCCCTCTGACCTTCTTATTGACGATGAAACACAGAAATTGCATCGGAATTAAGTACAAAAGGCACAACTCCGTCTTAAGTACAAGATAACTGACTCTTCTTACTGTCAATGTTTGAAACACTCATGTGACACTAGTTCTAGATTCCGATGCTTCACTTCAGGTTTACTGTATCCCTCTGACCTTCTTATTGACGATGAAACACAGAAATTGCATCGGAATTAAATAC
Source organism: Schistocerca americana (assembly GCF_021461395.2). Classification (NCBI taxonomy): domain Eukaryota; kingdom Metazoa; phylum Arthropoda; class Insecta; order Orthoptera; family Acrididae; genus Schistocerca; species Schistocerca americana. Next base: position 2,595,867 of record NW_025726247.1, read on the forward strand.
AAAATGCACAATTCCGAGTTAAGTACAAGAAATCTGACTCTTCATACTGTCTATGTTTTGAACCATTCCTGTGGCACTAGATATAGATTCCGATGCTTCACTTCAGATTTTCTATATCCCTCTGACATTCTTATTGACGATGACACGCAGAAATCGCATCGGAATTAAATACAAAAAGCACAATGCCGACTTAAGTACAAGAAAACTGACTCTTCTTACTGTCTATGTTTTGAACCATTCCTGTGACTCTAGTTATAGATTCCGATGCTTCACTTCAGGTTTACTTTATCCATCAGACCTTCTTATTGACGATGAAACTCAGAAATTGCATTGGAATGAAATGCAAAAGGCACAATGCCGACTTATGTACAAGAAAACTGACTCTTCTTACTGTCTATGTTTGCACCATTCATGTGACACTAGTTATAGATTCCGATGCGTCACTTCAGGTTTACTGTATCCCTCTGACCTTCTTATTGACGATGAAATACAGAAATTGCATCGGAATTAAATACAAAAGGCACAATGCCGACATAAGTACAAGAAAATTGACTCTTCCTACTGTCTATGATTGAACCATTCCTGTGACACTAGTTATAGATTCCGATTCCTCACTTCAGGTTTACTGTATCCCTCTGAATTTCTTATTGACGATGAAACACAGAAATTGCAACGGAATGAAATAGAAAAGGAACAATGCCGACTTATGCAGAAGAAAACTGACTCTTCTTACTGTCTATGCTTTGAACCATTCCTGTGACGCTAGTTATAGATTCCAATGCTTCACTTTAGGTTTACTGTATCCCTCTGACTTTCTTATTGAAGATAAAACACAGATATTGCATCGGAATTAAATACAAAAGGCACAATGCCGACTTAAGTACAAGAAAACTGACTCTTCTTACTGTCTATGTTTTGAACCATTGCTGTGACAGTAGTTATTGATTCCGATGCTTCACTTCAGGTTTACTGTATCCCTCTGAGCTTCTTATTGACGATGAATCACAGAAATTGCATCGGAATTAAATACAAAAGGCACAATGCCGACTTAAGTACAAGAAAACTGACTCTTCTTACTGTCTATGCTTTGAACCATTCCTGTGACGCTAGTTATAGATTCCAATGCTTCACTTCAGGTTTACTGTATCCCTCTGACCTTCTTATTGAAGATGAAACACAAATATTGCATCGGAATTAAATACAAAAGGCACAATGCCGACTTAAGTACAAGAAAACTGACTCTTCTTACTGTCTATGTTTTGAACCATTGCTGTGACACTAGTTATTGATTCCGATGCTTCACTTCAGGTTTACTGTATCCCTCTGACCTTCTTATTGACGATGAAACACAGGAATTGCATCGGAATTGAATACAAAAGGCACAGCGACGACCTAAGTACAAGAAAACTCTTCCTACTGTCTATGTTTTGAACCATTCATGTGACACTAGTTATAGCTTCCGATGCTTCACCTCAGGTTTACTGTATCCATCAGACCTTCTTATTGACGATGAAACACAGAAATTGCATCGGAATGAAATACAAAAGGCACAATTCCGACTTAAGTACAAGAAAACTGACTCTTCTTACTGTCTATGATTGAACCATTCCTGTGACACTAGTTATAGAATCCGATGCTTCACTTCAGGTTTACTGTATCCCTCTGACCTTCATATTGACGATGAAACACAGAAAATGCATCGGAATTAAATACAAAAGGCACAATGCCGACTTAAGTACAAGAAAACTGACTCTTCTTACTGTCTATGTTTTGAACCATTCCTGTGACACTAGTTATAGATTCCGATGCCTCACTTCAGGTTAACTGTATCCCTCTGACCTTCATATTGACGATGAAACACAGAAAATGCATCGGAATTAAATACAAAAGGCACAATGCCGACTTAAGTACAAGAAAACTGACTCTTCTTACTGTCTATGCTTTGAACCATTCCTGTGACGCTAGTTATAGATTCCAATGCTTCACTTCAGGTTTACTGTATCCCTCTGACCTTCTTATTGAAGATGAAACACAAATATTGCATCGGAATTAAATACAAAAGGCACAATGCCGACTTAAGTACAAGAAAACTGACTCTTCTTACTGTCTATGTTTTGAACCATTGCTGTGACACTAGTTATTGATTCCGATGCTTCACTTCAGGTTTACTGTATCCCTCTGACCTTCTTATTGACGATGAAACACAGGAATTGCATCGGAATTGAATACAAAAGGCACAGCGACGACCTAAGTACAAGAAAACTCTTCCTACTGTCTATGTTTTGAACCATTCATGTGACACTAGTTATAGCTTCCGATGCTTCACCTCAGTTTTACTGTATCCATCAGACCTTCTTATTGACGATGAAACACAGAAATTGCATCGGAATGAAATACAAAAGGCACAATTCCGACTTAAGTACAAGAAAACTGACTCTTCTTACTGTCTATGATTGAACCATTCCTGTGACACTAGTTATAGAATCCGATGCTTCACTTCAGGTTTACTGTTTCCCTCTGACCTTCATATTGACGATGAAACACAGAAAATGCATCGGAATTAAATACAAAAGGCACAATGCCGACTTAAGTACAAGAAAACTGACTCTTCTTACTGTCTATGTTTTGAACCATTCCTGTGACACTAGTTATAGATTCCAATGCTTCACTTCAGGTTTACTGTATCCCTCTGACCTTCTTATTGGCGATGAAACACAGAACTTGCATCGGAGTTAAATACAAAAGGCACAATGGCGATTTAAGTACAAGAAAACTGACTCCTCTTACTGTCTATGCTTTGAACCATTCCTGTGACACTAGTTATAGATTCCGATGCTTCACTTCATTTTTACTGTATCCCTCTGACCTTCTTATTGACGATGAAACACAGAAATTGCATCGGAATTAAATAGAAAAGTCACAATGCCGACTTAAGTACAAGAAAACTGACTCTTCTTATTGTCAATGCTTTGAACCATTCCTGTGACACTAGTTATAGATTCCGATGCTTCACGTCTTGTCTACTGTATCCCTCTGACCTTCTTATTGACGATGAAACACAGAAATTTCATCGGAATTAAATACAAAAGGCACAATGCCGACTTAAGTACAAGATAACTGACTCTTCTTACTGACTGTGTTTTGAACCATTCCTGTGACACTAGTTATAGATTCGGATTCTTGACTTCATGTTTACTGTATCCCTCTGACCATCTTATTGACGATGAAACACAGAAACTGCATCGGAATTAAATACAAAATGCACAATGCCGACTTAAGTACAAGAAAACTGACTCTTCTTACTGTCTAAGTTTTGAACCATTCCTGTGACACTAGTTATAGATTTCGATGCTTCACTTCAGCTTTACTGTATCCCTCTGACCTTCTTATTGACGATGAAACACAGAAATTGCATCGGAATTAAATACAAAAGGCCCCACGCCTACTTAAGTACAAGAAAAATGACCCTTCTTACTGTCTATGTTTTGAACCATTCCTGTGACACTAGTTTTAGATTCCGATGCTACACTTCAGGTTTACTGTATCCCTCTGATCTTCTTATTGACGATGAAACACAGAAACTGCATCGGAATTAAATACAAAAGGCACAATGCCGACTTAAGTACAAGAAAACTGACTCTTCTTATTGTCTAAGTTTGAACCATTCCTGTGACACTAGTTATAGATTCCGATGCTTCACTTCAGCTTTACTGTATCCCTCTTACCTTCTTATTGACGATGAAACACAGAAATTGCATCGGAATTAAATACAAAAGGCACAACGCCGACTTAAGTACAAGAGAACTGACCCTTCGTACTGTCTATGTTTTGAACCATTCCTGTGACACTAGTTTTAGATTCCGATGCTTCACCTCAGGTTTACTGTATCCCTCTGACCTTTTTATTGACGATGAAACACAGAAATTGCATCGGAATTAAATACAAAAGGCACAATGCCGACTTAAGTACAAGAAAACTGACTCTTCTTACTGTCTATGTTTTGACCCATTCCTGTGACACTAGTTATAGATTCCGATGCTTCACTTCTGGTTTACTGTATCCCTCTGACATTCTTATTGACGATGAAACACAGAAATTTCATCGGAATTAAATACAAAAGGCACAATGCCGACTTAAGTACAAGAAAACTGACTCTTTCTCCTGTCTACGTTTTGAACCATTCCTTCGACACTAGTTATAGATTCCGATGCTTCACCTCAGGTTTACTGTATCCCTCTGACCTTCTAATTGACGATGAAACACAGAAATTACATCGGAATTAAATACAAAAGGCACAATGCCGACTTAAGTACAAGAAAACTGACTCTTATTGCTGTCTATGTTTTGAACCATTCCTGTGACACTAGTTACAGATTCCGGTGCTTCACTTCAAGTTTACTGTATCCCTCTCACCTCCTTATTGACGATGAAACACAGAAATTGCATCGGAATTAATTACAAAAGGCACAATGCAGACTTCACTACAAGAAAACTGACTCTTCTTACTGACTATGTTTTGAACCATTCCTGTGACACTAGTTTTAGATTCCGATGCTTCACTTCAGGTTTACTGTATCCTTCTAACCTTCTTATTGACGTTGAAACACAGAAACTGCATCGGAATTAAATACAAAAGGCACAAAGACGACTTAAGTACAAGAAAACTGACTCTTCTTATTGTCGAAGTTTTGAACAATTCCTGTGACACTAGTTATAGATTCCGATGCTTCACTTCAGCTTTACTGTATCCCTCTTACCTTCTTATTGACGATGAAACACAGAAATTGCATCGGAATTAAATAGAAAAGTCACAATGCCGACTTAAGTACAAGAAAACTGACTCTTCTTACTGTCAATGCTTTGAACCATTCCTGTGACACTAGTAATAGATTCCCATGCTTCACTTCTGGTTTACTGTATCCCTCTGACCTTCTTATTGACGATGAAACACAGAAATTTCATCGGTATTAAATACAAAAGGCACAATTCCGACTTAAGAACAAGAAAACTGACTCTTCTTACTGTCTATGTTTTGAACCATTCCTTCGACACTAGTTATGGATTCCGATGCTTCACCTCAGGTTTACTGTATCCCTCTGACCTTCTAATTGACGATGAAACACAGAAATTACATCGGAATTATATAGAAAAGGCACAATGCCGACTTAAGTACAAGAAAACTGACTCTTCTTACTGTCTATGTTAAGAACCATTCCTGTGACACTAGTTATAGATTCCGATGCGTCACCTCAGGTTTACTGTATCCCTCTGACCTTCTTATTCACTATAAAACACAGAAATAACAACGGAATTAAATACAAAAGGCACAACGCCGACTTAAGTACAAGAAAACTGACCCTTCTTACTGTCTATGTTTTGAACCATTCCTGTGACACTAGTTTTAGATTCCGATGCTTCACTTCAGGTTTACTGTATCACTCTGACCTTCTTATTGACGATGAAACAAAGATATTGCATCGGAATTAAATACAAAAGGCACAATGCCGACTTAAGTACAAGAAAACTGACTCTTCTTATTGTCTAAGTTTTGAACCATTCCTGTGACACTAGTTATAGATTCCGATGCTTCACTTCAGCTTTACTGTATCCCTCTTACCTTGTTATTGACGATGAAACACAGAAATTGCATCGGAATTAAATAGAAAAGGCACAACGCCGATTTAAGTACAAGAGAACTGACCCTTCTTACTGTCTATGTTTTGAACCATTCCTGTGACACTAGTTTTAGATTCCGATGCTTCACTTCAGGTTTACTGTATCCCTCTCTCCTTTTTATTGACGACGAAACACAGAAATTGCAACCGAATTAAATACAAAAGGCACAATGCCGACTTAAGTACAAGAAAACTGTCTCTTCTTACTGTCTATGTTTTGACCCATTCTTGTGACACTAGTTATAGATTCCGATGATTCACTTCAGGTTTACTGTATCCCTCGGACCTTCTTATTGACGATGAAACACAGAAATTGCATCGGAAATAAATACTAAAGGCAAAATGCCGACTTAAGTACAAGAAAACTGACTCTTCTTACTGTCTATGTTTTGAACCATTCATGTGACACTAATAATAGATTCCGATGCTTCACTTCAGGTTTACTGTATCCCTCTGACCTTCTGATTGTCGATGAAACACAGAAATTGCATCGGAATGAAATAGAAAAGGAACAATGCCGACTTAGGTACATGAAAACTGACTCTTCTTACTGTCTATGTTTTGAACCATTCCTGTGACACTAGTTATAGATTCCGATGCTTCCCTTCAGGTTTACTGTATCCCTCTGACCTTCTTGTTGACGATAAAACACAGAAATTGCATCGGAATTAAATACAAAAGGCACAATGAAGATTTAAGAACAAGAAAACTGACTCTTCCTACTGTCTATGTTTGAACCATTCCTGTGACACTAGTTATTGATTCCGATGCTTCGCTTCAGGTTTACTGTATCCCTCTGACCTTCTTGTTGACGACGAAACACAGAAATTGCACAGGATTAAATACAAGAGGCTCAATGCCGACTTAAGTACTAGAAAACTGACTATTCTTCCTGTCTATGTTTTGAACCATTCCTGTGACACTAGTTATAGATTCCGATGCTTCACTTCAGGTTTACTGTATCCCTCCAACCTTCTTATTGACGATGAAACACAGAAATTGCATCGGAGTTAAATACAAAAGGCACAACGCCGACTTAAGTACAGGAAAACTTACTCTTCTTTTAGTCTATGTTTGAACTACTCCTGTGACACTAGTTATAGATTGCGATGCTTCACTTGAGGTTTACCTTATCCTTCTGACCTTCATATTGACAATGAAACACAGATATTGCAAAGGAATTAAATACAAATGGCACAATGACGACTTACGTACAAGAAAACTGACTCTTCTTACTGTCTATGTTTTGAACCATTCCTGTGACACTAGTTATAGATTCCGATGCTTCACTTCAGGTTTACAGTAGGCCTCTGACCATCTTATTGACGATGAAACACAGTAATTGCATCGGAGTTAAATACAAAAGGCCCAACGCCGACTTAAGTACAAGAAAACTGACCATTCTTACAGTCTATGTTTTGAACCATTCCTGTGACACTAGTTTTAGATTCCGATGCTTCACTTCAGGTTTACTGTATCTTTCTAACCTTCTTATTGACGTTGAAACGCAGAGACTGCATCGCCATTAAATACAAAAGGCACAATGCCGACTTAAGTACAAGAAAACTGACTCTTCTTGCTGTCTATGTTTTGAACCATTCCTGTGACACTAGTTATAGATTCCGGTGCTACACTTCAGGTTTACTGTACCCCTCTGACCTCCTTATTGACGATGAAACACAGAAATTGCATCGGAATTAATTACAAAAGGCACAATGCCGACTTCAGTACAAGAAAACTGACTCTTCTTACTGACTATGTTTAGAACCATTCATGTGACACTAGTTATAGATTCCGATGCTTTACTCCAGGTTTACTGTATCCCTCTGACCTTCTTATTGACGATGAAACACAGAAATTGCTTCGGAATTAAACGCAACAGGCACTATGCCGACTTAAGTACAAGAAAACTGACTCTTCTTACTGTCTATGTTTTGAACCATTCCTGTGACACTAGTTATAGATTCCGATGCGTCACCTCAGGTTTACTGTATCCCTCTGACCTTCTTATTGACGATGAAACACAGAAATTGCAACGGAATTAAATACAAAAGGCACAATGCCGACTTAAGTACAAGAAAACTGACTCTTCTTACTGTCTATGCTTTGAACCATTCCTGTGACAGTAGTTATAGATTCCGATTCTTCACTTCAGGTTTACTGTATCCCTCTGACCTTCTTATTGACGATGAAACACAGAAACTGCATCGGAATTAAATACAAAAGGCACAATGCCGACTTAAGTACAAGAAAACTAACTCTTCTTATTGTCTAAGTTTTGAACCATTCCTGTGACACTAGTTATAGATTCCGATGCTTCACTTCAGCTTTACTGTATCCCTCTGACCTTCTTATTGACGATGGAACACAGAAATTGCATCGAAATTAAATACAAAAGGCCCAACGCCGACTTAAGTACAAGAAAACTGACCATTCTTACAGTCTATGTTTTGAACCATTCCTGTGACGCTAGTTTTAGATTCCGATGCTTCACTTCAGCTTTACTGTATCCCTCTGACCTTCTTATTGACGATGAAACACAGAAATTTCATCGGTATTAAATACAAAAGGCACAATTCCGACTTAAGAACAAGAAAACTGCCTCTTCTTACTGTCTATGTTTTGAACCATTCCTTCGACACTAGTTATGGATTCCGATGCTTCACCTCAGGTTTACTGTATCCCTCTGACCTCCGAATTGACGATGAAACACAGAAATTACATCGGAATTATATAGAAAAGGCACAATGCCGACTTAAGTACAAGAAAACTGACTCTTCTTACTGTCTATGTTTTGAACCATTCCTGTGACACTAGTTATAGATTCCGATGCGTCACCTCAGGTTTACTGTATCCCTCTGATCTTCTTATTCACGATAAAACACAGAAATTACAACGGAATTAAATACAAAAGGCACAACGCCGACTTAAGTACAAGAAAACTGACCCTTCTTACTGTCTATGTTTTGAACCATTCCTGTGACACTAGTTTTAGATTCCGATGCTTCACTTCAGGTTTACTGTATCCCTCTGACCTTCTTATTGACGATGAAACACAGATATTGCATCGGAATTAAATACAAAAGGCACAATGCCGACTTAAGTACAAGAATACTGACTCTTCTTATTGTCTAAGTTTTGAACCATTACTGTGACACTAGTTATAGATTCCGATGCTTCACATCAGCTTTACTGTATCCCTTTTACCTTCTTATTGACGATGAAACACAGAAATTGCATCGAAATTAAATACAAAAGGCCCAACGCCGACTTAAGTACAAGAAAACTGACCATTCTTACAGTCTATGTTTTGAACCATTCCTGTGACGCTAGTTTTAGATTCCGATGCTTCACTTCAGCTTTACTGTATCCCTCTGACCTTCTTATTGACGATGAAACACAGAAATTTCATCGGTATTAAATACAAAAGGCACAATTCCGACTTAAGAACAAGAAAACTGCCTCTTCTTACTGTCTATGTTTTGAACCATTCCTTCGACACTAGTTATGGATTCCGATGCTTCACCTCAGGTTTACTGTATCCCTCTGACCTTCGAATTGACGATGAAACACAGAAATTACATCGGAATTATATAGAAAAGGCACAATGCCGACTTAAGTACAAGAAAACTGACTCTTCTTACTGTCTATGTTTTGAACCATTCCTGTGACACTAGTAATAGATTCCGATGCGTCACCTCAGGTTTACTGTATCCCTCTGACCTTCTTATTCACGATAAAACACAGAAATTACAACGGAATTAAATACAAAAGGCACAACGCCGACTTAAGTACAAGAAAACTGACCCTTCTTACTGTCTATGTTTTGAACCATTCCTGTGACACTAGTTTTAGATTCCGATGCTTCACTTCAGGTTTACTGTATCCCTCTGACCTTCTTATTGACGATGAAACACAGATATTGCATCGGAATTAAATACAAAAGGCACAATGCCGACTTAAGTACAAGAATACTGACTCTTCTTATTGTCTAAGTTTTGAACCATTACTGTGACACTAGTTATAGATTCCGATGCTTCACATCAGCTTTACTGTATCCCTCTTACCTTCTTATTGACGAAGAAACACAGAAATTGCATGGGAATTAAATACAAAAGGCACAACGCCGACTTAAGTAAAGAGAACTGACCCTTCTTACTGTCTATGTTTTGAACCATTCCTGTCACACTACTTTTAGATTCCGATGCTTCACTTCAGGTTTACAGTACCCCTCTGACCTTCTTATTGACGATGAAACACAGAAATTGCATCGGAATTAAATACAAAAGGCACAATGCCGATTTAAGAACAAGAAAACTGACTCTTCCTACTGTCTATGTTTGAACCATTCCTGTGACACTAGTTATTGATTCCGATGCTTCACTTCAGGTTTACTGTATCCCTCTGACCTTCTTGTTGACGACGAAACACAGAAATTGCACAGGATTAAATACAAGAGGCACAATGCCGACTTAAGTACTAGAAAACTGACTATTCTTCCTGTCTATGTTTTGAACCATTCCTGTGACATTAGTTATAGATTCCGATGCTTCACTTCAGGTTTACTGTATCCCTCTAACCTTCTTATTGACGATGAAACACAGAAATTGCATCGGAGTTAAATACAAAAGGCACAACGCCGACTTAAGTACAGGAAAACTGACTCTTCTTTTAGTCTATGTTTCAACTATTCCTGTGACACTAGTAATAGATTGCGATGCTTCACTTCAGGTTTACTTTGTCCTTCTGACCTTCATATTGACAATGAAACACAGATATTGCATCGGAATTAAATACAAATGGCACAATGACGACTTACGTACAAGAAAACTGACTCTTCTTACTGGCTATGTTTTGAACCATTCCTGTGACACTAGTTATAGATTCCGATGCTTCACTTCAGGTTTACAGTACCCCTCTGACCTTCTTATTGACGATGAAACGCAGAAATTGCATCGGAGTTAAATACAAAAGGTGCAATGCCGACTTAAGTACAAGAATACTGACTCTTCTTACAGTCTATGTTTTGAACCATTCCAGTGACACTAGTTACAGATTCCGATGCTTCACTTCAGGTTTACTGTATTCCTCTGACCTTCTTATTGACGATGAAACACAGATATTGCAACGGAATTAAATACAAATGGCACAATGACGACTTAAGTACAAGAAAACTGACTCTTCTTACTGACTATGTTTAGAACCATTCATGTGACACTAGTTATAGATTCCGATGCTTTACTCCAGGTTTACTGTATCCCTCCGACCTTCTTATTGACGATGAAACACAAAAATTGCTTCGGAATTAAATGCAATAGGCACAATGCCGACTTAAGTACAAGAAAACTGACTCATCTTACTGTCTATGTTTTGAACCATTCCTGTGACACTACTTATAGATTCCGATGCTTCACTTGAGGTATACTGTATCCCTCTGACCTTCTTTTTGACGATGAAACATAGAAATTGCATCGGAATGAAATAGAAAAGGAACAATGCCGACTTAGGTACAAGAAAACTGACTCTTCTTACTGCCAATGCTTTGAACCATTCCTGTGACGCTAGTTATAGAATCCGTTGCTTCACTTCAGGTTTACTGTATCCCTCCAACCTTCTTATTGACGATGAAACACAGAAATTGCATCGGAGTTAAATACAAAAGGCACAACGCCGACTTAAGTACAGGAAAACTTACTCTTCTTTTAGTCTATGTTTGAACTACTCCTGTGACACTAGTTATAGATTGCGATGCTTCACTTGAGGTTTACCTTATCCTTCTGACCTTCATATTGACAATGAAACACAGATATTGCATCGGAATTAAATACAAATGGCACAATGACGACTTACGTACAAGAAAACGGACTCTTCTTACTGTCTATGTTTTGAACCATTCCTGTGACACTAGTTATAGATTCCGATGCTTCACTTCAGGTTTACAGTAGGCCTCTGACCATCTTATTGACTATGAAACACAGTAATTGCATCGGAGTTAAATACAAAAGGCCCAACGCCGACTTAAGTACAAGAAAACTGACCATTCTTACAGTCTATGTTTTGAACCATTCCTGTGACACTAGTTTTAGATTCCGATGGTTCACTTCAGGTTTACTGTATCTTTCTAACCTTCTTATTGACGTTGAAACACAGAGACTGCATCGCCATTAAATACAAAAGGCACAATGCCGACTTAAGTACAAGAAAACTGACTCTTCTTGCTGTCTATGTTTTGAACCATTCCTGTGACACTAGTTATAGATTCCGGTGCTACACTTCAGGTTTACTGTATCCCTCTGACCTCCTTATTGACGATGAAACACAGAAATTGCATCGGAATTAATTACAAAAGGCACAATGCCGACTTCAGTACAAGAAAACTGACTCTTCTTACTGACTATGTTTAGAACCATTCATGTGACACTAGTTATAGATTCCGATGCTTTACTCCAGGTTTACTGTATCCCTCTGACCTTCTTATTGACGATGAAACACAGAAATTGCAACGGAATTAAATACAAAAGGCACAATGCCGACTTAAGTACAAGAAAACTGACTCTTCTTACTGTCTATGCTTTGAACCATTCCTGTGACACTAGTTATAGATTCCGATTCTTCACCTCAGGTTTACTGTATCCCTCTGACCTTCTTATTGACGATGAAACACAGAAACTGCATCGGAATTAAATACAAAAGGCACAATGCCGACTTAAGTACAAGAAAACTAACTCTTCTTATTGTCTAAGTTTTGAACCATTCCTGTGACACTAGTTATAGATTCCGATGCTTCACTTCAGCTTTACTGTATCCCTCTGACCTTCTTATTGACGATGGAACACAGAAATTGCATCGAAATTAAATACAAAAGGCCCAACGCCGACTTAAGTACAAGAAAACTGACCATTCTTACAGTCTATGTTTTGAACCATTCCTGTGACGCTAGTTTTAGATTCCGATGCTTCACTTCAGCTTTACTGTATCCCTCTGACCTTCTTATTGACGATGAAACACAGAAATTTCATCGGTATTAAATACAAAAGGCACAATTCCGACTTAAGAACCTGAAAACTGCCTCTTCTTACTGTCTATGTTTTGAACCATTCCTTCGACACTAGTTATGGATTCCGATGCTTCAGCTCAGGTTTACTGTATCCCTCTGACCTTCGAATTGACGATGAAACACAGAAATTACATCGGAATTATATAGAAAAGGCACAATGCCGACTTAAGTACAAGAAAACTGACTCTTCTTACTGTCTATGTTTTGAACCATTCCTGTGACACTAGTTATAGATTCCGATGCGTCACCTCAGGTTTACTGTATCCCTCTGACCTTCTTATTCACGATAAAACACAGAAATTACAACGGAATTAAATACAAAAGGCACAACGCCGACTTAAGTACAAGAAAACTGACCCTTCTTACTGTCTATGTTTTGAACCATTCCTGTGACACTAGTTTTAGATTCCGATGCTTCACTTCAGGTTTACTGTATCCCTCTGACCTTCTTATTGACGATGAAACACAGATATTGCATCGGAATTAAATACAAAAGGCACAATGCCGACTTAAGTATAAGAATACTGACTCTTCTTATTGTCTAAGTTTTGAACCATTACTGTGACACTAGTTATAGATTCCGATGCTTCACATCAGCTTTACTGTATCCCTCTTACCTTCTTATTGACGATGAAACCCAGAAATTGCATGGGAATTAAATACAAAAGGCACAACGCCGACTTAAGTAAAGAGAACTGACCCTTCTTACTGTCTATGTTTTGAACCATTCCTGTGACACTAGTTTTAGATTCCGATGCTTCACTTCAGGTTTACAGTACCCCTCTGACCTTCTTATTGACGATGAAACACAGAAATTGCATCGGAGTTAAATACAAAAGGTGCAATGCCGACTTAAGTACAAGAATACTGACTCTTCTTACTGTCTATGTTTTGAACCATTCCTGTGACACTAGTTATAGATTCCGATGCCTCACTTCAGGTTTACTGTATCCCTCTTACCTTCTTATTGACGATAAAACACAGAAATTGCATCGGAATTAAATACAAAAGGCACAATGCCGATCTAAGAACAAGAAAACTGACTCTTCCTACTGTCTATGTTTGAACCATTCCTGTGACACTAGTTATAGATTGCGATGCTTCACTTCAGGTTTACTTTGTCCTTCTGACCTTCATATTGACAATGAAACACAGATATTGCATCGGAATTAAATACAAATGGCACAATGACGACTTACGTACAAGAAAACTGACTCTTCTTACTGTCTATGTTTTGAACCATTCCTGTGACACTAGTTATAGATTCCGATGCTTCACTTCAGGTTTACAGTACCCCTCTGACCTTCTTATTGACGATGAAACGCAGAAATTGCATCGGAGTTAAATACAAAAGGTGCAATGCCGACTTAAGTACAAGAATACTGACTCTTCTTACAGTCTATGTTTTGAACCATTCCAGTGACACTAGTTACAGATTCCGATGCTTCACTTCAGGTTTACTGTATTCCTCTGACCTTCTTATTGACGATGAAACACAGATATTGCAACGGAATGAAATACAAATGGCACAATGACGACTTAAGTACAAGAAAACTGACTCTTCTTACTGACTATGTTTAGAACCATTCATGTGACACTAGTTATAGCTTCCGATGCTTTACTCCAGGTTTACTGTATCCCTCTGACCTTCTTATTGACGATGAAACACAAAAATTGCTTCGGAATTAAATGCAATAGGCACAATGCCGTCTTAAGTACAAGAAAACTGACTCATCTTACTGTCTATGTTTTGAACCATTCCTGTGACACTACTTATAGATTCCGATGCTTCACTTGAGGTATACTGTATCCCTCTGACCTTCTTTTTGACGATGAAACATAGAAATTGCATCGGAATGAAATAGAAAAGGAACAATGCCGACTTAGGTACAAGAAAACTGACTCTTCTTACTGCCAATGCTTTGAACCATTCCTGTGACGCTAGTTATAGAATCCGTTGCTTCACTTCAGGTTTACTCTATCCCTCTGACCTTCTTATTGACGATGAAACACAGAAATTTCATCGGAATTAAATACAAAAGGCACAATGCCGACTTAAGTACAAGAAAACTGACTTTTCTTACTGTCTATGTTTTGAACCATTCCTTCGACACTAGTTATAGGTTCCGATGCTTCACCTCAGGTTTACTGTATCCCTCTGACCTTCTAATTGACGATGAAACACAGAAATTACATCGGAATTATATAGAAAAGACACAATGCCGATTTAAGTACAAGAAAACTGACTCTTCTTACTGTCTATGTTTTGAACCATTCCTGTGACACTAGTTATAGATTCCAATGCGTCACCTCAGGTTTACTGTATCCCTCTGACCTTCTTATTGACGATGAAACACAGAAATTGCAACGGAATTAAATACAAAAGGCACAATGCCGACTTAAATACAAGAAAACTGACTCTTCTTACTGTCTATGTTTTGAACCATTCCTGTGACACTAGTTATAGATTCCGATTCTTCACTTCAGGTTTACTGTATCCCTCTGACCTTCTTATTGACGATGAATTACAGAAATTGCATCGGAATTAAATACAAAAGGCACAACGCCGACCTAAGTACAAGAGAACTGACCCTTCTTACTGTCTATGTTTTGAACCATTCCTGTGACACTAGTTATTGATTCCGATGCTTCACTTCAGGTTTACTGTATCCCTCTGACCTTCTTGTTGACGATGAAACACAGAAATTGCACAGGAATTGAATACAAGAGGCTCAATGCCGACTTAAGTACTAGAAAACTGACTATTCTTCCTGTCTATGTTTTGAACCATTTCTGTGACACTAGTTGTAGATTCAGATGCTTCACTTCAGGTTTACTGTATCCCTCTAACCTTCTTATTGACGATGAAACACAGAAATTGCGTCGGAGTTAAATACAAAAGGCACAACGCCGACTTAAGTACAGGAAAACTGACTCTTCTTTTAGTCTACGTTTGAACTATTCCTGTGACACTAGTTATAGATTGCGATGCTTCACTTCAGGTTTACTTTATCCTTCTGACCTTCATATTGACAATGAAACACAGATATTGCATCGGAATTAAATACAAATGGCACAATGACGACTTACGTAAAAGAAAACTGACTCTTCTTACTGTCTATGTTTGAACCATTCCTGTGACACTAGTTATCGATTCCGATGCTTCACTTCAGGTTTACAGTGTCCCTCTGACCTTCATATTGACGATGAAACACAGAAGTTGCATCGGAGTTAAATACAAAAGGCACAATGCCGACTTAAGTACAAGAATACTGACTCTTCTTACAGTCTATGTTTTGAACCATTCCAGTGACACTAGTTATAGTTTCCGATGTTTCACTTCAGGTTTACTGTATCCCTCTGACCTTCTTATTGACGATGAAACACAGATATTGCATCGGAATTAAATACAAATGGCACAATGACGACTTAAGTACAAGAAAACTGACTCTTCTTACTGTCTATGTTTTGAACCATTCCTTTGACACTAGTTATAGATTACGATGCTTCACTTCAGGTAAACTGTATTCCTCTGATCTTCTTATTTGCGATGAAACACAGAAATTGCATCGGAATTAAATACAAAAGGCACAATGCCGACTTAAGTACAAGATAACTGACTCTTCTTACTGTCTTTGTTTTGAACCATTCCTGCGACACTAGTTATAAATTACGATGCTTCACTTCAGCATTACTATATCCCTCTGACCTTCTTATTGACGATGAAACACAGAAATTGCTTCGGAATTAAATGCAAAAGGCACAATGCCGACTTAAGTACAAGAAAACTGACTCTTCTTACTGTCTATGTTTTGAACCATTCCTGTGACACTACTTATAGATTCCGATGCTTCACGTGAGGTATACTGTATCCCTCTGACCTTCTTTTTGACGATGAAACATAGAAATTGCATCGGAATGAAATAGAAAAGGAACAATGCCGACTTAGGTACAAGAAAACTGACTTTTTTTACTGTCAATGCTCTGAACCATTCCTGTGACGCTAGTTATAGAATCCGTTGCTTCACTTCAGGTTTACTGTATCCCTCTGACCTTCTTATTGACGATGAAACACAGAAATTGCATCGGAATTAAATACAAAAGGCCCAACGCCGACTTAAGTACAAGAAAACTGACCCTTCTTACTGTCTATGTTTTGAATTATTCCTGTGACACTAGTTTTAGATTCCGATGCTTCACTTCAGGTTTACTGTATCCCTCTGACCTTCTAATTGACGTTGAAACACAGAAACTGCATCGGAATTAAATACAAAACGCACAATGCCGACTTAAGTACAAGAAACTGACTCTTCTTATTGTCTAAGTTTTCAACAATTCCTGTGACACTAGTTATAGATTCCGATGCTTCACTTCTGGTTTACTGTATCCCTCTAACCTTGTTATTGACGATGAAACACAGAAATTTCTTCGGAATTAAATACAAAAGGCACAATGCCGGCTTAAGTACAAGAAAACTGACTCTTCTTACTGTCTATGTTTTGAACCACTCCTTCGACACTAGTTATAGATTCCGATGCTTCACTTCAGGTTTACTGTATCCCTCTGACCTTCTTATTGACGATGAAACACAGATATTGCATCGGAATTAAATACAAATGGCACAATGACGACTTAAGTACAAGAAAACTGACTCTTCTTACTGTCAATGCTTTGAACCATTCCTGTGACACTAGTTATAGATTCCGATTCTTGACTTCAGGTTTACTGTATCCCTCTGACCTTCTTATTGACGATGAAACACAGATATTGCATCGGAATCATTTACAAGAGGCACAATGCCGACTTACGTACAAGAAAACTGACTCTTCTTACTGTCTATGTTTTGAACCATTGCTGTGACACTAGTTATTGATTTCGATGCTTCCCTTCAGGTTTACTGTATCCCTCTGACCTTCTTGTTGACGATGAAACACAGAAATTGCACAGGAATTAAATACAAGAGGCTCAACGCCGAATTAAGTACTAGAAAACTGACTATTCTTCCTGTCTATGTTTTGAACCATTCCTGTGACACTAGTTATTGATTCCGATGCTTCACTTCAGGTTTACTGTATCCCTCTAACCTTCTTATTGACGATGATACACAGAAATTGCATCGGAGTTAAATACAAAAGGCACAACGCCGACCTAAGTACAGGAAAACTGACTCTTCTTTTAGTCTATGTTTGAACTATTCCTGTGACACTAGTTATAGATTCCGATGCTTCACTTCAGGTTTACTTTATCCTTCTGACCTTCATATTGACAATGAAACACAGATATTGCATCGGAATTAAATACAAATGGCACAATGACGACTAAAGTACAAGAAAACTGACTCTTCTTACTGTCTATGTTTTGAACCATTCCAGTGACACTAGTTATAGATTCCGATGCTTCACTTCAGGTTTACTGTATCCCTCTGACCTTCTTATTGACGATGAAACACAGATATTGCACCGGAATTAAATACAAATGGCACAATGACGACTTAAGTACAAGATAACTGACTCTTCTTACTGTCTTTGTTTTGAACCATTCCTCCGACACTAGTTATAAATTACGATGCTTCACTTCAGCAAAACTGTATCCCACTGACCTTCTTATTGACGATGAAACACAGAAATTGCATCGGAATTAAATACAAAAGGCACAATGCCGACTTAAGTACAAGATAACTAACTCTTCTTACTGTCTTTGTTTTGAACCACTCCTCCGACACTAGTTATAAATTACGATGCTTCACTTCAGCAAAACTGTATCCCACTGACCTTCTTATTGACGATGAAACACAGAAATTGCATCGGAATTAAATACAAAAGGCACAATGCCGACTTAAGTACAAGATAACTGACTCTTCTTACTGTCTATGTTTGAACCAGTCATGTGACAATAGTTATAGATTCCGATGCTTCACTTCAGGTTAACTGTATCCCTCTGACCTTCTTATTGACGATGAAACACAGAAATTGCATCGGAATTAAATACAAAAGGCACAATGCCGACTTAAGTACAAGAAAACTGACTCTTCTTGCTGTCTATGTTTTGAACCATTCCTGTGACACTAGTTATAGATTCCGGTGCTTCACTTCAGGTTTACTGTATCCCTCTGACCTCCTTATTGACGATGAAACACAGAAATGGCATCGGAATTAACTACAAAAGGCACAATGCCGACTTCAGTACAAGAAAACTGACTCTTCTTACTGACTATAATTTGAACCATTCATGTGACACTAGTTATAGATTCCGATGCTTTACTCCAGGTTTACTTTATACCTCTGACCTTCTTATTGACGATGAAACACAGAAATTGCTACGGAATTAAATACAAAAGGCACAATGCCGACTTAAGTACAAGAAAAATGACTCTTCTTACTGTCTATGTTTTGAACCATTCCTGTGACACTACTTATAGATTCCGATGCTTCACTTGAGGTATACTGTATCCCTCTGACCTTCTTTTTGACGATGAAACATAGAAATTGCATCGGAATGAAATAGAAAAGTAACAATGCCGACTTAGGTACAAGAAAACTGACTCTTCCTACTGTCAATGCTTTGAACCATTCCTGTGACGCTAGTTATATAATCCGTTGCATCACTTCAGGTTTACTGTATCCCTCTGACCTTCTTATTGACGATGAAACACAGAAATTTCATCGGAATGAAATAGAAATGTCACAATGCCGCCTTAAGTACAAGAAAACTGATTCTTCTTACTGTCAATGCTTTGAACCATTCCTGTGACACTAGTTATAGGTTCCGATGCTTCACTTCTGGTTTACTGTATCCCTCTGACCTTCTTATTGACGATGAAACACAGAAATTTCATCGGAATTAAATCCAAAAGGCACAATTCCGACTTAAGTACAAGAAAACTGACTCTTCTTACTGTCTATGATTTGAACCATTCCTTCGACACTAGTTATGGATTCCGATGCTTCACCTCAGGTTTACTGTATCCCTCTGACCTTCTAATTGACGATGAAACACAGAAATTACATCGGAATTATATAGAAAAGGCACAATGCCGACTTAAGTACAAGAAAACTGACTCTTCTTACTGTCTATGTTTTGAACCATTCCTGTGACACTAGTTATAGATTCCGATGCGTCACCTCAGGTTTACTGTATCCCTCTGACCTTCTTATTGACGATAAAACACAGAAATTACAACGGAATTAAATACAAAATGCACAATGTCGACTTAAGTACAAGAAAACTAACTCTTCTTACTGTCTATGTTTTGGACCATTCCTGTGACACTAGTGTTAGATTCCGATGCTTCACTTCAGGTTTACTGTATCCCTCTGACCTTCTTATTGACGATGAAACACAGAAACTGTATCGGAATTAAATACAAAATGCACAATGCCGACTTAAGTACAAGAAAACTGACTCTTCTTACAGTCTATGTTTTGAGCCATTCATGTGACACTAATAATAGATTCCGATGCTTCACTTCAGGTTTGCTGTATCCCTCTGACCTTCTGATTGACGATGAAACACAGAAATTGCATCGGAATGAAATAGAAAAGGAACAATGCCGACTTAGGTACGAGAAAACTGACTCTTCTTACTGTCAATGTTTTGAACCATTCCTGTGACACTAGTTATGGATTCCGATGCTTCACTTCAGGTTTACTGTATCCCTCTGACCTTCTTATTGATGATGAAACACAGAAATTGCTTCGGAATTAAATACAAAAGGCACAATGCCGACTTAAGTACAAGAAAACTGACTCTTCCTACTGTCTATGTTTGAACCATTCCTGTGACACTAGTTATTGATTCCGATGCTTCACTTCAGGTTTACTGTATCCCTCTGACCTCCTTATTGACGATGAAACACAGAAATTGCATCGGAATTAACTACAAAAGGCACAATGCCGACTTCAGTACAAGAAAACTGACTCTTCTTACTGACTATAATTTGAACCATTCATGTGACACTAGTTATAGATTCCGATGCTTTACTCCAGGTTTACTTTATACCTCTGACCTTCTTATTGACGATGAAACACAGAAATTGCTTCGGAATTAAATACAAAAGGCACAATGCCGACTTAAGTACAAGAAAAATGACTCTTCTTACTGTCTATGTTTTGAACCATTCCTGTGACACTACTTATAGATTCCGATGCTTCACTTGAGGTATACTGTATCCCTCTGACCTTCTTATTGACGATGAAACATAGAAATTGCATCGGAATGAAATAGAAAAGGAACAATGCCGACTTAGGTACAAGAAAACTGACTCCTCCTACTGTCAATGCTTTGAACCATTCCTGTGACGATAGTTATAGAATCCGTTGCATCACTTCAGGTTTACTGTATCCCTCTGACCTTCTTATTGACGATGAAACACAGAAATTTCATCGGAATGAAATAGAAATGTCACAATGCCGCCTTAAGTACAAGAAAACTGACTCTTCTTACTGTCAATGCTTTGAACCATTCCTGTGACACTAGTTATAGATTCCGATGCCTCACTTCTGGTTTACTGTATCCCTCTGACCTTCTTATTGACGATGAAACACAGAAATTTCATCGGAATTAAATCCAAAAGGCACAATTCCGACTTAAGTACAAGAAAACTGACTCTTCTTACTGTCTATGTTTTGAACCATTCCTTCGACACTAGTTATGGATTCCGATGCTTCACCTCAGGTTTACTGTATCCCTCTGACCTTCTAATTGACGATGAAACACAGATATTACATCGGAATTATATAGAAAAGGCACAATGCCGACTTAAGTACAAGAAAACTGACTCTTCTTACCGTCTATGTTTTGAACCATTCCTGTGACACTAGTTATAGATTCCGATGCGTCACCTCAGGTTTACTGTATCCCTCTGACCTTCTTATTGACGATAAAACACAGAAATTACAACGGAATTAAATACAAAATGCACAATGTCGACTTAAGTACAAGAAAACTAACTCTTCTTACTGTCTATGTTTTGAACCATTCCTGTGACACTAGTTTTAGATTCCGATGCTTCACTTCAGGTTTACTGTATCCCTCTGACCTTCTTATTGACGATGAAACACAGAATCTGTATCGGAATTAAATACAAAATGCACAATGCCGACTTAAGTACAAGAAAACTGACTCTTCTTACAGTCTATGTTTTGAGCCATTCATGTGACACTAATAATAGATTCCGATGCTTCACTTCAAGTTTTTCTGTATCCCTCTGACCTTCTGATTGACGATGAAACACAGAAATTGCATCGGAATGAAATAGAAAAGGAACAATGCCGACGTAGGTACGAGAAAACTGACTCTTCTTACTGTCAATGTTTTGAACCATTCCTGTGACACTAGTTATGGATTCCGATGCTTCACTTCAGGTTTACTGTATCCCTCTGACCTTCTTATTGATGATGAAACACAGAAATTGCTTCGGAATTAAATACAAAAGGCACAATGCCGACTTAAGTACAAGAAAACTGACTCTTCCTACTGTCTATGTTTGAACCATTCCTGTGACACTAGTTATTGATTCCGATGCTTCACTTCAGGTTTACTGTATCCCTCTGACCTTCTTATTGACGATGAAACACAGATATTGCATCGGAATTAAATACAAATCGCACAATGACGACATAAGTACAAGAAAACTGACTCTTCTTACTATCTATGTTTTGAACTAGTCCTGTGACACTAGTTATAGATTACGATGCTTCACTTCAGGTTAACTGTATTCCTCTGACCTTCTTATTTGCGATGAAACACAGAAATTGCATCGGAATTAAATACAAAAGGCACAATGCCGACTTAAGTACAAGATAACTGACTCTTCTTACTGTCTTTGTTTTGAACCATTCCTGCGACACTAGTTATAAATTACGATGCTTCACTTCAGCATTACTGTATCCCTCTGACCTTCTTATTGACGATGAAACACAGAAATTGCATCGGAATTAAATACAAAAGGCACAATGCTGACTTAAGTATAAGATAACTGACTCTTCTTACTGTCTATGTTTGAACCATTCATGTGACACTAGTTATAGATTCCGGTGCTTCACTTCAGGTTTACTGTATCCCTCTGACCTTCTTATTGACGATGAAACACAGAAATTGCATCTGAATTAAATACAAAAGGCACAATGCCGACTTAAGTACAAGAAAACTGACTCTTCTTGCTGTCTATGTTTTGAACCATTCCTGTGACACTAGTTATAGATCCGGTGCTTCACTTCAGGTTTACTGTATCCCTCTGACCTCCTTATTGACGATGAAACACAGAAATTGCATCGGAATTAATTACAAAAGGCACAATGCCGACTTCAGTACAAGAAAACTGACTCTTCTTACTGACTATGTTTTGAACCATTCATGTGACACTAGTTATAGATTCCGATGCTTTTCTCCAGGTTTACTGTATCCCTCTGACCATCTTATTGACGATGAAACACAGAAATTGCTTCGGAATTAAATACAAAAGGCACAATGCCGACTTAAGTACAAGAAAACTGACTCTTCTTACTGTCAATGCTTTGAACCATTCCTGTGACGCTAGTTATAGAATCCGTTGCTTCACTTCAGGTTTACCGTATCCCTCTGACCTTCTTATTGACGATGAAACACAGAAATTTCACCGGAATTAAATACAAAAGGCACAATGCCGACTTAAGTACAAGAAAACTGACTCTTCTTACTGTCTATGTTTTGAACCATTCCTTCGACACTAGTTATAGATTCCGATGCTTCACTTCAGGTTTACATTATCCCTCTGACCTTCTAATTGACGATGAAACACAGAAATTACATCGGAATTAAATAGAAAAGGCACAATGCCGACTTCAGTACAAGAAAACTGACTCTTCTTACTGTCTATGTTTTGAACCATTTCTGTGACCCTAGTTATAGATTCCGATGCTTCACCTCAGGTTTACTGTATCCCTCTGATTTCTTATTGACGATGAAACATAGAAATAGCTTCGGAATTAAATACAAAAGGCACAATGCCGACTTAAGTACATGAAAACTGACTCTTCTTACTGTCTACGTTTTGATACATTCCTGTGACACTAGTTATAGATTCCGATGCATCACTTCAGGTATACTGTATCCCTCTGACCTTCTTATTGACGATGAAACATAGAAATTGCATCGGAATGAAATAGGAAAGGAACAATGCCGACTTAGGTACAAGAAAACTGACTCTTCTTACTGTCTATGTTTTGAACCATTCCTGTGGCACTAGATGTAGATTCCGATGCTTCACTTTAGGTTCAAATGGCTCTGAGAACTATGGGACTCAACTGCTGTGGTCATCAGTCCCCTAGAACTTAGAACTACATAAACCTAACTTACCTGAGGACATCACTCACATCCATGCCAGAGGCAGGATTCGAACCAGCAACCGTAGCGGTCGCACGGTTCCGGACTGCGCGCCTAGAACCGCGAGTGCTTAACTTCAGCTTTACTATATCCCTCTGACCTTCTTATTGACAATGAAACGCAGAAATCGCTTCGGAATTAAATACAAAAAGCACAATGCCGACTTAAGTACAAGAAAAATGACTCTTCTTACTGACTATGTTTTGAACCATTCATGTGTCACTAGTTATAAATTCCGATGCTTTACTCCAGGTTTACTGTATCCCTCTGACCTTCTTATTGACGATGAAACACAGAAATAGCTTCGGAATTAAATACAAAAGGGACAATGCCGACTTAAGTACAAGAAAACTGACTCTTCTTACTGTCTATGTTTTGATTCATTCCTGTGACACTAGTTATAGATTCCGATGCTTCTCTTCAGCTTTACTGTATCCCTCTTACCTTCTTATTGACGATGAAACACAGAAATTGCATCGGAATTAAATACAAAGGCACAACGCCGACTTAAGTACAAGAGAACTGACCCTTCTTACTGTCTATGTTTTGAACCATTCCTGTGACACTAGTTTCAGATTCCGATGCTTCACTTCAGGTTTACTGTATCCCTCTGACCTTTTTATTGACGATGAAACACAGAAATTGCATCGGAATTAAATACAAAAGGCACAATGCCGACTTAAGTACAAGAAAACAGACTCTTCTTACTGTCTATGTTTTGACCCATTCCTGTGACACTAGTTATAGATTCCGATGATTGACTTCAGGTTTACTGTATCCCTCGGACCTTCTTATTGACGATGAAACACAGAAATTGCATCGGAAATAAATACAAAAGGCACAATTCCGACTTAAGTACAAGAAAACTGACTCTTCTTACAGTCTATGTTTGAGCCATTCATGTGACACTAATAATAGATTCCGATGCTTCACTTCAGGTTTGCTGTATCTCTCTGACCTTCTGATTGACGATGAAACACAGAAATTGCATCGGAATGAAATAGAAAAGGAACAATGAAGACTTAGGTACAAGAAAACTGACTCTTCTTGCTGTCTATGTTTTGAACCATTCCTGTGACACTAGTTATAGAATCCGATGCTTCACTTCAGGTTTACTGTATCCCTCTGACCTTCTTATTGACGATAAAACACAGAAATTGCATCGGAATCAAATACAAAAGGCACAATGCCGACTTAAGTACAAGAAAACTGACTCTTCCTACTGTCTATGTTTGAACCATTCCTGTGACACTAGTTATTGATTCCGATGCTTCACTTCAGGTTTACTGTATCCCACTGACCTTCTTGTTGACGATGAAACACAGAAATTGCACAGGAATTAAATACAAGAGGCTCAATGCCGACTTAAGTACTAGAAAACTGACTATTCTTCCTGTCTATGTTTTGAACCATTCCTGTGACACTAGTTATAGATTCCGATGCCTGACTTCACTTTTACTGTATCCCTCTAACCGTCTTATTGACGATGAAACACAGAAATTGCATCGGAATTAAATACAAAAGGCACAATGCCGACTGAAGTACAAGATAACTGACTCAACTTACTGTCTATGTTTGAACCATTCATGTGACACTAGTTATAGATTCCGATGCTTCACTTCAGGTTTACTGTATCCCTCTGACCTTCTTATTGTCGATGAAACACAGAAATTGCATCGGAATTAAATACAAAAGGCACAATGCCCACTTAAGTACAAGAAAACTGACTCTTCTTGCTGTCTATGTTTTGAACCATTCCTGTGACACTAGTTATAGATTCCGATGCTTTACTCCAGGTTTACTGTATCCCTCTGACCTTCTTATTGACGATGATACACAGAAATTGCTTCGGAATTAAATACAAAAGACACAATGACGACTTCAGTACAAGAAAACTGACTCTTCTTACTGTCAATGCTTTGAACCATTCCTGTGACGCTAGTTATAGAATCCATTGCTTCACTTCAGGTTTACTGTATCCCTCTGACCTTCTTATTGACGATGAAACACAGAAATTACATCGGAATTTAATACAAAAGGCACAATGCCGACTTAAGTACAAGAAAACTGACTCTTCTTACTGTCTATGTTTTGAACCATTCCTTCGACACTAGTTATAGATTCCGATGCTTCATTTCAGGTTTACAGTATCCCTCTGACCTGCTAATTGACGATGAAACACAGAAGTTACATCGGAATTAAATAGAAAAGGCACAATGCCGACTTCAGTACAAGAAAACTGACTCTTCTTACTGTCTATGTTTTGAACCATTTCTGTGACCCTAGATATAGATTCCGATGCTTCACCTCAGGTTTACTGTATCCCTCTGACCTTCTTATTGACGATGAAACACAGAAATAGTTTCGGAACTAAATACAAAAGGCACAATGCCGACTTAAGTACAAGAAAACTGACTCTTCTTACTGTCAATGCTCTGAACCATTCCTGTGACACTAGTTATATATTCCGTTGCTTCACGTCAGGATTACTGTATCCCTCTGACCTTCTTATTGACGATGAAACACAGAAATTTCATCGGAAATAAATACAAAAGGCACAATGCCGACTTAAGTACAAGACAACTGACTCTTCTTACTGTCTATGTTTTGAACCATTCCTTCGACACTAGTTATAGATTCCGATGCTTCACTTCAGGTTTACTGTATCCCTCCGACCTTCTAATTGTAGATGAAACACATAAATTACAACGGAAGTAAATAGAAAAAGCACAATGCCGACTTCAGTACAAGAAAACTGACTCTTCTTACTGTCTATGTTTTGAACCATTCCTGTGACCCTAGTTATAGATTCCGATGCTTCACATCAGTTTTACTGTATCCCTCTGACCTTCATATTAACGATGAAACACAGAAATTGCTTCGGAATTAAATACAAAAGGCACAATGCCGACTTAAGTACAAGAAAACTGACTCTTCTTACTGTCTATGTTTTAATCCATTCCTGTGACACTAGTTATAGATTCCGATGCTTCACTTCAGGTATACTGTATCCCTCTGACCTTCTCATTGACGATGAAACATAGAAATTGCATCGGAATGAAATAGAAAAGCAACAATGCCGACATAGGTACAAGAAAACTGACTCTTCTTACTGACTATATTTTGAACCATTTATGTGACACTAGTTATAGATTCCGATGCTTTACTCCAGGTTTACTGTATCCCTCTGACCTTCTTATTGACGATGAAACATAGAAATTGCTTCGGAATTAAATACAAAAGGCACAATGCCGACTTAAGTACAAGAAAACTGACTCTTCCTACTGTCTATGTTTTGAACCATTCCTGTGACACCACTTATAGATTCCGATGCTTCACTTGAGGTATACTGTATCCCTCTGCCCTTCGTATTGACGATGAATCATAGAAATTGCATCGGAATGAAATAGAAAAGGAACAATGCTGACTTAGGCACAAGAAAACTGACTCTTCTTACTGTCAATGCTTTGAACCATTCCTGCGACACTAGTTATAGATTCCGTTGCTTCACGTCAGGATTACTGTATCCCTCTGTCCTTCTTATTGACGATGAAACACAGAAATTTCATCGGAATTAAATACAAAAGGCACAATGCCGACTTAAGTACATGACAACTGACTCTTCCTACGGTCTATGTTTTGAACCATTCCTTCGACACTAGTTATAGATTCCGATGCTTCACTTCAGTTTTACTGTATCCCTCTGACCTTCTAATTGAAGGTGAAACACAGAAATTACATCGGAATTAAATACAAAAGGCACAATGCCGATTTCAGTACAAGAAAACTGACTCTTCTTACTGTCCATGTTTTGAACCATTCCTGTGACCCTAGTTGTAGATTCCGATGCTTCACCTCAGGTTTACTGTATCCCTCTGACCTTCTTATTGACGATGAAACACAGAAATTGCTTCGGAATTAAACACAAAAAGGCACAATGACGACTTAAGTACAAGAAAACTGACTCTTCTTACTGTCTATGTTTTGAACCATTCCTTCGACACTAGTTATAGATTCCGATGCTTCACTTCAGGTTTACTGTATCCCTCTGAATTTCTTATTGAAGATGAAACACAGATATTGCATCGGAATCAATTACAAAAGGCACAATGCCGACGTACGTACAAGAAAACTGACTCTTCTTACTGCCTATGTTTTGAACCATTCCTGTGACACTAGATATAGATTCCGATGCTTCACTTCAGGTTCAAATGGCTCTGAGAACTATGGGACTCAACTGCTGTGGTCATCAGCCCCTAGAACTTAGAACTACTTAAACCTAACTAACCTAAGGACATCACACACATCCATGCCTGAGGCAGGATTCGAACCTGCGACCGTAGCGGTCGCACGGTTCCGGACTGCGCGCCTAGAACCACCAGAGCTTCACTTCAGGTTTACTATATCTCTCTGACCTTCTTATTGACGATCAAACGCAGAAATCGCATCGGAATTAAATACAAAAAGCACAATGCCGACTTAAATACAAGAAAAATGACTCCTCTTACTGTCTATGTTTTGAACCATTACTGTGACACTAGCTATAGATTCCGATGCTTCACTTCAGGTTTACTGTATCCCTCTGACCTTCTTATTGACGACGAAACACAGAAATTGCATCGGAATGAAATACAAAAGGCACAATGCCGACTTAAGTACAAGAAAACTGACTCTTCTTACTGTCTATGTTTGAACCATTCACGTGACACTTGTTATAGAATCCGATGTTTCACGTCAGGTTTACTGTATCCCTCAGACCATCTTATTGTTGATGAAACACAGAAATTGCATCGGAATTAAATACAAAAGGCACAATGCCGACTTAAGTACAAGAAAACTGACTCTTCTTACTGTCTATGTTTTTGAACCATTCCTGTGACACTAGTTATAGATTCCGATGCTTCACTTCATGTTACTGTATCCCTCTGACCTTCTTATTGACGATGAAACACAGAAATTGCATCGCAATTAAATACAAAAGGCACAATGACGACCTAAGTACAAGAAAACTATTCCTACTGTCTATGTTTTGAACCATTCGTGTGACACTAGTTATAGCTTCCGATGCTTCACTTCAGGTTTACTGTATCCATCATACCTTCTTATTGACGATGAAACACAGAAATTGCATCGGAATTAAATAGAAAAGTCACAAAGCCGACTTAAGTACAGGAAAACTGACTCTTGTTACTGTCTATGTTTTGAACCATTCCTGTGACACTAGTGATAGATTCC